>NC_048601.1:95145745-95856319 GCF_003668045.3 Cricetulus griseus | reverse complement strand
GCTGTCAGAACCACAGAGGGGACACTCTAATAGTTCTAAAGACTTTCTGGTCACCACAGCCCCAGGTCATTTAAGACAGAAAATTAGAGATGAAACAACCCCCTGAAATAACCAAAAAATTAAAAAAATCGATCCAACAAAGATAAACTCAGAAACAGATATCTAAACCTATAGTAATTCAAATGCAGACCCTAGAAGCCTGGTTAGCACACAGGTAATGGTAGTCAAGAGGATTTTACACCACTAGAAACCAACTTTGCTTCTAGAGCAAGCCTTAGATATTCCAACACAGAAGAAACTCAAGAAAATGACCTTATATCCAATCTCATGAAGGTGACAGAGGCCCTAGAGGATAAATTCCTTAATGAAATCCAGGAAAATCCAAGAAACAAGTGAGGGAATGAAGAAAACAGTTCAAGACCTGAATCTGGAAATAGAAGCAATAAAGAAAACTCAAACAGAGGGAATCCTGGAGATGGAAAAATCTAGGTAAGCACACTGCAACTATAGATGCAGGTATCACCAAAGGAATAAAAGAGATGGAAGACAGAGATCTCATCATAGACCATATGATAGAAGAAAGTGATCTATCAGTCAATGAAAATGTTAAATCTAATAAATGTTAAATCCTGACAGAGGAACTATGGGACACTATGAAAAGACAAAACCTAAGAATAATAGGGTTAGAAAAAGGAGAGAATCTATTATACAGTAAAAGTACTTCAAATGGTGTCACACCCCACAATTTCAAACATGGCATTGGCATAAAAACAGGTTGATCTATGCAATTGATTTAAACACACAGATGTAAATCCACAAGCTCAAGAACACCTGATTTTTGACAAAGTAGCCACAATTATGGAGTGGAAAAAGAAAGCATCTTCAGCAAGTGGTGCTGGTATAGCACGATATCAGTCTATATAAAAACACAATTTGACCCAGATCTATTACCATGGAAGTTTGAGCATACTGGCCTGCATCAGCTCATAGGGAGTAGCACTATGAAAGGCATGGCCTTGTTGGAGCAGATGTGACCTCGTAGGAGAAATGGGTCACTGTGGGGTGTACTTTGAGGTCTGCTTTGCTCAAGCTATGCAAAGTTCACTTCCTTTTGCCTGCAGATGAAGATGTTGAAATCTCAGCTCCTCCAGCATCATGTCTGGCTGCAAACCTTCATGGTTCCTGCCATGATGGCAATGGACTGAACCTCTGAAGCCCTATGCTGCCCCCAATTAAATGCTTCCTCTTAGGAGAGTTGCTGTGATCATGACTTTACTTTCCATAATTAAAAACCATAACTAAGAGAATCACCCTGCACAAACTCAGGCCCAAGTATTTCAAAGACCTGAACTTAAAATAATGCCAGAGCTCAGGAGGCCGCTGGATCTCTGTGAGTTCCAGGCCAGCCTAATCTATGAAGTGAGTTCCAGGACATCCAGGACTGTTACACAGAAAATCCCTATCTCAAAAAATCAAAATTTCCAGTGTCTATTGTTATATCCCTCTTTTCATTTCTGAGTTTGTTAATTAGCGTGCTCTCCTTCTCTCTCTGCCTTTTGGTTAGTTTGGAAAGAGGTTTGTCTATCTTGGTGATCTCAAAGAACCAACTCTTTGTTTCACTGATTCTTTGTAAAGTTTTCTTAGTTTCTACTTTATTGATGTCAGCCCTAAGTTTGATTATTTCCTGGCATTTACTCCTCTGTGATGACTTTTCTTCTTTTGTTCTAAACTTTTCAGTTGTTCTGTCAATTCTCTAGTGTGACTATTCTCTGTTTCTTCATGTGGACACTTAGTGCTATCAACTTTCCTCTTAGCACTGCTTTCAGAGCGTCCCTTAACTTTGTGTCTACATTCTCATTAAATTGTAGGAACTCTTTAATTCCTTTTTTTTATTTATTCCTCCACCCAGGAATGGTGCAATTGGGTGTTATTCAATTTCCATGAGTTTGTAGGTTTTCTGCAATTTGTGTTGCTGTTGAATTCTAACTTTAAAGCATGGTGATCTGATAAGATACAGGGGATTCTTTCTTTTCTTTTCTTTTCTTTTCTTTTCTTTTCTTTTCTTTTCTTTTTTTTTTTTTTGTATCTGTGGAGGTTTGCTACATTGCCAAGTATGTGGACAATTTTAGAGAAGGTTCCATGTGGTGCTGAGAAGAAGGTATATTCTCTTGTGTTTGGATGGAATTTCTATAGTTGTCTGATAATCCCAATTGGGTCATAACTTCTGTTATTTCCTTTGCTTTTTAAGTTTCTGTCTGGTGGTCTTGTCTAATGGCGAAAGCAGGGCGTTGAAGTCTCCTACTATAAGTGTGTGTGGTTTTATGTGTGGTTTGAGCTTTAGTAAGTTTCTTTTGCAAATGTGGGTGCCTTTGTATTTGGGGCATAACTGTTCAGGACTGAGACTTCATCTTGATGAACTTTTCCTGTGATGAATATGAAATGCCCTTCTTCATCTCTTTTTATTGATCTTAGTTTGAAGTCTTATTTTTAGATATTAGGTTTGCTACACCACCTCATTTCTTGGATCCACATGATTGGAAAATCTTTTCCCAACCTTTTACTCTGAGGTAATACCTGTCTGTGAAGTTGAGGTGTGTTTCTTGTATACAGCAGAAGGATGGATTCTGTCTTTGAGAGGGTGAACGGCTATGTCTTGTCCCTGATTTTAGTGGAATTGCTTTGACTGTTTCTCCATTGCTCTTGTTATTGTCTGTTGGCTTGCTGTATATTGCCTTTATCATTGTAGGTATTTCCCCTGTATCCCTGTCCTCTCCAACAATTTTTGTCATGAAGGTGTGTTGGATTTTGTCAAAGGCTTTTCAGCATCTACTGAAGATTATGTATTGTTTTTTTTTTTTCTTTCAGTTCCTATATACGGTGGGTTACATTGACAGGTTACATATGCTGAACCTTCCTGCCATCTCTTATATGAAGCCACTCATTCCATGGTTGATAATCTTTCACGTGTGTTCTTTGGTTTGGTTTGTGATTATTTTTTCATCAATGTATACATAGGAACTTGCTTTGTCATTCTTTCTTTGATAGATGTTTATGTGGTATGGATATAAGGGTAACTTCGGCATCATAATATTAATTGGGCAATGTTTATTGTGTGAAAAATGGTGGAGTATTGACATTATTCTTATTTGAAAGTCTGAGCCAGGCATTGGTGGTGCACGAATTTAATCAGGAGACAGGCAGGCAGATCTCTGTGAGTTCGAGGCCAGCCTGGTCTCCAGAGTGAGTGCAGGGATAGGCTCCAAAGCTACACAGAGAAACTCTGTCTTGAAAAACAACAACAAAAAAGAAAGTCTGATAGAATTCTTGACTAAAACCATCTGTCTTTCTCTTGGGCATGATTACTTCTATTTGTACTAGAGATCCCTCAGGGTTTTTTTTTTCCCCTTTTTCAATGAAGGCACTTAGTGTTATGAACTTTCATTGTAGCAGCACTTAAACCGTGTCCCATGAGGTTGGCTATGTTGTGTATTCATTTTCCTTTAATACTAGAAAGTTTTGAATTTCTGTCTGGACCTATTTTTCATTCAGTAGAGAGTTGTTTTCCATGAGTGTTTCAGGTTTCTGTTGTTTCTGATGCTGTTGATATCTAGCTCTATTCCATGGTGTTCTGGTAGGATGAAGGCAGGTATTTCAATATTCTTGTATCTGATGAGACTTGATTTGTTTTTTTTTAGTAGATGGCCAAAGTTGGATAAAGTTCATGAGGTGCAGAGTAGTAGTATGTATATTCTTTTGTGTTTGGGTGAAACGTTCTACAAATATCTATTTTGTCCATTTGTTTTTATAATGTCTGATAGCTCCAATAATCCTCATTTTAGTTTTTGTTTGGATGGTAAGTTCATGGGTGAGAATTGGGTATTATTGTATCCCAATATCAGTTTGCAAGAGTTTAATATGTGATTTAAGGTTCATCAATGTTTCTTTTGTAAATGTGGGTGCCCTTTTGTTTGGGGCATAGATTTTAAAAATGGAAATGTCGTCTTGTTGAGTTTTCCTTTCATCAGTATATAGCATCCTTTTCTATATCTTTTAAATTTTTGGTTTGAAGTCCATTTTGTTAGGTATTAAAATGGCTACACCAACTTGATTCTTATTTCCAATTACTTGGACTATCATTTTCCAACTCTTTACCTTGAGGCAATGTTGATTCTTGATATGAGGTGTTTTTCTTGGATACAGAAGAAGGATTGAATCTATTTTCACATCTATCATGTTAGTCTGTGTCTTTTTATTGGGGAATTGAGTCCATTGTTATTGATAGATATCAATGGACTATGACTGTTGATTCCTATTACTTGTCCATAGTTGTCGGGGTAGAGTTTGTGGATGTCTGTGTACTCCCCTTCTTTTATTTTTTTGGCACTGAGATGATTAATTCCCTGTGATTTCATAGGCATAGTAAACCGTGTTAGGTTAGAGTTTTCCTAATAGCATCTTCTGTAGGGCTGGATATGTAGATAGATATTCTTTGAGTTTGACTTTATCATGGAATGTGATTACTCCATCCATGGTGATTGAAACTTTTGCTTGGTGTAATATTCTGGGCTGTCATCTGTTGTGTCTTACCATCTGTAACATTTCTGTCTAGGTCCTCCTGACTTTTAGAGTCTCCACTGTGAGAAAGATATTATTGTAGTAATTCTGGCTTCCTACATTCCTTGGTCTTCTCCCCTTTCCAATTTTAACATTCTTTCTTTGTTCTCCAGGTGCTGAGTTTTGTTATGTGCTAAGGATACTTTCTTCTCTGGGACAATCTACTTAGTGCTCTGTATGCTTCTTGTACTTTTATATGCATCTCCTTCCTGAGATTATCAATATTGTTTTGTGATTTTGTTAAAAATATTTTCTGGGTTTGAATTGTTATACTTCTCCTTCCTCTATAACCATTTATTATTACTATATTAAATTAAGAACCTGTTGGCCAGTGACGATGGCTTCTGATTGGCTAGCTCTGTCTTAATTATTAACTCATTTCAATCAATGCATGCATTGCCTTGAGTCTGTGGCTTAAGTGATAATGCCCTGGTGTATTGTTACACCTTCGGCAGCATTCAGATTCTGTTGGGCGAGCTCACATTGCCCACCTTTCTCAGAATTCTGGTCTCTTAGCCTGCCCCTTTCCTGCCTGGCCAATCGCTGTTTTATTTATCAACCAATAAGAGAAACATATACACAGAAGGACATCCCCCATCAGCAACTGATGAAAGTGAGAGTGCTTTTAACAAGTCCTACTTCTGTTTTTTTGTTTTGTTTTGTTTTTTTGTTTTTTTGTTTTTTTCTCTTACCTGGTAATTGTATCCAAGGGGTTTCAGTGTAAAATGTGTTTCTGGGTATTGTGAGCTGACATTTGGAATGGGAATAGTCTAGGGACCTGAGAGGTTCACAGGAGTGAGAAGAACAGAGGGTTCAACCAGGATCTGCTAATTTTGTTTTCTTTTGGTTATTATTATTATGCTTATTTCCATACCCTTGGAAAGGGTATGGGTAGACAATGAAGAGAGGTCACCCCAGAGGGTCTGCTATAGCACTGGATTAGAGAAACCTAAAGAGAAAGAACAACTACAAACAGCCTCTCTGCTTCCATGTCAGGAGTGACCTGTGATTGGCAGGGTTTCCCTGCTACCGGTGGAGGCTGGGATGAAGCAACTGGTGCAGGGAATGGACACAGGAGGAAAGATCGGTTGGAAGCACAGTAGATGCAGGAAGACTCCATGGAAAACTGTGGCAGTCATTCTTTAGCAGATCTGGGGTGACACTGACAGATTGGGTCACAGGGAGATATGAAGATTGATAGTTTGCCTACCTGATTCCCTGTCAGTAGTCCATTTTACAGAAGGTTTTAGAGTCTATTTCATGGATAAGGTAGAGCCTTATGAGCTATTGACATGGATTATTTTCAAATGAAATTTAGTGAATATTCTTGGGGTTTGATCTGTCTCCGTTTGGTAGGTCGTCAGAAGTCCTTGGTTTCTGATGTTCTGATTTCTGTTCCATCTGTTCTTCATCGTCACCATTGAAGAACACACTGAGGTCTGCTGTCTAGAATGCAGCCTGGCATGTTAGAGGCTTCCATCTATAGATGTGGCTCTTATTACAGATGTCAGGAATGGAGCCAGGCATGCTGGTCCCTGAATTAATCACTTGAGAAACAGAGACAAAGGAGTGACATGAGTTCAAGGCCGGATAGCTTCCCTAGGAAATCCTGATCTCAAGAACCAAACCAGGTATTAAAAGGACAAAATAGTGATAGAACAGTTATAAATGTAGAATATTGAAAATAAAATGTTAAGAAGTCTGTTATAATTTGAGCACTCAAAACTGCTAGTTGGTCTATAATATGCAATAATATTGGCATTCTTGGTTCTACCCAGAGTGTCTCATTTCATTATTTTCCTACAGAGGATTGCACACATCTCAAAAGGTTTTCCTCTGACATAGACCATATCCACAATTTTTGCATAGAAAGCGAAAAATGGTTTAATATGTGTATAGTTAATACAAAAGAATTTATGTCCACTTGAATAGTAAGAAAATAGTTGGGTGTCAAATCTAAAATTATTTTTACATACCCCTTTTATTTTATTATTCTATTTTCTTTAATTTTACTCACCAATCCCAGTTCCCTTTCCCTCCCAAACTCCCATTCTGGCCACCAACGGCCCCCTATCTCCCTCCATCTACTCCTCCTTTAGGTAAGGCCTTCCATGGGGAATCATCAATGTCTGTCACATCATTTGGGGCACGAACTAGGCCATCCCCCATGTATCTAGACTGTGAGAGTATCTCTCCATAGGGAATGGGCTCCCAAAGCCCATTCATGAACTAGGGATAAATATTGGTTCCTTTGCCTCATTGACTACCCAAGCCTCAAACTGACACCCACATTCAGGAGGCCCAGTTCTGTGTTATGCAGGTTCCCCAGCTGTCAGTCTGAAGTCTGTGAGCTCCTACTTGCTCAGGTCATCTGTTGCTGGGGTTTCCCAAGCATGGTCTTGACCCTTTTTGTCATTACTCCTCCTATTCTCAAACTAGGTTTCAGGAGTTCAGCTCCATGCTTAGCTGTGAATCTCTGTTTCTACATCCATGAGTTTCTGGGTGAAGGCTATGATGCCATTTAAGTTAATCATCAATCTTCTTGCAGGGGAAGGGCATTTAAGGTTACCACTCCACTGTTGCTTAAACTCTTATTTGGTGTGAATGTAAATCTAATAGGACATTTTATAAATCATATTAGATAATTCTACACTGTCTGGAGACTCTCTCTCTCTCTCTCTCTCTCTCTCTCTCTCTCTCTCTCTCTCTCTCACACACACACACACACACACACACACACACACACAGACACACGTACTGTATGAAACTGAAACAAAGGCAGACAAATGTTCTGCTCTCCAGTGAGAAGCTGAGCAAGCCTGGAGTCTCCTGTGGTGCTGTCGTTCCAGGTGCAGGCATCTTAGTAGGGATGGATTGAACATGAGAGATGGGGCTTGGGGACATGTGTGTGTGTGGAATGGGAGTTGTAGGAGGGGATTCAGCATTTTACACTGGGATGTCAGCTGATCTCAAGTCTCAAGGTATTGCTCCATGTCACCATGGAGGCTCCATGTCCAACAGGAAGTTGTACTGTTTGTGGTTGTGACTCTCTGTGAGAAGAGAGATCTTCAGTTCAGGAAGAAGAGCAAAAGTAAATAGGCATGTATGTAATGTGTGTCAGTGCACAAATATCATAATATTGTACATCGACCCAGGCTAGACCTCCATTAGATAATACTCAAAATTTTAGAATTAAAACCATACCATTCTCACTCACTCCTTTTCTCAGTATTAGCATTTTCATTCTTCTACATCTCTCAAATATCTTGTGTCTTTTAAATTATAATTGATACCTGTTGAAAATGCATAAATTTGTGCCGACAGTGTACTGAGTCTTCTCAGTGATGTTTGCATGTGTGTGCCCTCAGTGCTGACACCTAGCTATTAGATATAACTAGTAAAGACCAGTTCTCCATCTCTCAGCTGGGCTTAGTGGCCTGTGGCTCTTTGTCTAGGTGAATCCCCATTAGTATTCCCCATCCGCACTAGAGTGTCACTCGGAATTGTCCTTGTTGATATTCCATTTAGGCAGCCATATTAGTGTGGATTCTTGGGTGAATCTTCCACACAATTTCTTGGAGACACCCATCCTATGACAATTGAGATTAATATGGAAGAGAGAGTCAGGAATTACAATGGCTTAATAAATGGTCAATGATATGTTCTGCTATGAGATAATGACTGCAGTAGCCATGGGTAATTGACTAGCATTCCTGTAACAGGCAGTATTTCCATCCTGTTGAACAAGTCTCCATTTAAGCCCTATCATATAGACCTACATTTACCATGTGTGAGCTCCAGTGTTGTACCCTTTCAGATGCCCTACTATGTTGGTCATTTTGTATTTTATAGGCATTGCTATCGAATGCTTCTCTCTCTTGACAGCTTCTATTGAAGCTAGTTCTCATGGAAGAAGTTTTAGTGTCACATGTAGCCCTAATTCTTACGAGTTCCATGTCCCCTTTCATTGGCAGTTTCATAAAGAAGTCCTTGCATTAAATATCTGGGAAGTGACCAGGGGACACGACATTACCTTACACTGTTTTTTGAGTCCCTTCGACTCTCATGACCAGCAATCCAAGAGTGTTTCTCATGCCAGGTTTTTGTGTTTGAGGATTTAGTTGGGGTTCCTTGGATTCAGGATACATTTTTACCACATCTGGGACTTGCTTTGTTCTAAGATTATACACAAGCATTTGATCCCTTACTCCTGCAATTTAGAGCGTGCCCTTTGCTACTACAGGTTCATGATTTGACTGGACTACTCCCATATCACACTTTGCCCTGGGGTTCTCTCTCTTCTCATTTAGGTTTCATGGAGGCTCCTTTGATTACAGAGTTTAGCAATGAATACATTGTTTGCTGTGAGCCCTTGCGTACAATACACATATTTATTGTTAGGACTTACATGTGCACTCACCAATGATCTCTGATGGTGTTTATCACCATTTCTGTTTCCCTAATTGAACCATCAATGGTGAATGAACACGGAACTTGATGAAATCTTGAAGATGACCCAATCATCCTTAGGAAAGGACACCCTTTCCCTAGAGAGTCAGATGTGTTTCTAACTCACTTGTTTTTAATCACTCTTCCCTCTCATGCTGACAATGTGCTTTGCATTCAGAGTCTTCTAGATTCTTTACAGGACTGGAAACAGTTGGCACAGACCTCCTTAGAATGTCACTTAGAAAGTTAATGTGAGAACCAGCTACATATAATACCCATGTCTTTTCATAGTGTCAGGTAGACTCCATATCACCGAAGGGCAATGACAGTGCATGGAGAAATGTTGAATCAGACTGGAGGGGAGGGAAGAGTCCTGTGACCATGGATGTCCAACTATAAGGAAGAGACATTGATTGACAAGACCATGAAAGACACAGGATGCTTTCCACATGAATCTGAAAACTCCAAGCGTCAATGGGAACAATGTACTTTGAATAAAGACCAAGAGAAAGGGACTCAGAGGTTTATTTGGGTAGATATTGAACAGGACAACAAATCTGCCACCTAAACTTCCCATGATCATCATTAAGTCTATAGATGCAACTTATCAGGTCTACTTCCTCTGATTGAATGAGCACAGCACATTTGAATGTTCTTATAACATGAGCCTGCACTGACTGTGTGTAGGCTCCTTGCATGGGATAACACTGGGTGTGCATTCATACTCCTGTGGAGTCTCACAGGAATACACTCTCCAGAAAGCTGGTGCCCTGTGACACACAGCACCTTTGTTCCCTCTGTGTCATACAACTGATCATTAGCAACTCTCCGGAAATTTCTGCCAAAAGAATTGGGTAGCAGCCCCTCTTATTTAGAAATTTTATCACATTAATATCAGAACTAGGATTGCTCCTGTCTCCTGGGACATTTATTTAGTTTTCCATGGGAGACTCCAGCTTAAAACAGAGTAATAAAACATGGACTGCGGTGCAGTGATCTTCAGGATGAGGTCTGAGATTGCAGATATGTGTCATACATGTGGAGGGAGCAGGTGAGAAAGAGTAGAGCTAAATACCTACACTTGATAATTGTGGGTAACCATCACAGCCTGTCCTTTAAATCTCCAATCTAAAGAGTGCAGATCTTTGCTAGAAAATAGAAAAAGGGCAAAAAAAGCATTTCAGGGTAAGCCATGGTTGCAGTTGAACATCAAATTTATTGAAAACTATATACAAAATGCCAGGTCTTGAAATGCACAAGGAAGAAAATTGTAAGCCTACACGGCTTCAGAATGCAGAGATTTATAGAAATCATGGTATAATTGCAGCTCCTTTTAGTTCGGCTCAGATGAGAGGTTAAGGAAGTCTCAGAAACTATGTCTAGACAGTCAGCATACCAATAAAAATGCCTCCAACATTACACATTAGCTTTAAAATTGTGTCTGTACTGTGGGTCATCACATTCTTAATCTATTTGGTTACTTGGTGTTTCTAATCAGGCCAGGTTGAGGATGAAAATCAACAGGGAGTAGGAAGGGAACCTGGGATTTCAGGCTAAGAGGGTTTGGAGAGCATTCTTGGTGTTTGTTATGCTTATGTCACTTATTAGCCCTCTAACATAGGACTTAGTTGGTTGTTCCATGTCCTGTGAAGTCGTAGTGTTGTCTAAGTCACACATGAGATCATCTTGTCCTGGATCTCTTGTAGACAAGATGACAGCTGGACTATAATGTTTCTAGGATGCGGCCCACACACCCCTCATGGCAATGTCTGCCATGATTGCTTTATTGGTGTGACCCAGACATCATGAATGCTATCCTCTGTAGTCTTTTGTCCTCCCATTTGAGCTTGCATCCTGGGTTTGATTAAGAGAGGGTTATTGCTAACAACCCTGTAACAAAAATTTGGCCCAGGTTTCTTGGTGGTAAATTATCCTCCAGATCACAATGATAACAATTGCCTGGCAGGATCCCATTATGTCACTATAGGACCTTCCTATTGTATCATTTTCCAGAATATCACTCCATGGTATTAAAATTCAGTCCAGGTCACACTTGAGATTACAGTGTAGTCCTTCATCTGTTGTAGTCTTGATGGAAATTGGACACCAGGGATAACTGGATGCGGCCCACACACCCTCTATCCCAAAGTGTGCCTATGTTAACTAATATCCCAGTGTGACCCAGATTTAATGAAGGCTGTGAGGTAGTCTTGACTCCCTAATTTGAGCATGTTGCCTGAGTTGGAGTGAAAGTTGTGGTAGTCTATATATCTTGGGATTAGCATGTGGAAAATCAATGATTAAACTGTCAATGTTTATGTTAGTCCAGTGAGTCCATTCCTGTTAGAAGCTTACTGTGGGCTAGCTCAAGTGTCACATCAACTTTTCCTGCATTTCTTGAAGTCCTAATAGCGTGTGGTAAGACATGAAATTAGGTTGTGTTCCACACATCCCTAAGTACAATGTCTGTCCATGTTGGTTGATGATTATTTGTGGTTCAGGCAACTTCAATGATGTGGTTTGGTCCAAGATCCCCTGTATTGTTAAAGGAGTCTGGGTTGAAAGAATAGAGGGTGTGGCCCAAACACACTTGAAATTTGATTTCATGTTCTTGATGGTCAAGCATGTCCTATCATACATTGATATCCTACAAAATAAACTTACATGAAGGTAATGTCTGTTGTAAGAATAGTTCAGGGTTTTTAGGTATGTCCATTTCTCTGGTCATTAAGGTGTAATTAGTTCCATGAATGCCCAGCTCCTTTGTGTTGTCATTTTATCCTGGGTTGAATAGAGATAGGGTGCGGCCCACACACCCTTGAAGATGAAAAAGGTCCCAGGCTACATGGGGTTCAAGGAGCTGATGGGTTTACTCTTTTGTCTGTTAATGTCCTTGCACCTGGTGTAATAGTCACGTTCATTATTAAGATCTGAATCTTGGAAGATACAACGTCCATATGTCAGTTACCAAGAGAAAGACACCCTATGGTTCAGGCTTAAAAGGCTGTGGCCTGAGGTACTTTCAAGAAATACAGATTCTAAAAGAATCAGTCTAAGTCAAGATTAGGTTATATGTCAGACAGCTACAGGGTGCAGCATAACACCCTTTTTTGTTTTGCATGTCCACACTGATAAGTCATTTTGGTGAATCCTTGTCATAGTATGGAGAGGGAAACATCCTTGTTCATGTGTTGTGCGTGTTGACCGAATTGCATGCCATGGTGTGTGAGCATCACTTACAAGATGACCAGGTGGTCCATTTGTATCACTCATCAATCCAGGAAGTGTGCGGATGAATTCAAGGTTATTGATGTTGAATCTCACATTTGTCCACACATGCTGGATTGGTGATGTTATATCCTCAGAAAATTAGCCATTGGAACAGAGAACCTAATAGTATATACTATTAGTATTGTTCACTTCAGATTTGGTTGGGCCCAGTTCTCTTGGGTAATGGATTAATCCAGAATGATTTCTGTTTAGTAATTATTCAGGGAATCAGGGTTTGAATTTTGATGAGCACACTCCTGTTCTTCTTGGCCTAAGCCTCTGTCGGTTCAGGTTTTGCCTGACGTCCACATATATTGCTTAGTGTCCCTACTTCTTTGGGGTTATATATTAGCCCAGGCCTTCACTTCTAGTTGCTTTGTTCCCAGGCCTCTCAAGTGAGAGGGTTTGGTTCAAACAAAGTCCTCTGTTTCAACTGGTCCTCTCTCATTTGTGAGATTGCCCCAGGCCCATATATCAAGTCTTTTTGGGCCCAGGTATTTTTAAGTTCAGAAACTGGCCCCAGGCCTCATCTCTTATTACTCTGGGCCTGGTCTTCTTTGGGTTAAGGGATTAGCCCAGCCCCACATGTCTTCTTGCTTTGGGCCCAGGCATCTCAAAGGAGTGGGTTTAGTCCAGGCATATTCACTTTTTGGTTTTACCTGGGCCACATTCATTTGTGGGATTGTCCCAGTTCCATATATCACCTCTTTTGGGGCACAGTCAGGTTTTGGTTCAGGGAATATCCCAGGCCAAATATCCTTTTAATTTGGGCTTGGGCTTTTTAGGATAAGGGATTAGCCCAGGCCCACATGTCTTCTTGCTTTGGGCCTGGGCATCTCAAAGGAGAGGGTTTGGTCCAGGTATTTTCCTTTTGTGGTTTTACCTGGACCATTTCTTCTGTGGGGTTGTCCCAGGCCCATCTATCCCCTCTTTTTGGGCCCAGGCATCTTTAGCTTCAGGGACTGGCCCAGGCCCACATCTCTTATTACTTTGGGCCTGGGCTTATTCAGGGTAAGGGAAGAGCCCAGGCCCACATGTCTTCTTGGGTTGGGCCTGGGAATCTCAAGGAAGAGGGTTTGGTCCAGGTATTTTCCTTTTGTGGTTTTACCTGGACCATTTCTTCTGTGGGGTTGTCCCAGGCCCATCTATCCCCTCTTTTTGGGCCCAGGCATCTTTAGATTCAGGGACTGGCCCAGGCCTACATCCCCTATAACATTGGATCTGGGCTTATTCAGGGTAAGGGATTAGCCCAGGCCCACATGTCTTCTTGGTTTGGGCCTGGGAATCTCAAGGAAAAGGGTTTGGTCCAGGTATTTTCCTTTTGTGGTTTTACCTGGACCATTTCTTCTGTAGGCTTGTCCCAGGCCCATCTATCCCCTCTTTTTGGGCCCAGGCATCTTTAGTTTCAGGGACTGGCCCAGGCCCACATCTCTTATTAGGTTGGGCCTGGGCTTATTCAGGGTAAGGGAAGAGCCCAGGCCCACATGTCTTCTTGGGTTGGGCCTGGGAATCTCAAGGAAGAGGGTTTGGTCCAGGTATTTTCCTTTTGTGGTTTTACCTGGACCATTTCTTCTGTGGGGTTGTCCCAGGCCCATCTATCCATCCCCTCTTTTTGGGCCCAGGCATCTTTAGTTTCAGGGACTGGCCCAGGCCCACATCTCTTATTAGGTTGGGCCTGGGCTTTATTCAGTTTAAGGGATTAGCCCAGGCCCACATGTCTTCTTGGGTTGGGCCTGGGAATCTCAAGGAAGAGGGTTTGGTCCAGGTATATTCCTTTTGTGGTTTTACCTGGACCATTTCTTCTGTGGGGTTGTCCCAGGCCCATCTATCCCCTCTTTTTTGGGCCCAGGCATCTTTAGTTTCAGGGAATTACGTTGGGCCTGGGCTTATTCAGGCTAAGGGATTAGCCCAGGCCCACATGTCTTCTTGGGTTGGGCCTGGGAATCTCAAGGAAGAGGGTTTGGTCCAGGTATAGTCCTTTTGTGGTTTTACCTGGACCATTTCTTTTGTGGGGTTGTCCCAGGCCCATCTATCACCTCTTTTTGGGTCCAGGCATGTTTAAGTTCAGAAACTGTCCCAGGCCCACATCTCGTCTTTCTTTGGGCCTGGGCTTCTTAGCTTAAGTGAATAGCCCAGGCCAAATATTCTGGCTTTGGGCCGGGACATCTCAAGGGACACGGTTTGGTCCAGGCATGTTCCTTTTTTGGTTTTACCTGGGTCCCTTTCATTTGTGGGATTGTCCCAGGCCCATATATCAAATCTTTTTGGACCTAGACATTTATAGTTCAGGGATTGACACAGGCCCACTTTTGTTCTTGCTTTGGCCTTGGGCTTCTTCTGGGATATATGTCAGCCCATGTCTTTACTATTATTCATTTTGGCCCAGGCTCCCTCAGATTTAGGGAATGGCCCAATCATAATACTTTTGTAGATTGACCTGGGCCTCTTTCATTTGTAGCATATTCCCAGTTGCATATACCATCTTTTTGGGCCCATGTATCTTAAAGCTCAGAGATTGGCCCAGGCTCAAATTTAATCTTGATTCAGCCTGGGCTTCTTCATGGTCTGGATTTTGTCCAGGCACACAACACTTCTTATGTTGACCATGACCCCTTTCATATCAGGAATTTTCCCAAACCCAAACATCTCCATTGTTAGGGCCCAGGCTACTTAATGGTCATGGTTAGATCCATGTATGTGACTCTTCTTGCATTGGCCTGGGCCTTTGAGACATTTGTCCATGTCAATATGTAACCTCTCTTTAGGCCTGGTGTTATTCAGGGTCATGGATTTGCCCAGACCCCATCTAATTTTGATTTGGTCCTGGGCTTCTTAGGGTTAACTATTGCCATGCCCCCCCTTTTTTTTTTGGTGCAGG
The DNA here is from genome assembly GCF_003668045.3 of Cricetulus griseus. Taxonomy (NCBI): domain Eukaryota; kingdom Metazoa; phylum Chordata; class Mammalia; order Rodentia; family Cricetidae; genus Cricetulus; species Cricetulus griseus. The sequence continues at coordinate 95,841,108 of NC_048601.1, read as the reverse complement.
GCTCTTTCACATCAGATTTGCCCCTGGCACACTTCCCGTGTCCGTTGAGGTTTTGCAGTACAATGGTCAGTTGTCTGCCATGGATCACTTAGTTTTCTAGGTTCATGCATCTTTACCTTTGTGCTTAAAGCTCAGATACTTTCAGCTAAACTTTTATCTCAGGCTTCTTCAGGGCCCAAGCTTGGCCTTGGCCTCTCTCACTATGCTTTTTAGTGTTCAGTCTTCAGACTGAGTATATTGGCCTATGGTTGATCCTATACCTGTTTTTCTTCAGAAGCCAGGCAGTACAGTCATCATGTGTCCAATGCTGCATTGTCATTAGACTTTGTCTGTAAATAAAAATAGACAGGTTTATATGACACAGGACAAATACTTGGAGTTCTATTTTGTCAAGTAAAATGTAGTCAGAAATCCTCTCCCTTAGGACACAGACACACATAACCCACAGTTTGATGAATTAAACTAAACATTACACAAATAGATGAAATATGAGGAGTGGATGGTATTGGGAAAATTTTTCCTCTCGCATATCTGACTATGCTATGGCGGAGATACTGGGTGTGCTCATGGGGAAGATAGTTGCTTCCTAATAGAGACAGTAAAGAGAATCCCAGTGATAGGTTAGGGAGGCTTCACTAACCCATCTGTTTTGTGGTCAGATCCCATGATTGAATGTTAGAGGAAGTTAAAGCAACAGAGGTTAGTCCTTCATTCGTCTAGAGCAGTGTTTCTCAACTGGTGGCTTCCAATCCCTTCTGCAAATGTCTGTATTCAAGAATTTCACTTGAGAATCCCTAAAAGTAGCAAAATTAAATTATGTCACCCAGGTACATGGGTGAATTTTGGACTTGGACTTAGGAGAAGTACTTGAAGGATTCCCTGAAAAATATTTCCTCTTTCAAACTTACACTTAGTCTTCGTGCCTTAGCAGGGAACACCATCTCTGTGAAGAACAAGGCCAGTTTGAATGGGTCACGATCATCCCCAGCATGAAAAGTTCAAATCTCATCCTATCATTTCTCCTCTTCTTTTTTTAATGGCAAGTTTCTCACATCATGAAATTTGCAGTGTCCCATCAGTAGGACCCTGAGGACAAAGGTGATTAATATATTTGTCCTCTAACCTGTCCCTCATCCACCATTAGTCAGCTTGAAATGAGGGTTGCCCAGAAAGCAGAAAGAATGTCATGAAATTCCCTACCTGGCCCTGCCATGATCGTCAGAAGTCACTTCCTGGAGACCAGCATAACAGCAGAGTTCCATCCTGTCACAGTGTGGAAACTGGAGTCCCGAGGCAGGTGTTGGCTCTTCCTCAGCTTTGGTCACCTTTTCTGACAAACACAGGTGGAGGTTAGTAGAAGAAAAGAACTGACATGCCTGGACACTGAGGGCTGTCATAGAGGACAGTTGTCCCTGGCCAGTGTTTCAACAACAGAGCGTTATCCTGTGAGAGTATGTAGCCTGAAGTCTCTCCACATGGCACAGTCTGGGGTTGTCCTCTGATTGCATCATCTGGTGACTAGCGGCTCTAACAACCTTATGTCCTCTTTTGACTAGAAACTTGGACACTTGTGCTGATAGTCTCCATCTTTTTCTGCTGCTACAGCAAGGTCCTCATAAAGATCACTCCAAAATGATCCAGACCCTATTAACATGGATGTCAGTGAGGGGACCTCGGAAATCTATCAGGCCTCTTTTAGTAGATCTGTTGTTAACCCTAGCATAAGAATGGACTTTTGGAGCCCATTACACATAGAGGGATACTTCCTGAGCCAAGACACACAGTGGAGAGCCTACACCCTCTCCCAAAGGATATGACAACAGTGAAGAGCCCCCATGTTTGATCTAACTCTTCCTGGGGAGCAGAAATGGTATGGGATAGTTAGAGTGTTATTCGGGTGCAGAGGAGAGGGGAGAGGGAACAGGGTATGACATGTAAGATAATCTTTGTCTAATTTGAATTAAAAATGGAGGAAGAAATGATCTCTCCAAGACCACGTTATGCTTCATATCCATATCCTGCTCACCTCACAGAAGAGAACATGGAGTTTACATTAGGCCTTCTTCCCAAGAATCCTGTTAGTGTTTCTCCAACCACTTAGTCCAAACTTCCTTCCACTCTGCAGTTCCTTCTGAATCCCAGCCAACCCCAGGAGACACTGTGTTCCCTCTCTGAAGTCCATAGCCTTTGCCATGGCAATGAGCTATTATGAGGTCACAGAGGCCTGAGGACACCTCTGTCCAACTTCTCCCTAGGTACCTGAGTATGACATGAGGAACCACCATGGATCCCCACCTTGTGCTGAGGGCACTGTCCCAGCAACGTGGGGTGTGGTACAAGTGGTAATGTCATCATATTAACAGAGCCTGAGCATTAATTCACCCTGTCTCTTGTAAGTTGTTATTGGAAGATTGTGACATTATTCAGTATTATCTACATGAACTAACCATAAGGATATGAACCCAGAGACAGGAACATAGACGTCAGTAACACACATCCAATTGAAAATATGTACATAAGTACAGAATTAGAGGGGAAGACTGCTGCCATGGTGTTTCCTGTGACAGTGACATTAATGTTTGTTCCTACATAATTTCAACTATCTGAGTACAAATAAAAGGACTATCAATACCATGTAAGCTTAGACATCCGTATCTCATAGGCTTTGCTCATCATCCCTGGACTAGCTAGAATGAAGGTCAAATGTGGACATGCAAACAAGAACCCTTGAATCTTACCTAGACTGGTACTGGAGACTTGAGTCTTGTTCCAGATACATCTGTGTGGCTTCATTCCAGGGTCCCTGTCCCTGTTGAGTTTAATTGTTTCTTTCCCTGGAATCTTCTGTGGCCAATCCCACTGCTGTGAGACTTCTAACTACTGCAGTTTCTACTTCTTTGGATGAGGTGTCCTAAGTGAGGGATTTTCAAGCACCTCATTACGTTTTAGTCTCTATATGTAAAGTTCTAGTGAGGAAGTGCCTCACACTGAGGGAGTAACCCATGGGATAGCTATCTTGTAGTGTCCATACCAAGTAACAGCCCAAACCTGCTGAGACTCGTGCTCTTGCTTTGACTCTCAGCCCTCCTTGTGGGGTCTGAGTTGTCCTCAGGTAACACCAGTGATGTTACTAGGGCAGGGTTCTATCCTGTGAGGTCACATAGGTCTCACCTCACCTCATTCTGAGAATCCCAAAGAACATCAAGGCCTCAGTTCTCTCCTAGCCTGGCCCATCCTTGTTCTCTGCTGTGCAACCATCCTCAGAATTACTTAACTTTGTGGAATTCTGGAGAGGCATTTCCCATAGCCATTCCCTGGAGATCATTTACATCAATATCCTGTCAGTCCTCCATTTTCCCATAGGTTCCATCAGCCCTGAGACGAGCAACACAATTGATAGAAAAGCAGCATCCTCAGCACCTGTTTCTCAACCTCACCCTCTGCCTCATTTTCTCAGATTCTCTGCAGCCCTCATGGTGCCCGGCTGTCATTCCGGCTGCATTTAGCCAGCCAGTACCCCTTGTATCTGACTCCAAATGTAACCATAGAGGCCTTGTTGTCTAACCTGACCCATGGACACCATGTGTCTCTTGTCTTACTAGTGTTGTAGCCGTTTAGGGAAACCCAGGAATGGCTGTGGTCCTGGCTTTTAGAATGTAAAGTAGACAAGTGCCCAGATGAGTAATGAACTATTACACACTGTGTGCACGAATCTCCACAGACATAGATGCAGGCAGAGCCCAGCTTGTGAGGTGCAGAATCCTTGGGAGCCCTTGTTTTTACTTTTGCCACCTCAGCCAACTTTCCACCCAAACAACTGTGTGAGTGGATTATCATGCTGTCCAGAATCTTGTCTACCCTCTGTCCCCATGTGCTGGAAGGTTATGTAGTAGTGGGCTGGTTTTGTACACCTTACTCTGACATGGAACTCTGTCAATCCATGCTTCCCCACAGCTGGAAGTGCAGTGTCTCAGTCACTAGGTTTACACTGTTTCTCATGAAGGAATGGTTGTTGTAAAACACGAGCAACATCATGCACTGGGCATTGCTGAGCCCTCCTGGTCATGGAACACCATGAGTTCCCAGAATGATGCCCGATTCCACAATTAATTATGAAAAGCTTTAAAGCTTTGGCTTAATTATCCTGTCTCTGATCTTGGAGATAGAAATTGCAGATTCTTGCATGAGGATGTCTAAGGAAGTCTCACTGTGTTTGTTTGCATTCAGATAGCCTTCCCTGTAGTATGACGCATGAACATGAGGATGGCCTATGTGTATTTGTAGATTGTGGAAAGTCAGCGTGCAGGGTGGAAGAATAGGCTTTTTCAGAAAATTAAGGGGCTGCCACAGTTATGTCCTGAGCCTGGGCTTTTTTGTTGTCCCCTTGGGACCAGTATGCTGTTGCAGACTGTCCACTATTGAACACAAGTTCTGTGTGGCAATATTTGTGCACAGACAGACTTGTTTGTTAATTACTGTGAATGGTATTCCTCTCTAAACAAAGCATGTTCCTCTATGGTGGCTGAAAGGACAAAGTCTGTCCAATCCTGATTAAAACCTTAGATTTAGAATTTAAAAAGGGGTTACCTTTAAAGTCATCTGCACTGCCCTGGATTGTTACACCGGCATGTTAATTCTATGTTGAAACTCACAGTTGCATGAGGTTCAAGTTAAATCCCCCATGAATTAGATTCTCTGTGACCTAAACATTTGTACTGCTTTTCAGCCAACATGGTCACTCTCAGGATTTGTAACTTCAAGCCTCTACAATGGGAAGTATGTGATCCTACCCTCCCACTGGATCCTGGTGGGGATTCATATCTTCTACCGCCATTCCAATATCATAAAGAACCCCAATTAGGAATTTAGAAAGTTCATTTTATGGAAAAACCTTGTTCCACTCATACCTTCAATAAGGCTGACACAGAATCAACGTGATCCTCAGAACAGTGAAATAGGGCTATCACTAGGCAGTGCAATCAGCCACAGGTTACTGCTATTAATATATAGACCCTGTTGAGTAGTTGCAGAAAGCCATTACTGTTTCTAGTTTTGTAACTGAAGGTTATGATGGCTGAGCTGTTTCCCACTGTGTGCCATTTCCATGTCTTTACTCCTTCACAGGTGCATGGACACTTGGTGGTTCCCATGTTGCTATTTGGAATGTCCCTGCCATGGGTATGTGAGTCAGTCTCTGGCATGCTGGCTTTTTCCTTTAGACCATTATCCAGTAGTGTGATTTCTAGTTCTCCTGGAAAGTGTCTTTGTCTCATTAAAAACATTCATGTTGCTTTCCATAATAACAAGGTATTAATTTGTAAAGTTTTTGTCATTATTTTTTAGTGACTGGTAATTAAAAACAAACAGGTATGAACCTGCTTTCCTAGGCTCTACATCTTAGGCCACAACTGGTGCACAATACTATTGCAGTACCTGAGAACTCACTGGTATTAGAACTTGAGGCAAGACACTGCCAGCTAACCATCATTAAAGCCTGTTTAGTTCTCCCCAACTCCCTCCCCCAAACCACAAGTCTAGCAGACATTTGCTGTTTTACTAGAAGTCACATCGATACCAAGAAGCCCGCAGACCAAGGCAGTACCTGGAACCCCACATAACACACAGGCTGTCAGAACCACAGAGGGGACACTCTAATAGTTCTAAAGACTTTCTGGTCACCACAGCCCCAGGTCATTTAAGACAGAAAATTAGAGATGAAACAACCCCCTGAAATAACCAAAAAATTAAAAAAATCGATCCAACAAAGATAAACTCAGAAACAGATATCTAAACCTATAGTAATTCAAATGCAGACCCTAGAAGCCTGGTTAGCACACAGGTAATGGTAGTCAAGAGGATTTTACACCACTAGAAACCAACTTTGCTTCTAGAGCAAGCCTTAGATATTCCAACACAGAAGAAACTCAAGAAAATGACCTTATATCCAATCTCATGAAGGTGACAGAGGCCCTAGAGGATAAATTCCTTAATGAAATCCAGGAAAATCCAAGAAACAAGTGAGGGAATGAAGAAAACAGTTCAAGACCTGAATCTGGAAATAGAAGCAATAAAGAAAACTCAAACAGAGGGAATCCTGGAGATGGAAAAATCTAGGTAAGCACACTGCAACTATAGATGCAGGTATCACCAAAGGAATAAAAGAGATGGAAGACAGAGATCTCATCATAGACCATATGATAGAAGAAAGTGATCTATCAGTCAATGAAAATGTTAAATCTAATAAATGTTAAATCCTGACAGAGGAACTATAGGACACTATGAAAAGACAAAACCTAAGAATAATAGGGTTAGAAAAAGGAGAGAATCTATTATACAGTAAAAGTACTTCAAATGGTGTCACACCCCACAATTTCAAACATGGCATTGGCATAAAAACAGGTTGATCTATGCAATTGATTTAAACACACAGATGTAAATCCACAAGCTCAAGAACACCTGATTTTTGACAAAGTAGCCACAATTATGGAGTGGAAAAAGAAAGCATCTTCAGCAAGTGGTGCTGGTATAGCAAGATATCAGTCTATATAAAAACACAATTTGACCCAGATCTATTACCATGGAAGTTTGAGCATACTGGCCTGCATCAGCTCATAGGGAGTAGCACTATGAAAGGCATGGCCTTGTTGGAGCAGATGTGACCTCGTAGGAGAAATGGGTCACTGTGGGGTGTACTTTGAGGTCTGCTTTGCTCAAGCTATGCAAAGTTCTAGTATCTTCTTTAATTTCTTTCTTTAAAGACTCAAAATTCGTACGGTACAGGTCTTTCACTTTTTTGGTTAGCATTACCCCAAGGTATTTTATGTTGTTTGTGGCAATTGTAAAGGGTGATGTTTCTATGATTTCTTTCTCCATGAATGTATCATCTGTATATAGTAGGGCTCCAGATTTTTTTTTTTTGAGTTAATCATGTATCCTGCCACTTTGTTGAAGGTGTTTATTAGCTGTAGGAGTTTCCTAGTAGATTTTTTTGGGTCACTTACATAGACTATAATATCATCTGTAAATAGTGAGAGTTTGACTTCTTCCTTTCCAATTTGTATCCCCTTGTGTCATGGCCCGGCATGTTCCATCCCCAAACCATGGTAGCAATGAGATTTGGCCTGAGTTAGGGAGCATGGACTTGGCAACTCCTAGCAACCCATGGCAATAAAAATTGGGGCATCTTGTCATCTTCAGAGAGCTGTCAGTTCCGTGCTGGTAAACTAGAGTCTCTTGTTTATTCAGCATTTTCTTGGTTGTTTCTTAACCATGCTTCTATGGCCACAAGGAGGCCATTTCTCTCCTCCTGCCCCCTCTCTCCTCCATAGCTCCTAATTCTCTGTTCTTACTTGTTACTCACACACCTAGTATCTCTGCCCAGGTGCAGGCCTATTGAAATGCTTAGTCCTGTAGAGATGCAAACTAGGAGACATTCCCCACTGAGGCCATGCTATTCAATATCAAATCATCTATTCAATGCAGACCAGATCTCCTGGTTACTGGAACCCCTGTAATTTCGTAATGGAATTTTCCTTGCTCCCAACAGCCTTGATCTTCTTTTGTTGTCTTATTGCTCTAGCTAGAACTTCAAAGACAATATTGAAGAGGTATGGAGAGAGTGGACAACCTTGTCTTGTCCCTGATTTTAGAGGAATTGCATTGAGTTTCTCTCCATTTAATTTGATGTTGGCTGTGGGCTTGCTGTATATTGCTTTTATTGTGTTAAGTTAGGTACCTGTTATCCCTGATCTCTTCAAGACCTTTATCATGAAAGGGTGTTGGATTTTGTCAAAGGCTTTTTCGGCATCTAGTGAGATGATCATATGGTTTTTTTCTTTGTTCAGTCTGTTTATATTGTGGATTACATTGATGGATTTTCATATGTTGAACCATCCTTGTATCCCTGGGATGAAGCCTACTTGATCATGGTGGATGATTTCTCTGATATGTTCTTGCATTCATGTGGCACTGAGAAGAAGGTAAATTGTTTTTTATTTGGATGGAATGTTCTATAGATGTCTTAAGCTCAATTGGGCCATAACTTCTATTTGTTCCCTTGTTAAGTTTCTGTCTGGTTTTCCTGTCCAGTGGTGAGAGTGGGGTGTTGAAGTCTCCCACTATAAGTGTGTGGGGTTTTATGTGTGATTTGAGTTTTAGTAATGTTTCTTTTTCGAACATGGATGCCTTTGTATTTGGGGTATAAATGTTCAGAATTGAGACTTCATCCTGAGTAATTTGTCCTGTGAAGAGTGGGAAGTGATCTCATTCATCTCTTTTGATTGATTTTAAAGTCCAATTTGTTGGATATTAGGATTGCTATTCCCACTTGTTTCTTGGGTCCATTTGATTGGGAAATCTTTTCCCAACCTTTAATTCTTAGGTTCCGTCTGTCTTTGAAGTTGAGGTATGTTTATTGTGTGCAGCAGAAGGATGGATTCTATCTTCTTATCCATTCTGCTAACCTGTGTCTTTTTATAGGCGAGTTAAGACCATTAATGTTGATGGATATTAATGACCATTGATTGTTCATTCTTGTTTGTTTTTGATTTGGTGATGGTGGCGAAATTATGTGTGGGATTCTATCCCTTTTTTCTTTAGGCTGTTGGTAAGTTGGGATTATCTATTGCCTATATTTTTCTGGTTGTAGTTAACTTCCTTCGGTTGCAGGTTACCTTCCAGAACTTTCTGTAGGGCTGGATTGGTGGATATGTATTGTTTCAATCTGGTTTTGTCATGGAATATCTTGTTTTCTCCATCTATAATGATTGAAAGCTTTGCTGGGTATAATAGTCTAGGCTGGCACCCATGGTCTCTTAGTGTAGGTAGAATATCTCTCCAGGACCTTCTGGTTTTTAGAGTTTCCATGGAAAAGTCAGGTGTAATTCTGATAGGTTTGTCTTTATATCTTACTTGACCTTTTTCCTTTGCTGCTCTTAATATTTTCTCTTTATTCGGTATGTTTGGGCTTTTGATTATTATGGGTCGAGGAGACCTTTTTTTGGTCCATTATATTTGATGTTCTGTATGCTTATTGTACTTTCATTGGCATGTCGTTTTTTTAGGTTGGGAAAGTTTTCTTCTATGAATTTGTTGAATATGTTTTCTTCACCTTTGAGTTGGATTTTTTTCACCTTCTTCTATACCTATTTTCTTAGGTTTGGTCTTTTCATGGTGTCCCATATTTCCTGGATATTTTGTGTTATGGATTTGTTGGACTTAAGATTTTCTTTGGTTGATGAGTCTATTTTCTCCTAGTGTATCTTCAACTCCTGAGATTCTGTCTTCCATCTCTTGCATTCTGTCGGTTATGCTTGCATCTGTAGTTCCTGATTGTTTATCCAGCTTTTCTCTTTCCAGCATTCCCTCAGATTGTGCTTTCTTTATTGTCCATATTTCAGTTTTTAGGTCTTGAAGTGTTTCCTTGAAAGATTTGTTGATATGCTGTATTTTTGGTTTCTTTTTTCTTCCATTTCTTTAAGGGATTTTCTTATATCCTCTTTGAGGCCCTCTATCATTTTCTTGAAGATATTTTTAAGGTCATTCTCTTCTGCTTCATTGCATTGTGATGTTCTGGTCTTGCTGGTGTGTGGTTCCTAGTCTCTGGTGGTGTCATATTGGTTTTTCTGTTGTTGAATATGCTTTTATATTGTCTTCTTCCCATTCTTTCTTCCAGTGGTTGTAGCAGGAGTCTCTTCATCTCCTGGTGGGTATAGAACTAAGGTTCCCTTCTAGTAGATGCACACAGTTCCAATACTCTGATGTCAGTCCTCTTCTTGTGGATGGAGGCAGGACTTTTACTGGGGCCTTGGCAGTTTCAGGGTGTGTTGGATCCCACTGGCCAAGTTCACATCCTGTGAGCAGACCCCAGGCGTCAAGTGTCCCTGAGCAGGGCAGGGGAACCTGAACCAGAAGCAGCCCCTTATAAGCCCCAATTCTAACCTTCTGTATTAGTTACTTTCCTGTTGCTGTGATGAGTTTCCATGGCTAAGCCAACTTATGGAAGAAAGAGTTTATCTGGGCATATGACTCAAGGGTTAGAGTCCATCATAAAAAGAGACATGCCAGGAGCAACAAAAAGCTAATAGCTCATATCTTGAACAATAACCATGAGGCAGAGAATGAACTAGAAGTGTCACAGGGATTTTAATCTCAAAGCTCATGTCTGGCGATGTCCTTCCTCCAGTAAGGCTGTGTCACCTAAATATAAACACATGGCACCAACAACTGGCACCAAGGATTCCAAGGCTCAAGACTATGGAGAACATTTCTCATCCAAACCACCACACCTTTCACACAGGAACCTCAACACTTTGAACCCCAGTTCCCCTATCAATGTGACACTGAAACTGAACTATGGAAGTATTGTGACTTAGCTATGGTTTCAGGACCCTTTGTTTTCTGTTATAGGAAATAGAATGCACTTCAGCTTTCGTTGTATCAATTTCGGAGCCTGCAGACAGCCTGTGAAGGTAGACTCTTTGGAAGGCAAGCCCTACAATCTCAGTTCACAGCCAATTACAACTCTCACTTGGCCCCATGAACACAGTCCAGGGGTATGGAATATGCTTCCCTCACTGGCACAAGAAAATACACCACAGGCTGGTGGACAGAGAATCAATTAAAGAGCTCATTCCAAAAATTCAGTTGTGTCAAATGGCTACAATCTCATTCTGAGTAGAAAAAGGAAAGAAAATGTCACCTCAGTGGAAAAAATTCTGTTTAAAACATCCTTGCTGTTTTCTCTACAATTGTATTGTGCCAACATATTAGTTTATTTTTTATTGATTCTTTGTGAATTTTGTATCATGTACCCCAATCCCACTCATTTCCCAGTCCCTCTGTATCTGCCTTTTACCCTTGTAATGTCCCCCCACAAAGGAAAACTAAAAAAAGAAATAATAAAAATATAAGATAAAGTTACAAATACAAATAAGAATATTAAAAAAAAAACAAAAGTAAGCAAACAAACCAAAAACCAACTTTGCTTCTCCATCTCTCCCTCCTGTCTATTGCCTCTTCATTCATCTTAGTGACATTGAGAGCTGCGGTGTGTCATGCAGTATACATGGACTCCACACAACTTTATTTGTAAATGTTCCTTGTATGGTATCATTATTGGTCAGGTTCAAGGTCTCTGGCTTGTGGAAGACCATCAATACTGGACCCTCACTGAAACTCCTCTTGGGTATCTTGCTGTTGCCCTGAATGCAGCATCCTACAGCTATGGTTTGATTGGAACAGTTCTTTGTGTGCTTCAGTGTAGATGTTAGGGAGTGCCAACTCAAAGCCCTGGATGTGTGTCTGGGTAGTAGCTGAGTTGGTCTGAGCTGGATACTAGGACCACCCCCCTCAGGTGAGAGGCAGAGCCAGCTCTCCAATGCCCATGGTGAGTAGTGGGGGCAGCTTTCCCAAGTGTGAGGCTGAGGGTGCGTGTGTATGGCTCTCCCATTAGGGGCAGGGCCAGCCAGCTCTCCCTTGCAGGGGTTACTGGCTCCTTTATCTCAGAGCTAGTGAGGCGTGGGGTCAGCTCTCTGATAAGAGGGGGATGCTCTCCCTGAGCCAGTGAGGGGTGGGACCAGCTCAGTATGGCCCTCATACTTCAACACATGGTTCTCATGGGCTCCTATAGTAATATGGACAAAGGAAATCAACACAGGCCCTGGCTACGGCAGGACCACAGACCCCGACATGGCCAGCAGCAGCAGCCTGGGCCCAGATGTCACCATGGCCCTGGGTAGCAGTGCAGGCCTCTCACATCCGCATGGGCCTAGCAGCTGTGTGGACCCCAGACTCCAACAGCCAACATATTAGTTAAAGTTGATTTACAAATCTGTTGTCTAAGACACATTAACACAATTGGCATAGATAATTTAAGAAAACATAATTTTCCATTTACTGAGATTATTCTGTAGGTGATCTCTTTGGGGAGTGCTAATAATGGATCATGCTCCAGCCTCTGGGATAAAGTAACCCCTAAGGATCCATCAACTGCCAATAGCTCCTTAGCTAGGGTTGGGGCTTCACTTCCCTCCTCCATGCATATCTGAGTGTTAAGTAGCTTGCTCTTGTGTGGGTCTACTGTGGGTATAATAACAGCGCCATGTCCAGGAGACAGTGTTTCCCAGCACCCCTCCCCACCCCACCCTTCAGCTCGGTCATTCTTCCTACTTCTTCTGACATAGTCTATAAGGTTTCCATACAGTCCTTAGATCTTAGCTACTCTTCTTTCTGCCACTACTCCCGTCTCCATCCTTTCTTAAAATTTTCCATCACCACTGTTTCCTGCATCTCCTCCTCTCTGCATTCCACCTTGCTACCCTCAGGGTCTCCATCACCTCTTCCTTTCTCCTATCCTACCTCACCCCACTAAAACACTTTCACCCCCAGTACCCCCCTCCACTCCTTTCCCACTGAAAATGCTACCCCTACTCCCTCCCTTCCCCCATCTGGAACCTTTTCTTTGACTTGATTTGATATAGAGATGAAAGTTGAAGGCTAGGCTGTGTATTTTCTTAGTCTTTGCATGATAATAGAATGCTTGGTTCTGCTTATTAATCAGTATTTGGAGAAGAGACAATGCAGACATTTGTCTCTGCAGGCAGTGTGATATCATGTGTGTCACCAGCTTGTTAGGGATCCTTTGAATTTCACTGTCACTTAATAAAAGCAACTACATTGAAATCACACACACCACAGCAGTGGGGCAATTCATTCTGTTTTATGACAAAATTTCTTTGTGTCAAATTAAAGTAATTTGAAGGATGAAGGCACACAGTATTAGCTGAGTCCCAGAAATTCAAATTGACATTACATACAGCATGAAATCATGGAACCTAGAAGCAGAGATTCCCAAATCTGGGGAAGGTGTTCAAAATTATATATTCAGCTCCCAGACTCCCAAACTTTACAATAAAAAATATTAATTCCTGTAGTCAGGTTCCACAGCCAGAAGGTCAGACACCTGGCCTCGGGAGCTTTCTGTACAGGTGATCAATCTCCCCACAGTGCCATTCACTTATATTAATGAAGTGAATCATGATACTTAAAGCAAAATTTTCCTTGTTGGTAAACTACGCTGAAGAGTGTAACCCCAGCAAAGAATGAAGACAGGGATGGAAAAGCAATCCAGAAGCATACCTTCAGTATGTGAGGTACGATTAAACCTAGCTATTACAAACAACTTGCTAGTAAATAAGAATGAAAAATAAATTATCTTGCAACATAGCCAGTAACAATCTTTGATCAAGATTTCTCATTTTGGAATCAGCTATAGACACAGAGGGCGCCCCAACCCGAGACTCTCCCGGGGAGGAGGAAGAAATCAATCAGGAGCCACATGCCCAACCCTGGCTTGGAAGGGTGGGGCCTAAGTTGGGGGTGGTCACAACACAGCTGAGCAGGGGCATGGCCCAACAGAGACATGGGATTTTTACCCTGACCTGCAGTGGAACTCCAGCCAAGCCCCCTCACCATGCCATGTGGCTAGGGTAGACAGAAAGCAGGAAAACATACCAACCAGGAGACTGCTGTCATGGTTGGGCACAATATTGATCTTCTTGTGATAAGGAAGCATGGCTCGTCCCACTGCCATGACGACCTGAGTGAGACAGGAGACCCTCAGGGGGCCTGGGGCTGCCCACCCTGGCCTCTGAAGAGAAAACAGAGGCCCACCAAGTGCTTTGCAGTACCAGCAAGAAGGCCACTATTCGAGTGAGCAGAGGTATGTATGGTGTCTTATGGAGGAAGGAGGGTTGGAGGGAAGGACATAGGGAGAGGGGGTGGGAGAGGGAGAATGGTCAGGTCTTCTGGACAGAGGCAAATCTGAAGAGACTAGAATAAGGGAGCAGTCTGAGATGGTGAGGGAGCAACACGTGGGAAAGTGAGCCCTGCACTTTGTCTGGGCAACACAGCAGAGATGACCCTGCTGATGACAACACAGGTGAGCCAGCCCTGAGTATGGGAACATGGGACACCTAGCCCCATCCTTCATCTGCCACATAGTGACATGGGCTGGGGAGAGATGCCTTCCCCCACCCCCATCAGTGCCTAGGGCAGGCGAGAGAGCGGGACCTCTGGTCAGAAGAGTAGAAGAGCTAGCCCTGATTCCCTTCACCTGTAACACTCAGGAGAGCTGGCCCTGTACCTGCCAAGGAAGCACGACAGAGCCAACAGAGGTGTGAGGGATCAGCCCCAAAATCATGAGCATTGCCCACCTGCCTTGTGATGGCAAAAGCAGAGGAGAGGGACCTCTGCCAATCAATGCCTGAGACAGGTGGAAGGGCTGGTCCTGTGGTCTTAAGGGTAGGAGAACTATCCCTGATCTCCACCAGGTTCTGCACCTCACCAGGGCAGCACAACAGAACCAACCCTGTTAGCAGAGGTGTGGGTGAGCCAGCCCCAAAGATGTGAGCATGGGGCAGCTGTCCCCATTAACCATCTGCCTCGTGGAATCCTGGGCAGAGGAGAGTTGCCCCTGCCCATCAATGCCCGAGGCAGGTGGGAGAGCTGGCCCTGTGGTTATCAGTGTGGGAGAGCCATCCTTTGACCCCCACCAGCTGAAACACTTAGGGAGAGCAGGCTCCAAACCTCACCAGGGTAGCACACTTGAGTCAACCCTGTTAGTGCAGGTATGGGACAGCCAGCCCCAAAACTGTGACCATGAGTCATCTGCCCCCATTACCCATCTGCCATGTGGTGACAGGGACAGGGAAGAAGTACCACACCCCCTGCCCATCAATGCCAGAGGCAGGTGAGAGAGATGACCCTGGGGTCATCAGAGTAGGAAAGCCATCACTGACCCCTCCCCACCAATGCAACACTTGGGTGACTAGGCTCTGCACATTGCCAAGGCAGCACAATAAAGCCAACCTCGTGAGCCACTCCCAAAATTGTGAAATTGTGACCCTTGGAGAGCTGTGCCCATTTCACATCTGGCAGGCCAACCCTATAGCCGTCTAGGCTCAGAATCAGGGTTATGACTTGGCCTGCCCCAATATCCACCTCATGTATGATCTGCTGAAGCACATGAAAGGACCTGACCCACAGACCTAAAGCTGCAGGATCTCCACAACATGGTACCAACAAGTTGTCCAGGAAGAGTCCTAGTGAGGGCTCAGACTGTGAGGTGGAGACTAGGGGCCTCAAACCAGACTAATGACTCTTTGCAATGAACACTTGAAGTAAAGATGTATGCACAAAGGTGTATACAGCGTGACTTATTGGGTCCCTTGACAGTTTCCTTGAAGAGATTTTTCATTCTTTCCTCTTTTTTTCTTACATTTTTTCTTATTTTATTTTCTTCCTTTTTTCTCTTGAATTTTGTTTTATTGGGGGTGTGTCCAGGGGTAGAGGGCATATGGGAAGGAATGGGGAATGAATGGGATCAAGATACATGATGAGGTGAGAAATACTTAGAATAAATAAATTGCATTTAAACAAGTAAACTGTTTTCTAAGTAAAAAAAAAAAATCTCATTTTACAGATAAAAACCAAGCCTGGTCATTGCCATGATTCTGAAATAGCCTTTACTGTCAGATCCACTGGATATAGAATTACCTGGGAGACACATCTCCAGGTGTGTCCATGAGGAACTTTTCAGAGAGGATTAACTGAGGAGGGAAGACACATCCTAAACGTGGGTGACCCCATCCTCAAGGCTGTGGGAACCAGACTGGGATGTTTGAAACCTTGTGTGTGCTAACCATCAGTATTAGTTACTTTTTGGTTTCTGTGACAAAAATCCCTGGCAAAAACAACTTAAGAAAGGGTTTGTTTTCGTTCATTGTTTGAGATGCAGTTTATCATGGTGGAGAAAGCATGGCAGCAGGTGCACAAGACAGCAGGTGCACAAGACAGCGGGTGCACGAGGCAGCGGGTGCACGAGACAGCCGGTGCACCAGGCAGCGGGTGCGCGAGGCAGCGGGTGCACGAGGCAGCAGGTGCACGAGACAGCAGGTGCACGAGGCAGCAGGTGCACGAGGCAGCAGATGCACGAGGCAGCAGATGCACGAGGGAGCGGGTGCATGAGACAGCGGGTGCACGAGGCAGAGGGTGCACGAGGCAGCGGGTGCACGAGACAGCGGGTGCACGAGGCAGAGGGTTCACGAGGCAGCGGGTGCACGAGGCAGAGGGTGCACGAGGCAGCAGATGCACGAGGCAGCAGATGCACGAGGGAGCGGGTGCATGAGACAGCGGGTGCACGAGGCAGAGGGTGCACGAGGCAGCGGGTGCACGAGACAGTGGGTGCACAAGGCAGAGGGTGCACGAGGCAGCGGGTAGCGTATCACCATAACCAGGGAGCAGAGAGTGATGAATGCTGGTGCTCAGCTTGCTTTTTGCTTTATACCAGTCCAGGACTCCAACCCAAGGAACGGTTCTACGTACAGTTTAGATGCTTTCCGTTTATACTAACCCAATGAAAAAAATCCCTCACCGATGTGCACAAAGTTTTGCCTCCCCATAATGGAATAAATCATTAAATCGACAGATTAGTTACTACATGCACTATTCCATTAGGGAACAGAAATTAGTTTTGCAGGTTTTGTCTTATTCCTTGACTTTCCAAGCTTCTCACTGCATTCATCAAAACTGCAAAGAGCCAAGTCAATATGGTAAACACAGACTTGAGAAGAGAAGGCTCCCGAGGCTGCATGGAGTCACCTGATGGTTGCATGGTGTGCACAGCCTCTCCGAGCCTCCATTTCCCCAGCAGATGCAATGGGATTAGACGGGTGGGTCAGAGAAGCCTCCTGATGCCGAGTTGGTGATGCTGGTGTAATCTAGAACTGCATTTGTGTTCCACACGGATCGCCCTGCTTGCATAGCCATTGCAGGAATGAGCTTGCTTCCCCTCTGGATGCTAATTGCCTTTTCAGATTATGTATCTCATTAAGCTCCACGTATCTTCATTTTCTAGGCTCAGTAGTAATTGAGTGCTCCGTCATTGTTATGTTCACTATCCTGACAACATTTATTAAAATGAAGCAATTAACTATTGTCTTAAATGGAGTTTAGAGGTAAGGCTCATTAGACTCTGGCTCATTACAATTAACTTAAATGATAAATGCAAAATTATTTTAGCCCAGCCTTACCCTGAAAATTTGTTCAGTTGGATTTCTCTAGAGCTAGCCTTCCTGACTCACAAAACAGCAAAAACTAGTTAGGAAAATTTTAGTGGAACACAATATTCATTAAAAGGATATTATTAAAAATGTAAAGCCCTAAATTGGCTCACAGGGTCCCGGCACTGTTAGCTCCTGAACCCGAGCTCACCTGGCCTCACAGGGTGCTGCGTAATTGGACTCAGAGGCCCTCTGAAGTCCAGAAGAAGGAAACAGGCCCAGGTTTCAAACACTGAACCCTTTGTTTGCATTCATGTGAGCCCTCTGAATAGGCAATGGGGAGAATGGCCACACAGGCAAATGCTCCTCTCTAGTCACTTGCTTCAAGCAAGTTAGGGCACTTGGTGTGAAGTGATTTTCTACTGTGCTGATCAGTTATAAAAAACCACTTTCCCTATCCCTTGCTGGATGGCAGAAATTATAGGGAGTAGCTAGAAACCCACCTCACCCCAAGTCCCATGAGGAGGAAATGGAAGTGTAATTTCATCAGGAATGGAACTGGAACATTTGGGGTTTTCTCATCTAAAAGGGTTCTGTAGTTATGCTAATGGAGCGAGGAAGAAATTCTTCTGTCTGAGTCTCTTTTCTGTTGCTGGGATAAAACACACTAACAAAGGCAACTTAGGGGAAGAAGCATTTATTTAGCTCATAGTCCATCACAGAATGGGAGTCTCAGTAGCAGGGACTGTCGTCTGAAGACGACATGGGCATGCAAGTGCCCAGCTTTCTTTCTCCATTTTTACTTAAACAGTTCAAGATCAGCTTACCAGGTAACAGTGCTGCCACAGAGGGTGAGTCTTCCCACCTTGACTGAAGCAATCAAAATAATCCCCTACAAATATACTCTGTGGCCTGTACGCAACTGGCTCTAGATTTTGTTATCTTTAACCACCACACTTATCAGAATGCAGAATCCATTTCACTACTGACTGATAGTGGTTGCCTATGTGTTCTTGTAGCTGCGAAGAGCCTGGCAAAATGTCACTTTTGTGCTCTGAAAAATGGAGATGTTTAATCTTCCTAGCTGTTGAAAGAATGAGATAATGAATAAAAAACCTTTAACCTCAAGCATAACAGATATGCAATGGAAGAATGTTCCTTTCACCCTTGGCCTGAATGGACTATGTCAATTGGTATAATTGGAAAGATATGACAGGCTCTTTGCTCATATATGCAGTGTGTGTGTGTGTGTGTGTGTGTGTGTGTGTGTGTGTGTGTGTGCGCGCCACTTTTAAAATTAGTATGGAGGCATCTCAAAAATTAAAACAGAACTTCCATGTACTCTAGAACATCACTGTACATTCATATCTCATCTCTGTGGCAAAATTCCTGTTGAAAATGGCTTGTGGGAGGAAAGTTTTATTTTGTAGTATAGTGGTGGTAGTGAGAGTTTGGGGATCTAGAACTCACCCAGGTATAATCCAGAGGCTTGCCATCCTGTGACCTGGCTCTTCCGACTGGGCCTCCCTCCTTTAAGTTCTACAACCTTCACAGATATCATCGCCAGCTGGGGACCACATTGTAAGTGCACAGGCCTAAGGGGGATACTTAACTTTCAAATGGCCACACTCCATCTTGATGCTCATCCATAGGCTCATGGTCATGTGCACCCCAGCACCATAGGCTCATGGTCATGTATGTGCACCCCAGAACCAGGGGGCTTGTCGTTGCTCCTCTCGCTTCTCACTTTCTGGCAGCATGATGCCTGAGCTTCATCTTGCACTTTTTCCACCCTCAGAGATGTATCCAGTGGTCCTGGTTCCTTTCAGGGTGTAAGTGCTGTTAGAAGCTGAGTTCTAAGCATTGCTTGTTGCCTGGGAGAGGGTCAATTCTTTTTTTAGACAATTTGCACAATGCCTCTATTAGAATTTATCAGATTTTTTTTATCAGGATTGGATTTTAATTGTATGTTCAATGACAGCTTATAGGAGATGTGTGTTTTTACTTATTAGTATACATACAATATGCAGACACACATTTTTCTTATTATTATTGGGTATCTGCGTGTGCATATTTTGTGTGTGGTAGTATAGGCTATAGTGCACATATGGAGGTCAAAGGGCAACTTAGTAGAATCATTTATCTCCTTTTACCTTTTCCTGTGTCTTGGGGATTGAGTTTGGATCACTGGATTTGCATGACACACTAAGCCGTCTCTCCAGCCCTCAGATCCGTATTTCTGTGTTACTTGTGATCTATAGTCAGCTAAACCTGAGGTCATAGAATGTCTCCAACTCTAATTCCTCTCTACACAAATCAATCTAACCAGAAGACAGAATTTTTAAAAATGCAATAGGAAATTAGCTCTCTCTGTGATCCAGGGTATCATGTCCTCATGGCTACAGATACAGACTTGTCTACAGCATTAATCTATCAAAATCAAGAGTAACTGGATCCTGAGCCTCAGCCATTTGTTTGGATAAGAACAGGATAGGATAGGCTGTGTGAAAAGCGATGTAAATATGTCAACAGCTTAGTGACACACATTGGCCTCTGGTTTGTGTGACATATCTGCTGAAGCCCAGAAGGAGGGATCTACCCACAGAAGGTAGAATTTTGACATGTGCTTCTATGTCAGGTTTGTGAACATCGGCATCTACAGTTTACATGGAAAGCAAGTGGCACAGTCACTTCTGCACAGTACACTCTTAGCCCAAACAGGCAGAGCAGCCTTGCCTAGCTTGAAGGAGAACCAGGAAGTGAGGCCCCACTTGAGAACCCAGGAAAGGAAAGATCAGAATTTTTATAAATAGCCTTAAAAATACCGGTGAAGATAAAACTTGCATATTTTAAACATTTAGAAAGTGTGTGTGTGTGTGTGTGTGTGTGTGTGTGTGGTGTGAGGGAGATAGGGTGTAGGGGAAGCTGTAGCCACGCCTCTTAGGGGCTGGCTACAAGAGTACCTGAGGGCTTGTGAGGGCGTGGTCAGAGTGAGTAGGGGGACTGCGTTTTCCATTTCGGTTTCTCTTTGCTTCTTGCTGTACAGACTACCACCGGCTGGCTGGTTCGCTCTGTAAGTAAGGCTTTTCCCTATTAAATACCCTTATATTTCTACCTGACTCCGTATTGGTAATTTCTTACTATAATAGGGAATACCTGTGAGTACAGGGATCCTCTGAGATGGAAAGGGGGTGTCAGATGCCCTGCAGCTGGAGTTACAGGTGGTTGGGAGCCACCAGATATAACTGCTGGAAACAGAACTTGGGTCCTCGGTATGGAGCCATCTCTCCAGCCACTGTGTCTTTCACATATTCACCTGTGATTATTCACCCTCCTTTGTAACACTTCTCTGTACTTGGGCATGGCTGACAGATAAAAGCTGCACGTGTGTAAGGCGTGTAGCTTGATGGGTTTGCAGATGGACATCCACCCATGTTCATCACGGTAACCTACCCCACATATCATCTGCAGATGGTTCCTCCGCCCTTTCATTGTTACTGTGCTGAGAAAAACAGTGCACTGTCTACCCTCTGGGCACACTTGAGGATTGTACTGGGCATTGTATTGGTGATTTGTTGTGTGCTGTTCGAGCTCACTGTGAAGCTAGCTCAGAAAGTGGAGTTGGCCCCCCAACTTCAGTTCCAGGCTTGTTTGTATCAAGTGTTCTCTAAGCCCGTTGTCTGGGGATGTGCTGGCTTCCCTAACTCTGTGACAGAGAGGGTAAAACCACACGTCAGTTAAAACTGTGTCCTTGATAACAGTTAGCAGATACACTGTTTCCATCTGCTGTTACTATGATTTATCCTGTGACACAAGAGTGACTGTGGCAGGAAAGGGAAGTCACACATCCAGCCCCGGGAAGCACAGCTTTGTGAAGCCGGCCATGGAGAGCTCACTGTGAACCCCATCTGAATGCCTCAGCTTCTTCACTCAGTTTCTGCTGGATGCTGTGGGATCCTGATTTGATGAGTCATGTCTATTTGTTGCTACTTGCTCATCCTGGAAGCATCGCTAGAGTGGGAGCTGCTCTGCCCTGGACTCTCAGTGGGAACTCCGGTTGGCTGTGTTGAAGGGGTTTCTTCCAGATATTTTGAGCACCCATATTTGATGTTGCATTGCTATCTTGCTATAAATTATCTATCTAGCATCTATCTATTTATCTATCATCTATCTATCTATCTATCTATCTATCTATCTATCATCTATCTACTACTACCTGCTAGTTTTCTTTTACTTACACTGCTATATACTTAATAAACTCACTTATTAAGATCCAAAAACATGGCTACCATAGATCATCATCCAGACCCCACAGTGTTCTTGACAAGAAACCTGAACTTTCATGCCCATTGCTGCATTGCTCATAGTAGCCAACACTTGGAAATAGCATGTGTTCACTGATAGGTATATGGCTAAAAATGTGTGGTATACATGGAAGATTATTCTGCCTTGAAACAGCAGAGCAGTCTTGCCACTTATGACAATGAGTGCAATCTGGAAGGATGCTATACTGAATTAAACAATTAAACAAACTTACTGGTGTGCAAACATCTATGAACTCACTTATGTGGGGAACCCAATATACTCAAAGTCTGTGGGATCAGAGATGAATGGTAGTTTCCAGAGGCTGGGGAAACAGTAAGAGCAGTGGAGTTTTAAGCTAAGATCACTGAGCACAGTCTTCATGAGACCCAGGCACCCAGATGTTTAATCTCATTGACTTTTCTGAATAAAAAAATAAAGGAAAACAAACACTTGTTCTTTTCTCTTGCTACTCCCTGGGCAAAAATGTAAAATGCAAAGTGGAGCTGCCGGGCTGCATCTGCCTCTTGCACGTTACTTACTAAGTATATTCAGAATAAGATAACTTTATGCATTTGTCTCCTGGCAGTTGTTTGAAAACCAGTTCTTATCAGCTCCTTTTCTATCCCATGGCATGTATACCTTGAGGGTACCTCTTTCTGTCACACAACAGAAACCTTTGGGTCCTCACACAGATGGTGACCTGAGCCTATGGCTAGAGAAGAAAGAAAGTCACCTTCCAGACCTCTGACTCTGCTCAGCTCCTGTTGTACCTACAGCTCCCTCCTCACAGGGCTAGGCTTCCTCAGGCTCAGTGTAAATTAGCTCTTGGCAATCTGTCATCTACTAATGTCTTCCAGAAGTGTTTTCACATGAAGAGAGAACTAAGAGAACTGACAGGAAGCATGGCCAGTCCCTGTAAACTCTGTAGAGTGACTGATTGATGTCATGAGGGCAGCTAGCAGGTCCAGAACACAGGGGGACCTTGGGGATCAAGTGCAGGTTTTGCAGAGAATGTGCACAGAGCAGAGTGATGGAGCATGGTGGCCTGGTACTATGAACGTGTGACCCACAGGATTTTCATTATGTACCCAGAGACCTTAGAACTGTAAGTGATCCCCAATCTCAGAGAAAGTGAATATAGAAAATTCAAAAGAAACTCAGGTTAGAACCAGCCAAGAAGCCTTAGGTTTCTGCCGTAGAGCCCTCCGGCAGACCCTTGTACCTCGGTGGCAATCCCATGCAAGGTGACAACTGGTCCTATAAGAAAGAGCAAGCCAGCTGGGTATGCAAACTTACCTGTGAGCACAATGCAGGCACAATCTTCCTTCCCCACCGTCACCCTTAGGGCTGTTTTGTGGTGCAATTCTTTCATTTGTTTTAATGATTCCTTTGTGGATGGAATCACAAAGGAATTACTAATTACAAATCACAATTACTAACCAAAGCGTGGGTCAGTTGCATATGTATTTTAGTAGAGACCATTTACTGAGAAAATGCCACATTTGACACGGTATACTAACCCCCACGGTCCTCAGAGCCTTGGGAGGAAATGATGCAGGAAGATGTCCAAGAATGAAACCCAGGAAGCCTAAGTTTGGGGGCTCACGGTCAGACACCCTCTGTAACATTCACCAGGACCTGGAGCCCTGGAGATGAACTTGGCCCTCCTTCTTAATTGATTTCAGACCCATCTTCTACAATAGCTCAAAATCTGTCTCCAGTCTCAGCGGAGATATTTCTAGTTACCCTATATATTTTCAATCTCTGTATGCGGTTTTATAGAAAAGGGAACAAGACTGGAATATAGTAAGCTGGGATGTATCTCAGTGGCAGGATGTTTGTCTTCCATGAGAGAAATCCTGGGCTTCATGCCCAGGACGGCAGATATAAAGGTGTTTTCCCTAACCTGATTCTACCTTACTACAGAGCAGTCTTCAGTTTTCAACTTTTGCCTTTTCAGTTCTTGGTGTAATTCTATGTCCAGAGAACACCTTATCCCTCCCTGATTAATCCTCTGCCTGGCAAGACAGCACTGGAGCACAAGGGTCTGAAGGATCACCTGATAAATAAAGAGGACCCCTCTCTCCCCCCATCCAGGACAGGGGCAAGTCCATCCAGAGTAAAGCTCACATAATATCAGTTTTCAGGGGTATAAAAGTTTGCCCATCTCTACAACTTTGGGAAGTGTGTGAGCTTCCCAAAGGTAACTGTGTAAGAGGCAAGGCATACCTGTGTAGGGTGAACGAATTAGAAACAGACCCAATTTAGTTCTCGCTTATTTCCAGTACCATCCAAACACTCACAGGTGTTGCTAAAATTCTTCCCAGGGGAGGCACAAGCAATGTCTACCCCTCTTGCTAAGGACCCAACTACATTTCTCTGAAGTTCACCCTGGGGAAATGATGACTTTATTGGGCTACCTTACAGAGTATAGATGTGGAGCTACTTATTAGAGTATGGGTAATTTCCCCCAAAAAAGTCATGTCAGAAAACAGAGATGGTGGCTTTCCCATAGCCGCATAGATGGAGTACTCCCTCCCCCGAGTCTTCCCTGGTCTATGTACTTACAGCCCCCTCCCCCAGGCAATTAGGGCAGAGTTGCACAAAATGGGTGGTGTGGAGCAGCTGAATACTCAGGTAAGGGTCTCCTGACTCTTCTCACCCCTCTGTGGAAGGATGTGATAGTCAACAAGCCTCGCTGGCATGATCCTTTACAAGTAGGCACAGCTGAACCTCCCAAGATGGTGGTAGATTGTCACAGAGGATCATTATGTTCAACAGTTGTTGGAGACATTATAAAATGACAGATGTCTGCATCATCTTCCTGCCCAGGCCCCACCCTGTGTTAGATTTGGTGTACTGTCTGAAATTTTCTCTAGGTGAAGTTATGTCCTAAGTCTTTCGGAGCAAGTAATGGATTACTTTGGGACTCTAGTGGGTGGTAGACAATCCTCAGACATTCATTCCAGTGGACAAAACCCAGGGTTTGCCCTCAGAGCTCAGAGCCTTGAGACCAAACTTTTGTCCATGGATGAAAATGTGACTGTTTCAGAGAGCAGGGCTTTAAGAGGGGGCCCTGTGTAGTAGTGCACATTAAAGAAGATTCCCCTCTGGGTCATTTTATCAGAGATTAGAAGATCAAGCAGTGGCTGATTCTGATGGAGAGAGGAGCTCCCTTTCTGAGGAGGACAGGCCATCCACCTAGAGGACTGAAGAAAGGGAGTATAAGCTAGAGTGAGACTCTAGTATTGCTGGGATAGGGTTAGGGTAGATGATCCATGCAGGGGAATCTAAGCCAGGCCTTGTTGCTTCAACCCTTTATCTCTCCTACAAACCTTTAAACTGATTGATTTAACAACTGTATTTCTGGGTTCTTAGAAACGCATTTTGTGTCTTGGACACCAAGATTATCATACTACTTCCAAGAGATATTGCTGACTTTGATTAAGAAATGGAGTCTTGCAAAGACCAAGTGGCTTGTTCAAGCTACAAGCATGAGGAGCAAATTTCAAGCTACAAGTCAGCTTAGATCCTTATGATCAGCTTGAAGGTACAAAAGGTCCCAGAACTGTTTACATGACATAACTGGTATAACCAACCACACCATACAAGCACCTGCCTGCTGTTGGGAGCTCTATGAATCCCACATGTGAGGAGCTAAGATGCAAGACAGATGCCATTGTATCTCCTCGAGGAATTTCCATCTTAATTAGGAAGAGAAGATGAGTCCCCAGAAAGTTAGGGTTCTTATTTTTCAAACTGATCTGTGACTTCCATAGCAGGCTTTTTGTGTTTCCAAAATTATGCAATTATTATCTTGAGTAACTCATAAAATATGTGATTCCATACACTTCTTTTTTTTTTAGACATTTTAGATGTTTACTAATAAGTGAGTAATGAAGGATTGTTAGAGTTAACACATATCAGTGACAATATAGCCAAGGAGCTCCTGACACTCTTCATAGATTTCTGGGCAGAAGTCTCCAACGGCATGTATGCCACCATGGAAGCATCAAGCTTCTCCTTGTGAATAGGTACACTTTTACACTTTACATGCTTGGGAGAAGGAATCTGTTGTTACTGTGAAGTTAATTGTGGCATTCCATTTATTTCTTTTAAAAAAGACATTTATATATACATTTATACATATATATGTCAGTATGAGTGTATGCAAATGTGTGTGTGTGTGTGTGTGTGTGTGTGTGTGTGTGTGTGTGTGTGTGTGTGTGTGTGTGTGCCTGCAGAGGCCTGAAGAGGGCATCAAATCCCTTGGAGCTGGAGTTATAGGTGATTCTGAGCCTCCAAACACAGATGCTATGATTTGGACTCCTGTCCTCTGAAAGGGCAACATATGCTCTTAACTATTGAGCCATCTCCATCCCACTGTTTTATATTAGTCTATTTAATTTATTTATGTGTGTGTGCTGGTACTTGCTGAGATCATAAGGAAGTATTAGATCCCTTGGAGCTGGGGTTCCAGGTATTTATGAACTGCCTGATATGGGTGCTGGGATCAGAAGGCTTAAATGCTGATCTTCCTCTCCAATCCCCCCGCTTATTATTTTTGAAGTTAAAGACTCCAGTTAGTTTACATTGTAGTTGCAGGTTCAGTCTTAAAGTCATAATCAACTAAAGTGAGTGAAGTGGATATTTGCATTCTCTGTGTTTGTGCTTGTCGTTCCACTAACTAAAATTTACATATGTGGCCATACTGTAACTCAGTCAGTCATCACCATCCTTGAGTGGCCGACCATGATCAATACACCGACATTCAGATGCAGAGGACTTTGTGTTTTCTTACACAAGGTTGGATCAGAACTAGTCGGTCATCTCTCAAGATTTCCTTGTTCTAGTGAACTTCTGTTCAGGGTTAGGGTTAGCTATTTTGTTTTTATTGTTACTGTTATCAAATATTTGGTAAAACATAGCTTAAGAGAGTCTGGTGATTTGAATGAGAATGTCCCCGATAGTCTGAGGCATTTTAATATTCTGTCTTTAATTGGTGTTGCTGTTTAACCAGATTTAGAAGGTGTGGTCTTGCTGGAGGAAGTATGTCACTAGATGTGGTGAGAGCTTAAGCTTCACACCGTTCCCAGCTTTCTCACTCTGCTTTGTGCTTGTGGTTCAAGACGTGAGCTCTCAGCCTCATCCCATGACACCACCCCTGCTTCTTATTGTCATGCTGTCTGCCATGATAGACGCCTGTCCTCTGGAACTCCTTCTATAAGTTGTTTTGGTCATTTTCTTTTGGAGCAATAGAAAAATAACTAAGGCAGAGAGAAAAGGATTATTTTGGTCCACAGTTCCAGGGGATACTATCCACCATGGTGGAGATGGTAGGGCATCGGGAAAGTGAGGTAGCTGGTCATATTGTGTCTGGAAGCACAAAGAAAACAGGAAATGGAGTCAGCCTAAGGCAGTGCAAGGCCCATCCCCAGGGATCTACTTCCTCTAGGTAGGCCCCATCTCAAAGCACACTCCTGGCTCTGGACCAAGTTTTCCAGAAATACCTGTGGGGGTATTTCACATTCTAACCTCAGCAGGCCAAGAATAAAAGCATTTGTTGATTGTTGCATTAAAATGTAAGATAACAAGGGCTGGAGAAATTGTTTGGTTCATAACATGTTTGCCTGGCAGGCATAAGGATTGATATTGTTCCCTAATTCCCACATAAAACTTAGGTGTGCTGGTGCATGCCTGTAATTCCAGGGCTTTGGCTGTAATGTCCAGGTGCATGGTTGTAATGTCCAGAGACAAGAGGTTCCATGGGCTTACTGGAACCTGGATTAATGCACAAGTTCCAGGTCAAGTGTGAGATCCTGTCACTAAAAACAAGATGGATGACACCTAAGTAAGACACTCAAGGTTGAACTCTGGCCTCCACCTGTAGGTATGCACACACACACACACACACACACACACACACACACACACACACACACTGCACATACACAAGTGTCCTACACACCAACATGTACATACCAATACACAAATACACATACACACAAACAATATAACAGGCCGTATCCAATGTTTACCTTAAATGTATGTATAGTATGTATATATAATAGTGAAGTCATTGTAGACTGTGGCTGTCTGAGATGGTTTCATGGAGGCAGTAAGTTTGAGGGCTGTACATTAATAAATAGGTGTTTTGATTGATTGATGAGTGTCTGGATTAGTTAGAGATCTAGAAATGTCCTGAGCCCATTGTAGAGAAAAGATATTCCAACCAAGGAAGGACTTGAACAAAGGATCTGTGCAGAACAGTGTGGTCTCCGCAGAATGGAAAGAGGATGTGTTCATCAATAAGAGAGTCACAGAGACAAGATCGGGTGGTAATGAGAGACTCTGATAGACAGCATACTCCAGCATCAGAACAGTAGGGTGTTTCTTGGAAACACTATCTCTGTCTTCACTCCTAATTGTCTCTGTGGACCTCTCCTTGCCATTGCTGGTGCTGTGTACAGGAAGATAGGCATCGCTGATTTACTAGTAAATAGATGATCCTACAGAAAGTGAGTCATATCACAGCTAGGGTCAGCCCAACCCAGCAAACTCAAGCATTTTCTTGGCACTGTGGGCAGGGTCCTGCTCCAAGGACAGGTTGTGCATGGTCCTCTTTTCTTGGACTTAGATCTGTCTGAGGAATGCCACTGTCCCAGGAAGTGTAGGCTTTCCACTAGAATGAGATTTGGAACCCTCTTCCTCTGCAGACTCCAAATTCCATTGAGAATTCCCTTGTGCTATTTCATTATAGTGAACAAATTGTTAATAAGGCAGAGTCAACTTTTATGAATTACTTAAAATATTATTAAAACAAGGCAATAAGAGCTATAAAAAATCATTGCACAAATCATTGAACCCTAAAATAGAATATTATTAGCCAAGTTCGTGAGCTAGCCAGAACTCATCCCCAGTGCTTCTCTTACACCTATGAAGTTAGGCACAATTGCAAGATGAGAGCTTCTTGGTGCTTGGCTGTCCCTGCTAGTTTTACTAAGTATATGTTTATCCCTAAAAATACATCTATGAGCTCAATTTTCATGGAGTATTTAAAGTACCTTTATAATACATTTTTATGAATTTCCTTCCTCCAAAAGTCATGTGTAAAATTGTGCCTGGTAGTATATATTCATATTGATCAATTTTATTTGTGTTTACTACTTTTTTATCTTTCTGTGTGAATGTGAGTATTCTGTAATGTTTATTAGTATTTTTAACCAGTGGAATTTGTACTTGTCCTGCTTGGAGATTCATTAATATTTGCTTGCATGACTTTCACTGCTGGTCTCCCTGCAACAATCATTTGAGCATGAAGACCCCAAAATCTCAGCACGCATGTCTGTGGCTTGTGTGTCACCAGCCAACAGCAGTCTCTGAGGTCTCATTTTACAGGAGAAAAAAAAAAGCAGTATAGGTGTAATTCCACCACTCAGGAGGCAGAGCAGAGACAGTTTAAGCTGTCTGGAGACCAGCTTGTTTGCATAGTGAGACCCTGTCTAAAACAAACAAACAAACAAGCAATAAAACCAAAACCCCAGACAAGATAAAAAGGAGAGCAAGGCCTACAGAGGTCCGGGTAACAGAGGGCAGCCTCTCCTATTCAGGGTGGAGTTTGCTGCTGAGAGACTCACTCCTTCAGTGAGCATCTCCTTGGCTTTCCCAGGAGGGATGGAGGAGCAGCACGGCCCTAGGTAGCCAAGCAGCCAGGTGAGCACCGAATGACACAGTGGGGTGGTCAGAGGAGGTCCTGTTTCAGGAATTGGGGTGGGAGGGATAGCTTCAGAAGGATTCGGTTCATCTACATTTTAAAAGATTGTCCAGAAGAGGTTGCTGCAGTGGAACCTGCCGACAGACAGAGGGACGTCTGAGGGTGGAGGGCAGGCTGTAAGGAGACTGAGCCCTTCTGGACAAGTGCTGACTGGGAGGTGGGCGGAGAGTGGGCGGGGAACTGGGGATAGCCTGAAAAGGCTTCTGGACTTATTGAGTGCTACAAGTGATTTGATTAGGGAGCAACAGGACCTGGTTTTGTTTAAGGACCTTTTGGAATTCTTAGTTTTACCGTTTCTTGATCTTTCTAAGTTAGTATGAGCAGACCAATGCTTGTGTTCATCTAACTGTTGGTGGCACCTGAAATCTTAACATTTAAAGCCTTCAGAGGAAACCTTTTATCTCTATTTGCCCGAGCAAATGCAGCAAGCACCTTTTCATGTGCAGCTGTTTATGAAAAGCACAGGAAAACACATATGTCCTGTGTCCTGAAGAAAGAACCAAGAGCATCGAGCATGGCTATGGAGAGCCAGGTCTCTCTATACAGCCCATGGAGACATCTGCTGTCTCTTGGGTGAGAGGCAGAAGTTAGTCCTTCTGGGATAGGAGGGAGCATAAATAACCTCCCTGCCTCCTCCCAGGTCTAGACCCAGGTCCCTAGCTCATCAGAGAAGGAGTCATAACTTTGCACCCCCACAACCCTGCTCTGAGAGGCAAGGCTGCCCTGCCAGCCAGCCCAGCCTCGCACCCTGGATGGATCTCTCTCAGTTCAAATGCTCCCTCTGGTCTCTATGCTTTGAGAGAAAGAATTGAGAAAACCAGTCTAAGCTGCATCCCCCTGGCCCCTCCAGGAGGAACCTCAAAGAACACAGCCATGCCTGCCTCAATCTGTGCCTCTGTGATGCCTTCATGATGCTACGTGGCAGAGCCTGCCTGCCCCTGGCAGAGCCTGAAGACACTGAAGCAGTGTGTGTGTGTGGGGGGGGTGTGGGTGTGTGTGTGTGTGTGTCTGTCTGTCTGTCTGTCTGTCTGTCTCTCTGTCTGAAAGCTACAGAGTAGAGGTAGAAGATAGAGCAAGTTCAAAATGTTGTTTAAAATAAAGGTAAAATTTAGTTTTCTCCTCTTCTATTCTCTCCTTTACCCTCCCTCCCTTCCCCTCCATCCTTTTCTTTTCCTATTCCCCCTCCCTTCATTTCTCCCCTTTCCTTTCTGTTTGTTTGCTTGAGGCAGACTCTTACCCTATAGCCTAGGGTAGCTTTGAATTCCGCTTGTTCCTTTTGCCTCTGCCCCTGTCCTGGGTGCTGGGATAACAGGTCTGCACCCTCACACCAGCATTTGCCTATAACTTCTTACTCAATGTTTTGACTGCTGCTGATATTTTTCTATTTTTCTAATATATGCAACCCATGCTCTACATTTAATCAGAGTATAACTTTAGACATACCCCATGCGTTTTAAGCTATAGTGTTTTCTTAGGGGATGTTGGAAAACTCTTATATTTCCAATGGTTATGTTAGATTTTGTGACTAATTTTTAAACATTAACTGTAGATTCTCCTGATGTGTGGTAAGATTACATCCTGGGATATTTGTCATAACATGATGTTGGAAGAGATCAAAATAGATTGTAAATGAAAAGTGCTGCAACTTGAAAGTGCATTGAACACCCCTAACCTAGTGAACCCCACACTTCAACACTGCAGCAACAAGAGATGCTTGCCTCAGTCTAATGGTTGTCTAGCCAACAACGGGCAAGGGGCAATTCTGCATGCTTGCTACTCTATCTCCAGAGAGTAGGGAATTTACATCACTAGCTTGTCAAAAGGTCAGTGTAAGGACTCAGGAATTGCGCTGGCCTGCCCTGTCACCTGGCAGAATGCACTCAGGCAGTACTACCAGTCTGCACGCAGGTGCAAAGGACCCCTTTAAAAGACAGACATCCCACACACACACACACACTTAACACTCTTTCCCAGTTCTCTTTCCTGCTGTTCCCCTGGGGTAGACAAGACTTTTCCTGTCTCCCTCTTCTCCTTTGTCCTCTCTCTGTCTCTCTGTCTCTGTGTCTCTTTACCTATTTTCTCTTTCCTTCCCTCTCCTCCCATTTCTAATAAAGCTTCTCACTTAAGCTCTGTCTGTCTGGAGTGTTTGTTCCTCTGCCTCGGTTACTGGTTACCCTTGTCTGCCCTGGGATCCTCTATGGTCCCCCAAGAAAGGCCCCTGCCAGCTTTATCATCACAATCAGAACACTGAAGTCAAATACAACCCAGAATGTATCATTTTCATGCTAGAGAGATGAAAAAAGAGAAAAAAGGAGGCAAAAATGCCTAAGAATCATCAAAAGTCAGAGACTGTTTACATTTTAATTTCATTAGTAATTTCTTTTGCCTTTTGAGGAAATGAATTTGTTTGAATTCAATCATTTTAATTTGTTAAGGCTAATGTTACAGCCAAATATAGCACTTTTGAAAATTAGCTCATGTGCTGCTAGACAGAAGAAAAAAATAGGTATATTCTATGGTATCCTTGTATACCCCAGCAACTTAATCAATTTTGAAAATCTTTTCATTCTTTTGCTTCCTTATAGCCAGTCTTTGAGAAGGACCATGTAGTAAATTTTAGTAGCTTTATAGATATAGTCTAATAGTTGATTTTGTTTATAGGTATATCCTAATAGTTGATTTGGCTTTATAGACTAGGATGCTCTAATATTCCTGATGGTTTTGTTTCATTTTTATTTAGTGTTTGATTTCATAACACATTCTACCCCACACTCTGTCTTCCGCAATTCTCCCCACCCTACCACTTCTTCCTTCTGCTCCATGAACCAGTCTTACTATGACATTGACTCCTCATGTCAATTTTTATAAACTAAACAGAATGCATAGCTTTATGCCTAAACTCTGTTTCTTTGTGTATCTTCCCCATGGCCCTGACTCAAAACAGTGTGTGTGTGTGTGTGTGTGTGTGTGTGTGTGTGTGTGTGTGTGTGCGCGCGTGCGTAGGGGTGGGTGGTGGTGGTAATCAGATTGAAGACCTCTCCAGAGAGCTACAATGTTGAAAATAACAACTGACCTACAAAGCATGTTGAAAGCAGCATGTAGACATGGGCTTGAAACATCCTGCCTGTGATATTTTTTTTTTATTGGTTTTGTAGGTCAGTAAGGTCAAAAAAAGCAGCTTTTTCCCTTGTAAATCTTTTGTAAAAACTTGACTAAGACAAAGTCCATAAATCCTTTCCCAGAACAGGCTGGATGTGGGATTCAGTAGATAAAGAGGGTGGTCCTTTGTAAGGGGGCTGGGCTCACTTTTGGTTAACCCTTCCCATGTACCAGTCTCTTCCAGGAAGCCGAGGAGACATTGGCAGTTGATGGGGATTAATTAGTACAGAGACTCACAGCTGGTCAGAGTGCTGAGAACATGAGACTGTGGAATGTTCATCCCCTCCTCCCAAGGTTCAAGGAATGGGGAAGGATTGCAACACCCACCTACATATGTTATATACAATGCGGTAACTTTATTGTCAATACCAGATAGTCTCTCTCTCTCTCTCTCTCTCTCTCTCTCTCTCTCTCTCTCTCTCTCTCTCTCTCTCTCTCTCGCTCTCTTTCATTTCATTTTATGTGTATGACTGAATGCTAGAATTTTTATGGCTCTTTTTGTTTGTTTGTAGAGGACTAACCTTTCCTTAACAGGCTTCAGAGCAGTTCACCTGATCCAGTCAGCCCTTGCAGTCCTGGGCGTGGATCCCCACTCTTAGAGGAGCAGACTGCACACACTGCTAGACGGGTATATTGAGGAGTTTGGGTGTTTGATGGGACCAGGACTTCAGTGTTCTCTCCGAAGGTTTTTGAGTGATCCCATGTAGGCATCCGCCTCTGTCAGGAGGTGAAGAGTGGCCTAACCTCGGTTCTCTTTCCTCCCTGACAGACAAGAGCCCTCACAGCTTCACAGTTACAGCTTATCCCTAACGCCTTTCGGGAGCCCCGGCTTCCTTTATGTTTCATTTAGATGCTGTGGACATCATTGCTCAGAAACGCATTCTGATATTAGCCAGACACAAAGCTGCTGATTCCTCTGCCACCTTGGGAGTTTCTTCAGCTTACTTCAATTTCTCCATTCTATCCCTTATCATATTGTAAACCCCAGTGGATGCTGGTGAGTTTAAAACCTTTTCTGTGTCACATTATTTGTGTTTTGTAGTTGAAAACTCTTCGAAGAAAAGATGTAGTGTTTATCGGAAGCGGAGGTATAGATTAATCTTTGTGTTTGTATGGATCATATATTTTTTAATTATTTTTTTTATTTTAGAGGCACTCATATTTACATATCCATCCCCCCCATTCCCTCGCCCTCCCATCCTCCCATGTTCCCCACCAACCCCCCTAACCCATCCCCCCAATTCCTCCCCAGGGATAGTGAGGCCCTCCATCGAGGACCTTCAAAGTCCTTCATATCAATTGGGGGAGGGCCTGGGCCCTCATCCCTGTATCATATATTTTATAACTTCCAAAATAAATACATTTTTAATAGTGACGAAGATATAGTGATAGAATGGAAATCGTCTCCATGCAGGAAGCATATTCAAAAGCTTTGGGAACAATTCAGATAGCATTTAAAGAGAAGGAATGCGTATTGTGGTGATCAAAGCGACAGACTTTAAACAATGCAAACTTCTGAAACTGTATTAAGTTTGGTGATGACTGAACTTTCCAGAGCAAGTAGCAAGACGGCATCAGATAGCTGCAAGCCAGGCACTGGAACAGGAAATAGGTCGAGCTCACCTTCCTCCTGCCTCACCCTCTCAAGTGCTGGGATTATAGGTGTAAACTTTCGAATTTTGTGTGTGCATATGTGTGTATGCATGTCCATGTCTGTGTGTATATTGCATGCCTATGTGTTTATATATGTTTATATGTATATATTCATGTACCTATATGGGTATATATCCTTACATGTGTGCATGTGTGTTTATATGTGTATGTTAGTGTATGTATGTCTTGTACACACACATATATATATATTGTATATATGCATCCATGTATGTATATATACATATACATGTGTGTATGTATGTATGTGTGTTTGTATGTGTATTTCTGTGTATATATATGTGTATATGTATAGGTATGTATGTGTGTATATATGTTTGTTTTTATATACATATGCATATGATTATGCATGAATGAGTGTATGCATATGTGCATGTGTGTGTATATGTATTGAAAGGACCAGCCCCCCCCCCATTTCGGCAGCCATGACAGGCTAACACGTGCTTGCCTGACCTTGCCTTGGTCACTAGGAGGTCAGACGCCCGCCTCGTGGCAAGGAACCAATCAGAAGTTAGCTGGTGGTGCTATGCTTTATGGCTCTGGGTGTGCTCTATGGACAAGTGCACAGGAGTGATGTGCAGAGCATAGCAACCACCCTGGGAGGGCCTATGAGCCATAACAACCAGTTGACCAACACAGGGCAAGCCCTCCAAGCCTGGAGGCACACCAATCCTGAGCCTGATGGGTACCCCTCGACACTCCCCTTACGCTGCCCTATAAAATCCCTGTCTTCCCGGGGTCTTTCCCCAGCCATCTGCCATGGCGGGTGGATGAAAGGCCCAACTAATGGGGTTAGCTCGTTAAACAACTGCAATAAAAGACTCTGCTTTTGCATCAAAACGGGCCTTTTGGTGTTTTGGGGCTTCAGAATTTGGGCACAGCAGTATGTGTGTTTGTCTGTACATACATGTGTAAGTGCTTATGAATGCATGAGCATATGTGTGTAAGTGTATATATGTATCTGTATGTATATATATCTATGCTAGTGTATGTTTATGAAGCTATTGCTTTATATTGCTTTGTTGCCTCCTGGTTTGAGTTGAGACAAAAACCCAAAGCAAAACAAAAAGCTTAACAAAATTCTTCTTTTTCCTCTTCACTCTTATATAACATGACTATTTCCTCTTCATGTTTTTAGGATTTTTCCCTTGAGAAATGATTTTAAATGTAGCAGAGATGAAATCACACAACCCTTAAACAGGAAGCATGAGAACTCACTCACTTAGGTCACTGTGACCAGCACAGCAGGTTCCATAGTTTGCATAGTGTCATTGAGCTCCAAATAAGCCAGGCATAGTCTCCTCCTGCCCCTGTGTTAGGGGCGGGTCCTGTGCAGGCTCCCAGGCAGGGAGAATCAGTGAGCCCCTGCTGGGCCCATCTTCTTGTTTCTGTGGTGGGGAGGGAAAGGGTGATGGACCTGATCACAATGAGGCTCATAGGAAATTGTCAGACCATGAGGACATTTCCAGCCCCCCCCCCCCCATGCCAGTAGACTGACAGGGCAGCCAGCATCATTTGCTGCAGAGCAGGCCATGCTCAGTCTGTCCCCACCCTCACTCCTCAATCTGCCTCCCAGGCCTGCAACCCCTGTTCCTTGCTGCAAAGCAAACTGGAGTGCTCTCATGCTGGTTTCTTTGTTCTTTGTGTTGTAGATCACTGGGACTCATACACTTCTTGTTCCATGGGCTTAACAACCAGCTCTGGGTAATTCTCACTGTGAGGCATTGATTCTACAGTTGCTTTCTCCTTGTGCTTTCAGAGTGCCGGCCTGACAGAGGGGGTAGCTTTTTGGGGTCTGTTTCAACACTTTGCCTGTCTTTCCTTCTGCTTCATCCGATTAACCATCAATCTGGTCTGTTGTCAGTTCCATTCTGAGCATGGCTCTTTTACTGTTAGAATCCTTGTTTTTGTTACTTTTGTCTTTCATGACTTTACCCAAGAGGCCTGGGGTTTTTCCTCTGCTTTCTTGGACATATAGATTGTAGCTACACCGACGTCTCACTGGCCTTGCCTGTGAGTCTGCTGACATATGTCTGTGTTCGCTAATGTTTAAAGTGTAAATACCTTCTCACATACTCAATGCAGATCAGTGTCAGCCTCCGGCCTCTCAGAGTTTTAGGATCCCATTATTGAGAGGAGTAATGGCAGCAGATTCCCTGCAAGGTTCCTGGTGGCAGTCAGTGCTAAGAAGCCACAACCGTGTCCTCCATTCACAAATGGTAGTTGTTTCTTTGTTTGGAGCTGGCTTGTCTTGAACTCCTATGTAGGTGAGGATATTTTGAACTTCTGATCCTCCTGTCTCCACTTCCCAAGTCTATGATTGCAGAAGAGCGCCAGAATGCCCAGGTCTATGTGGTGTCATAGACTGAGCTGATTTTACCTGATGGCTGCAAAGTGGTAAGTACCCGAGTAATGGCCAGAAATTAACATGTCAGAAAGTGTGTTTGGCTGATGTAAATTGTGAGTTCCTGTTCATGTAGAACTCAAGAATTCCCGGTTTGGCAACGAACTATGTGATAGATTCTGGACTGCACTAATGATTGTTTCTTTTCTCTCTCCCTCTTTTATTTTATTAATTCAAGTTAGGGAACAAGCTTGTTTCACATGTAAGTCCCTTCTCCCTCTCCCTCCCCTCACCCCCATCCCTCCTCCCCCACCCCAACCTACCCCCCACCCCATCCACCCAGGCAGGGAAGGGCCCTCAATGGGGGCTCTGCAAAGTCCACCAAATCTTCCTGTGCTGTCCTGGGCCCTTCCCCATGTGTCCAGGGCAAGAGTGTATCCCTTCTTACACCAAGGAAAAATGCTAATCCACTTCCAGAGGCTCCCTGAAGTGCAGAGGCCTTCTTATTGACATCCATGTTCAGGGGTCTGGATCAGTCTTGTACTGGCCTCCCAGGTAGCATCTGGGGTCGATGAGCTCCCCCTTGTTCAGGCCAACTGTTTCTGTGGGTTTCTCCAACCAGGTACAGACCCCTTTGATCTTCATTCCTCCCTCTCTTCAACTAAATTCCAGATTTCAGCTCAGTGTATATCTGTGGATGTCTGTCTCTGCTTCCATCAGCCACTGGATGAGGGCTCATGTTTGTCTTTTTGTGACTGGGTTACCTCACTCAGGATGGTTTCTTCTAGTTCCATCCATTTGCCTGCAAATTTCAAGATTCCATTGCTTTTTTCTGCTGAGTAGTACTCCATTGTATAAATGTACCACATTTTCTCTATCCATTCTTCAGTTGAGGGGCATCTAGGTTGCTTCCAGGTTCTGGCTATAACAAACAATGCTGCTATGAACATGGTTGAACATATGTCCTTGTTGTATGAACATTTACTATTTGGGTATATACCCAGGAGAGGAATGGCTGCATCTTGAGGTAGAGTGATTCCCATTTTTTTCTGAACAACCGCCATACTGATTTCCAGAGTGGTCTTTCAAGTTCACACTCCCACCAGCAATGGAGGAGTGTTCCTTCTTCTCCACATCCTCTCCAGCATAGATTGTCATTGGTATTTTTGATTTTAGCCATTCTGACAGGTGTGAGGTGGTATCTCAGAGTTGTTTTGAGTTGCATTTCTCTGATGGCCAAGGATTTTGAGCACTTTCTTAAGTGTCTTTCAGCCATTTCAGATTCCTCTGTTGAAAATTCTCTGTTTAGTTCTGCACCCCACTTTTTAATTTTATTGTTTGGTGTTTTGGTGGCTAGCTTCTTGAGCTCCTTGTATATTTTGAAAATCAGCCCTCTATCAGATGTGGGGTTGGTGAAGATCTTTTCCCTTTCTGTGGGTGGTTGGTTTGTCTTACTGACTGTGTCCTTTGCCTTACAGAAGCTTCTCAGTTTCAGGAGGTCCCATTTATTAATTGCAGACCTCAGTGTCTGTGCTACTGGCGTGATGTCCAGGAATCGGTCTCCTATGCCAATTTGTTCAAGGGTAATTCCCACTTTCTCTTCTAGAAGATTCAGTGTGGCTGGATTTATGGAGAGATCTTTGATCCATTTGCACTTAAGTTTTGTGCATGGTGACAGATATGAATCTATCTGCAATCTTCTGCATGTCTGAATCCAATTGTGCCAGCACCATTTACTGAAGATGCTATCTTTTTTCCATTGTATATATTTAGCACCTTTGTCAAAAATAAGGTGTTCGTAGGTGTGTGGGTTAATATCTGGGTCTTCAATTCGATTCCATTGGTCTCTCTGTCTATTTTTGTGCCAATACCAAGCTGTTTTCAGAACTATGGCTCTGTAGTAGAGCTTGAAGTCAGGGATGGTGATGCCTCCAGAAGATCCTTTATTGTACAGCATTGTTTTGGCTATCCTGGGT
The DNA here is from genome assembly GCF_003668045.3 of Cricetulus griseus. NCBI lineage: Eukaryota > Metazoa > Chordata > Mammalia > Rodentia > Cricetidae > Cricetulus > Cricetulus griseus. Next base: position 95,802,819 of record NC_048601.1, on the reverse strand, counting down.
TTTTTATTTTTCCATATAAAGTTGAGTATTGTTTCTAACTTTCTGCAACAACTTTAAAAACTTTGAAGTGATATGGGATGTTATTGTAATCAGATCTCTAATGAGCACTAGAAACCAAAGGTAAAGCATAGGGAAAATATGCAGAGCCCCCAGCTGTTGCCAGTTCCAGAGAGGTGGGAGCACAGGTGACAGCTGACCCAATTCAATTTCCACTTCTTGACAGAGATGGACTGAACCTGTGAGACCTCAGGAGCTATTGAAACCAACCATCCTGTGAATGGCATGTCTTGATGTATATTTGTTTGTAGATGTGTGTGTGTGTGTGTGTGTGTGTGTGTGTGTGTGTGTGTGTGTGCGTGTGCGTGTGTGTGCATGTATGCCTGTGTGTCTTCATGTGTGTGTGTGTGTGTGTGTGTGTGTGTGCACGCGCGTTTGCACACGCACGCGTATGTATGTTACAGACAAAAGGAAGATGGCAGATACTGGACATTTGTTTCTCATGGTCATTCACAGTCACCGCTCTACTTTTCTATAGATTTCCCTCCCTCTTACCTGTGTAGGTGCTTCTTAACTGCTGACACACTGGGTCATTTTTAAGAGATGTCTGGTTTTGTAGTTTGAATGAAAAATGTCCCACATAGGCTCATGTGTTAGAATCCTTGATTCCCAGCAGATGATGCTATTTGTGGAGGTTATGTAGGGAGGTGGAAAAAGGGATGGATTTGAGGATTTATTGTCTTCTTTTAAACAATGCTCAATGATTCCTTTCTTGGAAGGTTCACTTGAAGTTTGTGGCCCTCCTGTTAGACCCCCGGAAAACTCAGGTATCTGGGGTCCCAGGCCATGACCGCGGTCACCCCAATCACCAGGCGGATTCGAGAGCTTGCTGCAAACTGCATGAGGCTTTATTGTAATTTAACGAGCTAACCCCATGTTAGCTTGGGTCTTTCACCCACCCGCCATGGCGGATAGCTAGCAAAGACAAGACCTAGGGCCTCCCAAGAGATCTTGTAGGACAGCTTAAGGGGAGTGTCTAGGGGTATGCACAGGCTCAGGATTGGTGTGCCTCCAGCCTTGGAGGGCTTGCCCTGTGTTGGTTGGTCAACTGGTTGTTATGGCCCATAGGCCTTCCCAGGGTGGTTGCTATGCTCTGCATCATTGCTGTGTGCTTGTCCGTAAAGTACACCCAGGGTCGTAAAGCATAGCGCCACCAGCTAACTTCTGATTGGTTCCTTATCACAAGGCAGGCACCTAACCTCTAGTGACTAAGACAAGGTCATAGAGCACGTGTTACTGTCATGGATGCCAAAATGGGGAGCTGGTCCCTTCATTCCCTAATGTGAATCTCACTTCGAGATCAGAACAAACAGGTGTGCAATCCACTCAAGAAATCTTGTTAAAGAAATGTTGAAGTTATGGTATATTTGCAAAGACATCAGTGACATTTATTTTTGGCCATGTCATTTCTCTTTTCGATTTACAATGAACCTGTACAACAGATATTTAAAAAAAAAAGCGTTCAGGGGTAATCTTCCAGGCTCGTGTGGGGCACTGACTAAGGAGAGAGCTGAGGTGGGTGTTGAAAGGGCACAATAGAAATGGAGGGATGAAGCCGGGAAGTGGTGGCACACACCTTTAATCCCAGCACTAGGGAGGCAGAGGCAGGCGGATGTTCTAGACCAGCGTGGTCTACAAGAGCTAGTTCCAGAACAGCCTCTAAAGCCATACAGAAACCCCACCTTGAAAAACCAAAAAGAAAAAGAAAAGAAAGAAAAAAGAAATGGAGGGATGAGAGGAGGAAGAATGACCCAGAAAGAGATTGGAAATTTTCCTGAGGACGTCATCCTTTCCATGTTTCAGCACACCTTAAACTTACTTGAGGTAAACAAGCTAAAATATTCTTGTGTCTAAGAAAAAATTGTCAGGATAATAACAAAAAAAGAAACTTGAAACCCAGATCAAAGTACTAAGAATATAAGAATATGTTGAAGTCAACAGAAATGCAACTTGAAAAGTAATGTTTTCGTCAGCGAACTAAAAATGTCTTTTTAGAAACAAAAGAATCCAGATAAGCAAGAGCTTGTTGTTGTATTGTTTCCTGGAGGGGTCTGTGAATAAGCTGCTTCTCACCCCCAGACCAGACACAGACTACAGGACAAGTAGCAAATACACCAAAGTACAGCTTGGAGAAGCAAGAGCTCACTGGGTTACTTACAGGAGTGTGGACGAGGGGTCATGACTGGAGCATGGATAGCTGGAAGGCAGCTGTCATCATCCAGCCCACCAGGTGCTTACTCGAAAGCTGCACCCCCAAGTTCCCGGCACTACTTTCAGAGGGTTCTACACCTGACAGGACAGACTGTCTCCTACAGGCAGTCCTGTTACTCAGCTGTTGTCCCCAGCAACTGCTTACTCCTTGCATAATCTTGTTGAATCCTGTAACTTTGGATTCCCAGGACATGTGAAGTTCAGCTACTCCTTGAGTCTCGCAAGCCTCCCTTGCAGAAGAAGCAGAAGACAATTTCTACACAGCCCTCCACCCCTTCATCTGGATCTTAGTTCCTTTCTGCCTCTGCCTTTTCCAATATTTCCTGAGTCTTACAGGGAGCGATATAGATGTCTGTAGGTAGGTACTAGGCAATTTCAATGACAGCAATTTTCCAGATTATCTACTTTCTTTGGTCATGTGATTGGGAAATACAGGTTCTTTATTCCTATCCCAATTAGCAACATTAACTTTCCAACCAGTTGCCATGTCTCTATATGTTCATACCTCTCATGTATAGAGTCCATGTGAGTTACACAATATGCATTCTACAAAGGGCTAAGGAATCTGCAGCAATGTTTCTTGAGGTTTCAAAAATAGGTTTAGAGAAATGCAAATAGACAGAATTTATAAAATAAAACCCTGAAGCAGCTGCCAGGAAGACACCTCAACCACAGTCAGATGACTGTGGGCCACAAGGCTGAGAGGAGCTGTGGCATTGAGGCCAACTGCAGAGAGGAAAGGCTATGACACAGCTGAGGCACAGGAGTAGGTGGACAGATGTCTGGAGGTCCATAAAGGTAGACCAGAGGATGGGCAGATAGCATTGGGTAGGCCAAGTCAACAGCAGGAGGCAAACTTAGCTGAAGTCCTGGGGGTTGTAGGAAGTCCTTGATCACACATGGGCTGTCAGATGACAGGTCTGTGATCCAGAAAAGGGAGTTGCATCCTTCTAGCAGTATGGTGTGTAAGATAAGTTCTTGGGCCTAGTTTCCCTGATATGATTTTAATACACCCTGTGACCCTACAGTCTCAATTCACCTTAATAATTTGTAATGAGGCACCCTTTCTATTCCTGGGCAAAAGTCATGTATTAGTCTGTGCTGTGCAGGTGGCACCAGAGAGATAGTATTATTTGAGGGTCCATCCAGGCATATAGTCATCCTCAAACTGGAGATAAAAGGCTGCTTGTAAAATGGAGTCTCTGAAGGTGATGGACAGATTGAGGCAAGATAGCCTGATTTCAAAACCAAATCCCTTGGTAACACTCCTTCTTCTGTCTTCTGGTGCTTGATAGGGACCTGATGGACTGTGTTACACCAGCCATTGGGGACACTTAGTTATCATCATCTCGGGATGGGCAATTCTATTGTTCAGTTTCTTTGTCTCCATAGCGCTCAGGCTGATCCCATGCACTCCCTTGTCCCACAGTCTCACAAGCCAGGCTGTGGAGGGCTCTTTCCTTGCTTGTTAAAAGTTTTAGTTCAGAGGCAGAACACCCCCTGGTTACCATGGCTGCATGCAGCAGGCCCTTAAGGGTTTTCCCTTTCTCCATGATAAAGGTTGGAACTGAAGGCTATCTTATGTCACCTTTGCCCGGTTCCCTTCCTGATCCTTATTTGACTCTTCCCATTGGTCCAAGTTTTGGCTTCCAGTACAGGCTCCACAGCACAAGTCTAGGCTGCACACACTTTCCCTTGCATCCTGACCACCGTAAGAAACAGCAACCCAGCTTCTCCATCTGATCCTCCCCTCTGCCCTGTCCTTTTTTCTTAGTTACTTTCCTGTTGTCATGATGAGACAGCGTGACCAGAGCAACTCATAAAATAAAGCATTTCATTGGGGGTTTGCTTACAGTTTCTGAGGGTTAGAGTCCAGGATAATTGTGGAGGGGGTGAGCAAATTAAAGGCACCACCAAAGTTCAATTTAGTGAACCGATGAGTTTTGTGGTGTTAGTGATATTAATGTTGGTGAGGAGTTACTTAGAGTAGCAGAAATGACTCAAACACAGTTATATGTTCAAAAGCCCACCCCAACATTGGCGACAGCTCATAAAGCTGGGAACCTGAAACACACTTCACAGCCTGCAGGCAGCTCACCAGGCTGGAGAGTGTTCTTTCTAGGCAGCTCGGCTGGTCTCTGCCTCTTCTAGGGAGCTCAGCTGGTCTGAGAGTCTTTTGGCAATCCTTAATGCTTGGGGAACTAGGGATCTGGTGAGTTGCAGGGACTTCCTGAGGCCTTTGAGTCACTTGTCTCCTGAGCTTAAGCTCCCCCTCCTAGCATGGGATTTTTCTCCTCCCTTAGAACATCAGGTTTCTTAATGAGCTTTCTCCAAGATGGAAAATTTTTATTCCGAGGAAAATGCTATGCAACAACGGCAGTGCTAATGTGTTTTTGTTTGTGATGAAGTCTACACCCAGGTCTTGCTCTCTTCCGACATACAGACACTCAGGCAGTGTGCATTCAATGCAAATGCTGGGCTGTTACTATGGAGTTCAAGAAAGAAAAGTATAGGTGATAGCTTATCTAGATTATTTCTTTGAAGTAAAAAAAGCCTGCCTTTTCTTACAGTAACTACCACTAGCATAACACATGTCTGCAGTTGACACGCTAATGAAATGCTAGCCCTGGTCAGCAGGAGCTCTAGGCAGGAGTTAATGTTACATGGTCGTTGTGCCAGGGTTTTTGAGAGCCTCTGCATTGAAAGGTAATCCAGAAATAGTGCATTTAACGCTTAGATATACTTTAAATCTTCTCTTCATGATCACAGAAAGGTCGTTATTGCTAATTACACACAATGCATTTGTCTATTTCCTTACTGGAGGATTTATAGCTTAGTGGAGTTTTAGAATAATCAGGATTTCCTAAACCATGTTTATCTCAGGTTATCCTGTACCTAAATGTGCTCTTCCTCCTTTCCCCTCTGCTTTGCTCCATTAGTCAATTATATGTTATTGAACCCAGCTATGTCCTGCACTATTTGGTGTGCATTGAACCCATCGCAGGAGATCAGGAATAGTGCGGAATAAGAAGGGACCAGAAAGAATGAGGGGGAGGGAGAGAGGGAAAGAGCCAGCCCTGAGCAGGACAACCACAGCATGCAGCTGACCAGAGAAGATGTGGTCAGTAGGATCCACCTTACCCTGAGCACGGACGGGGTCAGGGTGACCTGTGCACTCTGGATTCCAGGCTATCTTTAGATGGAGAGAACAGGGGGGGCTGAGACCCTGAGCACAGGCTCTCAAGATGGAGCAGGGCATCAAAAGAACTAGAGAAATTTAAAGATGGGAACCAGAGCACCAGGGCTTTACAAGAACAGCCAGAGAAGATGACAGGGCATAGTGACTGGGGTTATAGATAGGCCTTGGTGCTGCTGTACTGTTCACTCTCTGCTGCACACAGGTTGTGGCAGGACACAGGTATGTTTAAATGTGAACAAGACGTTTACAACAACTTCAAGTTTTCCTTATTATTATCTCAAGGTTTTTTTTTTTTTTTTTTTTGGTTTTTCGAGACAGGGTTTCTCTGTGGCTTTGGAGGCTGTCCTGTAACTCGCTCTGTAGACCAGGCTGGTCTCCAACTCACAGAGATCCTCCTGCCTCTGCCTCCCGAGTGCTGGGATTAAAGGTGTGCGCTACCACTGCCTGGCTCAAGGGTCATTTTTAATTTCATTATTACATTTATTTACTACTGGCGTGTTTTTATGTGTGCATGTTTGTGTGTGTGCATGTTTGTGTGCGCATGTGTGTGTGTGTGTAGGTGTGTATGTGTGCATGTTTGTGTGTATGTAGGGGTGTGTGTGTGTGTGTGTGTGTGTGCATGTTTGTGTATGTGTATGTGCATGTTTATGTGTGTGTGTGTGCATGTTGTATGTGTGTATGTGTGTGTGTGTGTGTGTGCCTGTGTGTGAGTGTGTTTGCATGTGTGTGCGTGTGTGTGCGTGTGTGTGCGTGTGCGCGTGTGTGTGTGTGTGTGTGTGTGTATGTGTGTGCATGTGTGTGTGTATGTGTGTGTGTGTCTGTGTGTGCGTGTCTGTGTGTGTGTATGTGTGTGTGTGTGCATGTGTGTGTGCCTCTGTATGTGTGTGTATGTGTGTGTATGTGTGTGTATGTGTGTGTGTGTGTGTATGTGTGTGTGTATGTGTGTGTGTATGTGTGTGTGTGTGCATGTGTGTGTGCCTGTGTATGTGTGTGTATGTGTGTGTCTGTGTGTGTATGTGTGTGTGTATGTGTGTATGTGTGTGTATGTGTGTGTATGTGTGTGTGCATTGTGTGTGTGTGTGTGTTTTGCATACATGCGCATGTGCCAGTGAATGCATCTGTGTAATCACACATGCATGCCCTTGTATGTATGAAAATCAGAGGGCAACTTGGAATTGGTTCTCTTCTTCTACTGTGGGTCCTGAAATGACCTGGGTGTAGACTTCTTCACTAACAAAAACGCATTAGCACTGCCATTGTTGCTTAGCAGTTCCCTGGGAGATAAAAATTTTCCATCTTGCAGGGAAGCTCATTAAGACAGCTGATGTTCTCAGGGAGGAGAAGCGTCCCATGCTAGCAGGGGGAGCTGAAGCTCAGGAGACAAGTGACTCAAAGGCCTCAGGAAGTCCCTGCAACCCACCAGATCCCTCGCTCCCCAAGCACATATAGGCATTAAGGATTTCCAAGAGATTCTCAGACCAGCCGAGCTGCCTAGAAAGAACACTCTCCAGCCTGGTGAGCTGCCTGCAGGCTGTGAAGTGTGTTCCAGGTTCCCAGCCTTGTAAGCTGTCACCCGTGCTGGGGTGGGCTTTTGGACACACTACAGTCTTTGAGTCATTTCTGCTTCTGTAAATAACCCCTCACCAATATTAATGTCACTAACACCACAAAATTCATTGGTTCACTAAGTTGGTCTTTGGTGGTGCTTTTACTTTGATCTATTGTCAGTTCCCTATGTTGGGTGAGTAGACATTTGTTTACTGTCTGTGATTTTTTTCTGGTGAGTTAAATGAATGGTTTCATCATCATTACTATTGGTCCTTACCCACCTGTGAGTTACAAGGAAACCCATACCAATGGGCAGCTACCATTGAGTATAGGAAGAGCAGTGGTTCCTGGAGATGCCTGTCTCAGTCAGGATAGAAGACAGGGCTCATGGACTACCTACCGCTAAAGACAATTCTTGGGTGCCAGGAAGGAGATACCTAAGGACAAATGGAGTTAATGCAGAGTGTAAGATGGTATGAAAAAGATAATTAGATGTGTGTCTATGTGTGTGTGACTATGAGAGAGAGAGAGACCGAAACAGAGACAGAGACAGAAACAGAGACAGAGACAGAGACAGAGACAGAGAGGAGTCTGTCTCAGAAGTGCCACCTCTTTTCCTTGTGTATCATCTTCTCTGGCTCTGAGATTGATGTCCATGGTAAGAATTTTCCTAGGAATGCACTTGTTTTACGCTCACAAGTTCTAGTGTCTGAGGGCATATGGAGGACTTCCCCCAGTTTCTCTACTAGCACTCCCCTCTGTATGGGGACACAAGGCTTAACAGACACAGAAGCTGTCTCTGTTGTCAGTTTTAAAGGGGGGGTTCCCTCACATATCCCCTTCAGTAAAGCATCTGTTGACTGAGGAGTGCCATGCAAAAAGGCTGGGGAGGTGGTTCTGTGGGTACATGCTTACTGCATAAGTATGAGGACCTGAATTGGATCCATAGCTCTTACATGGAAACTTGGTACAGTGGTGAGTGCCTTTGACACTGTTGAGGAGCTAGAATTGGATGGAGACAGGTGGGTCCCTAGAGTTCATTGGCCATTCATCCTTACTGAATCAATGAGCTCCAGCTCCAGCTCCAGGGAGAGATCCTGACTCAAAAAAATAAGGTGTTGACATCTAGCCTCTACAGGAGTATGCTAGTACTCTCTCTCTCTCTCTCTCTCTCTCTCTCTCTCTCTCTCACACACACACACACACACACACACACAGAGTGAGAGGGGGAAGTAAGGTCAAGCCTGCCCTCACTGTGTTTACTAGACAGTTACCATTTCTTAGATTTGTGTAGACAGAAGATGGAAACTTCTTTCACAAGATGAATGACTTAATACCCAGTGGGGCTTCCATGCGCAGGGCCTTGGATACCAATAGACAGCTGAAGAGACAGAAAGTGTATTCATGATAACCAAAGAGATAAGTCCTGAGAAGCTAGTTGGGTTCTGCACCTGCAACCAGGGGCTGGGCATGTGTGAGAACAAGGGCTTTGTGAGGACTTTGTTCTGTGGAGGCAGTGAAGAGCAGGTCAGTGGATACTGAAATGACTTAATTGAATTTAGTATTTATTTACCTGGTGCTTTCCACATACCTTGTGCTCAAGAGGCTGAGTGATGTTCCAGATTTGTTCCCTCCAGGAGTCTTCATTGTAAACAAGATTTCCAGGCAGTTGACGTTATTATTGTCACACATGTCAACAGCTCCCTATGGCTCGTTTATATTTCTCGGCAGTGATACCCATGAAGCCCTATTAGGCTGCGGCTAAGTGACATTTTTTCTTACTGCTTCTTCTTCCCACTCATATAATTGGCATGTTGTACTTTGTTCTGTATCATCCTTTCATATTTCGCCACAAAATGTCCACATTTCTCATGCAGCCACCCCAAGGTGGTTCTGGTGTGCGGATGACAAGTATCACTTTCTCTAATGAGAGGAGCCGCTTCCTGGTTCCTCCTGGGTCTGTTCTCATGGAGTGGCCCAGATTGGTTGACAGCAGAGACTTCACAGTTGATTCCTAAGATGATTTACAAAACTAAATAAGAATTGGACAGACAGGGGACAAATCTTTTCTTATGAAGTTAGTAACGGCTTTTACCTGTTAGAAATGCACAAACAGACTATCCGTTTTCACAGAGAGCTTGCGGAGCATAATGAAGTTTAAGAAATAGCCATAGAATTAAATTAGTTCCGAATCAATTTCAAAACTTACCCTTTTAGGATTCAGAACCTTTATCATAGGAGCATTGAATTTCCAAGCTGCAAGATTCTGAGCAATAGGCTCTAATTCGTTTTGGTGTCTCCATCAATCCAACAGTGAATCAGTCAACCAGATTTTCCTATTGTGACAATATAAAAGAAACAGCAATGACCTGAGACAAAGCTCAGGAAGGCAGTAAGGGAGATGACAAGAAGCTGTGTGCCTGCCCGAGCTGTACAGACCTTTTGCAGGGAGTGACCTCAGTGGGAGGGCTTCAGTTAAAAGTTGGGATTTGACACTGGCTATGAAAATTGCATATTTGAAAACACAGAAAAACATACGGGGGTTTGTAGCATCAGGGCCTTCCCAAGTAAGTTGACAGTTAATGGTTAATGGGAAATACAGGATGGCCAGCTATGGTATGGGGCTGAGTTATGTCTTTGGGGATCTGTGACAAGAAAATAGGTAATGCAGAGAGTGTTCAAAGTGATGAGTGTAGGGACTGGGGTCCTCAGGGAGAGGGAGGGCACTTATATCAACCTGTTTCCCACATCAAAGCTCAGAGACCATCTTGGAAGAGAGGAACAGAAGACTATAAGAGGCAGAGGATGACAAGGAATGATGTCTTCTGGACACGATAGGCCTGTTGCTCACACGACTCCAAAGAAACTGTGGTTATCTGCACAAGACCTACAGAGGCAAGCCAGTTAAAAATTCCAGCATGTATGGGGAAGGTGTTCATGAGGCCCCACCCCTAACTGAGATACTGTTGTCAGTGGCTGCTGAGGAGAGGGAGAAGCATGGGCTTTGACTGGGGCTGGGCAGTGGTAGTTTGCACTTTTTCCCTCCCACACCCAAGTACATGTGGGCAGCACTAATTAGTTGGATGACTTAAAATACTACTACTAATAATGATGATAGTTAAAATTTAAAAGAAGGCACGAAATAGGCAGCAAGATGTGTTTGAAAGGGCCCAGGGGGAGCTGGAAGAGGGGAGTGGGAATAGCTATGATCGAGAAACATTGCCTACATATATGAAATTTTCAAATAAACAAAGAAATGGTTTTAAAAGAGTGTGGTGGACATTGACAACTGACAGAAGACTGGGTGCCCTTGAGACAGAGTCAAAGGAGGGAAACCACCTTAGGTGGCAGTGGCTCTGGGACAACCTGAGCTTTCCCTTGCACCTTCCTTCTCCATTGCTGGGGAGACACCACACTTGGCAGACTGCGGCAGAACTTCATTCATCATGCTGACTGATGACATCTAAGGGTTACCTGAGGCAGAGCCACTCCCAGGAGGAGCTGAAATTAAATTCAGAAGGATACTTCAAAAATCCAGACACTAGGTCCATTCAAAGGTGCAAGTCAGTGCATTTGGAGACCTAGAAACACTTCCAGTGTCCTGAAACACACTGCTGCTCTGTGTTGCTCCAGTTCAAACAGGAAAGACCACACTCTTCATGTTTTTCCAGTTACTGTACCCTTTCCTGTACTTCTCTTCTCAGTAAGATTTGAGCTTATATCTGGAACAGGTTCATATTTATGTGCTCTGCATTCAAAACTCCAGAACTAGGTAGATGTGTTTAGAATTGCTGTACCTCCTTGCTGAAGCAACCAAATACCAGTTAGCATGGAGTTACTTTATAAAAAAAATATTAGGATATTAGGATTGCTACACCTGCTTGTTTCTTGGGTCCATTTGATTGGAAAATCTTCTCCCAACCCTTAAATCTGAGGTACCATCTGTCTTTGAAGTTGATGTATGTTTCTTGTATGCACCAGAAGGAAGGATTCTGTCTTCCTGTCCATTCTGTTAACCTGTGTGTTTTATAGGCAAGCTAAGACCATTAATATTGACGGATATTACTGATCACTGATTGTTAATGGACAGATATATTGATGTGTACTCTATGCTTTTCCTCTGTTACCTGTATACTTTTAAAAGTCTATCTTTAAATAATACACTAAATATTATTTAAATTATATATTAAATATTAATTAAATCATCATTTAAAATATGTCTCATACCCACCATTTGGTTTTTCTTTTGAAATAGAAGGCACCTGTACCTTTCTCCATGGTTCTTTCTCACAGTTGTTAGAGTCCTTGGCCTGCCCACTCCAGGAATCCTGGCTAGCTTCTTGTCTGCCTTATACCTGTATCTTTTTTTTTCTCTCAGAGTACTCATCACCTAGCTTTTCAAGACACACTTTTTCTTGTCTACTTCTCTACATCCCAGGTCCCTGAGATCAGGTCTATTTCTGTTTGCCTAGCACATGGCTTTTCTCAGAGCCTGCCATGCTAATAAAACCATCATCACCCTCTCATTTTCTGCATGCTTTCAGTGGTGCTGAGGATAGAACCATGAACCCCTATCGTGCTAAACAAGTGCTTTGCCAGGGACTTGCCTTTACAGCCCCCCAATTTTTGTGTCTCATTCATATTTTATAAAATTATGTTTTATAATGGATAAGGAAATATAAGACATGAAGCTCTCTCTCTCACTCTGTGTGTGTGAATGTGTGTGTGTGTGTGTGTGTGTGTGTGTGTGAGAGAGAGAGAGAGAGAGAGAGAGAGAGAGAGAGAGAGAGAGAGGGAGGGAGAGGGAGGGGAAGAGAGACTATAACATTCTTGCATTTGTAATACTTTTTTCTGGTTTGCTTCTTAAGGCCTGAAGTCAGAAGTCAGAATACTGCCTTGGCTTCTCTTGAAGCCTAAGGGCTGGTACAAGCTTATGAACTTCAGACATAATTTCATGAGAGGCAAGTTAAGTACAGGGTATCTATCACCAAGCAAGAAAGAACGAAAGTGGCCACTGGGAAGTGAAATACAGAGTGGGGAATTTGTTTACAATTTGTGACTCCCAGGAACAGTTCAGTCTAGAGAAGGAAGGAATAACAAATGTTTATCTTTACATTTTAAACATTTCCCCCCAACTCTACATCTGAGTACCATCAGCCACGTCTGTATTGGCAAAGCTGCAAATTTACCTCATTTATTCAAGAGCACAGAGATTCGCATAACCTGTTAGCGTCTTTTCATTAATAATCCTCAGCTCATGCTTTCCTGCTGATGTTTTACTGCAGAGACAGAAAAGTACTAAGTGGTGGTGTGTTCCTTTAATTTTCTTGTGCAAAAAATTCAGGCTACAAAGAAAAAAATATATAGTAACCATAGAATGTCATTGCTATTTTATTCATAATAGTAATACACGTCTCCATTAATGCAGCTTCCTAGTAACAATGGCACATTAATGCAGGAGGACCTGCCAATAAGAAAGATGGATTCTTATAATGCTCTCTGCGTTAGTTTGCATGTGGCTGACTGTAGCCCATCATTTGCTAAGCAGAGTAATGTCAAAGTAGTGGATGCTATACCTGTCTCCCCAGCCTCTAACTATGCACTAGCTATGATTAGATTTATTGATGGATACTGGAACTGGAACCGTAGAGCCCCTATGCTGAGATTCCAAGCTACCTCCTGTATGTGGTATCAGGGGCTACTGATCAAAATTTCTTTAAAAGAAAATAAATTCTCTTTTGTCATTAAAAAGTTCCCCTTCTAGGGATGCTAAATTGTAAGTGAAAAACCAGCTGGCCTCCATGTTAGGCTTAAAAGATTAAATCTCTGTTTCTCAAGGATTGGGTTATGCACCACCTGTAACCTTCACTGCAAACGGTTCTGAATTGCCTGTTTTAGGAAGGGCAATAATGTTTTTGTTTCAAAAAGTTAATAACCTTCTTGCAACCCTACTTTTGTTTCAAAAGGGTTGTTATGGTTACCTTGTTATGATTACCTATTGTTACAACTACCTTACAATCACGTCTTTTTTTTTTTTTCAGGAAGTCATTATGACTAACTTGTTATGCTTATGTTCTGCTCCTGTGACCTCGCATATTTGTCAGCCAAATCCGCCATGCAAAACCCCTACCCCTGAGTTATAGAAGCCTTGTCTTCCTCTCATCCAATCTGACCTCTTGAACTCCACCTGAGGAGGAGGCAATGGGTGTACATGAATAAAAAGCTTGCTTTAATTAATTGATTGCTTTAATTTTTTGACCATGATGATTTGGGTCTGTGTAGTGTGAATTCTAATTGATCTTGTTAATAAAATTCTGGAATCAGATACAGGAGTTAATGTTGAAAGATCAGAGAAGCAGAGCAGCCAGCCACTAGTTCTTACCTCTACCGAGTTCTCAGACCTAAGCCTATGAATCTTCAGAACGAATGCTCTGAGCTCCTGTCTTCTCTCGACTTACATTCCTCTCTCTACCCAGCCATATCACTCCTGTCTCCACCTCCCTAGTGCTGGGATAAAAGGTGTGAACCATCACTGCCTGGCTCTGTTTCACTTTGAGATGGGATCAATCTCGAGTAGCCTAGGGTAGCCTTGAACTCACAGAGATCCATCTGCTTCTGCCTCCTGAGTGCTAAGATTAAAACCATATGCCGCCACTGCCTGACCTCCACACTCTGATCTTCAGGCAAGCTTTATTTGTCAGATCGCAAGCCAAATATCACCACAGGTTGGTGGGGTTTGTTCTCCCATCTTCCACATTAACAGCATAAAGTTAAATTTGCCATACATTTACCCTGGTGAAAGATGAGATGTTCCTTGTAGGAAGAAACACTGGCTAGAGTCACAACATGGTTTAACCTCCCCAATGGCAACTGTAAACAGAAGTTTCTCTTCTGCCCCCTCCCACAGCATTTAGTCCCAAATAAACACACAGAGGTTTATATTAATTGTAAACTGTTTGGCCGACAGCTCGGGTTTCTCATTGGCTAGCTCTCTCTTAATTATTAACCCATTTCTATTAATCTGTGTATCTCCACATTGTCTTGGCTTACCAGTGATGCCCGGATATCTTGCTCTCTCAGTAGCTACATGGCGCATCTCTGGCAACTCACCCTCTCTCTTCCTCTTCCCTGAATTCTCCTAGACTGATAGCCCCACCTATACTTTCTCCTGGCTACATCCTGCCTTTCCATTGGCCAAAACAGCTTTATTCATCAACCAATAAGAGAAACATATATTCACAGAATACAGAAGGACCTCCCCCATCAGGTAATAGATAATTTGTGAAAGGATATAGGGAGGTTTTATGTATCAGCCACTAAAATATAGCTTTTACTTAGTTTAGGAATCTTGGCCCAAACCACAAGTGTGTTTGCAAAATGAATGACTGTTACAGTTGGAAATTAAGTACTATTTACAGATTTTATTTGTTTAATGTGTCTCTGCCTGCATGTGTGTATGTGCCCACATATGTGCCTAGTGCTCCTGAGACCAGAAGAGGGATGCCCTGGGACTGGTGTTATCAAAGGTTATGAGCCACCATGTAGGTGCTGGGAACTGAACCTGGGTTTCTGTAAACGTAGCCAGTGCTCTTTACTGCTAAGCCTTCTTTGCACCCATAAGGAAATTTTAAAAATCACATTGTTCTTTCAAATATTTTGAATGTTCAATCTCAGCGAAAGTCTGAAGTTATTGTATCTGTCTTATTTAATCCGGAGCTACACACTTGTTATTAGGATTTGCATTCGCTGTCTTGCTATTGTTTATTTCTTTGGACACCCCATTGTCCAGTTTTGTCTCTGCTTTTAAAAGCTTCTCTGGAGAAGGCCTGAAGACCTTGCTGGTGTCCTGGGGGTCAGCATGCTAAAAGAGGGTAAGTGCTGTGCATAAAGGTAAATGAAGGAAGAAGCCAGGGTTCTGTTAATAAAGTCCTCCAGCTTTGCAATTCTGCCCTCGGCAAAACAGCGATGTTCCCTTATGAATAAACTAATGGACAATTTAAAAATCAATGTCAGGGCAATGCTGGTGAGCTGGGCTCCCGACAGAATCCTTTTCAGGTTGCCAGGCAACCATCATCCAGACCCTAAATCTTTGTGTGTGTGTGTGTGTGTGTGTGTGTGTGTGTGTGTGTGTGTGTGTTTAAAGGAAGCCTCTTTGTCCTAGGGAAATTCACCCAGAACTGTGCAATAAAGTCCAATTTCCTGTTGAAGGGAGGAAGTTAGATTGTTGTGAGCTGTGGTTTGTAAACAAACACAGAACCCAAGAAGGTCACAAGAGGATCAGGCAAGGAAACCTCTTCTCCTCAAAACAGAAGAATGAAGGTGAGAAAAGGCAGTTCTTTCTCGTGGTCTCCCCAGATCATTTGCTGCCCCAAAGGGTGGATGTTTCTTCTACGACTTGCCAGGAGTTTGATGTTCTGATCTGGTCACCTTCTCTTTAAGTTGAACAAAGCACAGCATCCAGTGAGGCTTCAGTGCAAACTTGTGCTAGTTCTGTTTTTAAAGGCTGAATCCTTCTCTAGTGGACGTAATCCAGCTAATGGTTATTTTTCTGAATCCAGGGCTTCGAAATTGTCTGTAAAGTGCCAGCTAGCAAACAGCTTAGCTTTTGAAGTTCCATGACACTGTGTGTCCTATGTGCATGCAGTATGAGAGGAAGAGCAGCAGCTCCAATAAATCTTACTTATATGATGGTGGACCCTGCTGAGTTCAGGTTTATGACTAGAAGAGGGGCCAGTTCCTGGAGCCAGCGTTACAGGTGGTTTTGAGCTGCCATGTGGGTGCTAGAAGCCAAATTCATGGCCTCTGAGAGAGTAGCCAGTGCTTCTAACCAATGAACCATCTCTCCAGCCCAGACATTTCTGTTTAATGACACTAATTTTCTTCACTGTTTACCCTTGCTTCTCCTAATCAAGCTGTCCACTTTTCACACCCTTCTGCTCTATTTTTTCTTTCCTTTCCTTTCTTTCTTTCTTTTCTTTTCTTTTTTTTTTGTAATTCAAGAGAAGGTTTCTCTGTGTATCCCTGGCTATCCTGATATTTACTATAAATGTGCATAAAAGCGATAAGAAGTAATGATGCCAAACCTGACTGCTATGCTGTTTTCAAATATCCTTCAGCATATTAATTAATTATTTCTAAATTTGTCCTCAATCAAATTTTGATGACTTGGACAGAATGTAGACAAATCATTATTACAGAATATAATGTAAACTGACTCCATTAATTTCCAAGAGAATCCCTGTTCATACTTGAAACCTCAAGAATGTGGCCTTTACTGGCCATATGTCTCCCAGCATTCTGTTTGTTCAGTGTGGGTGTGTTTGGGGGATGGGGCTATCAAATTTGAAGCATTTCTTTCTTTCTTTTTTTCCTAGAATATCATTTTATTAGAAATTAGCAGTGAAAAGCAGCAACTTGGATGCCATATATGCTTTCATTTTATTTTTGCTTGAAGAGTCCTGTGAGCTCTTTGTTTTAACATTCATTGATTGTCTAGGGATGAAAGTTGGCGGGGTGGAGTACTGTCTAGCATGGTTAAGGTCCTAGGTTGGATCCCCAGATGCACAATAATAAATAGTTTAAAAAAATACCTTGTAATAAACAAATCCAAATAACTTTCAAATTTGTTATTATCTTCCATGGAAATAGCTATGCAACGGAATAAACCCCTGTCCTCCAGGGAGTAGTTTTTTTCTCAAAGACTCCAGAATATTCACTTTACAGTCAATATTGGAATTCACTGATATAAGTTTTATGTTTCTAATACAACAACTGATGGAGGCTTTAGTGTCGAAATACACTCCTGATTTTTCAAACCTTGTCCTGTCATGCTGCTATCATCAGTATGGAGTATCCCCCAGGATGGTATGATGGTGACTCTTAGGTCAACTTGACGAAAGCTAGAGTTGTCTAAATGGAAGGAATCTCAATTGAGAACATGACTCCATAATATCTGGCTGTAAGGCATTTTCTTATTTTGTGATTAATGGGAGAGGGCCCAGTCCATCTCTGGCTGGTGATCCTGAGTTCTATAGGAAAGCAGGCTGAACAAGCCACAGGGAGCCAACCAGTAAGCAGCACCTCTCCATGGCTTCTGCATCTGCTCCAGCTTCCAGTTTCTGCTTGAGTTCTTGTCCCGGCTTCCTTCAGTGATGGGCTACAGTGAGGGTGTGTAGCCCAATAAACTTTTTCCTCTCCAACTTGCTTTGGGGTCATGGTGTTTCTTCATGGCAACAGAAACTAATAAAATGGGTAAACTTCTGCCCTTAGTATTCCAACTCTTAGGTCTTTTCACATCTGTGTGGAGAACTGGAAAGGCGGCTTTTTATCTTCAGCAATGGTGTAACTCAGCCTTAGCTACAATGCATCTTGAAAGATTATAGACACTGGGAACATTAAGTGAGAAACATTTGAGAATGTGTTGGAATCAATTCTCCAGTTTTCAAGTTCAGATTGCTGCTATTCAGAGTGTGTAGCCAGAAATGCCAATAAAATAATCCTAGAAGGTGTGATGTTTAGCTTTATATTTTGGGGGGGTGGGTTCGAGACAGGGTTTCTCTGGGTAGCTTTGGAGCCTATCCTGGTGAGGTTTAGCTTTAACTGTCAACTTGACACAATCTAGAATCTCATGGGAAGAGTGTCTCCATGAAGGCTTGCTTCTGTCAGATTGGCCTATGGAATGTCTGTATGGGATCATTTTGATTGCATTAGCTGAGGAGGGAAGACCCACCCATTGTGGGTAGATTTGCTAGATTTGGGTTCTGGACTGTGTAAGTATAGAGAGGGGGTTGAGTGCCAGTAAACACGTGCATACTCATTTTTCTTTGTTCTTGACTCTGTATGAGATGTGACTAATCCTCCTACCTTGACTTTCTTGTGATGATAGACTATAACTTGGGATTGTGAACTCATGTAGATCTTATCTACTCCAGGTTGATTTGGGCTGAAGTATTTTATCACAACAGAAATGAAACTAGGGCAGATGGAAATCCAGCACTCTTACAAAGCAACTCTTACAAAGGCAAGCCAAGGTGCCCTGTGTTGTAACTGCCATCTGGCAGACACAAGCTTCATTACACCTGCAGAGGAGCGGGGACCTCACAGCATATTGTTTCAATTATTATTAATAGCCAATCCTCACTGGCAGCTTGCCTCTAAAAGATATCAACATGTGATTTAGAAACAGAGCCTAGGCTGTAAGTAAAATTCTATTATTTATTACAAATCCATTTTCCATGCATGAATATGAAGTCTTCTTTGTGGTAGCTTCTAGACTCTTGAAAGTAAGAGGATCTGCTGAAGATCTTGGACTGTGACTTGGTTACAGAACACTTTCCTTGTAGGTACAAGGCCCTGGTTCAATTACCAGGACTGCAGAATTTAAACAAACTAATTAATTAATTAATAAAGAAGAAGTGCTGAGAGTAAAAAAGTTGGAAAATAAAAAATAAAACAAAAATAACTATTAAATCAAGACTGGGAAGATAGCTCAGTGGTAAGGAAGAGAACCTGAGTTTGGATCCCAGGACACACAAAATGCTGCTTGGGCATGGAGGCATCCCTGATATTCCCAGAGGAAACTAGCTAGTGGGACTAACTATGTTGGTGAACTCTGTATTTGACTGAGACCCTACCTCAAAGGATAAGGTCGAAGAGCCACCAAGGAGGTTCCTGATATCAGCTTTTACATCATGCACACATGCACACACACACACACACACACACACACACACACACACACACACACACAAACATACATGTAAACACACCAGCACATACATGACACATGCAAAAAGAAGATGTGGGGAAGAACTATTCAGTCAATCCACAGAGATGAATAATGTAGTCACAACAGAGAGAAAGGTGTTTTCAGCTGAGAGCCATACCCTACTTCATGCCGGATTTGAGGTATGAGTGTAAAGAAGGTTCAGACTTGGAGATGTTCATGAACCACATATCCTAAACAAACAAAAACCTGCTTTGTGGGGATCAGAATGTTTGGAGGTCAGTACCAAGACTAAAATAGATGCAGATTCAGACCATTTTAGCCCCTGCAGGTCAGAATCTATAGCATAGTTTGTTCTTATCCTGCAAAAA
Organism: Cricetulus griseus; assembly: GCF_003668045.3. Classification (NCBI taxonomy): domain Eukaryota; kingdom Metazoa; phylum Chordata; class Mammalia; order Rodentia; family Cricetidae; genus Cricetulus; species Cricetulus griseus. Next base: position 95,783,708 of record NC_048601.1, on the reverse strand, counting down.
GGTGGCCCTATCTGTTTCAGGAAGACTCCCTGGACAGCACCTAAGCAAAGCCTCATCTTTCCACTTGGACCCTGCCACGTATTTACGTAGTTGGGACAATTACATGTTTATTATCCTCTGCCCTTGGAGGGGTGCATATGATTCCACTGAGCTGTGCCCTTCAGCTCTGGGTAGCTCTTCCATCCAGGGCATGCACATGAGAGTCAAGAGGCATCATTCCCCTAGCATGTCCAGAATTTTTATCTCCTTAAAGCTTCCCCTTGTATATAAATACTACCCAGATCTCCAGGAGCTGTTCCCACCCTGACATCACAACATAATGTCATACAGTCAAGACTGTAAACACATAGGCATTATTTTTACCTAAACACAGTTTGAAAATGATCTGATTCCAGAGCACATCTTGCTCCTAGTATCCTATTTTGGAAATATGCCACTAGATGTTCACCGAGGCTTTAATATACAGGTATTTAAAATTACATATTAGTTTGAAGGTTATCAGACATTGTTTCATGCAAGGCTTTGAAATCATCATAAGGTAATTAGAAGAAATCAATGACTTAGCTGTCTCCCCAGTAGCCTTTATTCTATAGCATTATGCTGGAATACTATTAATACAGCAGGCTGCCTTTCTCTTTATTCACTTTTTGTAATGTATCTTGTATACTGTAATTATGTCGTGCTGAGATGAATAACCTTCTTGTGTACCTGTCCAGACCTGGACCACAGCAGTCTGCTTCTCCCCCAGGAATCTCTGTTTGGCCACACTGGTCTTCAGACAGGGCTGGGCTAATAAAAGCCTGTTGTCTGTACTAACTCCCATGGATCATATTCCTTAGATTCTTGTTTGTGATGCACACCATATCAGATTGCACCTTGGGGAGCTAAGATAATGAATGCTTGCTACACCCGTGTTCTCCAAAGAGCCAAAGAATTGCTGATGCAGTGCAGGGTCTGTGGAAGTCTTGTGTGTGTCGCTGTCCTGATCCACAGGGACTGGACAGAAAGAGGACATTTATCTCTTTTCCATACAAGCATGCACACACCCACGGAGATCCACAGTGATTACATTTTTAAGCCAAATGGAAGTGCTGATGTTTAAAGCACTCAAAAAGGGGTTGCTGCGGCCTTCATTATCCGTGGTTCCTATGCTGTGTAAAGGTGCTGAGAATTAGATAGTACTGAACCATTCTCTCTATGAAAAGAGAGGATTAGACCTCTGTATATAAACACACTTTCCATTTGGTCAGTCATTATACACGCATCAGTTTGTTTTCCCGTCTCAAACTAATTAATAAATGTTGGTGATTAATTAATTAATCTGAACCATGACAGCCTGAAGGAAGCCACTTAACATATCATGCTTATTTAAAAGTATCTTATGTGTGGTTTTCCTGCATACATGCATGTGTAGCGTGTGTGTGGTACCATAGTACCCGTAGAGACTGGAAGAGGGCATTGGATCCCCTGCAAGTAGAGTTGGAAGCTACCACATGGGTGCTGGGAACTGAACTTGGATCCGTTCCAAGAGCAACAAGTGCTGTTACTGCTGACCCATCTTCCCAGCCCCTATTGTGGCCTTTTACATTTAGAAATGCCTGCTGACACTTCAGCAGCACACAGCAGACTCACTGCGGCAGGAAGTAAAATGCAAAGAGCAGGGCACTACAGACCAGGGAAGGGGCATCTGTTTCCAGAGAAAGCCCCCATCAAGAAGGTAAACCCTCAGGCTCTCCTTGCTCCATCTCAGCTGTGAGAGAGCACAGGGGTGGGATAGCTTTTCCACACAGCCCATCTGCAGATGGCTCTGACAACTCATAGGTGTTCTTCTGAGGTTTCAAACAGGCAAGAATGCAAGAATATGCTCTGTGGATAATGAAGATGGATCTTCATGCATGCTGCCAGTCTTCTCTATTGCTGTAGGAAGAGAGAAAGGCCTGAGGTTGGCGTTTACTTCAGGAATATTTCTTTGGGGGCTCAATTCTACCCTATGAAGGGCATCCAGGAAAAGCAAAGATACACAGAAAAGAAACCTTTGCCCTACCCCCAACTTACACAGAGCTCTCTCTCTCTCTCTGTCTCTCTCTGTCTCTCTCTGTCTCTCTCTCTCTCTCTCTCTCTCTCTCTCTCTCTCTCTCTCTCTCTCTCTCTCTCTCTCTCTCTCTCTGTGTGTGTGTGTGTGTGTGTGTGAACCTTAATCTCCTCATGAAGTAGAATTGGTCAGGGCTCCATCAAGTTTAGTATGAGGGAACATTTGGCTCCCATATATGACTGTTATCTTTTTTAAAGGACTATTAGATATTCACAGAAGTTTTAATATCCAGGTACTCCAGTTCAATGCTGGCTTCTGAAAACCTAAGATATTATTTCATGTAGTCTTTTAAATTATAATATTTTAGTATTAAACAGCAATGGCACGGATGGCTCTTTTTACATCTGTATTTGTGAGGCATGACTTATATAGGTTTCCAATCCACATTAATTTGGGCTTAAGCTGAAGCTGCTTTGAAAAACCACTTTGGTGATTCAGACTATTGCTCATAGTATGACTTCATTGCAAAACTACAGGATCACCTTTCCGTACAAAGCTTTGGAAACCCTTGGAAGAGCAGAATGATCTAAGATATAGGAGAAGTCACTCCTGATTCTCTCTCTCTCTCTCTCTCTCTCTCTGTGTGTGTGTGTGTGTGTGTGTGTGTGTGTGTGTGTGTGTGTGTGTGTGTGTGTGTGTGTGTGTTAGGGGGCAGGGTCCTGAACTACTCCAATAGTCATCATCTATTAACAAAATTGTCTTCCTTCAGTAGGTGGAATCTCTGACACTCGTTTTTCTCTCTCTTTTTTCCTCTTTGAGAAATTTCATCTCTTTTTTAGAACACCTTTCTGCAAACTGTCCATTACTTTTCTGATCATTAATGGACTTTTCTACTTTCTATTTGAGAAAAAAGAATCAACAAGGTCACAGGGATATCTGCACATGTCAAGCAAGTGCGGTGCTATCCTTGGTTTAGATTTTGTCACCTTCAGTGTGAAGATAAATAGACTTGAACTGAAAAGGCAAGAAAATAACAAACTGAGGAAAAAGGCAAGGATCTAAGCAAAAGTAAATCATGAAGACAACAACAATAGTGATGAAAGTAGAAGCAAAGAAAAACAACCTCAAAGATCAATATAATGAAGTATTTGGTTTTCACTTTTTCTCCCTTTTTAAATTTCCTGAGAATTTTATAATGTGTTGCAATCAAGTCTGCCCTTTACTTCTTCTCCTCCAACTTCTACATTCCATCTACCACTTTTCCAGCCCACCTTCCTTTTAAACTCAGTGAGTTCAATTGGTACTACTCTAGATGATATGGTTTTAAATACTGAAAATAAAAAGCAATAAACTCTTAGCAGAAAATAAGATAAATAAGATATAGACACAAAAGGGGCCATTCCAACTGTCATCACAGAAATATACAGGATCATTAGGGACTACCAGGAAACCCCAGAAAATGCTGATAATTTCTAGGAACATTAAAACCTACTAAATTTGAATCATCATGATACAAATATCTCAATAGACCAATAATTAGTAGTGAGATTGAATCACTAATAAAAATATTCTGAAAAAGAAAACTCTATTTGTTTTCAATAATGATTTTACCAAAGTTTTAATGAACTAACAACCCATGCTTCTCAAATGATCTCAACAAACCAAGCAAGGAAACCCTGGTAAACTAATTTTTTAAGGCATGCATTACCCTAACATCAAAACCAGACAAAGACACACAGAAAAGGGAAAATGCAAACCAGTATCCCTGATGAGCACATGTGTTAAATCTCTATATAAAATCTTCCAAACTGAATCCAACTATATATTAGAAAGATTATACACTGTGAGCAAGAAGGACTTACCCCTAAGCATACAAGGATGGTTCAACATAAACACATTGATTAATACACTAAAGTAAAAGAATAATGGACCAAAATTATTTTAATGTGGTCATCACAAAGCTACAGAATCAACAGTAAAATTCAACAACCTTTAGAATAAAAACAATTTCTAAGAAAATTAGATATAAAATACTATGTGAGTGGGACTGTAGTACAGTTACTTTGGAAACCAATATGGAGGCTCCTCAAAAAGCCAGAAATAGATCCACCACATGACTCAGCTAGACAACCTCTGGGATATACCTGGAGGTCTCTGTATCTCACAACAGAAATACTCATGTTCATCACTGCTGGTCACACTAGCTAGGAAATCAAGTTAATCTCTATGTCCATCAACTGGTAATGAAAATGTGATGGCTATACACAAAGGAATATATATTCTGCTGTAAAGAAAAATGAAATCATGCAATTTGAAGGCAAATGGATGAAATTGGAAAAACATTACAGAGTGAGGAATTTCTGGCCCAGAAAGACCAACATCATGTGTTCTCTCACAGGCAGGCCCTAGCTTCAAATTCATATTTTGTTCATTCAAACGAGCACATATGGACGGCAGCAAACTAGAAACAGGTGATGGAAAGGAAAGGGGTTGTAGAGTGTAGGTAAAATGAAAGTATAAATGGGGAATACTACTGGGGAGAGAAAAGGTTCTGCAGATAATGGAGTGATGAGGTCAAGAAAGGAGGGGTCGGGGAAGTCTAACCAAATGAAGTGTGCTGGAAGAAGCTACTTGGGAACCAATGATCCCGCAACACTAGTAAAAGAACATAGTAAGAGACAATGCATGATAAGCATGACCGTGCAGTGGGGAATGCTGTGAGACAAAGGTTTAAGCCTACATGGGGCAGGATGGTAAGGAGGAGAAGGATAAAGGATGGGCTAATTAGAGTAAGACAATATGAAGAAAGGTTATCAAATATCCCTGGTGTGTAAGCTGTAATACTTTAAAAAAGAAATCTGAACAGAGGTACCTACATGGGTGAACAATGGTGCCACCAAAAGATATGGATTATTAAATCAAAATCTCAGGTTCAGGCAAAAGTTACCTCCCTATGAGTTATTGGTCAGTAGTGCTCCCAAGGCATCTGAAACAATACAGGCCATTGCCATTGCTGTTGGTTGCCACCATAAGCCCCTATTGCTGAAGATGCTACACATTTTATTTGCAGATTACACAGGATTCAATCTTTTTTATTGCTTCAAGTATTTTATTTTTTTAATTTAAATTAGAAACAAGTTTCTTTTACAGGCCAATCTCAGTTTCCTCTCCTCCCCTGCCCTCCACCAAGGAATCAATCTTGAACTAACCAGAAAACTCCCTGTGATGGTTATCATTCATAGTCTTGGTACTATGAAGGCCGATGGGGAGAAAGGACATCAATGGTCTTAAACAGTCCTGGACCTCACATACTACAATACTGACCTCCCACTGGTGAGACGGAGACAAGACTGTATATGGGTAACTAACCCCTCTTGTGATTCAACTTGAGGCCTGCTCCATAGGAAGGAAATAAAGCCTGGTGCCATAAATATGGGTAAATCCATGACTGAGATAGTCATAGCCCAAGGGAGAAATCCTAATTTTGCTAAGTGGATATGTTGTCAAACTGCCCTCTAAACAGTTATGATTTTATTCCTACATTAGTGCACTTTTCAACCCTGGCCAAAGAAGCTTGTTATTGCAGGGGAAAGAGGTCAATGCAGAGACTCATTACTGAGTCTGAGAACAGTTCTGAGTATAAGTGATTATGGGTGCTCGGCTGTAGATGAGACACCCTCCCTCCAAACCCAAGACAGATAGAATGTAAGAACCAGAGAACAGGGAAGAGTGCGGTGAGGTGATGTTCTCGGGACCTTGCACTCACAGAAGCTGTGGTTATTTGTACAAGATCAAACCAGTTAAAAATTATAGCATGAGCTGAGTGGTGGTGACATGTGCCTTTAATGCCAGCACTTGGGAAGCAGAGGCAGGTAATTTCAAGGTCAGCCTGGTCTACAGAGAAATTCCAGGATAGGGAGAGCTGTTACACAGAGAAACCTTGTCAAAAGCAAAAGGAAATAAAACAACACACAAAAACCAACCAACACCTGAGATTCTTTCTTCCATCTCTACATACTCACTCATATATGGATATTAAACATAGAGCAAAGGATTATCAGCCTACAGTCCACACCTCCAGAGAAGCTAGGAAACAAAGAGGACCCTAAGAGAGACATACATGGTCCCCCGGAGGAGGGGAAAGGGACAGAATCTCCTGAGCAAATTGGGAGCATGGGGGGAGGGGAGAGGGAGTTAGGAAAAAGAGAAGGGGAGAAGAGGAGGGGAGAGGAGGATATGAGGGAGCAGGAAGGTTGAGTTGGGGGAAGAATAGAGAAGAACAAGAAAAGAGATACCATAATAGAGGGAGCCATTATAGGTTTAAAGAGAAATCTGGCACTAGAGAAATGTCCAGAGATATATTAGGATGAACCCAACTAAGAATCTAAGCAATAGAGGAGAGGCTATCTTAATGCCCTTCCCCTATAATGAGATTGATGGCTACCTTAGATGCCATCCTAGAGCCTTCATCCAGTAGCTGATGGAAACAGAAGCAGAGACCAACAGATAAGCACTGAGCCGAATTCCTGGAATCCAGCTATAGATAGGGAGGAGTGATGAGCAAAGGGGTCAAGACCATGCTGGGGAAACCCACAGAAACAGCTGACCTAAACAAGGGGGAACTCATGGACTCAGGCTGACAGCTTAGAAACCAGCATAGGACTGATCCAGGCCCCCTGTATATGGGTGTCAGTTAGGAGGCCTGCATAGTCTATGGGGCCTCTAGCAATGGATCAACATTTATCCCTAGTATAAGAATGGGCATTGGGAGTCCATTCCCCACAGAGGGATTCTCTCTCAGTCTAGGCACATGGGGGAGCACCTAGACACTTCCCCAAATGATGACAGACTTTGATGATCCCCCATAGAAGTCATCGCCCTTTCTATGGAGCAGAAGAAGAATAGGATGGAGGTTGGTGGGGGGCAGGGGAGAATGGGAGGGAGAGGGAACTGGCATTGATATATAAAATAAGATTGTTTCTGATTTAAATAAAAAAGATTCTTAAAAAAATAGGCCAACAAACAAAACCTACAAATTTATAGCATGGAGTGGGTTTAAGGGAAGCTTCCAATGCTCTACTGCTAATTGAGAAGCTAATGGCAATTGATGGCTGTTACGATAAATCTTTCCGCCAAAAGCCTCCTGAGCCCCACCACCATGTGTGAGCTCTACGCCAGCCGCCTGCCCGAGTTAGGCCCAAATGAATACACAGAAACTTGTATTAGGTACAATGCTGCTTGGCCAATGACTAGGATTCTCATCTGTTAGCTCAGTCTTAACTATCTTAAATCTATGTATTTTATAAGACTTATCCCATTGGACACCTTATTGGCGTCCCTCCTTGTTGGTGGATCACATTGTGCCTCTGGAGCAGGAGCGGAGGGGAAAAAGGGTCCCTTCCTGTTTCTACTTCGCTTTAATATGAGTCTCCTTGCTATGTCAATTCCTGCCTGGATCAGCACTTCTCTATTACATTTCCCAGAATCCTCTTTGACTCCTAGTCCCGTCTAACTTCCTGTCTCATTGGCCAAACAGTTTTATTTATTATTTTATTTATTTTATTTAACAACCAATAAGATAAACATACATAGTACATTCCCCATCAGATAGCTACTGTAAAAAATAAGAGTCTTCATTCTTTATGAGTGTGGTCATTGGTAGGTTCCCTGTGCCCCAGTGGATGAACCCTTGCCCATGACTCACATATAAGCAGCAGTAATGGACTTGGTGGATTTTATGTATAAACATAATATATTAAAGAGGACATGGAGTTGAGAGGGAGATGTGCTTGGAGCATCCAGTGAGAGTTGGAAGGAAGGAGAAGGCAATGGATATAATCAATATACATTGTATACAAGTATGAAATTTTCAAAGAAAAAAAATGACCCATGTGACCTAAATGTATTGGGGCATGCTAAGTGCAGAATGAATAATGTGAATCTTTCTCAAAAATAATGACAGGTCTGAGGGCTACCACCCTGAAATCCTGTAGAAAAATCTCATTAAGCCATTTTTCTTACTGAGTTGGATTATTAAGGTTATAGGAAATAAATGAGGCTTTAAAATTCCCGAATTCCCTTTCAGTAACCACATCAGTGTTCTCATTGTTACAAATTAACTGCTAACATGGTTCATGATAAGAACATCCTATCTCACTGAACCTGGAGTTTAGATAAGTGTATCAATAAACCAATCTCAACTTCATTCATAAAACTAATTTCTAGATATGGATACTGAGACTGCTGCTGCTGAATGCTAAAGCATAAATGGACATCTATATCACAGTCCCTCTTCCCAAGGCTCAGGGATCATGACAGAAGAAGGAACAGAAAGGTTTTAAGAGCCAGAGGTGATGAATAACTTCAAGGAAGTTATCCAGAAATTGTGTTTTCTGGATACAGCAATGCAGCTTTACATTTGAACACACATTGGTTGTGACAGCATCTGCAAAAGTGTAAGCAGTACCAATTTCCATCTGGAGAGGAGAGGTGGGTATGAAGTCCACTCTTAGCTAAGGAGATATTTGTAGTAGAGAGCTGATGGCTGAGAGAGACTCAGTTTTCTTTAAGGATATGTGGCTCCCAGTGGATTGACCTCCCTCCAGTAAAGACCACATATCCAAAAGTGTATATGGGCAGTACAAGCTGAACTTGATGTATTTTCTATTCTTTTTAAGACACTAAGTAGGGCTGTTTCCAGCCCACCTTCCAGTGCACTGCTTAGAGTTTCCTGAGGCCAGGGTACTGCTCACAGGGGAACCTGTCCTGGTGGACCAGCTCATCCAGAGTCTGCCAATGTTAGAGTAATAGTCCTGCCTCCACACATGGGATGAGAGACATCAGTGTATTGAACCTGCTTGTACCCACTAGAAGAGAACCTTGTTCCCATACCCACCAGAAGAGGGAGATGCCCCACTGGTACCCACTGGAAGAAGGGATGGGAAGACAATAGTATAAGAACACAGTCAAAACCAGAAAGATCAATATGATGCACCAGAGTCCACGGACTCTACGCCAGCAATATTTGAACATCCAGATGAAGCAGAAGAGAAAGATCCTAAAAACAACTTTATGAAAATGAAAGAGACCCTAAAAGAGATAATGAGAAAATGCCTCAAAGAAATGGAAGAAAAAACAAACAAATAATTCAAGAAAGGGAGGAAAAGACAAACAAAAAATGTAAGAAACAATTTAATCAGTACAAGGTTTGAAAGCTGAAATAGAGACAATTTAAAAAAAAAAACACAGTCTGAGGGAATGCTGGAAATAGAAAAGCTGGGTAAATGACCAGGAACTACAGATACAAACAAAACCAACAGAATACAAGAGATGGAAGAGAGAACTCAGGTGTTGAAGATACACAAGGAGAAATAGATTAATCAACCAAGAAAATCTTAAGTCCAACAAATTCCTACCACAAAATATCCAGGAAATATGGGACACCATGGAAAGAACAAACCTAAGAATAATAGGTATAGAAGGTGAAGAAATCCAACTCAAAAATGCAGAAAACATGTTCAACAAAGTCATAGAAGAAAACTTTCCCAACCTAAAGAAAGACATGCCAATGAAAGTACAAGAAGCTTACAGAACACCAAATAGAGTAGACCACAAAAAGTCTCCTCACCACATAACAATCAAAATATCAAACATATAGAATAAAGAAAGAATATTAAGAGTAGCAAAGGAAAAAGAACAAGTAGCATATAAAGGCAAACCTATCAAAATTACACTCGACTTCTCCATGGAAACTCTGAAAGCCAGAAGGTCCTGGAGAGATATTCTACCAACACTAAGAGACCACAGACACCAGACAAGACTACTGTACCCAGCAAAAGTTTCAATCACTATAGATGGAGAAAACAAGGTATTCCACCACAAAACCAAATATAAACAATACATATCCACCAATCTAGCCCTACAGAAAGTTCTGGAAGGAGAACTCCAATCCAAGGAAGTTAACTACACCCACAAAAACATAGGCAATAGATGATCCCACTTTACCAACAGACAGAAGAAAAAAGGGGAGGGGGAAATCCACACAGAATACCACCACAAACAACAAACCCAAAACAAACAAGAATTAACAATCAATTGTCATTAATATCTCTCAATATTAGTGATCTTAACTCACATATAAAAAGACACAGGTTAACAGAATGGATACAAAGACAGAATCCAACCTTCTGCTTCATACAAGAAATACACCTCAACTTCAAAGACAGATGGTACCTCAGAGGTAAGGGTTAGGAAAAGATTTTCCAACCAAATGGACCCAAGAAAAAGTAGGTGTAGAAATCCTAATATCTAACAAATTAGACTTCAAACTAAAATCAATCAAAAGAGATGAAGAAAGTCATTTCATATTCATCAAAGGAGAAATCCATCAAGATGAAGTCTCAATTCTTAACATCTATACCCCAAATACAAAGGCATCCATGTTCATAAAAGGAACATTACTAAAACTGAAATCACACATAAAACCTCACACACTTAGAGTGAGAGACATCAATACCACACTCTCAACACGAGACAGGACCACAAGATGGAAACTTAATGAAGAAAAAAAACTAACAGAAGTTATGACCCAATTGGAATAGAAGCAGTCATGGATCCCAGACTGATAGCTGGGAAGCCAGTATAGGACCAACCCAGACCCCCTGAACGTGTCAGTTAGGAGGCCTGGGCAATTTATGGAGCCCCTGGTAGTGGATCAGTATTTATCCCTAGTATAAGAATGGACTTTGGGAGCCCACTCCACATGGAGGGATACTCTCCCAGCCTACACACAAGGGAGAGGTCATAGACCCTACTCCAAATGATATGACAGACTTTAAGATACCCCTTGGAAGCCCTCACCCTCCCCAGGGAGCAGGGGATGGGATAGTGGGTCAGTGGGGGTCCAGGGAAGAGGGGAGGGAGAGAGAACTGGGATTGACATATAAAACAAGCTTGTTTCTAATTTAAAGAAAAAAATGAAAAAAATACCTCAACAACAAAAGATACCAAGGGTGTATAGAGATGTGGGAATGGGTCTGGGGGGTGAAGGAAAGGGTAAATATGATCAAATTGAATTGTACACAATTGTCAACTAAAATGAGAAAAATATGCTTACTTCAATGCATTAATGGCAAAGTTAAAAATAGGGAGGCAAACCATTTTGCCTCAACAATAAGTTTTTAAAAGATATTCATTTGTGTCTTAAATTAGTGTCTTAAATTGGTCTAAACAATAATATATATATATATATATATATATATATATATATATATATATATAGTCACCTCATTGTTCAAGTCAATTCATTTAGCATTTTTAATTTAATCACTAAAATTCCCAAATGCTTTGTTTGCTTTTATAGTGGACCTGTCTTGACATTGTGTTCTAAGTGCATCTCTTTCTATTGTATCACTCTGGAAAATAAAATTGTATCTCTAGCATGGAGAGATGTCTATAAGACACTGTAATGCACTTCCAGAAGCACTGAAGGCTGGTGTCTACTGGAACTCTGTATCCATGAGCATTCTGTGGGGAAATGGAAAGTGATATTTGGTGGAGATGGCAGTAATTACACAGCATCTGTTTGAAAGTTTCCAAACTCAAGCTGACTATTGTTGAAAGTGAACAGCTTCTGATGCCATTTTCTCCAATGTGTTTCAGGAGAAACTGGGGTAGTGCACATATTATGAAACCCACTAGACAGTAGTAACTGTGTCTAATTTTCTGGAATCATCTTTGTTTATGGATGACTCCATTAGCAAATGAGTAGGTGTGGTAAGTGAAGGTATTTAAGTTGTAGTATGCAAGTCAGCATATAAAACCTAGTGGCATTTTTGTGCACTAACAGTGAAGTTGCAGAGAAAGGACCCCTGAAAACAACCCATTCCCAGCAATGCACACATGTGCATGCACCTGCACAGATGCCTAAAAATGTCTGATCACTGATCACAAGGGTCAGCCCTCTAAATCTGACCATCATATAATCTCACTGGGCCTGCCATGACAAGTCCAGTGTCATAACTCACTGGTCACACATCTTCAACAAAACTCAATGGTATTGACATGTTCTACTAGAAGAAAACTAAAGTACATTTCAGTATAGTTTGTTGAAGTGTCTACTCTCCAACACATGTAAGTACCATAGTAGAACTACTTTAGAGGAAGGTCTTTTTTCTAGTTTTTTTTTCTGTTGATGTAATAAAACACAGACCCAAAGCAACTTGGGAAGGAAATGGTTAATTTTGCTATACTTCCAGGTCATAGTCCATTATGGAGGGAAGTTAGAATGGGAACTCAAGGAAGGAATCTGATAGCAGGAACCATGGACAAAGTCTGCTTGCTGGCTCACTTTCTGGCTTGTTCACACTCTTCTGGCTCTCATATACAGTCCAGGACCTAGGGAATGGTGCCTCCCACTATGGGCCGGACCTCCCAACATCAATTAACAATCAAGACAATCCTACACAGACTTGCTCACAGGCCATCCTAATCAAAGCAAGTCCTCAGTCAAGGATTTTCTCTCAAATGACTAGACTGTGTCAGCTTGACAATTAAAGCCAACTAGGACAAGCCCCTAACTTTGTGGAAAATATCAAGAATCCTAGGACGATCAGGGGATATGGAGAAAAGGAAAATGCAAGAGAAGAGAGAAGTGAGAAGAAAGAAGGATGCCTCTTACCACATGGAGACAAGCCAGAATAAGGATAAAAAACAATAGACTCATAGCTTTATGTTCTAGTAATGCAGAATGCACATGATTGCCCATCTCATATGGGAAAAGGTCTTCTGTAATCTAGCACTGATACAAAGGTTCATTTGGAATTATTTCAATTCTGAGTCTAATTTAATCTATGTTTAAGAAATTGTATATTATTGCATAGTCTATAAACCTATTCTCCCTTTTAATATAAAATTAATCTAACATAAGCCAACATGAATGTCCATCATATAAAAAAGAAATTTCATGAAACACATCATTTAATCACTCACAATGTAGAGAAAGAGCTAAAAAAACAGATTTGAAAGGGTATATTGGTATATCTCAAAAGAACTGGTAAAAGGCAGTTATCATAAATTAAAAAAATACTCTTTTAAAATTCCATTCATCAATAAATTATTATTATATGCCTTACAAAGTAGGAAGAAAAATGCAGTTAATTTTAGTTTTAGAAAGCATCATAAATTTAAGAAAAAAACTCATGAAATATCACCAGACTTCATATTATTGATAAATTAAATACAAAATGTAAGTTATTTTTGGTATTTATCATGAGCAAGATAATAAGAAGTTTAGTAGAAGAGTTAGAGATGACAATAGACCACTGGGCTGGAAATTAGATGTGTCCCATCTCTGCCTCTATTTAATGGTGATGGTGTCTCGACGGGACTTGTAAGTCAGTAAATATTAGTGGGAACATGCTCTAGTCAGTCAGATGACACCAAGAAGAAAGAAAAATGGCAACCCACACTGTGTTAGTCAGGGTTCTCTAAAGGAACAGAACTGATAGAATAAACACACACACACACACACACACACACACACACACACACACACACACTTACAGCCTGGCTTACAGGCTGTGGTCCAGCTAGTCCAGCAATGGCTGCCTAACAATGAAAGATCCAAGAATCCAGTAGTTGTTCATTTGCACATCTCAGCTGGTCTTTAGTGTAAGAGGGAATCCCAAAGAAGTAGGCTCTAACTCCAGTGAAGAAATAGACTTGCCATTAAGAGTAAGCAGGCAAAGAAAGCAAGCTTCCTAGCTCCATGTCCTTTATATAGGCTGCCAGAAGAAGGTATGGCCTAGATTAAAGATGAAACTTCTCACCTCAAAAGATCTGGATTAAAGTGTATCAACCCACCTGAAAAGACTCACAGTAAAAGTGCATCTTTTCACCTCAAATGATTTAAGAAAAAATGTCCTTACAGGTATAACCAGCCACTTAGGTTTAAGTCAATTCCTGATGTAGTCAAGTTGACAACAGTTATTGTAAGTCCACACCTTGTCAGCTTCATATATAATTGTATACCCTTATATCATGCTTAATTTCCAAATGAAACAATAATTGGGTAATAATTACTAGTATGATATAACTATCCAATGTATAATCACAAACATGTTATATATTTAACTGGGCCATAATTATGTTTAACATGATATTTACCAGTACAACTGCAAACACATTATAAATTTTAGAATAGGTGGCAACGTCCTTTGAGGAACATTCCTTTAGTATCTCAAACTGAAATATAACTACTACTAATTCTGTTGTGATAATTCTGCCAAAAGCCACCCAAGCCCTGCCGCCATGTGGGTGCTTTCTGCCAGCTGCCCTAGTCCTGCCCCCGAGTTAGGGCCCCAAATAATATACAGACACTTCTATTAGGTACAAATGCTGCTTGGTCAAAGACTAGGATTTCTCATTTGTTAGCTCAGTCTTAATTATCATAAATCTATATATTTCATAAGATTTATCTTACAGAGGATGCCTTCTTCTGGCACCCTCTCTTGCCGGTGGATCACATGGTGACTCCAGAGCAGAGACCAGGAGGAATATAATAAATCAAGGAAAAAAACTCAAATATGTGTGCACACACATTTTTAACAAAATTAGATAAAAATGCTCATGCCAATTATAATCCTCATTTTTGTAACTGGTCACATGGCTTTAGCTGATATTTATAACTATGTTTCTCTACTAGCCATTCTGCATTTCCTCCACCCTTAGCAATCACCTCAGCAAGTCTTGGCCCTTTTCCTGGAAGAGTGACCCACAGTTTCATTCCTGAAGGTCTGTGCCCTTGGTCATCCTGCCTGGATTAGGCTATTGTTAATTTCCCATTGACTTTAATCACAGGACATGGTTGCTGCAAGAGACATTCCAAAGGATCTCCTACAGCATAGAAACAATCTTCCTTATCTCCATTGTGAAGAAGCAATCTAATTTTCCCTTGGCAATACGGATCACCTCCCTCTTAACACGTACTTCTTTCTTAGCCTATCGGTTTTAGGGCATCAGAAGTACAAATTGGCCAAGAAAAAGTCTGAGCTTTCAGTTCATTGGAATGGTGTGTGTGTGTGTGTGTGTGTGTGTGTGTGTGTGTGTGTGTGTGTGTGTGTCCTGGCAAGAACACTAAACTCCCTGGAACCAAGACGTCATGGGAACAGAAAGCAAATATTTTTCTAGTGGGTTACTAGGAGTAATAGTGAGTGGAGCTATTCCCTTTTCCACCTATTGATTCTTGGGCCTATGGATCCTAGATATGGGAGAAACCATATTGTGTATTGGATGCTGGTTCAAAAAGCATATACTGCCTTCCAGAGAACCATCCATTCTGCTGTGACCTAATTGGAACCATAACTGTGTCTTCAAAAACTATTCCATTTTTCTGTCAGGCCTCTACTTCAGGATGGTGGGAATCATGGTGAAACCAACAGATTCCATGATTGTGTGTATACTGCTGTAGTGTTCTGGCTAGTAAGTGAGTTTCTTGGTCAGAAGCAATATTGTGTGGAATAAATACCATAACAGTGCATAAGGCATTCTGTAAGTTCAAGGATGGTGGTTTGGCAGAAATATTTTATTCAAGATAGACAAATCCAAAGCCAGAATAAGCATCTACTCAAGTAAGGACAAAGTGCTGTCCTTTCCATGGAGGAAGTAGTCCAATATAATCAACCTGCCACCAGGTCACTGGCTGGTCACCACAGGGAATGGTACCATATCTGTGGCTCAGTGTTGGTCTCTGCTGTTGGCAGATCAGGCAATCAGTAGCAGCTATAATTAGGTTAAACTTGGTGAGTGGAAATCCATGTTGTCAATCACATGCATAAAACCTATCTCTGCCACCATGACTACTTTTTTCATGGACACATTTGACAATGACAGGGATGGCTGGGGAAAGAGAGTGACTGTCCACAGAATGGATCATGTTGCCCAAACTACTGAATTCTGCTCTGCCGAACTCATCTTTTAATAAGCATGGGACACAAGTATCATTATATTGTGTACCCATTTGCAAAAATCTACCCATACACTTCTTCCTCATATGTCTTTCTCAACAATTTTCCAATCATGGTCTTTCCAACTCTTCAATGACCCAGCCAATCTATTGGCTATACATGAACTAGTAAAAAACCATCACACATCTGGCCATTTCTCCTTCCAGACAAAATGTTTGACTATGCACATTGCCCAAAGTTCTGCCCACTGTGAAGATTTCCCTTTGCCTGTGTCTTTCCGAGTTGTCACAGAAAGGGGTTGTAACTCTGCGGCTGTCACCTCTGATTGATGCCTATTAAATTGCAGAACCATCAGTAATCCAGATCCCATTCTTCTTTACCTCAGTCAACTGATCATATAGGAAACTTTATAAGGACATAGATGCATACATGATGGGGGAGGTCCTTCTGTGTATGTTTGTCTTATTGGTTGATAAAGCACTATTGGCCAATAGGGAAGCAAGTTAGGTGGTCTAGGAGAGAAGGAGGATTCTGGGAAATGTAAGAAAGTGACAGAGTCGCCTTGTGATCCCAGGAAGAGAGGACGCATGCCGCTGGAGTCCTCGATAAAGTAAGTCTTTATAAAATATATAGATTAATGCTTATGGTTGAGACTTAAGACAGACCTAGCAAATAAGAAATCCTAGTCATTGGCCAGCAGCACTGTAACTAGTATTAACCTCTGTGTTATTATAAGTTATTTCGGGGCCCTAACGTGGTGGCAGAACTCAGGCGGCTGGTGGAAAGGGTTATCATTACATACTCATCAGCAGATGGCATTGTAATGGGACTGGAAACCACAGACATTTGGTAAACTTCTTCTTGTAACTTGCTTTGCCTTCAGGAAATGCTTGGGCCCCATTACATATATCTTACCTCAACTGGATCATGTTTTTGCTGATGTACACATCCTACTTTATGACTTTGAGGCCAGATATCACTCTGCTCATGATATGTATCTCAGGTGGCATGATAACTTTATGGACCATTGTAGATGTCCATTTTCCAATAAGGCCCAATAGCAGACCAAGAGCTGTCTTTCAAAGAGAATAGTTGTCTGCAGATGATGACAGAACCTTGTTCCCAAATCCCAAAGATCTCCTCTGTAATTCACCTAGAGTGGGTTTTCAAGGGCTCCAAACAGCATCCCTATCTGCCACTGACACCTCTGGTATCATCTGGTCTGCTGAATCATATGGTCCAATTGGTAGAACAGGCTGAACAGCAACCTGGACCTGTTGAAGAGCCTTCTCCTTTTATAGGTCCCACATATAGCTAACTTTCTGATTAACTTGGTGTATGGGCTGGAATAACACACTCAAGTGAGGAATGTGTTATCTATAAACCCAAATAAGCCAACTAAATATTGTGCTTCTTTCTTGGAGGTAGGAGGAGCCTGGTGCAATAGCATATTCTTCACCTTAGAAGAATATGTCCATATGCCCTACACCACTGCATGCCTAAGAATTTCACTGAGGTAGAAGACCCTTGTATTTTATTTGTATTTATTTCCCATCCTCTGGTGCACATCTGTGTTAATCACAAGTCCTGAGTGGTTCCTATCTCCAGCTCACTTGGTACAATCAGCATAACATCAATGCAGCAGAGCAATTGTGATATTTTATGGAAGAGACAGATGATCAAGATCTCTTTGAACTAAGTTATGACACAGGGATGGGGAGTTAATATAACTTTGACGTAAAACTATAAAGGTATACTGCTGGCCTTGTCAACTGGAAGTAAATTGATTCTGGTGGCCCTTATAGATGATACTAAGAAAAATTCATTTTCTAGGTCAATACCTGTATACTGTGTACCCGAAGATGTGTTGAACAGCTCAAGTAAGGACACAACACCTGTTAGCAGCTGCAGTTGGAATCATTACTTGATTATGTTTTCAATAGTCACCCGTCATTCTGTCTTCTGCACTGTCAAGACATGAGAGTTAAAGGGAGATGTGGGGGACCCATCACCCCTGCATCTTTGAAGTCCTTGATGGTAACACTAATTTCTGTACTTTCTCTAGGGATGCAATACTGGTTTTGATCCACTATTTTCCTTGACAGAGGAAACCCTAAAGGCTTCCATTCCCAGCCTTTCCAAACTGTACATTCTGGGACTGGGGAAACAGCCAATGAACCTACTACAAGTAATATTTTGGCCAAAACTCCATTCATCACCTGAACTCTATAAGCCTCTACTTTAACTAAAGGGCCACAATGTTTCTTGGGGTTGTCAAGGATCTGCATCAATTCTTAACCAGGATCTAATAAAACCCTGGAAATTCTGATTGTTTCCCTTACCCCCGTGTATAGTGACCGTTGTAAAAGGCCATGGGTCCCTCTGGGTAAAGACTGGGGAAAGGATAAATGTCCCTATGTTTCTATTGCTATAAAGAGACACAATGACCATGGCAACTGTTATAAAGGGAAACATTTAACTAGGGCAGGCTTACAGGTTTAGTAGTTTAGTCCATTATCATCATGGTAGGAAGCATGGTAGCGGGCAGACAGGGTACTATAGAAGGAGCTGAGAGGTCTACATCTTGATCTACATGCAACAGCAAGCGAATCCTACACTAGGCCCAGCTTAAACCAGCTGAGACCTCAAAGACTATCTCCACAGTCACATACTTCCTCCAACAAGGCCACACCCACCCATCAAGGCCACACCTCCTAATAGCACCACTCCCTACAGACCAGGCATTCAAACACATGAGGTTACGAAGGCCATTCCTATTCAAACCACGGCATTCCACTCCCTGACTCCCACAGGCTTGTAGCCATCTCATAATCCAGAAGTGGGTTCAGTCCGACTTCAAAGTCCCCATAGTCTATCAAAGTCCAACATCTCTTCCAAGACTCATGCAATCTCTTAACTGTAATTCCTTATAAAATGAAAATTAAAAATGAGATCAAATACCTCTAGCATAAAATGGCACAGGATATACAATACCATTCCAAAAGGGATGGAAGGGAGCATAGTGAGGGAATACTAGTCCAAAGCGAGTCCAAAGACCAGCTGGACAAACTCCGAACTCTGCATCTTCAAATCTGATGTCAAAGCAGATCTTCAACTCCTTTCAGCTTTGCTGACCTCAACACACCTCTTTCTCTGGGGCTGGTTCCACTCCATGTTAGTAGCTTTCTGTGGCAGGTATCACATGGCTCTAGCATCTCCAGCATCTTAGAGTCTATAAGACAATCAAGACTTTACCTTCCAAGCTTCGTAAAATGGCTTCTCTAGGCCTCCATTTAGGGACATCCCTGACATATGCCTTGTCTCAATGGCTTCCCTTAGTTGCTGAGGAAGATTCCTGAGACTCTTCCTTCTGTCCTTGACTCTAGAACCATGTGCTGAAGCTACTAAGTTCTGCTGCTTGCTGGGGCTGGAAAATACCCCCCTTGTTCAATTACATCTTCATTAGCTTTCTGTTTTTAATGTTTTCTTTCACAACCTAAGCTTGGCTGTTCTGAAACTTATTCTGTAGACCAGGCTGGCTTTGAACCCAGAGATCTGCCTGCCTCTGCCTCTAGAGTGATGGGATTAAAGGCGTGCATCACCACACCTGGCTTTGACCTTTTCTTTAATTCCTTTTCACAAAGTTGGAAGCTTAGCTGGGTGGGATCTTGCTCTGTTGTCACCACTCCCTTTATTCCATATAGCATCAGGCTTTGCTTTAATCTGTTTATTTCCTTGAACACAGGATTCAGCTCCATTGCACTTCCTGGTGCCCATTTTCTCCTTGAACTGTACATTTTGTATTTTTCCTTGCTCAGCTTGTTCCCTTCCATTATAGATCTTCATAAGAGTCAACACTAATAACCACATGACAGAATCAATACCAGGGTGTTTTGAAATTTCCTCTGCCAACACAACTAATTTAAAAAAACTCTTTAATTTAGCCTCAGGTAGATTTTTTGGACAATGGCAAAAAGAAGCCATACTCTTCACCAAAATATCACAAGAACAGTCTCCAGGTCACATACTAGCATTCTCCTCTGTAACCTCTTGAGCCAGATCCCCACCACTCAAATTACCCTCAGCAACACCATCTTCCATGTTCCTACTAGGATGGCCCATTAAGCCCTACTTATAGCATTCAACTGTTTTTCTTATCCAAAGTCCCAAAGCCTGCATTCCTCCAAACAAAAACATGGTCAAGTCTATCAGAGCAACACCCTGGTCCCTGGTATCAACTTCTTTCTTAGGGTTTCTGTGGCTGTGAAGAGACATCATGATCATGGCAACTCTTATAAAGGAAAACATTTAACTAGGGCTGGCATACAATTCCAGAGGGTTAGTCCAATATCACCCTGGTGGGAAGCAAGGCAGCATGCAGGCAGACATGATAGTGGAGAGATAGCTAAGAATTCTACATCTTGATCCACAAACAACAGGAAGTGAGTGGTCCCAAGGTGGGTGTACCTTGAACATGTAAGACCTCAAAGCTCACCACCACAATGACACACTTACTGCAACAAGGCCACACTTATTGCAACAAGGCCATACCTTGTAATAGTGCCACTCCCTCTGGGGACAATTTTCTTTCAAACTACCACAGGAACAGACTGATAAAATGAATGTATATGTATGTAAATGTGTATTTGTAAAAGGTATATATTTACATAATATGTATATGATATGTTATATATGCAGGTGCATATGTAAATTATATATATGTATACTCATAAAGAGAATTTATTAGAATGGCATACAGCCTATTGTCCATCTAGTCCAACAAGGGCTGTCTACGTACTAGACAAGAATCCAATAGTTGATAGTTGTTAGTCTATGATGCTGGAATAGGCAGAGACCAATCTTCCTTCTTCCATGTCCTTTACATAGGTTGCCAGCAGAAGGTGTAGCCCAAAACAAAGGTGGCTCTCCCCACCTCAAAAGATATGGATTAAAAATGTCGTGCACCCTCAAAAGATCAGGAATAAAAGTGGGTCTTTTTACTTCAAATGATTTAATTAAAAAAAAAATCCATCACAGTTGTGCCCGGCCACTTGCGTTTTAGGTAATTCTTGACTAGTCAAGCTGACAACCAAGAATAGCCATCACACCCACTCTTTGAGTTAATGGATGTTGCCTCTTGTAGTAGTTCAGTACTTATCCCTAGCATAGGAATGAAATTTGGGAGCCCATTCCACATAGAGGGATATTCCCTGAGCCTAGACACACGGGGGAGTCCTAGGCCCTATCCCAAAGTATATGACAGACTTTGAACCCTGTAGAAGGCCTCACCCTCCCTGGGGAGCAGAAAGGATATGGGATAGGTAGGGTGTTAGTTGGGGGGGGGGCAGAGGAGGAGGGGAGGGAGAGGAAACTGGGATTGACATGTAAAACAATCTTGTTTCTAATTTAAATTTAAAAATGGAGAAAAAAAGAACTCTTGAGTTTAATGAAGGAGAGATCTGTGTTCCAACTCCAAAGCTAGCTTTAGTTTTCAATTGAGTTGGGACTACAAAAAACCATTTGCCTTATGTGACAGCAAAACCAAACATTCGGGAAGATTTATGATTTTTTTTCCTATTGTAAATATGTTATACCATTAAGTCAATTTGCTCTTTTTTCTTGGGGCATTTTCTCTGAATTATTTGTCCTACTTCTGATGTCTCATTTGTCTAATGATCTTCAGATTCTTTAGTTGGATGCTTTTGTTCTCCTGAGAAGAAAAAAGCAAGTTATATGTGATTACATAGAAAGCATTTGCTAGACATAAAAGTTAGTTTGAATAGAATGACCAAGCTGTTTAATGAACTATCATCTCTCCTAATAAAGAGGCCTCTCCTGTTTGAATATAATCTTTCTCAATCTTCATGGTATCCATAGCTGCTTTTCTCCTGTGGAAAGCAAAACCTCTTTTCCAATGTAACACATCTCCTGGTTTCCATTCTGAGGTCAATACATCTTTGAAGTATACAGACTGATTTAATTCATGAGTTTTTTTTTTTTCTGTTACCCAATATCTCTCTGCAGCTGTATTTCCTTTTTCATTATCATTTAAAATTTAAATTTAATAAAGCCTTTGCAATTGATTTTTGGGGTCTTTATTACTGGTTTTTTGTTTGTTTGTTTGTTAAGCATACCTTTTAAAGTGTGATTGGATCTTTCTATATCTGCTTGTCTTGTAGGATTCTGTGGTATACCTATATATGCTTTATATTTAATGTGCAAAAAAACCATTTCATTTTACTAGAGACATATGCTGGAACATTGCCAGTATTAATTTATAAAAGTATCCCCATGATGGCTATAACTTCTAATAAATGTGTAATTACAGAATAGGTCGTTTCAGAACTCAAAGCAGTTGCCCATTGAAATCCTGAATATGTTCCCATGGTATAGTGCACACACTTTAATTTTCTGAACTCCACAAAATGAAACACATCTATTTGCTAAGTTTAATTTCTTTGAATACCCTTTCAGCTGTTTCTTGCATGGGGTAGAGTTTCATTATATAAAGAACACACAGGACATTTCCTTATAATTTCCTTGACTTGTTGCCAAATGATAGAGAAATCATTCTTCAAATCTGTGTTATCAACCTGGTGTTTCTTATAAAATTCGGAGGTTTCTAGAATATTTTCTACCAATATCTGATCAATTTCATCATTACCTTGTGCTAGAGGGCCTACTAGGCCCATATGGGATCTGATATATGTTATATATAAACTATGATTTCTATTCCTAACTATTTCTTCTAATTGAATAAATAAAAAGTTAATTCTGAATCATCTGAAGTAATTAGGTGGTTTCAATATGCAAAATGACTCTTTTTGCATATTGAGATTTAGTGAGTATATTAAGAAGTTCTGAAAACTCTAGTAATGCCATGAAAATAGCATATAGTTCTGAATTTTCCTAACTGAATCATGAGGGCTATGAGCCACTTTACTTAACCTGCCTTTCCTGATTTATTTGTATCACTATAGAATGTAGGGGCTTCAGAAAGTGGGGTTCCTCAAACAATGTGACTAAGGATCTCATTAGCTTTCTTTATAAACTGAAGTCTCTTGCATTTGGGATATTTTTGCTATTTTCTTCCAAAAAAATTACTACAAGCTCTTCATCAGTGTTAATTTTCTGTACATAATGAGGCAATTTCAGCAGTATTAAAAGGTACCACAATTTCTGCTGGGTCTATTCCTGCTAATTGATGAAGTTTCAATTTTCTTTCAGAATCAATACAGAAAACTTTTCTACATAGGTCTTTAATATTTTACTCTGTTTGTGTGGTAAAAATATCCATTTTAAGATAATATCTTCTCTCTGCATAAGAATTCCTATGGGAGAACTCATAGAAGGTAGAATAACCAGAATAGAATTAATCTCTGGATCAAACAATCCACAAGTGAACCTTGTAATTTCTTTTGTACTAAATCCAATTCTCTCTCAGCCTCAGCTGATAATTTTCTTGGACTCTTTAAGTCCTTAGCACCTTTTAAGGTTTGAAATAAATTATTCAGTTCTTGTGTTGTTAATTCAGCTGTGGACAGTAACCAGTTAATCTCTCTGAGCAATTTTTGAAAGTCATTAAGAATCCATAATTTGTACTTTTTCCTGATTTATGCTTTCTGTGGTTGAATTTTTATAAACATATCATATATTCTAGGTAATTAGGATACAAAGGTAAATAAAATATAAAGAATCTCCTCTTTGTATTTTTTCAGGAACAATTTTTAATCTGCAACAAGGCAACATTTTATTTCTTCCAACATTTTTTACCATGGTATCTACATCTAAATCATCTAGTAACATATCATCCATATAATAGTAAATTGTAGATTTAGGGAACAGCAAATTTTAATGGTTGTTGTAAGAAATATTGGCACAGGATAGGGCTTTTTAACTTCCTTTGTGGAAAACCTTTCCACTGATACCTTTTATCAGGCTGAGAATTGTAAGCAGGCACTGTGAAAGCATTTTTTCTCTATCCTGTTCTTGTTAAAGTAGGGTAAAAAAAGAAGCAGCGTTTTAAATCAATCACTAATAAACCATCTGTTAGGTAATGAAGAAGGCAAGGAAATTCCAGGCTGTAAAGTGCTCATTCACTAAATCACCTTAGTTATGGCTCTTCAATGTGCTCCTTTTCCATTTTCCATATTTCTTTTTACTTGCAAATATAGGAGATTCCCAAGGACTGGTAGATTCTTAAATATGTTGAGCATATAGTTTGCTCTTGTACCAGCTGTTCTAGTGTCTGTAATTTTTCTAATGTCAGAAGCTTTTGCTGCACCCACACAGGTCTTTGTTTATAATTTTAAAGATAGGGCTGTTGGCATGCTTGAGAGACCACCAGCTATTGTGCCCCATTTACATACAACCTGAACAGCCTGTGGCTGTTCTTGATAATACATTTTAATATTTCTCTCAGAAACATTTTTTTTATTTTATGGTTTGTTTCTGAGATTTGCAGAATGTTAAAATGAGTATTACATTGCTGTAACAAATCATGACCTAATACATGTACTGCTATGTTAGTCACATCTTATTTTAATTTTCCTATATGTCCTTCTGGTCCTATACATTCCAAACATCTTGCACTTTGTTTTGGCTGAGATAAAGTTCCAGTCCTTAGAAGCTAAGCATTTATATCCTGAAGAAACCAATTTGGATGCCAAGATTTTGTTGAAATTATTGTTACATCTGCATTTGTATCTTTCAAACCCTCTATTTTAATTGCATTGACATGTATTTTTGGCTTTCGTCCCTGATCATTTATAGAAGTTTGCCAAAACACTTGTTTTCTGGTCTCCCCTGAACATTTTGTTTTATCTATAAAAATTTTTCTGCCTTTGATTACATCCAGAGGAGTGTGATTATTAGCAATAGGTATCAAGGCTTGTTAATTGCTCTGGGGACAAGTTTCTCGAATGCTGACAGGGAATGATTGAGCCAAATTTGATATTGGAACCTGTGTAAGGCCCCTTAACGTGTTTCCTGATGGCAAAGGGTTACTTTGACTCTTGCTTGTTGATTTGCATTTATTAGTCTAATGCCAGCCTTTGCCACACCTTCTGCGTTCTCCAGAAAACTGGAACCTTCTGTTTGGATTATCTCTTTAAAACATATTTCTAGGAACATCTTGCCTACTGTCCTTTTTCAAATGATCTTGTTTGCCAGAATTAAAACATCTGGCATTTTTATTTTCTTAAATTTTCTAGAAATCACTTATGATATCAAAGCAGCCTTGTAAGGCTGAGAGCCAATATCAGCTATGTTTCTAATCTATTTATTTATTGGGGCCAATCTTGCCTTTAAAGGCCTAGTAACCCCTTTACATTCTGAATTAGCATTTTCAAAAGCCAAAGTTTCAATTAATATTTTGTCTAACTTCTTAATCTTATATCATTCTATTTATAGCTGAAGTCAATCTTTTTAATTGACTGTAAAATCAGTGAAGGCTTCTTTTGGGCCTTGTATAGTTTTAGTAAAAGACTCAGTCCTCTTTCCTGATTCTTCAATACTTTCCCAAGCATTCAAAGATGCTATATATATGACATAGCGCCAAGGTGTGATTATCAAATTTAGGCTGTCTTTGCAAATCAGCATACTGGCCTGCACCAAGGTGCTGGTCTTGGGAAATTTCCATACCTCTAGCCCCACCTTGTTGTTCTATGACCCTAGCTTTCTCTTTCCCCAATGTTTTCCATTGTAACTGAGTACCAGCTTCCAATATTGCTGTAGGTTAATCTTTCCAGTCTTGTGGGGTAGTTCTGTTTCCAGTTCCCCATGAATTTAACATCTGCTTCACATAAGGTGAATGCATACCATATGAAATGACTGCTTCTTTAAATCTCATCAAATCTGAAATTTCTATAGGAGTCCCAGTCAACTTCTGCATAGACTTGGGGATGTTTGTCATCTGGTGGTCATTCTTTATGATAACTGGATAAACTAAAGTTGGATTTCTTATAACTTTGGGTCACTCCTCTTCAATTTCATAATGGAATGGTGTTGTAGGTACTGCTCTAAATTCCTCTGTGTCTGAATATTTTCCTTGTTTTCTTTAGTAGGTCTTTCTAATGCTTATATCTTAGTATAATTTTATTATTTTCATTAGTAAGTCTTTCTAAGGTTTGTATCTTATCAGTCAACCTTTCATATTTGGTATAGTTATCAAACCATTGGTAAGGATAAAATATGAATTACCAAACTGATAATAATTAAAATCACTATTACATCAATCCTAGACAAGTGGTTTATCCCCTCATTTAATTTTTCCACTTGCAAACCATCCACAGCAGCACTAAACAGGGTCCTAAATCCCTGTGTTATAATATTTCTGATTCTTAACTTGGGAAAGATCCCCCCCCCCCGCCCCATTTTTTAAAACCTAATTTCTCCTTTAAGAATTCCCAAGTGTTTCACCGGATCTGCTGATGCTGACAGCATAGGTGGAACTGTGGTTGGGTAATCAGCTGCAGTGAAGATACTTGACTATGCTGGCAGGGAAGGCGGGTAATGCTGGGTACATCAAGCCTTGCTAATTGGATTCCTGGGCTTGGGGCTGAAAGACCCCCAGAGGCTCAGGCCCCCAGGATCTCAGCCCAGGACCGAGGTCACCCCAATCACCAGGTGGAGTCGAAAGCTTGATGCAAACTGCATGAGGCTTTATTGTAGTTGTTTAACGAGCTAACCCCATATTAGCTCGGGTCTTTCATCCAACCGCCATTGCGGGTGGCTGGGAAAGACCCTGAGAAGTGTCTGCATAGAGATCTTATAGGGCAGCGTAAGGGGAGTGTCTAGGGGTAAGCACAGGCTCAGGATTGGTGTGCCTCCAGGCTTGGAGGGCTTGCCCTGTGTTGGTTGGTCAACTGGTTGTTATGGCCCATAGGCCCTCCCAGGGTAGTTGCTATGCTCTGCACGTCATTGCTGTGCACTTGTCCCTAAAGCACACCCATAGCCATAAAGCATAGCACCACCAGCTAACTTCTGATTGGTTCCTTGCCAGAGGCAGGCATTTGACCTCCTAGTGACCAAGACCAGGTCAGGCAAGTACGTGTTCGGCTATTATGGCTGCCGAAATGGGGAGCTGATCCCTTCAGGGGCCTCTGTGGCTGCTCATGTGACATGTATAGAGGGGGTGATGCATAGGAGAAACCCACACGGTTGTGATGCAGCATTTGGGAGGTGAACTTCTACTCCATGAGTGAGGGTGCCCAGCAAGTGCAATGAAATTACTGCTGGCTGTCGCTGTGGCAGTGGCAGCTACATGCCACTTGGGTATGCTTTAAGGCCCCACATTTGTCACCAGACTTCTTTTATTGTTTTATTAAAAAATAAAACTCAGGAGTTAAATATTAGGGAATAAACCTAAGAGATCATGGAGTGACAGAGAAATAGTCACCAGCTTTCTTTTCCACCTTTCTGATTAAAAGGCCATCTCCTTAGCCCCCCCCCCCTTATTCCTCCTGTGTATCCCTCTAGCTTTCTCTAGAGTCAGACAGAAAACTCCCTGGGCCACTCTGACCAGCTTAGTGCAGACTCTTATCTTCGAACCAAGGTCTGACTCTATTGGCATTGTTGGAGCAGCAACACAAACGAATCTCCCACCATGGGTAATTTCTTAGTGAAACCCTTGTATAAGGGTGTGTTTGTTTGGATGCAGATGTAGGTGCAGGTGCCTCTGCATGCATGCATGAGGAGCCAGAGGTCAACCTCTGGTGTTGTTTCTCAGGAGTCATTCACCTTATTTGATCCAGACAGTCTCTGACTAGGATCTGGGGCTCACACAGTAGGCTGCACTGGTTGGTGAACTCACCCCAGAGTCCCTTCTGCCTCCTCAGATCTGGGATTATAAGCTTATGTCAAGTACTTGGCTTTTTTACATGGCTTCTGGAGATTGAAGCACATTCTCATGTTTATGGGGCAAACATTTTACCAACTGCACCGATGGAAACATTTTATAGTCATTGTCTTAAAATTCTTGCTATAGATTTCCACTAGCTGAGTTATCTTTGCATTGGATCCTGTCCAATGGCTTCTCTCCTGTTGTGACTTTCCTGGCTCCTGGTACAAAATATGATTTCTAAAACTGTTCTGGGAACATCAGAGTATGTCAGAAGCTTAAATCTTCTTCGTCATCTTCTTTATCAGGTGGGTGGCTGCCACCAAGAAGTAGCATATTATGAGTCAGGCTCGTCTTCCCGCTGGGACCAGTGCACAAGTGGGAGCAGTGACTAGTCTGACTTGCCTCCTCTTTTCCACCTCATTGACACCAGTTGGAGGCAGGAATTTTGGGAATGAGATAGCAGATTCCCAAGCCCTGGCCTCTCCCTAAGTAGTGAGGATCCCTGGGCAGCCTATCACTGACTACAAGGCTACGGATCAAACCCATGGCCATGACACAGTGGCTATTTCCACCTCTGTCTGATCCTTGGGCCATGCATACATACTGCCTCCAACCAGGCATGACCATGTACATCCATACACAGTAGTGCAGGCCCTGTGAGGGCCAAACAGGCCCTTTGCACAGGTTCATCCTTGAGGGAGACCCCACAGAGCAGATTAGGTACAAACCACACCCAAACACCCATTTCCACAGAGAAATCCTTTATTAAGCAGGGAAGAAAAGTTAAGGTGGCTGCTTTCTGCCTGAGTCAGAAAGCAGCAGCAATGATCTTGCAAGTACAGTCTGTAAGAAGAGGACAAAGGGGAGGTCTCTATTAGGATGCACTAGAATGGGGGCAGATCTTGATTGACCATGTTAATTGGGTGGACCAAAGGAGGTTTTCACTGTTGAATGACTGGACCTTGGCAGTCAGACTCAGGAGGGGAAATAAGGGAATAGACCTTGGTGGCAGGTTTAGGAATGTAATCTAACAGTTTTTAGCAAGGCAGAAGGCATGGAGAAGAAGGGAAAGGCCTGCTAGAACCATGCTTGCCATGCTCAAGCTGGCCAAAATCCCGTCAGTTTCCACAGGCCCCACAATGCAAGCATACAATCACCTCTATTGTTAGTATCAACCAGGCATGTGAGTGCCCAGATCCTGCAGAGACCACCAGGAGGGTCATTGGATCTACTGGAACTGCAGTGAAAGATGGCAGTTAGCTATCCTGTGTGTTCTAGGGGCTGAATCTTGGTCCTGGAAAACAAAGCAAACAAAAATATCACCCAGTGTTCTTAGCCTTTGAGCCACCTCTCCAGTCCCAGCAATCCTTTTTAAATGCAAGTGGAGTCCCTGGTCTGAGTTGGTCACCTTTTCAACCCCTCCCCAGGGAGGGACACTTTGTGTTTTAGCTGCTTTGCCTGCAGCCCTTGTCTCCCTAGAGTTCAGGAGGATAGAGCTTTTGCCCTCATTAAAACTTGACATCTGCTTTTGTTTGCACACTTATCCTCCACAGAGATTTTACTCGATGGTTTTGTTTTGTCGTCTTGATACAAGCTAGAGTCATCAGAGGAAGGAGCCTCAGCTGAGGACATGCCTCCATGAGATCCAGCTGTAAAGCATTTTCTCAATTAGTGATCAATGGAGGAGGACCCAGACCGTTGTGGGAGGTGCCATCTCTGGGCGATCCTGGTTCTGTAAGAAAGAAAGCAGAGCAAGCCATGGGAAGCAAGAGAGTAAGTAATTCCCCTCTATAGCCTCTGCATCAACTCCAGCCTCTGAGTTCCTGGCTTGTTTGAGTTTCTGTCTTGACTTCCTTCAGAGATGAACAGCAATGCTGAAGTGTAAGTGTAAGCCTAATAAACTTGCTTTTTGTTTATGGGGTTTTGTTGCAGCAATAGAAACCCTAACCACATCTCTGTCTTAGTTAGTACTTAGTAGTACTTGCTACACCTCTCAGACTCCTTCCACTTTTGCATCATCTGTCACTCCTTTGCCTGTGAAGCTGGTGGGTAGTTTGGGAAGAAGTAACTCACATCACGAAAATTCAGGGTCCCAGGAACAGAAGTCCTATCTAGCTGTGTGCTTGCTTAAAAGAAAATGGCTCCCAAAGGGAGTGGCACTATTTAGAGGTGTGGCCTTTTTGGAGTAGATGTGGTCTTGTTGGAGGAAGTGTGTCACTGTGGGGGTGGGCTTTGAGGTCTCTTTCCTCAAGCTTCAATAAGACAATCAGTCAACTTCCTTCCTGTTGCCTGCAAGATGTAGGACTCTCAGATACTACAGAACCACATCTGCCTGCACCCTGCCATGCTCCCTTCATGATGATAATGGACTGAACCTCTGAAATGATCCCCCTCAATTAAATGTTTTCCTTATAAGATTTCCAGTGGTCACTGTGTCTCTTCGCAGCAGTAGAGACCCTAACTAAGACAGAAGTTGCTGCTAGGGACTGGGGTGTTGCTGTGATAGGCCTGACCATGCTTTTGTTTGGAGTAAAATGGACTTTGGTACTTTGGGTTAGGAAAGCCATGGGATGCTTTAAGCACTGTTAATAGGGCATACTAGTAGGAGCATGGAAGACAATGGTGCTGATAATGAGATGAAATGTCAGGAGCTGGCTCAAGAGGTTTCTGAGAAGAATTTGACTAAGGTGCCTAGAAATCACTCTTGTAATATTTTGTATAGAGTGGCTGCCTTTTGCCGTCGTCCAAAGAATCTGCCTTAGGCTAAAGTGAGGAGTTTTGGATTAATTCTATTGACAGAAGAAATCTCAAAACAACCTAGTATAGACTGTGTGGTACAGATATTACTGGTAACTCTAACGAAGATTTGTAATGAAAAGCAGCAAGCTTAGCAGGGGAAATTGCAAAATGTAAATTTTGAGGAGACAAAGAGCACCAGGAAGTGGAGTGGGGACAAATCCTCTGTTGAAGGAGTTGAAGAGATTAAGAAATGGAATAAAGGGACTGGTGACCTTGGGGAAAGATCCTACCCAGCTAAGATTCTAATTTGTGTAAAGGAACTGAAGAAAAGCTTAAAACTGAGTATGGTGGGCCATAACTATAATCCCTGTGCTGGGAAGGCAGAGGCTGGTAGATCTCCAAGTTTGAGGCCAGCCTGGCAGCCAACCTTACGTAGGGAAGACAGGAAGCTGGTAAAGAGATTGGTAATTGATCAAGAGACCATGGTCCCGCCCCAGCAAGCAGCTGAACTTGGCAGCTTCAGCCATGTGGTTCTGGCTTTACCATTAAGGATAGAAGAAAGGAGTAATGGAATAAAGCCACTAAGGCCAGGCATGTGTCAGGGGTGATCCTGAATGGAGGCCTAATAGACAGGTCATTGCATGAAGCTGTGACATTGAAGCCTAGATTGTCTTGGAGAACCCTACATGTTAGAGATGCCAGACTCATGGGATAGCTGCTGAGGAGAACTGCTAATGGGGAGTAAAACCAGCCCAAGGGAAACAAGTGTGTTGCAGTCAACATAATTGAATGGAATTGGAGATGTGGAGAGCATTTTGAGATCAGACATGAAGATGCAGTTTGCCCAGCTGGTTTTTTATCTTGTTTTTGTCTAGCACTTCTCTGTGCTCCCTTCCCTGTGGTTTGCAATGGTAATGTATAGCCTGCGTCATTATATGATGGAAGTATGCAGTCTGCTTTTTGTATTTTAATTTTACTGGGGTTACAGTTAAGAGGTTGCATGAGTCTCAAAAAAGACTTTGGACTTTGGACACTGAAACAAATTTGGGACTGTTATAGACTATTATGGTGATATATTATTTATTATTTAATTAAGATTCCCTGAGGGTCCAGAAAGTGAAGCTAGCCACAAGACATAGAGGTCAGGCAGTGCTGATACACACTTCTAATCCCAGCAGCCACACTAGTTAGCCATAGAGCTAGGCATGGTGGAACACACCTTTAATCCCAGGACTCAGAAGACAGGCAGATGGATCTCTGTTAGTTCAAGGCCACACTGAGCCACATGAAATTGATTCAGTCCTAAAGAGAAACAGTTTACATAAAGGTGATCTTAGCACGTGGAATCACATGCCTTTAATCCCAGAATTTGAGAGTTACAAAAGGAAGAAACAAAGGGTCTCATGTGAAGATTTAGTTTCCAGATAGTATTGCGGTTGGAGGCTTGTTGGATTCGTGAGGACAGGACAGCCCTTTTAGCCTGAGGTAGAAGTAAGAGCTAGTGGCCAGCTGCTTTGATTATCTGATCTTCAACTTGAAGCTTGAACCCCAATATCAGTCTCTGGGTTTTATTTTTTTCTGGCAAGTATATTTAATCATTACATATAGGAGGTTTAAACAACTCTGATGAAGAAAAAAACAATCTAACTCCACAATAAACAGTAGCTCTATACAGACATGCTTCAAAAGAAAACATCTCTCTGGCCTTCCAATCTATGAAAACTATGCATAATTAGCATAGAAATACTAATCAAATCAACAGTGATATAGTTTCTTAATCTAATTAGAAGACTTTCAAAAACCCAGAAAAAAATAAAGGTAAATAATAATCAATGGTGAGGATGTAGATTAAAGTGAGTTTTGTACACTGGGTGAATGTGTAAAGTTTGCAGGCACATTTGTGAAAAAATGTAGACATGTTCATCAAAAACTTAAAAATAAAATGAACATGTGATTCAGCACTCCTGTGTGTATATTCAAAACAAAATAGGTTGTGAAAGTTAAGTGCATCCTTGTGTGTATTGATTGCAGTGCAAATTGAGAAAAAATGGAAGCAATCCATGTATTCAATAGCTTCCAATGGGAAAAGAAACAAGAGATGCATTTACACAAGGAAAGGCGACTGATCCTTAAAAAAAAAAGGAATTCTGGTGGTCGTTATGTTATATGAAATAAGAAATACATAGAAAAAAATGTCGTGCTACACCCCTACATAGAAAAAATGTCGTGCTACACCCCCATTTGTACAATCGAAAAAGGTTAATCTTGTAGTATGGATTGTGGTTACCAGAGGCTGGGAGTATAGGAGCCAGAGAAAGGTAAGTAAAGTTTGACTGATGCGTATTAATGTATAATTAGACTGGAGAAAACATTTTTTCACATTCTATTTCACAGTAGAATAAACATACATGATGCACTGAGTATTCTTTTTTTTTGCCTCATGTTACAGACTATGAGGACTTCTGAAGTTGTACTGCATGCATTTTTGCATTATGATATGACTACAAGCCTTTGGAGGCCGCAGAATGAAACGTGGTGGTTTGAAAGAAAATGGCCCCCAAAGAGAGTGGCACGCTTAGGAGGTGTGGCCTTGTTGGTGTTGGTGTGGTCTTGTTGGAGGAAGTGTGTCACTGTGGGGACGGGACTTGGGGCCTCTTATCCCAAGCTTCATTCAGTGTGGCCATCAGTCAACATCCCGTTGCCTATAAGATGTAGGACTCTCTGCTACCCCGGCACCACATCTGCCTGCACCCCGCCTCGTCTGCCTGCACCCCGCCTCATCTGCCTGCACCCCGCCTCGTCTGCCTGCACCCCGCCTCATCTGCCTGCACCCCGCCTCGTCTGCCTGCACCCCGCCACGTCTGCCTGCACCCCGCCTCGTCTGCCTGCACCCCGCCTCGTCTGCCTGCACCCCGCCTCGTCTGCCTGCACCCCGCCTCGTCTGCCTGCACCCCGCCACGTCTGCCTGCACCCCGCCACGTCTGCCTGCACCCGCCACGCTCCCCGTCATGATGATACTGGACTGAACCTCTGAACTGTGAGCCACCCAATTGAATATTTTCCTTATGATAGTTTCCATGGCCATGACGTCTCTTCACAGCAATCGAGGCCCTAACTAACACAAGCTGCTTGCTCCATTCTCTCCTTCACACACAACGCTTCAGCTCTCCACCACTGCCCAGGCTGCCCTTTGACGGCGTCCAGCTTTTCATAGTTTGGATCAACACACATAGCAGTGTCCAGTTAAGCATTTGTTCCAAGACCTTTTCCAAATGGGGAGTTTCAAGTGGCTTTCCCCTCGTTAACTTTGATGAAAGTGTCTTGTTTTTCATCATGCGGCAGTGTGAATGGTGACCGCTGTGTTTAAGCTCTCTGCTTATTTGTTACTGACCATTGTGAGAGCCCTGTGATTGCCAGAGTCATTGCCGTCTAAGAAAACTGTTTCTGCAGTTTCCCAGGGTGCTCAGAACACAATGGGTATGTGCTTAATGAGTATGAACTACACAAGACTGCCTAGGCAGCTGTTACAATAACTTGTCATTCATTTATCATGATCACTTGTAACATTGACTGAAAAGTTTTTCATGTTCAGTTTGAGTTTGATGACCATTCATATGCACAGGAAAGGGAGAAATTGTTTGAATCAATGCCCTAATTCCAAAATTTTTAAATATTTAAAACATGAAGATAGTAATATGTCTCCCTTTTCTGTTTGTTAGTGACTCTTGAGACCACCCCCCACCAATCCTATCAATGTTCCCCTCTCTTCTTTTTCCACCTATAAGAGTCCATTTGTGCTGGTTAGTTCTTTTGTCTGCTTGACACAGACTAGAGCCACCTGGGAAGAAGGAACCTCGGTTGAGGAATTGCCTCTATCAGATTTGCTTGTAGCCAAGTCTGTGGTGGAATTTAATTGAGTAATTATAGGCATGGGAAACCCTGGCCCTGTGTGGTCAGGAGGTCCTAGAATGTGTAAGGAATGAAGTCCCGGGGGAAAGGACCAGCAAACAAGAGTTTCTCCATAGTCTCTGCTTCAGTCCCAGACTCCAGGTTCCTCCCTGGCCTTTTAAACTATGTACTAACTGGAAGTGGAGTTCTTGGGTTTTACCTGGCTTCCTTCCCAACCACTCACCTGTCAGGGACACTTGCAGTGATGGTTGTAAACACGGACCTGGATGAGCAGTGATGTGAGTACTCTGGGCTGTTCGAGGGAGTTCCTCAGATCTGCCAGTGCTCACTCACACACTGCCTCTGCAAAGACAGAGGAAGGAGTTGAACAGGAAACATGGGGCATATAGTCACCAAAACAAGAATGATCAGGTTTTCTTTGGGACTCAACAGAGTAATGATGATACAAAATTGCTTTTTTTATTCCTAACATAATGGTGAGCCTTTTAGGTTATATGGCAATTGGAGGCTGCTGCAGGGGAGTAACTCTTCCTGGGGCCATGGCCACTAGTACCTTGCCCATTCCCTAATATATGACCCCATATCCATGAGCATATGAGAACTGGTCATTTGCTAATTGGACTTAGTGGATTCTAAAACAACAACAACAGAAGACATGAGGTGGAGGGGAGAATGTATGATAGAAAGAGCTCCAGGGGGAGGGGACAAGTGTGATCACGATACACACATACATATGCACATGTATGCATACAATTTTAGAAGAATTAAAAGAAACTAATCTACTGTCCTCTTAAATTTTACACTTTAACATTGTTTTTCCTCCCATCCCAGATAATTAAGGTGTAACTCCACACTCATTCTCAGGCTTTTGTTCTTTTTTGTCTCTAAAAATAAATGCAAATCATCTCAAGCATGTGTTTTATACATGTGTGTGGTACCAGCACATGAGTGTTATAGATGTACATACCCTTGTATGTTAGGTATGAGGAGGCCAGAGTAAGACATTGGGTGTCTTCCTCTACCACCATCTATTTGATTGCCTTGGAAAATGGTTTCTCACTGAACTGAAAACTTTTGGCCAGGCTAGATGACCAGGAAGCTCCCTGGATCCAGCTGTCTCTACCCACCAATGTGAAGTTATAAACATACACAGTCATACCCAGCTTTGTATGTGTGTACTGGGGTTTCAAACTTAGCGGCATGTGTTTGCAGGGCAAGCACTCTTACCCACTAAGCCATCTTCCCAGCACTGCATATTATTTTAAAAAGTAAAGTACTCAACAAATACTTTAGCCAGTGGATTTTCAAGCTTAGTTTATAGATTATCATGGACAATTACTGTTGGACATGAAGATCCACCCTTACAAATCAAAGTGATGATGGCAAGTCCCTTGTGATACACAAAAATAGAACTGATGGCTCTGGTGGCAGGTGTTACCATGCTCTTCTCTGCTCACAATTTCTTATCTCTAACTGTTGTATGCTTGAGTTTTTCCTGATGGCCATGACTAGCAGCATCATAAACCCAAAAGCTGTGGAATTCACTGGATGGTAGATGTTAGAAAACCCAGGGCAGAAATATGTAGTCAACTATCTCCTAAGGGTTCACATCTCAAAACCCTCGGAACAAAACCAAAGTGGTGCTGAAGCTGCAGATACACAGGGGGAGCAAGTTGGGTCTGGAGAATCCAAAGGACACATTCCCTTCCTGCTAAGAACTGCCAGCTGCTAGCCCTATTCCTGCCTCTTGCCCAGGAGACACAAAGTTGAAGCTTTACAGTCAAGCACTCAGCCTGCTTTTTCTCTGCATAACCATTTGCTATAGTAAGATTGAACTGCTTGATTTACCAAAAGAGGCTGTGGAGTCTTCCATCACATCATTGTTTACACGGGCCTGGTGGACTGGAAACATTTTTCTTAGGGTCTCAAAGCAAAAAGAATGTCACTGTTGCTCCCAGCCCCAATCAAATTCATCCTGCTGTCTCTTGCAAGATAATGTGAAGGTCTGCAGCATGTGACAGCATCCAAGTTCATCTGCTCATAGCTTGTCAACAGTCCATTGTAATCTGAGAATGACCCACATGGCCTCCCTCTGACCTACGGGATACTGATGGCTTAGGGTTAGGGTTAGGGTTAGGGTTAGGGTTAGAGTTAGGGTTAGGGTTAGGGTTAGGGTTAGGGTTAGCCAGTCATCATCTTCAGTTGAGTACCCACTGCTGAACACAGCAGACTCCAGCTACAGCCCCATGGTTACAGACAGCCCTGGTTAAAGTCACTGGGTCACAGAAGAGAACAAAAGGACATGAACATGGAGAACACAGTCGTTAGAAAGGAAGGAAACTCAATCAGGCTATGAGGGAGATGAGAGTGACAGTAATAAGTGTTCATTACAGATATGTATATAAAATTATCAAATAACAAATTTAATAAAATATAAAAGTGGTGAATTTGAATATATTTCTAACTTTGTAATACTGCAAACAGTGGTTTAATACATTTTCTGGAGACTTTATTTATTGAAAGAAATAAAGGTCATAATAATTAGAAAGCTACAGTTTGCATTGGCTGACTTTAATCAAAGATCTGGAGCTGGGTGGTGGAATGTTTACACAGCATGCAAAATGCACACTGATGTTAATTTAAATGCACATCTAAATGTTAATTAAATAGTAGATTGATAAGCAATATTATTTAGAAACAATCTTTGGTCTTAGGTAGTTGAGCTTTATTTACACTGTTAATTCACTTACTCAAGCCTTCCTCATAGAGAAGGCAAGAGTGAACCATCCGGGATTTTGCCAAATGAATAAGGTTTTACCAAAATATTTTGCTTTATCCTTTTGCTGTTGTGATTTAATATTCTAATAAAAGCACCTTAAGGGATAAAGGAATTATTCTGGCTCAGTTCTAGTACATTCCATTGTAGTAGGGAAGTCAAGGCAGCAGGCTCTTGATTCTTAGATCACATCCACAGTCAGGAAGCAGACAGGAACCAATATCTGCTGATGCTCAGCTCCCTTCTCTGCTTACACAGTTCAGGATCCCAGCCAGGGGATCATGCTGTCCACAGTGGGCGGGTTCTGTCATCTTAGTTAATGCAATCAAGATAACCCCCATTGGCATGGCCAAAGGGTCATCTCCCTGGTGATTCTAATTCCATCAAGTTGACAGTTAAACTACCCATCACGAAAACAATTCAGAAACCATTAATCATTCCAAGTCCAGGCAATTCCACTAACATCAACAAAATTTTAGAGATTCTTAATGACTTTATTTTTTATTTATAAAATGTAGCAAATTCATTTAATTTTTCTGAAATTGTGTTTTTATGTGCCTGCATATATGGAGAAAGAGAAGAGAAAGAGAGAGAGTTTTTTCATGTTGTTATATTAAGTTAATCCATATCTTCCATTGTAAATGGAGCCAGCTATAATTTTGAAGAGTCATGCGTGTGTGTGTGTGTGTGTGTGTGTGTGTGTGTGTGTGTGTGTGCACGCACATGCCATCAATAACTTCTCCTGGGAATAATCAGGAAGTTCATGGAGCTGTCTATACTGGAGCATGCAGGTCTCTGAGGAGTTGAGATTGCTACTGAAGGCACAATGGAGAGTACTAGAATGGAGGGAGCCTTCTATTCCAAACTGAGAAGCAAACTTCCTGAAAGAGAAGGTCTGGGGCAGGGAAAGATCATGGGGCTGGCAGTCTACAATGGCTGGCATGTATCAAAAACTCAGAAAGGGGCCAGAGGAGAAAAACCCAGTGAGGAAATAACTGGCAATCCTTTGCTGAATTTGACCAGCATGGTTTCAGACACTCAAATCATAAGAGAACAGGGTGTAGAATATGCCACATGAAGCTTAATAGAGTTTAGAAACAGTAACATGGGGTATTGAGCTTGCATGATGAGCTCAGAGGCATTCGGTCTTATGAACTCTCACTGGAATTCCCCACTTAGCAGCATTTAAAGAATTCCAAGATCTTTTTATTTTGCCTCTCCATATTTTTCTGAATTCTTTCTAGAAACCAGTTTCAGAGGCCTGCCAACCGCACAGACAGGAAGACACAACAATCCCTCTCCTGGTGCCAATTCTTTGTGTCAGTCAGACTTTTTATCACCATGAAAAAATGCCTGAGAAACAATAAGAAAAGACTTATTTTGATCTGATGGAGTTTAAGTATACATTCTCTGGTCCATTCTTCCTGGGCTTGGGGATACAGAACATCAGGGAGGATTGGCATGGTGGGTCAGATTTGAAGCAGAGAGAAGAGACAGGAAGGACCTGGGGCAAGACATGGTCCCCAAGGATATAGCCTTCTGTGGCCTACTTTCTCTGGAAAGATCCAACTAATTAAAACTTTCCTAGCACCCCCAAAATAACTCCATCAATGGGAGACCCAGTCATTAACTTATGAGACTTTTGAGGCACATTGTAAATCCAGCTGTATGTCTTCCTTATACACTCCTGCTAATGTCAAGACAATTCACATTATTTTATGAGGAACTAACATCCTACCTGGAGATAATGCACAGAAAGTGTGTGTGTGTGTGTGTGTGTGTGTGTGTGTGTGTGTGTGTGTGTGTATGTGTGTGTGTGTGTGTGTGTCTTACTATATACATATATGTACAAATTTTTGTTTGTGTGTATTTTGGTTGATAAAATGCCAATTCTTTTATATGTGGTATTTCTAAAAGCTTTGAAAACAGTTGTGTCTATGAGAGTAATATATCTGACCCATGGAAACTCAGATTCATGGTTCACAATGCCAAGAATATACACATTCATGGGTCTAATGTCTTGGGATTTTCATTTTACTAGCTTAAAAATACTATTGTGAATTGGGAAGTAAAATTATTTGGTGTTGTTTGCAATGGTTTCTTTCCAAATGGAGGTCATAAATCTATAGCATTTAAAGACATATGTTTATTTGAAGTAATCTACCCCTGCCTGTGCCCTTACTGAGAGATAGGCAGACTCTTCCCAGTTTCCACATGGAATATAAGTGTGCTTCACTGTGTGTTATCTGTGGCTCCTTCTATTTATTTCCCATTGTTATAGACTTTGTAAAATTAAATTAAGACTGTGACTGTTACCTGGTTCCACCTAAAACACCTTATTTCAGGGTTCTCTATGGAAATAAACCCAGAAATATTGCATATAACTAGAGAGGTTTGTCAGAATTACCTGGGCAATCGGGAATTGCAATATACTACTCTTCTCTCTTCAGAAAACAGACATGACATAGGCTTTGGCATAAGCAGATTTGATCAGGGGGGATTCTTGTGTGAGGGAATAAGGGAGGTCTCATATAGTATAACTTGGACCCTAGTGAAGGAGCGTGGTGAGAAGCCTGTGTGCGTGGTAGATCTGAGAAAGCTCTTCAGGAAATCTTCACACCAAGGCTGGATATACACAAGACCCAGCACCTCCTAGGGGTGGGACAACATGGCACCACTTGTCACTATCCACAACAGACTTGGAGAAAGAAGGAGATGCTAAGAGAAGACCTAAGAGGCAGAGACAGCAACTGCTTTGTGCTTTGAGGTGGGGGCCCTGCCAGAGCTTTCTCAACAGGGACATTGTTGGTCAAGTGACCAGTGGATACTGAGACCCCAAAAAAGACCAGTGGTTAATTGTACCTTAAAGTTATCTTACCTAGAGCTCAGGATAGGGTATTTGTCTGTCAAGTCCCACTGTCAGTTACCTAAGGTTGCCAGGAGGGACATGAACTCAGATACCCAAAGGCAGGCACAACCTGATGGCCCCATACCTAATGAGAATACAAGAAAGCCCTTAGTCCATTACCTGACCCAATATGCTTA
This sequence comes from Cricetulus griseus, assembly GCF_003668045.3. Lineage (NCBI taxonomy): Eukaryota > Metazoa > Chordata > Mammalia > Rodentia > Cricetidae > Cricetulus > Cricetulus griseus. Next base: position 95,743,401 of record NC_048601.1, on the reverse strand, counting down.
CCAGTGAAAAGTAAGGCTGGCAAACACAAGACAGGCTTATTGCCACGAGGATTTGGGCAGAAGATCCAAAATGTCTGCTGCAAAGCACTAGACAGAAGGAAACATGGGTTCCACCGACACTCCTTGGGAGCACTCCCTCCAGCAGGTCATTCAGAATGATCTCCTTTATGACAGATGCCAGGCGGGTTGCCATGTGTGGATGCTTTAATAAGTAGGGCTGTCTCGAGGCCACCTGTCCTTCATTGTTGCCATTATCGGCAAAGCACAGGAGCTCTCAAGAGAACGCTGCCTTTGCATCCCAAGAACTGCCATCCTTCCCCTGCTGCCCACCTCGAGATTCTAACAGCTTCTAGGATGTTTTTTCTCCTAAGCTCCACCCCCAGTCTCTCTTTATGGGATGCATTGAGCAAATCACTTCAAAGTTAATTAGTTAGATTGTCAAGTGAGAAGGCTTAATGGCCCTAAAGTTAAGGAAATAAGGTCCAGGAGCATTCGGCTTCACAAAAGAGCAGAGTCAGCACTGCCAGCAGGGGCTGAGGGAGCTGGTGTGGAATGAGCTCTAGGGACAGGTGATGAGTGCATGATGGCAGTCTTCTATTGATGAGACTGAGATTCTCTACTGATGAGGTTACCGCAGTTTCTGATTGATGGGATTGTTTGCCAAAGGCAGTCTTGGACTCTGGCACAGGTAACTTGAGGCAGTGTGTGCAACTAGGGTTTAATGACAGCAGTGAGATCAAGGTGGCATGCTCAGCCTCGTGTACTCTCAGAGGGTCCACTTTGTACCCATAAACACACCCACACCGGTCGTGGGACTTCAGAGTGTAGAATTCCACTCTGTGTCAAGTCATTGCTTATTTTCTCATGGTATTATTGGGTTTGGAAGCACTGCAGAGTTGGCCAAGATGCTGGGGTAATGAGTATGTGCTTGGTATGAATGCTCTGTGGAACACTATCTCTCCATGGAGTACCCATGGGATACTCCACCCATGTTCAATAGATAGTCCTACATTCTAATAATTAATTGTGGACATAGTAAGAATACAGGGTAAGAAAACTCTCATTGCTATGAGTGCATCCATCTCTGTTCTGCTTCTTGATCGATAAGAAAGGATGATCTGGAATAAAGTCCACCTGTTCTTCTTTCAGCCTAGAGATGAAGGGGAGGAGGCCAGCATTCTAGTTCCAAAAAACACATCCCTAGTTATCTCTCCTGCCTCTGGGTTGGATGTGAGTCTGTCTTACAAGTGGCTTACTGATGAGAATATCCTTCTGATAGAGAGGACATTTAACCAGTAGACATAACATGTACTACATGCAATTTCCTTTCTTCGTGTTCTGCACCCTGCACTGCCTTGTGTGAAAGATATAATACCAAAGTGCAGAGAGAGATGAGTAAACTTAAATATTAAATATTACTATGGGGGGGCGACTGGAGGTATTGCTCAGTGGTTAGGATCTCTGGCAACTCTTGTAGAGGACCTAGATTCAGTTCTCAGCACCTACAGGGTAGCTCAGAATAATCTATAACACCAATCCCAGGAGTTCTAATGCGTGCTTCTAGCCCCTGTTGGGCAGCAGGCATGGATGTGATATGCATACCTACATGCAAGCAAAACACCAATACACATAAAATAAAAATAAATACGTCTTAAAAAGATATCAGAACACAGCATTGCCTCAGATGGCTTGGTTGATAAACACAATGTCCATGGCACATTGGTGCCTTTATTGCTTATTCACGGGAGTAGACTTGTAGGTGTTGTGCTCAGGTGTCTATTTCTTCCTCAGAACATGCTTTACATTCTTAACTAGAGTCTTTTAAATTATAGCAGGTTTAAAGCATGAGAGAGAATGGAAGCAAAATGAAATGACCAGCCCAGGCCCCATTTCACTTCTAACACTGAGATGCTGCCAACACAGGCTTCTGTATCCCTGCTGTCAGGAAGGAAGCTGACGAGGATGGGCTAATTCTCTGGGGCTTAGCTTTGAGAAATTCTCTGTGACAGTGGCTGTGGGGTTGTCTGCCTTTGCCCTAACTGAAGAGCCATTTTGTTGGTTCATGGGAAATGTCCCTGTTGTAGTCTCTGACATTTGAGCACTTAACTGCCCTGTTGATGGAACTGTTGGGAGGGTTGAGGACATGCAGCCTTGCTGGAAGAAGTTCATCATTGGCCAGGGTCAGGGTGAGAGTTTGTTAGTCATTTAAAGTTTTGAACCACTTTCATATCATTCTCTCTGCTTCCTGCTTGCAGTTCAAGATGTGAGCTCTCAGCTTTCACCTTCCTGATTCAGCCAACATGCCAGCCACCTGACACTAAGCTGCCTCCATTGTTCTGATCTCTAATTCTTTGGAACCATAAGCCAAAATACACTCTTTTGTCTGTAAGTTACCTTGATCATGCTGCTTTATCACAGCACAGAAAATGAACTGACATGGCCATTAAAAAGCCTTGAGTAATTTGAAGGACATCATAGAAAAGTTCTGTGTTGCTCACTAGGATTCCCAAGAATGGGAGATGCTGGGAAGGAGCAGGGAAGTGGCAGGCATGGGGCAAATGAAAGAAAGAGGAAGCTTCTCCTCTCTCCTGGCTGTGTCTCTTCAGCCAGACAGAATGTGATCCATTGTGGGGTATTGTTTGACCAGGCCAGGAAAAAAAATCACTAATGAATACCACTATATCTACAAGCTCCAAGTTTCACTGCCTAAACACACAATTTATCACTAAAGCTGACCACACAACACTGAATTTTATAACTCCTATATTAATTATCTAAGAATATATATGGCAGGTGTAGCAGGATGCTTCTGAAGCGATTCCATGACCCCACTGGAACTGAGCTGTTTATCATGCAACAGCAAGAGCTTGGAGACAGTGTCATCTGCTACCCTGCTAAAACATAGAGTGCACTGAGTGGAGCTGGATATAAAATGAAGAAGACTTCTTGCTAGCAAAGTATTTGCATTTTCCTTGCAGCTTATAGAACAGCATGAGAAGATATGGGCCAAATAATAACTGTGAAATAAACAAGACCCAGGGGACCCTGAGGTCCCAGTAATATACCAATAGACATGGCTTCTGTTCCAACATGACAGAGGAGCCATCATGCCCACACTCACAAGAAAAGCCTGAAAAGTCAGTGAATTTCTAAAATCCAGAAGAGAATTGAGTTTTCAAGGCAAGTTGTCACCTGGGCAAACCAGGATCCTTTCTGAAGTCACAGCCCAGCTCTGCTTAGGTGGAGTAGAAGCCTCCAGAGACAAACCACTCAAGTTCTGTAAAGATGATACCAGGATTTGCCAGAGGGTGCCATGGTTTGATGTCTTGGGTAGACTCACAGCATCTGGGATCTTCCCGAGACCTCATAAAGTTCTCACAAGGAAGAACTAGAATAGTGTTGCTGTGGTTCTAGAAGATAAGAGGGCTGGGGAGATCCTTGGTAGGCAAGGACCTATGACAAGCTCAAGGATGTGAGTATTGAACCCCAAAACCCATACAGACACTGGCCATTATGGCACATCAAACCTATAACTGAGGGTGGGGAGACAGAGATATGCAGATCCCGGAAACTCCAGGCTAGTGAGAGACCCTATCTCAAAATATAAAGTAGGGAATAAAAGAAGACACCCAGTGTTGACCTCTGGTGGGTAACTGTATCCCATATTCCTATGGACAAATACATTTGTAACACAAAAATTAAATTTTAAAAAGAAGACAAGGAGAAGCAGTCATTGTGATAGACACCTAGAGTGTCCTCTAAAGCAGTGACCCATTCTCCAGCTTTAAAAGTTGGACTAGACATTCATCCTTCCTTGAAAGGGTAACACTTCCTACTCCAGAACAATGAATATCACTGGCTAATCAAATGCTGAGATATAATTATAGGATGAGCAGAAGTTTCACATATGCCACACCCAATACACACACCCAGTTCTGGAATCCATACTGGATCCATCCCATAATGGTCTTCTCAAGTGAAAGACATAGGCTCTATCTGAGGTGTGTATCGGGAAGCATAGAACCAACCTGAGAAACCAAACAGGGCTACAGGGTCTTTCAAGCCCTTGTCACCCTCAGACATGAGCATTTGATCCAACCTGACCCTGCATCAGATTAACAACAAAGACAATCCCCCACACTAAAGTTTGTGCACCATACTTGCTTTTTACCATGTCACAGCTGGCCTTCTAAGGAAATCCATTTTAAAATATTTTAGATTTATTTATTTTATTTTATGCATACGAGCATTTTGCCTGCATATATGCATTTGCAAAAAGTTTAAGTAGTGGTCATGGGAGTCAGAAAAGGGCACTGGAGCCCCTGGAACTGGAGTTACAGATGGAGGTTGTGAGCCACTTTGTGGGTGCTGGGAATTGAACCCAGGTCCTCTGTAGGAGCAGCCAGTGCTGTTACCCACAGAGACATCTCTTTGGACCCATTCCTTGGAAATTTTAAGACATGAAAAGTGGTGAGGGAAACGGAAGATACACAGCAATGATCAGAGCAGATTCAGGTGGGACAACAATTTGAGATCATTAGAATAACAGTAGCACGTTAAAGCTCAATGGCTGAGGCAGACAGTGTACATGGTAGACAGGTAGAAACGGGAGAGACAGGAGGGAGGGAAACTGATGGGGGAAATACTTCTGTGTATGTTTATAAATAAAGTAATTGCTTGGCCAATGAGACAGCAGGTTAGGCTGGACTAGGAGTCAAAGAGGATTCTGGGAAATGTAGTAGAGAAGTGGTGTTCCAGACAGGAAGTGACATAGCAAGGAGACTCATATTTAAGAAGAGAAAAAAGGAAGTGTCTCTCTCTTTCCCCTCGGCTCCTGCTCCAGCGCACGATGTGATCCACCAGCTGGGAGGGACGCCAATAAGGCGTCCGAGAAGATAAGTTCCATAAAATATATAGATGTATGATAATTGAGACTGAGCTAACAAATGAGAATCCTAGTCATTGGCCAAGCAGCTTTGTAACTGATACAAGTCTCTCTGTGTATTCATTTGGGCCTAACTCGGGCGGGCGGCTGGCGTAAAGCTCGCACGTGGCGGTGGGGCTCAGGCGGCTTTTGGCAAAAAGATTTATCATAACAGGAAATTCTCAGAAAGAACCCAAAGGAAGAATTTATCTTATTGGGTTTTAGTTTTGATTTTCATTTTTGTGTTTTTTTTTGTTAGAGAGAGAGAGAGAGAGAGAGAGAGAGAGAGAAGTTGGGTGTGAGCAAGGTAGGGACGATCTGATAGGAGTTGGGGAAGAGGAAAACATGATTGAAATATATTGTATGGAAATTTTTAATCAAAAACAATCCCAGAGAGAAATGAAGAGTGCCTTTAGCTGGCTCATCTGTAGAGACAGCAAGCCTCAGAAAATCACCAGGGCTGAAGGATAGGTCACTGGAGACCCAAAGGTATAAAAATGTATGTTTAGAATTCCAGAAGGGAAACCCAAATAAAAGAAGAAATATATACAATAATGATAACATAGAAACTTTCAAAATCAGTAACAGACACAAAACCACAATCCAAAAAAAGTACAGAGAATATCAACCAGACAGGAGATGCATGCCACTTTCAAATTACAGGAGACCAAAGATAAGGAGAAAAATCTCAAAAGAAGTCATTGGAATCACAGAGAGATGAGGCAAGAGGAGAGCAGAAGGGAGAGGAGGGGAGGGGAGGGGAGGGGAAGAAAGGAAGTGAGATTTTTTCCCCCAGCTATAAAGAAAAACAAAGTCATGCTGGCTGTAAAACAATGGATACAACTGTAGAGTATCATACTAAGCAGGTTAGGTTAAGACCCAGACAAACATCACCTGTTCTCTCTCACTTGTACATCCTTGATTTTGTAAATATACACAAAATCATGTATGTAGATATGACATAAAAATAGAAGCCAAACTGTCCAGGGGAAAGGAAATTAACAGAGGGGAGAGAAGTGATAGAAGGTAGAGTGGTGATGATCAAACTTCATTAGGTATGCATCTGAAGAAATGTGTCTACTCAGTGTGGTGCTGTGGACAACAACTATCCATCAATTAAAATGTAGAAAGTTAACGTTTTCGACTCAGGAGCAAGGGTGACAATGACATCCAGGTATCAGGAACCAAGGGCCCAAGAGGAGGAGAGTGAAAGACTGACAGCATTAAAAAGATAGGGGTGAAAAAACACAGGCTTGAAAAAGAAACAAACAAAAAGTGAGAGGCTGTGGGCATCAGCCATGTGAGACACCCATGAGCAGGAGCCACTGAAATATGAGGGGATCAGAGATCAGAAACAGTGTGGGAAAGAAAGATTTTTTTAAAAGCTTCCTCTTTTCTTCTGATGCTACAGCTAATTGTTCAGCATGAGAATGAACTGTGTGTTGATCTATTTTAGGATACAGTTAGGTGAACTAGACACTGATGACAAGGGAGTTTTATTGTTCCAGGGTGGGCTGGGATCACTTACTGTGCGCGATGGGTTTTCCAAGGCTGGCTTCAAAACAATCCCAAAATGAGTGTTGCAATATGCTAAGATTTAAAAAAAATGAAATCACATAAAATGTTCAATTAAAACCAAAGAAGGCAGAAAAGCAGGGGAAACTGAGAGCAAATTTGTAACATCCAGTTTTTAAAAAGGTAGATATTAATCCAGAATATCCATGACCACTTTCAGTGTAAATGCCTTAAAAACAACAATTAAAAGACAAACGGTTTATAATGGGAAAAATCCAAATGCATATATTCTACAGTAAATGAATTACATACATGTCTGGATATCTGAAGGGTTCCTGAAACCACCCTCCCTGTGAAACTACTGGGAGAGTTGTTGGGAGAAGGGTATCATTTTCTCCATTGGTGAAACCATGGATAATTAGTTTATTCTCCAGGCTATAACATCTCACCCCTGCTTATACAAGCAATGCCGATTAAACTTAGTGAGCTACACACAAAAAAAAGGTAGCAGAGTGGAGGGGACTCCTTAGGGAGAAGAAGGGTTTTTCTGTAGAATGGGGCATTATGAGATGGCGAGAAGGGGTGATGAGAACTAAACAAGAGAAATTCATTATATGTGTGTGTGTATGAAATGTCAAACTTTTATTCTTATTTTATATATAGGAGTGTTTTGCTTGCATATATGTCTGCATACCATGTGTATGCCTGGATGCCCACAGAGGCCAGAAGAGGTCACTGGATTTCTAGAACTGTAGTTACAGAAAGTTGTGAGTTGCTATGTTGCAATAACCAAACCTGAATTTTCTGGAAAAGTAGCTAGTGTTCTTAGCCCCCAAGCCATCTCTCTGGCCTCATGTGTATGAAACTTTGAAATAAATATTTTATTAAATAAAAATAAACTCATAAATGCAGAGAGGTCAAATATATATATATAAAATCATGGGACTGTAGTTATAAAGAAAAAGGCAGGTTCATACATAATAGCAAAATAGTCTATTTTCCAAGAAGCCTCAATTGTTCCAAATATTTGTCCATCCTGCAACAGCAAAAACACCCAGCATGATGTAAATGCTGACAGAACTCAAGAGAGAAACAGTCTTTTAGTAATTGATAGACAGGCATAAAATCAGTAATGATACAGTTGATTTGGAAGACTATTGATCAACTTGATGCCTTGACAGGTGTAGAATACCATACACAAAAGAACACTCCATGCATTCTTCTCAGACTCCCTTAAGGCATCCACCAAGGTAGGTTACACTGCAGGCCATAAAGTGAATGAAGTTAAATGAACCAAGAAACAGAATGATAGCTGCACACTCCCCAAATATTTGGAGACTGGCCCAATTCTAGGACTGGTAAAATGGCTCAGCAGGTAAAGGTACAATAGGATATTGCTCAGCAATGAAAATAATGAGCTGGTGAGACTGCATTAGTGTGCCTGATGTCAGGAACATGCCATTCTGTGAGAAAGCTCACAACGTGGACTGGTTTACAGAAGATTCTGGAACAAGTGAGACCATCTATAGTAACAAAGTGAAAAAAGTTATGTGCTGCGAAAAGTTATGTGGAGAAGAAGCAAGCTGCACCCCTGTGTGTGGGATGGGTGTGCTAATTTTTCTTGGTGCATTGGCTGTGCAAAGGTGTGCACCTGCCAAAACAGATGGCCATTTTACCCTATGCACATCATACCACTAAAGGAAAAGCAGAAAATGAATAAAAGGAGAGGATTAGAAAGAAGGACTGACCCAGATCCACTTGTAAAACTTTTAAGAATAAGCCTGTCATGGAATAAGAATGATTTCTGTTTCCCTAAAATGTTACTTGGTTCCATCAAAATCCAACACATCTTCAAGAAACTGATGGAAAGTTGCTAGACAAGTTTGACAGCTTCCTGGCCTTTTCTTTTGCAAACCTCCAAACTTGGTAGATAAAACACTGAAGAGCCACAGGACCCAGACTGGAGTTCATGGTGAGTCTCAGGGCCACCACCAGCTGCCTGCCTCATCTCCCCAAGGCTCTGTCTCCCAAGGCAACTAACTGAGTTTGCAGTTCAGAGTGTGTGAGGGAGAAAGGGAGGTGCTGATAATCACATATGACCCCACGACTCAGTACACAAGAGTAGATGAGGACCAGAATGAGTGATCTGGAGGAAACATGTAAACTATGGTAAGTGATCTGGCCTGTGGTCTTTATAAGTGGCTGCCTCGATGGACCCCTGCTGAGACACCAAGTACCTGCCCTGCATAACTAGTTCTCAGGTTTGGGCATCCACCTTGGAGAGCAGCTGTGAAACCTACCTTGGAGATGCAAGAATCAACGAGAGAAAGAATTTGCTCAAAGATGCCCAAATGGAAGTGGCCAAGCAGATTCTAGTCAGTATCTGCCCTCAAACCAAGCTCAGCCCTCTGTGGTGCCTGATCCCGCTGCTTTTGAATGTGAAGACAATACAAAAAGAGGTTATTTTAAGTTGGAACTGGGCACAATAAATACATACCAAAATAATTTCGACAAATACCTGATGACTCCCCGCCCTCCCTCCTCTCTCCCTCCTCTCCTGCTTGGTGAACCGATGGGCTTACTGGGATTACTTACAGGAGTATGGACGACTCAGACAGTTTCATCATGTATTCGGTGAGCTACGAAAATAGCACATGAACTTGGAAGGGGAACATAGCTAGGGGTCCCTGAAGGGGTGGATGGGCTGGAGGGGAAATGAGAGTTAATATGATCAGACTAACAGGAGCTTTAGGAGAACTCATCCTTTTCACTGTTAGCAGGGTGCCCTGAGAAGCGGGCTTGTATCAAACCAAAGGCTAAGCGTGTTCTGAGCCCAGCCTTCCTGCACTCTATATGCACCTTCCAATTAAGGATTTGGGGTTGAGAGATGGAAGCTGAATTCTGTGCCTTGGTATTCCACCCTGCTTTATTCAAATCTAACTAACCATGCGTGAAAAAAATCTAGGAAAAAAAAAAAAACCGAACATCTTGCTCATTAATACAGCTGTACCCAAGTGTGTTCTTGGCCACAGTGCAGGCTGTGGTTCTAAGATGTTGCAATGCAGTCTCCTGAAGCCTCTGAGCTTTCTTAGTTTTTGTGCCTGCATTCTCTAGGGCGGGGATTAACTCCCACCTGTGTCCAAATGCTACCTAATTAAACCAGGACTACACCGGTGCTAAAAACACAAAGTAAAGGGGGAAGGAGAAGGAGCTCGCTGCAAAGACTTAGCGTGCAGAAAACAGTAGTGTGTCCCCTGCTCTCCACAGTTACCGCCCCAGTGAAGTGGGTGCTGGGCAAAGGAAGCCCACCTGCTCTTTGAGTGCAGGCATGAGGAGCGGAAAGGAGCCTGCATCCCTCAGCTGTGGTTTTCAGGAACCTTGCCAAGGATCTCCGCGTGTCAGCCCTGCTCCTCCTCGGCCCCCTCCACTTTCTCGCCTTCGCCAGTGCAGTGGCTCCTGGTAGAACCTCGCATGCCACCTCCCGACCATCCCCGGGGTTGGCGCCTGAAGCAAGGAGCAGGAGCTGCAGGGGAGCGCGGTCCCTCGGAGTTGCTTTTTCTTAATTAAGCCCTCACGGAGGGGCGTGTCAGGATCCAAACCCCTGCTGCACTTGCAGCTCGGACTGCTGTGGGTCTGGAGGGCCTTGCAAAAACCCCGCTGGAGCTTAACGCCAGCCCCTGGGGTCCTGGCCCTGTGGCTTTGGCGGGTGGCGCATGAGTGCGCGCGACTCACTTGGCTTCCCTACCTCTGGCGCAGGGCAGGGTGGTGTGGACTTCTTGCACTCCCCATCCAGCTTCTTGCCCCTCCTCAAGTGCTTTTGAAGCCGCTCTTGCTTCTGGTTTGGAGAGAGCTGGACTGTTTCCCAGCAAGGCAGTCCTGGGCAGAGCGCCCTCAGAGCGCCTGGCGCCGGCCAGGGCTCCCTCTGGGGTGCGGGCAACTGCTTCGAGGGCTCTGGGCTGTCGATCTCACCGCTCCAGGAGAGGGGGCTCTCAGAAGCTTGGAGTACAGGTCCCCGACTGGAGAGGAAGGACGCCCCCCCCACCCTCTCATCTCCCTTGAGGCGCGCATCTGCATCGCCAGCCTTCAGGCTCCCACGAAGTTTGCAAGGAGAGGATCCCAGATCCCCAACTTCTCACGAACATGAATCAAACAGCTGGAGCCTCCAACAATGTCAGATGTCCCCCGGGGAAAGGCCATAAGGTAAGAGACCCGCGACGGAGGGTAGGGGACTGTTGCGCGTGTCTAAAGAGTGGATGGAGATTCACTTGCATTAGGAGCTGCCATGCATCCCTTCCCAGTTCTGGTGTGTCCTTCAGTGGTGAGAGTAGACGAATGGTGTGGATTTTCAAGGATATGTGCTATTTAACAGACCCAGAGCCAGCCAGCTAGAAGGACTCGGTGTATGTGACTGGTTTGGGGTACCCCGGGCTTGAAGATGCTCTGTTGCTGGTCTTCACTGGTCCAGGTCTAGTGAATGCAGCTGTTTGCTTCTGTTAAGTTTTCTGGGAGGGTAGGTCTGCAGGAGGCAGAGCCCCTGAATCAGCTCTTCCAGGCTGGATCTCCTAGAGAGACTTTGAGCTTTGGGTAGTGCCACAAACACGTGCTATGTTAACTTTAATGGACCAGTGTGTGCCTGCAGTTGTTCTTAGGAAGTAAGTGCGGTTCAGAGAGAGGCGTCATTCAGGGTCCGGAGAACCCTAGCAGATGCCTCTAGAAGCTATCATGTAAGGTCAAGGCTTGGAAATGTCTACTTCCCACACTCAAGGGCACAGATCCAGATTCTTCCCACACCCATCTCCAGCTGCAGTTTTTCCTTGGTGGCACCAGGATGCCTGTTCTCTTTCACAATCACCTGTGGTTGCTTTGTGGGTCATTGCAGGAAATTGCTTACCTGGTTACCCAGGAGAGCACACACCGGTACATGTGAGAGTATACTTGTCAAATGATTCCAAGTGCTTAAGACAGTTTTGAATCTAAAGGCAAGTACTTGGAGTATTTGGTACACAGACTGAATTGGTGCTCTCAGCCCTTACCTTGTGTTTGCTGGGCTTAAACTTGCATATACATTATTGGCACTTGACTATTGACATTCAGGAAAATATTGCCATTGGGATGTTTGTTGGATTTGGGGGTGTGGGGTTTGAGGTAGTAATGACATGGGGCTCATTTGGCGGCTAAGGGAAGCCATGATCTGCTACACTGATGTAAGAGGCAGCTATGGCTATAGTATACTTTTATTTCACATGAATAGTAACTATCATTTCCCCCCATCTGATCTGGCTGAAACATTTTAATCAGCAAGTCATGTGACCGACCTTTGTGCTCATGAACTATGATCCATCCAATCAGTTCCTGGTTCCACATTTATCTTACTTAATATCCAGAGGAAATGTCTTTTAACTTCATAATGGCTGACATTATAAGATTTTAAATTAAAAAATAATAAAGTTTCACACACTGGTGATTATACAGTAGCAACATCTGAGTGATTCAGACAGTCATTCAATAATCTCTTTAAAAAAGAAAGAAAGAAAAAAGAAAGAAAGCCTTTGGTTCCACTGGCAAAGTGCCTTTTTGGCAGAATTGGACTTCAGGGTATCGACACCAATAAAACCTTCTGGGAAGTGTTGGAACACACACTGCCAGCACTTAGAAGGTGCTAGGCAGGGAGCTCCTTAGTCACAAGTCAAGGATTGGTCCATGGTGTATGTTCACAATGTTCAGTCCATCAACCCCATTAACCCAGCAATAAGTCACGATCAATCCATCATTCACGTCCCCAAAGCAACTCTTTGCTACGGGCCAAGGACTGAGGCGCTAAGTAAAAAGTTAGAACTAAGTAATAACTCTCTTCAAAGTTCCCATTAGTTCGCCTTTCAAGACCTGAAATCTGTGGTGGCTCTCCACTGCCAAAGCCCGAGGTGATGTTAGCTAAGGAGAAAGACGTTAAGTCCTGTCCTTATAGAAGAGCTGGTGCAGGGTGTAGTTTGTCATGACGGTGTTTTGCAAGGAGATTGCAGTGGTAGAATGTGAATAATGGGGGGGGGGGAGGTGTTCTTCATGATTAAGAACAAGCCAGCAGAGGGTCTTGGCCATCAACAATGTACAATACTGTTTGGACCATATGTGATTTAGGTTACAATGTTTCTTAATAAAATACAAAATTCAATAATACAAGCTTACATTATTAAAAGTTTGAAAGAAGTTGCTCCCACTGCACCTGGTACTCTGAGTCATCTTGAGAGAAGGCCATCATGGATCCCTTGATCTGACATCATTCATCCACTGATAGACCTGAACCACCCTAAAGTGGCCAATGTGTTAGTAGTTTTTCTTATGCAGACAGTTCTTTGTGGGTGTTCCTATATGTGCTGGTGCATGTATGTGATTGCACATGGGGAAGCCAAAGAATGACTCTGGATGTTGCTTCTTAGCTGCCATCCATGTTTAGTCTTTGAGACAGGATGTTTCGTTGGCCTGAAATTCCCTGAGTAGGCTTGGATGGCTGGCTGGTGAGCCTCAGAGACAGTGGGTCTCAACCTTCATAACACTGTGACCCTTTAATACAGTTCCTCATGTTGCAGTGACCCCTGACCATAAAATTATTTTCATTGCTACTTCATAACAGTAATTTTTCTGCTGTTATGAATCATAATGTACATACTTTTGGAGACAGGAGTTCGCCGAAGAGGTCACAATCCACAGGTTGACAACTGATGCTCAGGGATCTGTGTATGCTTTCCTCAAACTCGGGTCTTCAGACTTGCAAGCACTTTCCTGACTCAGCTGTCTCCCAACTCAGTGCAGACAGCCCTGGAGGGGCACCTTGTCTTGTAGGTGGCTACTCACTGGGGGAGTTCAGTCATGCCAAGACATATCAGTAACTTTATTCTCAACTACTGAGGGCACGGGACTGAGAAGCAAAAGCTCCTAAGGGTGAGACAATTGACTATCTGCTGAGGGCTGGGAAGGGAAACCAGTACACTGCCCTCTACCGTAAACAATAGACATTTCTCCAGAGAAGTGAAGTGCAGACGTTAAGGCCATATGGGATGGTAGATAAGTTTTTTCCATGGGCTCATAGAGTCACTCTTGAACTGGGTTGTGGTACTGGGCAGCGCCTGGGACTCAGTGAGTACTCACTAGGGATATTGTGCAAGTAGCCGAGTCTGAACTAACAGAGTGAGACTGGCCATGGTCGATCCATGCCACAGCATCTGCTGTGTTGTTATTGACTCCTGGAAACTTACAAGGGCTCTCTATTATTGAATGAAGGCAGAAAGATTGAAGTTTTGTGGACAATGGAAAACAAGAACTCAAGGTTGTGCAGCTTCAGTTCTGGGGAACCACACTGTCCCCTGTTATGATGGCTTGAATGAAAATGGCTTCAATAGGCTCATAGGGAGTGGCACTCTTAGGATGTGTGACCTTGTTGGAAGAACTGTGTCACCAGGGATGGGCTTTCAAATGCTCAAGCCAGGCCCAGTGCCTCTCTGTCTTCCTTCAGATCAGGATATAGAGCTCCTTCTCCAGCACATACACACTGCCATGCTTCCCGCCATGACAACAGTGGACTGAACCTCTGAACTGTAAGCCAGCCCCAATTAAATGTTTTCTTTGTAAGAGTTGTTGTGGCCATGGTGTCTCTTCACACCAATAGAAACCCTAACTAACACACCCACACAGGAAGTAGAATCAGACAGTTAATGGGAGACAGTCCCAGCCAAAGAGAGCTTCCTTTCCTCCTCAGGACTAAGAGAAAAAACATGGCTCTCATGGAAGATTTTTGCTCACAGGCCTGTCCAATCTTAGGCCCTAGGATGCTTGAAACTCAGAAAAGCTATGACTATGACACAGCAAGAACTCATAAACTTACTTAAAACATGAGGTCTGTATACACACACACACACACACACACACACACACACACACACACACACACACATTGGGTGCATATATGAAGGTCATAGGTCAACATGAAATGTCTTCATGTATTCCTCTATCTTGATTCCATTTCTCTTCATTTATTGAATCTCCATCTCATTGAACCCTGAATGGCTAGCCTGGCTGGCCAGCAAGACTGAGGGACCTTTCTGTCTACAACCCCAACCCCCTACTCCAAAACTTGGGATGCAGACATGCACAGCTACACCGGGCTTTTCACCTGGGTGCTGGGGGTGCGAACTCGGTTCTTTACACTTGTACAAGTAGTAAACCCACTGAACTGTCTCCAGCCCCACATTATGACCCTTTTGTGTTATTTGTGGAACTTGATTAGGCTGTTCTTTTTTTAAAAAGATGTTTAATTTACTATTGCCTGCTTCTGAGACCCTTTTATTCCTACTGGGTTGCCTCTTCTATCCTTGATGTAAGGGGATGTGCCTAGTCTTATTGCAACTTGATATCCATGTTTGCTCAATATCCTTGGGAGGCCTGACCTTATCTGAGGAGAAATAGAAGACAAGTGGATCTTGGGGAGATGGAAGGTAGGAGGGATGGACTGTGGGAGGAGAGGAGGGAGGGAAAACTGTGGTTGGGATGTAATTTGTGAGAGAAGGATAAATAAATAATAACTTTCCTACACAGCTACAACATCTTCATCATATCCACCGTCTCCCTCCCTCTCAACTTCATGTTGGACCCCTGACACCCTGCTCCTTTCTTTGATATAACCCACTGGGGCCAATAAGTGCTGTTTGACTGGGCATAAGTGTAAGGCCAAACACTGTGACATGAGTAACCTACTAAGAAGACACACCCCTTAGGAAACGTTAGTCTCCACCACAGCAGTTATCAGCTGTAGGGCTCCTCTGCTGAGGTGAGCTAAGGATCCCTCCCCCAGCAGATGTGCTTGAACTATAACTGAGTTTATCTTGTACAGGTCTTATGCAGCTGCTATGAATTTGTATTTACAAAAGCCATATCATATCCAGAGGACAGAATTTCTCAGAATTCCTCCTCGCATCCTCTGGCTCTTAATTTATTTTGCCTTATCTTCCATGATGTTCCCTGATCCTTGAGTAGGGGAAGGGAGGTTGATATCCATCTATGGTAGAGCATGCACAGTTCGCATGGTTCTTGAGTGTGAATGTTGTAAATGATAATGTCCTTTGGCAATGTCAGAAAGTTGGATATGCCTGGCAGCTTTTTTGAAAGAGGAACTAGCTCGTGGCTTTGTGTTGTCAGTCTTACATTAGCATCAAAGAAACCATTGATCACTCCTCCATCCCTGCAAGCCGTGGAGTTAGCCATCCAAGCTCACTCACAGAATGAAATTAATTCACCATCTCATCTGAGTTTTCTGGGTTATCACTGTAGGGTCTCCAACAACTTCTAGGTATCCAAGCCCCTTATACGATTCCCTGAGAGCTTCTGCAATGACAGCCTTCTGTCTGATGCTCTCTCCAATCCCTGTCATCTCTGAAGTGACACTGTGGAAAGACTCACCAAGCTATTTACATCCCACTTTTAGCGTTTATTTCACTAAAATGGGGTAGATGGGGTAGGAAAGATGCTATCTGTTGAGTCATGTGTATGTCAGTTTCCCTTGATTTTAAATGAAAAAAAATCTGTTAATAGAAGCCATTTAGGATCAGTCAGATGATATTTTGGGGACTAATGTGAGCCTGTATTTTCATTCTCGTATGCTCTTAGATACACACATATATGTACATATGGATTTTTCCAGAAAGGACACATTTATTAACCAAGGTAAACTGGCATTACAATACTGGTAATCAAATCTCTGAACATGTATTTACAAATGTACTTAGAAATGACAAACCATGGTTTTCTTTTAAAAAATAACTTCATCATATAAAAATGGGGTTTAGAAGAATCATACCCTCTATTCTTTTCTGAGTACAGAATTCAATCTAATAGGATTTGCCTTTCTTTGAGCACTTTAGGTCTCTCTTTTTATTTGTTTGGTGTTTGGTTGTCTTTTTCCTGCTGGGATGTGAAAATGGTTGAGTCCTTGTTCCCTGTCTGGGATGTATCATCTTCTCTATTTTCAAGACTGCACCACTGTCTTTGAGTTTCCACATTCAATTGTCATGTAGCCGAGTATGGTGTTGTTTATATTTTACCATACTTGTAGTTCGAAGGCCATTTTGAACCTTTAAATGCATCACATTTGGGAACATTTTAGCCTTTGTCTGTTCAATGTCTTTTTCTCCTGTCTCATTCTTTGCTTTTCAGGGTGACAAGTGTCTATGTGGCTCTGTGAGACTCTGGACCTCTTGTAAGATTCTATCTTCCAAGGCAAACTGCTGCTGTCTTCATGAGACCTTCTGTGTCTGCTTGCAAGAGTCCATCACAATCTGGCTTGTGGACTGTTGACATTCTCCTCTGTATGGAGACATGGGGAGGATGTGGCCCTCATCTGATTATCCAGCCATTTTTCCCAACGAGTTGTATGCTGTTCTTCCTGAGTTCCCCTGGCCTTGGCATCTCAGAGAGAGTAGAGTGTACAGACTGGGGAAGATGAGAAAGGCCCTCCATCTACACAGACACAAGGGAGTCATCGTCCATGCTGGCTGTAGTCTTTCCAGTGCAGTTGTTTCTGGGTCACCTCCTGTCAGTATCGTCCATGCTGGCTGTAGTCTTTCCAGTGAAGTTGTTTCTGGGTCACCTCCTGTCAGTCACCGTTCAGCCATGCCCTGGGAGTAAGCCTACTAAACTCTTTGGTACCCAGAGTGAACTGTGGTAGAGTCATACTTTGTTCTGTTGTTGGGATCTTGGGAAGTGGGAGTTGGAATAGTTCTAATCTCCCCTGGGGAAAAACCTGCAACAGACACTTATGAGATTTTTCCCTCAGTTTTTCTCAACTTTGGCTATAACTCTGTTGCTGTATCTTCACACTGAATGACTCTTTTCCTCTCTATTCTGCTGTCAGCTCACTCAGATATTTGCTTCAGATGCTGCTTTTAAAAGATTGTTATAATTTCCACTTTGTTCCTTTTCCATACTCCTGATTTCCTGTTTGAAGGTATGATCTTTTTTTTTTTCATATGTGGTAAGCACCCCTTTCTTTCTTTGATGAACTGAATTACAGTAACCACTTCAGACCCTTGTCTGATAATCCTAACATCCTAGTGTCCCACCTTGGGATCACTCAATGTAGACTGCAGTTTCTCCCTAAGGGTCGATCGTGTGCCTCTTTCCTTGTGTTTAAAGTCCACCTTCATCTTGGGCATTGTGAGCATTTGGAAATTCTGGGTTCTCTTAGGTTTCTCTGGTGATTTGTTACTTGTTCTTATGAATAATTTAATTGAGTGGCAACCCAAATGCAAATGTTTTCTTTTATCCTTCCTTGGGTCACTGGAATCTTCCCAGTGTTTGTGTGGGTGCAGCTCCAGTCTCAGGAGGATCCAGGCACAGCACTTGAGGTTGCTTTGATGTGTTAATTCTAGAACTCTTCCTCTCTCTCACTTATCAACTTCTGCAGTTAGTGCACCCCTATTCTGCCAGAATCTGTGGCCTCTCCCATGCTTCTGCAGCTTTTCCTTCTGTGTTTTGTGCACAGATTCTGACAACCTGTGTGGGATAGTTCAACCAGAGATTATCTTGTCCACGGCTGGACAATAAACTTAATGCCCAGGCTTAGCATCACATGTTCTGTAGGTCACACTCACTCTGGTCCTTGTGGTTCAATTACAAATCAATAATTCACAGTTTATTTCTTCCAATATTTAGTTCAAACTTAACCCATTCCTGTGACCTGAGTCTCTGTCCGGAGGAGAATGGGAGCATGGGCTTCTTTCCTCCACCGTGGCTGCCATCTACCTTCTGTTTAAAAGGAGAATTTGCTTAAATGTTTGCTCACCTTTCCTTACTGATGAGAGCTGGCTCTCTCTTCCCTTTCCTTTTCTACCAGCTCCTCCCCTCTTCCACAGAGCTTGCTTAGTCTGCAAGCTTCCTTCGTCACCCCTGCCCATTAGCAGCAATGCTTTTTTTATTGTTTGACAATTTCATGCAAGCATATAATGTTTTGACCAAATCCATCCCCATTCCTTCCCTTCTATTTCCTCTCCTACCACTTTTCCCTCCCAACTTTGTGTGCTCTGTTTAAACCCCACCAAGAACACTTAGTGCTGCTTGTATGTGACTGGGTATAGGACTGTATCTACAGGGTATGATTACCCTTGTGGGACTGAAGAAAACGCAGGGTGCCTTCCCCTGGGCAGCCAGCAGTTGTCAATGGTTTCTCTGTTAGGGATGGAGCCTTACGTGCTGGGCTTTGTGTGACTTGATCTTGTGCAGATCGCATGCATGATGCCACAGCTGCTGCTAGTTCCTGTGGGTAGCCGCCCTGTTGTGCATGTGGCATCACCCTGTCTTGCTGTTGTCTCTTCCACACCATCCTTCCTGTTTCCCTCTCTCCTTTGTGAATCTTCTTACTTGGATCCACAGAGCTTTGTCCCACCCGGATGCCTCACTTGGTTTCACCTCAGCCTCCTCCATGACACAAAGGCTCTGTCCTCAATTTCCAGACAGCCTGGTCACTATCTCCCTTTCTGGAAGGCCTTTTCTCAAATGATGATATCATCAGCTGAGTCACAAGCTGCCCTGGGCCAAGAAGAGCTCAAGGGAGCTCATGGCTCCTCAATGATCCTGTTGTGACACACGAAGTCTCCTTCCAGCCTATCCCTTTGCTCCCCACAATGGTGGGAGCACAGCACTGAACTGACTTCCTCTAAGGAGTTTCCATTGGAACTTCTAGCCCCAAGAAGCAGCCCCCAACTTGTTCTTTGGTTTATCATCTCACCCTTCCTACCAGCTCTGACCTTGGTCCCACCTGTGTCTGAATCCTCTGATTCACTGATCCTAATGGTGGCATCTGTCACCTTCTGTGGCAGCACGTGATTCCTCTCACACCTGATATGTAGTATTCTAAGACAGGATCTAGTCTAGAAGGTTTCCTTCAATCCCCTCATTTCTTCAGCAGAGGTTCAAAATGATGCAGCCGAGTAATGAGAGAGTCAGGATGCCCTCATGCTGGCTGCCCACTCCCATTCTTGCCATGTTCCACCACACGGGACTGTTTCATGTCTTATCTGTCCCCTGGAGGAAAGAGCAAGGGTCACATTCAGCCTACACGCAGGCACTGTGCAGCCTGTTGAATAGCCTGAAGATGCATCCCCAGCTCCTACTCTTAGGAAAGGGGACGTTGAATTCATTGTGTACCTCTCCCATCACCCTTCATTATACTAAACACAAAGTCTGCTTGTTTGATAATTTCTGAAAGAAACAGGAAAGGACACCATATAAATAAAAAATGTAAATTATTTTTACTACCCAGGAACTAAATCATCCTGAAGGATTTTAGAAAGTTCAATGTGGTGCATAAAAGATAAATTGCCTTAATGACTTCCAGTATATCAGTGAAAATCTATTTATGTTATTTTGGTCTTACATTTTATTGATTTTTAAAATTTTAATTGTCCCCATTTTCTGAGTTAAATGCATAAAATGAATATAAGCTCATGCATAAGTTAAATTTCCAGGAATAGAAAGCAGTAAATGAGTAGTAATTGTTTTCCTGGTTTCATTCTTTGGACTTTTTTTAAGTCAAAAGCTGAATCTTGAATGTGCCACATGGCTGGTCCCTCCCCAAGGGTTTCCAAGTATGATTCAACCAGCGAGGGCTTGAAACTATTTGGGAAATTGTGTTTCAGTGATTTGGACTGTGGACAGACTGCTTTTCTTGTCATCCCCTACAAAATGTATCACAACTATTTTACAATATTGATACTGTGTTATGTGTTGTAAGTAATCTAGAAATGTTTTGAGGGCAGGCAAATAATATACCATCTTAATACGGCTGTAGTCTGTTTGTGAACATTTGATGAGTTTTCCATCGGTAGGGGTCCAGGAACCCATCCATTCCTATGAGTACCAACAAACAATCACATTTTAATTATCTCACAGTTTGGACTCCATGAAGAAAACACAGTGGGATTTTATGGAACCTCCAAACCGGATGCTATCTTTGCATGTGGGCTTGCAAATCGATTTAGTCAAGAGAAGGATGTATGTAACTCCTTCATCCTCTTCTGCTGAGTGTGTTAGGACTTCAGGATGCTTGTCCTGTTTTCATATCACTGTGGTCATGTCATATGTGCCTTCTTCATGCTGATCTTCTTTTCTTGTGAATATTAAGAAACTGTAAGGCATAGAGACATTACTAATTTAAAATTCACCAGACCAGATGTACACAGAGGCAAAATATCCACGTTCTTCTTCATTGTGTTTATTTATTTATTTATTTATTTATTTATTTATTTAGAGATAATCTTCTGTACCTCACATGGGTCCCAAACTCTCTATGGAGCAAAGGATGACCTTTGAGATTCTAATACTCCTGCCTCCACCTCCAGGGTGCTAGTATTGTAGATGTGCAGACCCTACTCACTGTTATGCAATGCTGGAGACAAAAATCTAGGGTTCTATGCATGCTGGCAAACACTCCACCAATAGAGCTGCACTCCCAGACCTTAAAAGGTTTTGTAGTACAAAATACCTGATAAAGCATTGGACCATTGTGAAGCATCTTGAGTGCCCCTACACGGAGAGACTTGCCTCGGGGTTGTTGCTGAAAGAGACTCAGAATGGAGAAAATGGAAGGCAGCAGATAGGACCTTTTTAGCTGAGCTGAGCACTATGTTTGTCCCCTGTGGCATCTCAGAGCATTTACTTCCCAGGAAGGAGGACATACAGCTAGGCCTTGAGGCCCTATCAAGATTTAATGTTGTTAACATTCCAGCCTTCAAAGCATCCAGGAAGGCACACTGATGGCCTCTAGACAGCCCGATCTGAACACAGGGACCAAAGATGTCTCTCTAGTGAAATATCCTTAGTAACAAAACCAACACCAGTGGGTCCTTCAGCCTCTGGAGTTCACTCAGTTGAAGCCCATCTCCAGTTGCCCGACTAGTCCCTTTGGGGGCCCTTAATGTTGTCCTTCATTTTCAATGATTACCCAAATAACTGTATAATCATATAAAACACTTACGTTAATGAAACTCACACGCCGTGTCTTAAAAATCAATATCAAATATAGTGATAATTACTTCTTTTTCTCTTGAAATATCAAGATACTGGGAGACTATGGTTAACAACTTGGTTAAGATATAATCAATCATACACATTCACATTGTACAATCAATAAGCTTTTGCATAAGAGAATGCACACCCATGAGAACACTGAAGAGATTAAATATCATCTCAGAAAGTTCCATGTGCCTTATGATCTCTTTTCTGTCCCACCCTCACCCCACCTATCGCCTTTTCTTCAATTGCTATATTTTCATTTCCTAACATTTTACATGAGAACATTAAAGTGAGAGGACTTTTGTGACAACCTTCACTAACTATAAGTATTTTCAGATGTGTTCATATCACAAGCATGTATCAATACTTCTATGTGCCTCACACTGGCCAGGTTCTGCATTTGAACCCTGGCTGCACCACATCGGCCATTTGTTTCAGAGTCATGTGGAGTTACATGTCTGTACTGTAATTTCTGTGTCTTCCTAACATAAAAGATATTTAGAAGCCTCAAGTTTGGAGTTATTGCCAACAAGATGTTAGAAGCCTTTGTTCACAAGCCTTTTACAGGTGTAGCTGGTGTCTCATATAGATAGGAGCATCTACACTGTAGGGTAGATATCCGATTGGAGTTTGTAGGAGACATGGACATGCAAAGGCCAGAGGTCAAACTTTGGATGTCACTTTTAAGGAGCCATCTAACTTGCTTTTTTGAGACAGAATTTAACACTGACCTGGAACTCACCACATAGGCTAGGCTACCTGGCCAGGGAGTCCCACATGCCTGCCTGTCTCCACCTCCCTAATGTTGGATTTACAAGCCCATCACAAGGTCCGGGTTGTTTACACAACTTCTGGGACTTGAACTTGGGTTTCCATGCTTGTGCAGGGGCTGCTTTACTGACTGAGTCATCTCCCCAGTGTCCTGATTAGCTTGTTTTAAAAGTTTAAACTGCCAAATAGTTTTCATCCGTAGGTTTAGAATTTTACTTTCTACCCATGTATAAAATGTTTCCAGTCTCTGAAGCCTTGCCAAGGTTCAAAACAACCTTGTGTGTAATAATGTCTTGGGATAGTTGAGATAGGTGTTTTACCAGTGAGTACTCTGTTAAGCATCTTTTCATGCTAGCTGTCTATACACAATTGCCGAGGATGCATGGATTTCTCTGACACATCCCCAATGGCCCACTTGCTTTCAGTTGGGTTGAGAGTTGTTCATGAATTGTCAAGCACGTGATTTGCTAAATGCTTCCACCCTTCCATGACAACTTTTGAAGAACACAGATTTGCACTTTGGATGTTTTCGTGCAGGAGGAAAACAGGCTCTGATCCATAGCCACCAATGCATGGAAATGGGTCAAAAATACAGATATCAGACCTGAAAACCTTAAAAGATTCAGGAGGAAGTTGGGATGGCTTTGTGGCTCACTTGATCAATTTCACAGACCTCCTCAGAGAATTAACTTGTAACTGTTTATTTTCCTCTGTTTAAACATGGATTTGTTTTATGGACTTCTCTTTTGCATTTTGTTTTGCTTACTTTGAGTTTTGTTTACTTCTTCCTTCCTTTCTTAAAGCAAGGACCGAGGTCATTGACTTAGACCCATATCCCTATTTAACATGAATATTTGATATAAATCACACACTGTTTTGCTTTTTAAAATATTTGTATTTTTTCTTTGAGGTACACACAACATATTTTGATCTTAGTCACACTACACTTTCTCCAGCTCCCACTTGTGCTATGCCTCCAATGCATTTCCCTGACAATTTTATGTCCTCTTCATTGTTTTTCATATATATATGTATATATATATGAATATATATCATATATTTCCTATTCAGTCCACCTGATGTGACCATGGGTCAGGGTCATTCATCCACTGGAGTTCTAGAAACCTACTAGTGTCCACATCCTGAAACAAAGATGACTGTCTCTCATGCAGCAGCTATCAACTGCAAATACTCCTCAGCTGAAAATGACTTTAAGAGACCCCTGCATAAACACTGAACTTATGACTGGCTTGATCTCATGTAGGTAAGTACAGCTACTGTGAGCTACTGAGTGCAAGGACCATGTCACATCCAGAAAACAGCACTCCACAACACCCCAGATCCAGTTCTGGTGTCCTTGATCCCATATCTACCATGATGTTTCTTGAGCCTTGGATGATAGAAGCTTGATTTAGATGGCCCATTCACAGCTGAGCACTCAGAATTGTTCATAATTGACATTTAGACCAGATATGAGTCTGAATTATCACTTCCTGCAGTAAATGAAGCTTCTTTGAACAAAGCTGAGAGTAACACTAATCTGAGGCTATAAATATGTTCAGAAGTTTGACAGCATTTAGCATGACAGCAACAGATCCCCCCTCAAGGGCCTGTGACCTCGTTAGTCATGAGTTTTGACCATATTTACCATACCAGATGTGAATTTCCTTCTAAACATAGTGTTTGCCATTCTAGATCCGAATTAACTCAGTCACTATAATAATTTCCAGTTCCATCCATTTTTTCTGAAAACTTCATATTTGACATTTCCATTGTTCATATGTGTGACATTGTCATCATCTGCTCATCCATGGATGGGCATCTATGTTGGTCCTATTTCCTGGCTGTTGGGACAGCAATGGCCATGAATGCACAAGTGTCTCTGTGGTAGGACATAGAGTCGATGGGTTGTGTGCCCAGGAAGGAGGGGTGTAGCTGAGTCAGATGGTATTCTATTTCTAGGTTTTTGAGAAAAGTCCAGACTGATTTCCAAAGTGGCTGTACCAGTTTGCACCCTCACAAATAGTGGATAAGGGTTCCTCTTTCCCCCATCCTTACCCAAACTTGTTACATTTGTATTTCTGATCTTGGTCATTCTATTTGGGGTGAAATCCTAACCTCATTTAAATATGCATTTCCCTGATTACTAAAGATGCTGAATCATTTTTAAAGGGTTTGCTAGCCGTTTATATTTGTCTCTCTTTTTAAAATGAGAACTTTCTGTTCAGTTCTGTCACCTATTTTCAATTGGGTTATTTTTGTTTTCTTGATGTTTTTTGTTTATTTTGTGGTGTTTGTGTGTTGTGTTGTGTTGTGTTGTATTGTCTAGACACTAATCTCTTTTGCATGTGTAGACAGCAAAGGTTTTCTCCACTCTGTGGGTTTCTTCACTGGACTGCTTTCTTTTCTGTACAGAAGCCCTTTTAGTTTCACAAGACGCCTGTTGTCACCTGTTCATCTTTTTCCGTGCACCACCAGAGTCCCACTCAGAGCCCTTATCTGTGTCTGCAAGTTGACACATACCCCATCTAATCCTGGACAAGCTTCAGGGTATCAAGTCTTCTGTACAATCCTTGACCCATTTGGAGTTGAGTTTTGTGCAGGGAGGGAGATAAGGAACTAATTGTTCCAAGGCTTTGTCTACAACATCAGGTTGTCATTCGGGTTCTCTGGTGTTTGGATGCAGGCACTTCCCCCTAA
Organism: Cricetulus griseus; assembly: GCF_003668045.3. Classification (NCBI taxonomy): domain Eukaryota; kingdom Metazoa; phylum Chordata; class Mammalia; order Rodentia; family Cricetidae; genus Cricetulus; species Cricetulus griseus. The sequence continues at coordinate 95,718,437 of NC_048601.1, read as the reverse complement.
GCTTTCCTCTCAGGACCACCTTCATTTGCGCACCATAGATTATGTTTCTGTTTTCATTCAATTCTAGGATAGTTATTTTCTTCTTGATATCTTCAGTGATTTATTCATCATTCAGTATTGTACTGTTTACTTTCAATGAATTTGTGTTACTTCCTGTAGTTGCTGCTGGTAATGATAGCTAACTTGATTCCATTGTCGTCAGCTAGAACTCAAGATGTTACTTCAGGTTTCCTGTGTTTGTTGAGGCTTGCTTTGTCTCCTGACATGATTAATTTTTCACTTTTCTGAATGTTGAAATCCATTTTTCCCCAGCACCACTTACTGAAGATGCTGAGTTTTTTTTTCTTCAATATATATTTGTGAAATCTGTCAAAAAGCAAGTGGCTATAGCTGTGTGGATTTGCACCTGGGTCCTCTATTCCACTGCTCTGTGTGCCTGTTTCTGTGTCAGTGGCATGCTGTTTTTAGCACTATGCTTCGGTAATATAATTTGAAGTCAGGTATGTTGATATCTCCTATGGGATATTCTGGATTGCTCTGACTATCCACAATTTTGGAGAAAGTTCTGTGGGCTGCTGAGAAGAATGTGTATTCTTTATTGTTTGAGTAAAATGTTCCCCATTTATCCATTTGACCAGAAATAAAATTCTCCGTGAAAATATTTTAAGCATTTTTATGTATCCTTTACTATTTTAGAAATTCTAATCTTAAAGTGAAATAGCACTAAAGGTAGTAATTGTCAGAAAAATATGTTACATACCCCTATCACTTCTTAGGATATGTTTTGACATAACCATCATCCCCTTACATTAGGTTTATCATATCTTCTTGACAAATTGAGGAATTTATCACTACACAGTGTCTGTCTTTGTCTCATTGAGCAGTGTTTGATTTAAAGACTATTCTGCTTCATATAAGCATTGCTCTCCGATGCTGTCCTTAATTTCAATCTTCATGGACCATCTTTTCCATTCCCTTAACTTCAGTACATACGTGTCCTTAAAAGTGAAGCAGACCTCCTGCAGGCAACATATTCATGAATATTTTGTTTGAAAAATACATTTTCAATAATTTAATACATTTACATTCAAGATAACTGAGTGATAAAAACTACTTTGTTTTCTGGTTTTTAATAGACAAGCTGTTTCTTCCCTTATGCTGTTTTCTTTCATGATTGATGTTTCTGGTAGCATATTTGAACCTGTTTTGTTGTTGTGTCTCTCCTGCATGCCTTTGCCTTTTGGTAACCGTGTGAAGCATATTACACCTTGAATCCATCCTTCTTCAATATGGTAACGAATGAAGTTTTATTGCATACAACTCCTGTTTTACTCTCCACATGATAAGTGTTTGGCGTCTGAATTTACATCATCTATGTTATGCACTTGTACATAATTAATTTTAGCTGTGACTATTGCTGATCATTTTGCCCTTTGAATCTCATCCTGGGATGAATTCCATACCACTATTGGAGGCACAGATGTTCTGAGTTTGCTCACTGAGTCTCATGGTTTCCTGTGTTTGATATCATCAATCAGGATGCATTCATTCAGATTGAAGGCCCAGTAAAGCAGGCCCAGTGTAGATGGGCACCCTTAGCTCTTTCTTGTTGGGAAAAGGATTTTCTCCCCTGTTTTTGAAACACAACTTTGCTAGGTAAGATATTATGGTTGAGACACATTTCTCCTCAGTGCATGGACACACTCTCCAGCTGTCTCCTGTCCTTCAGAATGCATTCTGAGAAGCCCAGACAGCTATAACCTGCTTATCTCAGAATACTCTCAGGATACTGTCTTCCTACTGAATTCTAATAGATTGATTCTGTGTCTTGGTGAACTCCTTTTAGGGCTGAGTTTGATGAGAGGGCATGATTTTCTTTTCTGTAAACCAGGAAAGTTTTCATTCATTCTGTCTTTAGATATGATTTCTCTCTTGCCTTCTCTCATTTTCCTGAAAATCATATTATGTTTATAGTAAATCTTGATGACGCACCATGATTACATCCTCTATGATGTCACTTATTACAGACAACTAGGCAGACTGTTCTTTTTATTGATAAAAATTGATTTTCTATTTTTTGATCGGGTAACATCAAATGGTCTACCCTCAAGCAAGCTGCTGAAAGTTTGTATTGCATTTTTAACTATTTTCTTCTGGGGTTTATATTTGTTGTTTTAGTTATTTTCTTGTTTGTACCTTGTTAAATAAAATTTAAACCATATATTCTTGAAGGTTGATGAACATCTTAAACATTTTATTACTTTAAAAATATTATTCGTGTGTGTGTGTGTGTGTGTGTGTGTGTGTGTGTGTGTGTGTGTGTGTGTGTTTGTGTGTAGATCAGAAGACAGTGTACAAGGCTCAGTTCTTTCCCTCTACCCATTGAGTATGGTGATTACAAATGTCATCAGGCCTGGCAGCAAACATCCTGACCAACTGATCTAGCTTGCTAACATTCCATGGACATTTTCAGGAAAGCCATTATCTGAAGTACCTTGCTGTTTATCATTCTATTGATGTTTCATTCTTTGGTGTCCTTTACTGGAGACACTTTAGTTTCTTTTCAATGTGTTGGGACCTCTTTAGTCCCTGTGTCATAGTATTGGTGTTTACACACATGTGGAGACAGCTGCAATTTTGACTTTTACAGGAAGAATAGGTTTTTCTCTCTTTATTCCAACCTATGGCTTGTATGGGCCCCCTGGTTATAACCTTGGGCAAGCAGAGCTTGCTTCTGGTTCTGTGTGTTCCTGGGCAGCTGATTTCAATCTTAACTCACATGGGGCATCTGTCTTGGCCCAGCTCTCCAGCAACTCTGTTATGCAGCCAGACCGTTGCGGTGGATGGGCGCTGAAACTACTCTGACCCAGCTGGATCCCAGAGTGGGCTCCCTCGTTATAAGGCATCACTCTGAGTTCAGCAGTTGGACAGAGTTGCTGGAGGTGCCTCAAAGTTGGATGGACCAATTGCTCCTCAGTAGAAATACATGCCTGTGAATCGCCATCCTGTATGAGCCTGGGGTGGCTTTAAGATCCCAGGACACACTAAGTTTCCCTTTCTGACAGAACTATTTCTCTCCCTAGAATCTCAACCCCTTTCAAAGCAGGAACTGAAAAGAGGGCCACTTTCCAGGATACTATTACATGGAGGTTGCCAGAACTGAATTTATCAGACAAACAGAGGGTGTCTGTGAGGCCTTGTGACAAGAGATAAAAAGAAATAAGAAAAAAAATCAAACATGCTGGCATCAGGAGAGACACAGGGGACCAGAATTGAAATGCTGCTTGCTCTTCATTTCTCTTTTTCAGAGGAGTGTCAATAAGACTCTTCTGTGTTTGCTAATAATGTTTTACTGATGGACCTGAGGTTTTGTGACAGCTCAGCTGGTCCGTTTACTGTAGCATTAAGTAGAAGTTCAAAGCAGAAAGAGGACAAGAGCTGGGACTTCCCAGGGCAGTCAGGAAATCTAGGTTATATCCATAATGTGTGAGGATTTTTTTCCTTTTAAGTACTTTGTATGGGTATTGATTTTTTTCTTTTGCAATCAAATGAACTCTACCAAAAATGCTGTGTAATTCACAAAGCACCTTGCAGGTTTCTGTAAGTGCTGGGCCTGACCTCTACCCTGAATGAGTTCACCAGTGTTATACTGAATAGCATAAGCTTAGGAGGCAATCAACAAACACGTATTTAACCAGTTCTAAACAGAAATACCTATGTTTTCAGTGTAATACACCCCCTTTCTTGTCTGTCTGAATTATTAATGGTGAAATTGGCTGAGTTAAAAATGCCCTGTCCAGTCTAGGGTACTTTGGCAAACCCCAGCTTTCACTCAAAGCTAGGCTCTTCTGTCTTCCAGCCTGGCTTGCCATACTTGTAGTTGTATGAGCTGAAGGTTTTTGGAGGCTCTCCTGGGGCTGGGCAGGGCTCTGAGGTGAGCAGATCTCTCCCTGGAGATGTGAGGCTTCTCCATGTCTCCTCTCCAGGATATTCATTCTTTATCTTGAATTGACTTGTCTCAGTTTCTCACATCTCCAAGTTTTGGATCAGGTGAGTTGGAGAAAGGTAGATAAAGTGTCACATGGTGGTGTATATATACACACAAATGGCCATTTCTTACCAGGAGTTTCCTTGAGAATGTCCCTGGAGAGTCCTACAAGGTAGTGAAAGGTGGCTGTTGCCTTCTCTCCAGCTATGACTGTCACTGGTGTTCTTATTTCCTGTGGCCCCTCTATGAGTCACTGCCTTCTCACTGTCACCCTTCCACAGTCAGTGCTGGCTTTCTCATCTCCACAGGCTAACTCTAGCTCACAGGTTACCTTTCTCTCCCCATATGTTCCATTTCTAGTTCAGGAGAAACAGCCTCATTCCCCAGCATCCCTGGTATGGAGAGTTCATGCCACTACAGTCTTCTCTTGCCAGTGCTGAACCTGAGAGGCGATTGTGGTTTCAGCTACTTAACCTAGACCTTTTCCCGGTAAGGTGCAGTGCCATTGCTAATGGGTACCTATTCTCCATATCACAGGGGGTGCTGTGGGCTCTCCGAATGGGTGGTCTCAACCCATTATTTTGATGTGATTAGGGAAGGCTACAGCTTTCCTTGTGCTGGTCCAGTCTAATGAAGATGGCAAGGACTAAAGAGGACTAAAAATGCACGCTAACCATTTTCATACTATTTTACCACAGGTGACTTGACACTGTAAGGACACGTGGCAACCATTTTTACAGTTCTTAACTGTGTATGTCTTGACTAACACAAAGACAGGAGGGCACTGGTAAAGTTGTTTGTTGTTCTGTTAACATTCGTCTTTTATTTCTTTGGATTCCAGGTGGTTGAAGATACCTGCATGTAGAGATACCATCTCAGTTCTTCCTATGTGCTCACAGGGCGATTCTGAATTACCTGATTTAAAAGGGATATTTTGGAGAGCTTAGTGGGGTAGCACACAGCACTGTACTTGAGACCATGTTTTGTCAAGAGAATTCATGTAGGCACAGCAAGGGAAAACTCTTGATTACTTCCATTCTGAGAACACCAGTGTACCCTGCGCTGAGAAAATTTAAAGGAAAATTTGGTTTCATTTGCTACAATCAACCATCATACAAAAATATTAAATGGAGGTTTCTAGAAATAAATAATTCCTATATTTCTAACTTCATGCTTCTCTGAGTAAGGCGTTATCTCTCCTGCTGCTGCCCAGCTTCACGGGGGTAGGTGGACTCAGTGCCTCCTGTGGGCTGTACCCTCATTCCTTCCCATCACTCCATCCTCTCAGTGACCAAACGCACAGTGTGGCAGTACTTGGTGTATTTGGTGATGACCTGAAAAGCATGGGCAGAGGTGTTGGGGATGCTGAAACCTACAAGTGAAAATGCACTATGAGAAGAGACTATTTTTTTCTTTTTAAAGATATATTTATTTTAGTTTATGTGTATGAATATTTTACCTGCAGGTATGTGTGTGCACCTTGTGTGATCCTTGTGTCCGTGGAGGCCAGAAGAGTCTGCCGGATGCCTGAGAACCAAAGTATGGGCCATGTGATCTGCTATGTATAGAGGGTAAACATACCTCAGTTTGCCCAATGCTTGCCTGGAAACCCCCAACCCAATTCCTTAAGAATAACTTCCACCTCTTACTACAAGCAGTTCCTATCTAAAACTCCAGAGGCAGGACTAAGGCCAGAAATTATCCACTGAACCTCTACCCTGATATGCTCTTTCTTCCCTTCAAGCCCCACAGATCCTCCAGCCCCCAGGTGCCACAGCACAGTCTCCACTTCCTCAATGAGGCCAAGCCCTTCCGTTGTTGCGATTAAAAGAACAATTCTGTCTCTGGAGATGACCACCTTCTGTCTTCCAATTCCATGTTTCCTCTATCAATTCCTATCTAATAATGTGGATCCTGGCAGCTGAACTCTAGACCCCTAGAGGAACAGTAAGTGCTCTTCACTGCTGAGCCATCCCAAGCCCAAAAGTGGTCCTGAAAGAAAGACTACATTCACATTACCTGTTGTGGTAAAATTGCTTTGTTTTATTATTGATTGTTGACCTCTTACCATGTCTAATTTACAAATTCTATTTTGTAAGGAGAAAAGGAGCCATGGAAAATACAGACCTCTCCCTACTACCCATGATTCCAGGCACACACTGTGTGTCTTGGAGCATCCTCCAGGGCTAAGGGGGACTGCTGTACTACAGTTGTGTGTTCACTGAAGAAATGGGGTTGTTTGGTAGACGTCTCCCCCTTCCCTAGTAACTCTCTGCCTATATGAACTACTTTGAAAACACTTCTGTACATTTGAGTCATCTCAAATTATCTGGGATTTCTAGTTCCAATGCAGATGAGTGGTTTGAGCGGAGCGTGAAGCTCTACTCAAACTCCCAGAGGATGCATGTGCTCTATAGTCCTCTGTCACACTTTGGGTGACAGAAAACTCTTTCTTTGACTGAATAATCCATAGTACCATGCACCATGTATGAATACCAAGAGTCTATGGAGAGTTTGATGTCATGGAGAAGGTCTTAATGGAAATTTTATCACTAGAGTCTATTATTAATTTGAACTGTGGTTAAAAGTTTTGATGTCATTTTGTGGAAAGAGGGACTGTAATAGGAACAAGGGCTAAGGTTTTTGTGCATAATTTTGCTACCAACTGCCCCAGGCCATGAGCAGGCCTCTATGTGTCTATCCTTAGCCCACTCTGGTCTCCAGATGCCTAGCTTATGCTAACTTTTTATTTTCAAATATATCTTATATTTATGTGCCCATGTTTTTATAAACTTTGGCAGGTAACTCTGTATTTATATGCATTTTCTTCTCAGAACAAAAAGTAGACCCTTGCCCTTAGTGGATGCTTGGTAATATGTGCTGGGAACACATATGGAGCCTGAGAGTAGAGATGACAGATAGCCACTGAATAGTGAAGAAACTGGGAGAAGGGGGTTAAAGTTTCTCCAAAAAATCCTTATTTCTTAATGATGTTAACTTATTAGCACAAAAGAATATATCCTATAAATCCATACATAATGCATTTCTCAATTTTAACTCTTCCAAAATCTAGTAGTAACAATTGAGAGAAAGTTGTAAACCTTATCATTATTTTAAAAACAATTGTCGAAGGAGGGGGTAAAGCAGACCTATGCTCTTGTTGACACAGTCCACTGATTGCACACTGGGAATCTTTCTTCTTTGAGGTAGAATCCTCTAAGACACTAACCAAAACCACTTAATCTTCCCGGTAGTTTCTGCTGTACAACTATTTAATGCACCTGTTTTGATCATCTGTATCAGAATCCAGATGCTGATTTGAAAAGTCAGCAATTGAACTATAAGATGTCACTAGACTTCATCTCCTGGGTTATGGATGGGTCTCTTGAACAGAATCCAGACAAAGAAGGATGAGAAAGACAAAAACCCCACTTTGAGTTTTAAATTGTGTGTTATTACAAACAAAGAAATTGTCTGGAATTTTCTAGGTAGAAAAGGAGAGAGAAGGAGTAGGGAGGAAGAGAAAGAGAATTTAGTTGATAAAACAATTCTTGGTACATTTCAAAGGTGCCATGAGGCAAACTACATTTTGTTTTATTAGAGAAGTAAAGGCCCACATTTTCTTTTGCCTATTAAATTACGACACTTACCTTAACTTGTAAATTTTCTAAATTTCTATATTTAATACAACTGTGAAATAGCAATGAAACACTCAAGCTAATACTTAGGTCTTACACAATTTTCAAAAAAGTTAGATAACATGTTACAGAGAATAAACTCCGTGCTGCACCAAGTAACATATGAACAAATGAAAGTCTCTAAACAAGGTGATTCTTTTGTAAAAAGGGAACAGCAAGACCCAAACTTCATGGCAATCATACTGGGACAGAAGTTCACCAACACAGATGGTGACTGTGTCTTTCCCTCTTGGCTGGGGTCCAGCATCATAGTCTTGTGTGAATGGCTACTTTCAAAAGAATTGGCACAAAGGAATGAAAAGGAAGTGGGTGGTAGGTTAGGGTGAAGTGAGGTAGGGTGTGAATTGGGGTATGGTGGTCAGCAACTTCAGGACATCAAATTCCAGGAATGCAAGAGGTATGTAAATAAATAAGAGTTTTACAAGGTTGTAGAGATCAGAGTGTTTGCACAAACATTTTACAAAATGGCAGATTTGAAGAATGTTGAACTTTGGTGGGCAAACCACCCTTGATAGAAAAAGAATTCTCACACACATAACTGTATGCTTGAGATCGATTGAAACTTTGAATGCTTATTCTGAAAAAAAATATATACCAAATGCCACAGAATCACTCTGAATCTAAGTTTCCTTTGTAGCCTTATTGCTTTAAAGGAAACATATTCTGCTGTATCTGTTGTGTGTGTTTATGAAGTAAATACTCTCAGTGTCACTGGTGCCTGTAAAGGTGGCATCATAAAATATGGGACTGAGTAAACATTAGGAACAAACTGAGCTCCTTTAAAATCTTTAAGAAACCCCAGTACCGGAAGTAGAAGTCCCAACTTGCTGATAAATTCATGCTGCAGAAGAAAGATAATTTTTTGAACTGACTCCCATGATGGGAATAATTAACTCTAAAGTGAACCTGTGATCAATTCAGTTTTCATCACATAAGGTAAAACTATAGCAGCACACAAAAATGCAGTTTGATGTCAACTTGATACAAGCTAAAGTCATCTGAAAGGAGGGGACTGCAACTGAGGAAATGCATCCAGAAGATCTGGCTGCATGGTGGTTTCTTAATTAGTGATTGATGGGGGAGGCCCAGCCCATTGTGGGTGGTACCATTGTTGGACTGGTGGTCCTGGGTTCTATAAAAAAAAATCAGGCTGAGCAAACAATGAAGAGCAAGCCATTCGTTTAACCTCAGGATGGCCCTGGGAGGTGCTTCTATACAGAGGACTCAGACAGAAGGCAGCAGGGTCCAATGACATTTGAGAAGACAATCTTATGTCATCTCTGCTGTCTGCTAACCTAAGGGTCTGATTATCTGATTCAATGTTGTATGCCAAAGAGTTAAAATTTAGAGAATTCATCAAAATTCCCACATTTCGTCATTGTGTTATACAGGCCTCTCTGTAAGCTGGTCTTCTCTGTGCAGCAAGGGGCAGCATTGAATAGTGGAACTGCCATGCTACAAATGCTGGGTCTGACTTATTCACTGAGAATCACTGCTGTTTGTTGGTTGATCTCATCTCTATTAATCTCACAACATTCTCTTCATCTCTACTAATGTGCCTGGACTTTGTATAGTTGACGGTCCATCTACAAACAGTAATGGTGACATCATAATTCCCATATTTTCCCTTTTCCTCATCTCTGCCTGTGATCTTATTGTAGTGTTTAGATTAAGGAGTACTGGGTGATATGTTGATGCATATATGCAATGTGAAGTGGTTAGCCTCCATCTGGTATTTTGATAATCAGTCATGTGTCTAGTGATAGTTGCTTTACACTTGGGGTCCACACTCAGAGCATTTACATTAGAGAAGAATGAGGGCAGAGTAGCCCACAGGCACCCAGAAGGTTGTATGTACATGTGTGTGTACATGTCTGCTCATGCAAATGTGTGTGTATATGAGCAAAGCATCAATTCCAGTCATTTTTCAATCAACAGTGCATGTTAGCTCATTAAATGGTTTGAAAAGAGCCTCACTGCTGAACCTTTTTTAAAAAATGACTCAATGTTTCCCAATTTTATTTTTATTTCTGAACATATTCTGTATTTCCAAGTAGCCTCTTGACAGCAAGTTTCTGAAATCAGAAGTGGAATATTTTCAGAGACAGACGCAGACGAATCTCACAGTGCATAACAGAGCTGTGCCCAATAGAAAGCTGTTCAGTGTGCAGCAGCTGTCAGCATCTGTAGGTTCTGAGGAATACACCTCAACAAAACTCCAAAGGTATGGGGGTGGGATGAATATCGTGACTGACAGGTGACAGTGGCCTTGGGAAAATGGGAATCCTGAGAATATGGAGTTAGTGAAATGAGGAAGAAATTGTTCCCTAGCTAATGATGAGAAAGATGAGTGGGCCCTGGATGCAGAAGTTTAGAGCAGGTATCAGAGAGGGCAGGGCCTGGTTTTCCTGGTTGTATAGTTTCCAGTTTCTAAGAAGTATGATATGAAGGGTGGGCTCCCCCAAAGCGACTCCTTTGCAAGATCCATCATGACCTGTTGTCCCTTCATAACCTTGGGCTTGGAAGAAAGCAAATAAATATGATTTCTAACTGCTAAGGAGAGAATAAAGCAGAAAAAATGATGACCACAATACATTTGCCTGACGTATTTATTAGGAGTCTTTCCTGAAGCATTTGTCAGGGAGACATTGACAAGGAGAAGCCCATTTCATGCTCTCAGGTATATTCTCTGAGTTGTTTTAGAAAAGGGGGTTTAAAATGCAGATTCATGAATTACCTGTGCAAGCCTGGGCTGTGATGCCTCACCCAAGGACCATCTCTCATCCCACTCTGCAGACAGGAGCCCCAGTGGCCTGGGATTAGCTGTCCACTGCATCAGCTCCCTGACGTTTCAATCCAAGATGAAAAGTAGCCCAGCAATTTGCTTAAATCCCTCATTAATCCTGGATCAGAACTCCCCAGGGCTGCTGGGGAGGCTGATCATGCAGAGAGGATGTAGACTTGGCAGTAAGCTGCAAGCAGAGATGTTCTAGAGGGAGCCACTCCTTCCTGTTTGGCTGGATATGGGGAGAAGCAGCCTACCATGATTCCCTTCGGGGCCCGGGAGTGTTTCCTGGTGGATGGTGTGTGCTGAGTCTGTACCCTCTGTCCTTTGCACATCAGTCTGATGGCAGGAAGTTAGATGCAGGAGATGAGTTTCTGTTTTTCCTGGGGTTTTCTCAAGGAGTAGGGAAAGGAAGAGGCCCCCAGAGTCCTCTTTATCATAACTAGGAGATACTTGGGTGCTTGAAAGGAGCTGGCAGAGCTGGGCAGCTTCTCTCTGAACTGCCTTCAGAGACACAATCTATCTTTCCTTCATGTACAACTACATGGCACTTAATGAAACTCAGACTCATTAGGTCATTTTAAGGATGTTTGAATTTTAGCCTAATTTATTGGATGTAAATTTACTTTTATATATATTTAATTTATGCATATGAGTGTTTTGCCTATATGTATATATGTACAGCCTGTATATACAGTATCCTTGGAGGTTAGAAGAGGGCTTTGGGTCTCCTGGAACTAGAGTTACGGATAACTGTGAGACAATATGTGAGTGCTAGGAACTTGGCCTGGGTCCTTTGCAAGAGCCATGTGTGCTCTTAAGTTATTAGGTGTTTCTAATGGCCTTTCATACAGAGAATCAGTCAACCAAATCTTAAGTCACTAATGATCAACTATTTTAAAGACATGAACTCGAGTATTGATCTGAAGAATGGTATTAGCCCTTCCTCCAGAGAACTGCACAGCTATTGAATGGAAATACACACGCATGTCTACAGACCTTGCTTTTCATATGAGTTTTTCAATCATATGAGGTAATAATCGGGTTGGTGGACACTGATGTTTTTAGCCCAACATCCTGGGGAATGGGTGGATCTGGGAGGAGTTTGGGGCATGATTATGATCAAAAGAAAACCTTGTATTACATTTTCAAAGAGCTAATAAATACTAAAAGTAAAGTAAAATGCAATAAAATGAAGCCTACATGCGTGTCTTGAGTGTGTGCTGTACTTCTCCTAAGCACTTCTTTCTCTTCTTTAATGCCAGCTTCATTTCTGGTAAGCCCTTTTCTTAATAGAATCCAGCTTTTAAAAAATTATATGCATTAGGGGTAGGAAAGAAAAAGCAGGGTCTTAATGCATAACATGGTGTGTTATATGGACAGAGATCTTCACACCATGGCCCCTGCACGTCCACAGGGATGCAAGAGCATCATCTCCAGCCATCTGCTTTCCTGCATCTAGTCTTGTGGGATGAGCCTAGAAGGGTCCATAGGCATGAAGAAAGGAACCAACGAGAAGTTTGAATCTAAGTACAAAGTGGCCTGTACATCACCAAAAGAGATAACTTTCCTAGATACCTGCTGTGGTCTGGTTCTGTGATCCTCAATGAAAGGGAGAAGATACAGGTGTAGCATGCTAGGAGCATCATGAAGAACTGGCCTGAACTTAACTTCATGAGACTCAATGTTACCAATGGAAAAATCAGTGAAACTAGAAGAACTTTGCTGGAGCCAGTGAAGAGTGTCCCCAGTATGGTATGTATAGTGTATAGAGCACACCATAGCTGTGTCACAAAGCACAAAACCAGGAGGTATGGACACACAGTCATGTATCTCTGACCAATAAGCCTAATTTTTAAGGCACAGCCACCCATAATTTGGGACATAACATAAAGTCTAAATTAGATATAAAGATTTGGAAGTTTAAAAGATATGCTGATGCCTCCCTCCCCAAATGCTCTGAGCACAATGATAGGAACTTCCACATATTGATGGGAGGAGTCTGGTGGGTATGCCCATTTAGGAAAACTGTCATTATGTATGTATCATTGTATCCCAGTAGTTTCCCTGCTAAACACACACCATTCACCAAGGGAAATATATAGAATATGCATAGAATCATCATTAAAGTAACTGGCAATTGAAAACACTCTTGATGACTATCAGAGTTTCCTGGATCAGTATATGCTGTAGTGTCTTTCACTTACTAGAACACTGCGTAGTTACATGGAGCAACACAGACTGATCCACCACCATTTCTGCTGCACATGAGGACAGTAGTCAATCTGAAGTGTGTCTTTATGTTTAATAGATAAGTGGACTGGGGAGATGGCTCAGGGATTAGTATGTGATTCCAGCACCCATGTTGACTCACAACCTCCAGTAACTCCAGTTTGGGGAGTCTGGTGTCCTCTCTGGCCTCCTCTAGCATCAAGAACACACACAGTTCATATACATAATGCACTCAAAACACTCATACACATTCAAAATCATTTTTTGCAAGATAGATTTTTATATTTAAAAAGAATGCAGAAACACACAATTAGTGTGGAATAAGAAAATGAAATGGTTTTCCTGCTCTATTATAACATGGCATTTGAGGTGCATCTGAAGACAGGGAGCTGCGTTGTCAGTGTCGTGAGGAGAATGTCACCTTGCCATGATCTTCTGTCTGCGCACATCTTCATCATCAATCTGCACCCAAAACTGCACTTGCTGTACTGTGCTGACAATAAACATAAATCTAGAAGACAGAGCTTTCTGGATCTGCAATCACATGACAGCAAAAATGATAAAAAGATTTTTCTCTCTGTCTGCCCCTTGATCCTGTCTTGTTCTTTAACATGAAGCAAGCTTTGAGCCTGAGCTGTTCACATCCTCAAGGAGCTGCGCTGTTTGAATGGTAGGCATTTGATAACACTGAGTGCTTTTGTTCTTCTCGGTTCTAAAGAATTGATTTTGGATGATGAATTGTCATTAAAAACAGTTTAATTTCAGGTGAAGATATGATTATGAATTCCACTTTAAATCTTAAACACCTGCAGAACCCAACTGCAGTGACGCTCGTAAACACTGCTGCCTACAGTTGATGGGAGGTTGGTTTTCACTGGCAGGCATCCATTATTAATGGGCCACACCCAAGTGCTCTGTGATTTCTTTCTTGAATGCTGAGCTTCTCAGGAAGAGATAGGCAGAGGATATAAATTTTGTTTAGATTTAGTAGAGTTGAATGAGGCAATTTTAAGGAAAACCCTACCATATCAGACCAAAACTAAAGCTAAGCTAAGCAGCCCTAATTTATTACACGATAAAACCCTTTGTAGAAAATCAAAAATATCAGCTAACCAGAGTCCTGGAAAGAAAATAAAGTTTAAGGTCAACCAAACCATAGGTAACAAATAAACTGATAAATCCAGATACCAAAAAACCTAGTATCAACAGTTGACCATAGACTCTTCTTGTCAGCATGGGTGTTATTATTTTGTATTTTAGTCCACAGGTTCTGTAGAACTGGGACCGGTGATGAGTTGGATCCTTAGGGGAAGGAGGCAGTGGTGAACAGGTAGAAGCTGGTTATGCAGGGCTCATGACTAGCCTAAATCTCTCTGTACTTGGTGCTGTTTCTAACATAGTTGACTCATGGTTCTGACCACCCACGGTCAGCAAGAGGTGAGCATCTTTGCTTTGGTAATAGATATATCTGACTGCCCAGAAGAAGCCTGTACAGATTCAACACACATTTGTCGACTGTGTTATTTTCATATTTGTGTCCTCAGCTATCTTTCATCATCCATCCCACTTTTCCCACATATAATCTTTTCCAAGAATTCTCTGTGACTCCTTTTTTTTCCCACATATAGATGCTATAATCTTTAAATTTGTGGATACATCCTGTTTGTGATGCTAAAAATGCCATACCTGTAGATTAAACTCTAAATAGTTCCAATTTTGCATTCTCTCTTTGAAAAATGGATACTGTAACTATTTTCAAAGTGTTTTTCTATCTTTATTAGAACTTGGTACTTTCTCCATGTGGGGCCCAGCAACCTACAATGAAAAAAAATGAGGCATTTTAACCTTTGTTATTTCCAGTGCAATGTTTTTCTATTGCACATTCTAGTTAGATATATTAGCCAAGGTAACGTTAAAACATTTGGCATTTATTGTATAATTACCCATGTGCTGAACTTGGACTGTGATTCAGTTTGTTGCTGCTCTCACCTCTTTAACTCCTCCATAATATTTACTTACACTGCAGTCTTTTTATGTTAACCTTCCTGTGTTAATGATCTGACTGCACATTCTAATGACACAGTACTCTAAGCAGATAAGGGTCAGCACATCAACACAAACATGAACCCAATGCGAACAATGATTTGAATGAAATCACAAAGTATCCGAGATGATAAAAGCATAGAATTTTTCATCTCGTTAATAATGAAAACAAGTTAAAATTAATTAACATGAAAATATTGTTTGGTCCCATCAGCAGTGACTGGGGACATCATTGTTTTCAGAACACACCAGTATTCTTGTTAGAGTACAACAAGCTCACTTCTGGCTCAGGAAGTGAGAAGTGAACACACTCCAGAAATAAACATGTCCTGCATGGTGTAAATGAGGGGTGGGGGAGGTCTTTTACCTTAGGAAATGGGTGTTAAAGGCGCGGCAGAGGGGTATAGATATTTACAATTGCAATTGTAACATAATTAACCTTTGCTGTGACCTAGGACATGGTTAGTAACAGATGCCACTAGAAGGATGATGCTAGAATTCCCTACTGAGGGTCCAGACGTGCATTCAGCAGCTTTCTTGTAGACAGGGAAAATTGGATATGGTACACAGTAGTCTCTACACACCAAACAGGAAAACATCTCATGCCACAGGAGTAAGCAGAGAAGGTATATGGAGACCTGCGGGTAGGGGATGTTATATGAAAAGTAGGAAAACAGCCTCCAAATGAATCATTTTGGTAGCTTATCTTTGGAAGACAAACTTGTCAATGTGCCACTAGCATCCTTATGATAATATTTCCATTTGTCTGAAGCCCATTGTTATTAGCTGTAGGTCGATAACACTGTTATTATGATGTGTAATTATTGAAATGCAGAAGCTGGAATATTGTGAAATAATTTTTAAAATCGCCTTCATTAATGAAATGCTGCAAGACCCTGGTGTTCCGTGCAGCTCAATTCGTTTGGTTGTGTCTGGTGGTCGTGCTGCTGATGGCGTCCCAGCTTCCCGCTGTTTCAGCTCTGCAGTTGGGCCCATGCGTTTTGGCACAGCCTTCGTGATTTCACTTTTGTACTGAGTATGAAATTGGAAGCTTTGTGAGGCACTGAGCAGATATATGAGCTGAACAAATTATTCTATTATTCAGGACAGTATCTCTAATTGATGTAAGCTCTCCTGTCCACAGTATTTTCCCCAGCACTTGCCCTCTATGAACCTCTCATCAGACATCTCCAGGGTGACTGTGTCCTGACACAGAATCGGTGTGACAAGCAACACATTCAGTCCACTGGGACACATGCAGTCCGTGAGAGCTTAGTGGCACTTTTGTTTTGAAATATCAACCTGTACATCAAAAACTAGTTAGTAGAATGTGTTTCTGCCTCCTTAATGCTAGAAACACCAGCAGTGGAAATTGTGCTTGTGGGTATTCAGATCCTTTCATTAGAGGGCTATTGCTTTTGTTGAGAGACACTGTAGTCACCAGAGTAGAACATGCTGGAAGTCAGCCAGCCTGAGATTCCACTCAGGCCTGCTGGCTGAGAGCTGTTGTCATACTGGATGTGCCTTTAACATACATTCCAGGGAGGAAGGAGACTGCCCCAAGTTAGGACCCTTCAAGGAAATAAATAACAATATTTAGTAATTTAGTAACAATTTAATTTTGCCCAGGGAGACCCTTCACTACAAAGTCCAGGCCAACACCCAGGCGAGTCCTCATTCTTCCAAACAAATCTGGACAAAGAGATGAAGGGGGCAATCGCAGGACTCCTCATACCCCAACGAGTGTTCATCTGGTTCTGTGGGTGATGACTAGGTTATGAAGCCAGTGCCCTTTAAACTGGTATGCATTGTGCAGAAAGTAATGTTTCCTTCCAATAGCAAACTGGTAAGGAAATGGACCTGGGGGTATCCCATGCCTCCTTCATGTGGGAGCATTGTGCTGAAGAGGTCCATGTCAACATGGTCATGACAAGCATGCGGTAGGATGGCCTGCTTTGGGTTACTTCCATTAATCTTCAGGGTCTACCAAATACAGTTCTCTGAAGCCAAAATAAGGCACTACTAAATATCCGTTTAACAGGGAGATAATGTGGAAGTCGGAATTGTTAGAGTAGAATGTTATAAAGGAATGCACACATTAGTCTTGTCTAACTGAGCTACTCTTATCATAGTTTCTTCAGAGAGAGCTAGCAGGTTCAGTCAGTGACCCAGGAGCAGCAGCTTCCTGAGAGGAAATCAGTTTGACACCATGTAACATTCAAACATGCACACATACATATAAGATATCCACTCACTTACATACATAAACACATAAGACATACATATAGTTACCCACCCACTTACATACATAAACACATAAGACATACATATAGTTACCCACCCACTTACATACATAAACACATACATAAGACATACATATAGTTACCCACCCACTTACATACATAAACACATACATAAGACAGAGGCACATAATCACATATATACATTCAGACACACAGAATATTCACATCTGTACATGCATAAATACACATGTACACATACGCATATATTTATTTATAGACACATATGCAAATATACAGGAATAAATGAACATACATACATATTCTTACATACAGATACACACAGACAGACAGATGCACAAACCTATATACACACACCTATACCCACATGTATATATACACACATGTACATGAATATACAAACACATATACAAACATACACACATATAATACCAACACAGACACACACACACACACACACACACACACACACACAATATATATATATATATATATATATATATATATATATATATATATATTCCATTCCTGTCATGCCTGGAGTCAGCATAGCCATGATGTCAGTGGGGGTTAATGAGGATATCTTAAGATTTCTTAAGATTGAGGTTCAGAAATGTCCCAAGACCATTGAGTGATTTGAATTTATGAGATAAAAACGAAAATGTGTAAGAACACTCAAAAGGGAAAGTGGGGAAATGTTTATAGAAAAAAAATAGCAAAAATGTTGTCACGCTTAGAAGTAGGTGAGTGATTTTTCGATGATTGGCAAAAAAAAAAAAAAAACCACTGTGACTGACACAATGCTCACCAATGCTGACCATGTTCATACAGACAAATATACATGGCATTAGCCAATGTCAGTATGTACATATATGGCACTTAGTGTTCACCAGTGTCAGAACACGTGTATATAGTACACAGTATTTACTGGTGTCTGTACACACATATATGATACAGTGTTCACCAGTGTGAAGACACGTATGTACGGTTCATGGTATTCTCCACACTCATTTCATATATGGTACATATTGTGGTGCTTTGAGTCACATGACCCCATAGTCTCATACATTTACTTGCTTAGTGCCCAGTTTGTAAATTGCTTTTAATAATTAGGAGGTATATCCTTGTAGGAGGATGTGTGTCACTGGGAGGGGGGTGGGCTTTGAGATTTTCAAAAGCCCACACTAGGACCAACATCTGTCTCTGTCTCTCTTCTCTGTCTGTGTGTCTCTCTCTCTGTGTGTGTCTGTGTCTCTGAATCTGTTTCGCTCCCTTTCTCTGCTTGCATGTCTGCAGATCAGGAGTTAACGCATGGTGCATTATGCACTAACACCATGGCCCCTGACTTGATGGTAATGGACTAAGCCTCTGAAACTGTAAGCAAGCTCTCAATTAAAATGCTTTCCTTTGTAAGAGTTGACTTGGCCATGGTGTCTCTTCATAGCAATAGAAAAGTGACTAAGACAGTAACATTTCATATTTATATGTGTGAAAATTTATGAACGAATCTAAGAATGAACATAGGATTGACATTGCTGGAAAGATAGCAACCTTTCCACTGGGGGAGTCAGAGCCACTGGAAAACCATGCACTTTCACACCCACAGTTACGAAACACTTTTAAGAATGCCTGAGGCCTACAGAGGCAGATAGAGCACCTGGCAACATGTATGCATCCTGAATCCCCGGGATGCAGCTGGTGGTAGCTTCCTTCCTGCCAGCATTCACAGTGACCAGAGTGCAAGGAAAACTCGGGGACATTTGTGTGAACCTCTGCATCTCTTGTCCTGTTTGTGCTGTGGTACCATGTTTATGTAGAAGTCTAATTTCACTGAAATCTCATGTTAACTCACAGTTCTGACATCAATTTTCATATTCCTATCTGCGTGAAGTCATCAAAGTGCAGCATAACATAGTCATACATTCTAGTGTTTGTTTACAGCTTCTGGGAGATTACCTTCATCTTGCTGTAGTTAGCAATGTCTGCTGGCTTTGATCTGTCTGGGATTACATCACAGAATATGTCCAGTTGTTACTGTTTCCAAATTTGAAATGTGTGACCTAAGCCATATTCTCAAATTACTGGTGAAATGAAGACTGGTGGCAACAGTTAACTATGTCACCACGAGCTTTGTTGAAATGCCTTAGTGAGCATTTGGTCCGCAAAGATTGACTGCCTTCTGCTTGTGTTTCTGCAGTGAAGACTTGGCAGGGTGTGACCATTATGCTTTCTTGGGACTTTGTAGCCTTGGTTACATGAGATATATGCAGAGGGTTAGAGAAACATTGAAAAGGATATAGGGTGAGTGACCAAACGAAGATTGAGAACATTATCTGTTGTGCCCACATCCTGGTAGATTCATGATCAACTAACACAACCAACGATCCCTTGAGGAGAGACAGTTTCAGTTGAAGGATTGCCCAGATCAGAGCAGCCCGGGGCCACACCTGTGGGGAATCATCTTGATTGCTGCTTGATGTAGAAGGGCCTAGCCCACTGTGGGTGGAGACCATCTTATAGAGAGGTTGAGTAACCAACACCTGAAACGAGTCCTCAAGTCTGCTCTGCAGAGCCCTAGTCTTGACCATCCAAGGGATGTCACAGCAAATGGACCAGTAAGAAGCCCCAAGGTCTGCTCATCAGTGATGTGGCTGCATATAGTCCTGTGAGCCACAGTTAACTCTTATATGTGTACCAATTTAGTTATAAAAGTCTCCAAAATACTTAGGTACAATATATGTGTTTTATCGCCACAGGATTTTGTCATAGTCCTACGGTCTGTAATGTGTGTTTAGTGTACCATGAGGTACCATGGTGTTATGGAGATGAATACAGTCTGCACATGTCAGTCTGGCAAAAGAACAGGAGTACTTTGGTCCCTACAGTCATCTTCTCAGCCATGGGCTTTTGTTCTGGTTTACGGTACCTGGCATGCCTTACTTCTTGTGAAGCAAGCCTCTGCTCTGGTCAGAAGAAGTTGGTTGCCTCCATAATAGTCATGCCATTCTATCACTAATAGGCACATCATGCCTGGAAAGACAGTCATATTTAGCACTCAGGGTCCACAACTGGATAAAGACCATAAAAAGCTTTCTCTTCCCAGCAGCATGTGTAGCTTCTTCCGGCATCATAAAAGCTGATCAACAGGGAGGAAGCTCCCAGTTTAGTTACAGATGGATTTCTCTATGACTTGCAACCAGTGTGTGGTATCTTTAACAATAGGCTGTTCATCAACTGTGGCAGATAAACAGAGAACATTGGCACTTGGCTGTATTGTTTAGGGGACCTATAGGGCCTCCGTAATGGGCAATTCATAGGGTGATGCCATACAAATGGCACTGATGCAGTGTCTTTCTATGTAGCCCAAGCTGGTCTTGAACTCACAATCCTCCCATCTCAGCTTCCTCAGTGCTGACGCTGATAATTGTGTGAGGTTTTTATTTCTTAAATGCTTTTAGGACTTGTCGTTGAAGCCTTTAAACCTGTAGATTTTCTTTATGGAAATGATTTTAGCAGAAAATTCAATTTCTCTAACAGATGTAAGGCTATTCAGGTAATAAATGCTTTAGGGATGGACTTTGGTGTCATATATTGTAGTGGTTTGAATAAAAATGGCCCACATAGGCTCATATATTTGAATGCCTATTCACCAAGGAGTGACACTATTTAATAGGGTTAGAAGGATTAGAAGGTGTGGCATTGTTGAAGGAAGTGTGTCACTGGGGATAGGCTTTGAAGTTTGAGAAGTCCATGCCACACTCAGAGTCTCTCTCAGCCAGTGGATCAGAGAGTAAGCTCTCAGCTACTTCTCTAGTGCCTGCACGCTGCTATGCTCCCTGCCATTATGATCATGGATTAAACCTCTGAAACTGTAAGCAACCCCCCACCCCAGTTAAATGGTTCCTTTCATAAGAGTTGCCTTGGTCATGGTGTCTCTTCACAGCAATAGGATACTGACTAAGGCATATGTCTTTCAAAAAATTTTACATCTCATTAAAGCTGATTAATTTATTGACAGAAAGCATCCCTTGTTATTAATATATGTACTATGTTTTAAATAGCTGTAAAATCTATAGCAACTCCACTGCACTCTGTACTTTTAAAAAAGATTTCTGTTGCTTATGTATATAACTTTTATCTGCAGGTAAGTATGTGTATCACATGAATACAGTGCATGTGAAATTCAGGAGAGTGTCACATTCCCCAAAACTGGAGTTCAGATGGCTGTGAGTAGCCATGTATGTGCTGGCAATCAAACCGAGGTCCTCAGCAAGAGCAGCCAGTGCTCTTAACCAATGACCATCCTCCAGTCCTTCATTTGTACTTTATGCCAGTTGCTGTTCTGTGGGGTTTTTTTTCTGGTTATTTTGGCTAGACTTTTATTTATTGTATTGATCACAAAGAGCTATCTCTTCTTGGCTAGCATAGTTATCTTGATTTTCACTCTGAATGTGTGTTGTTTGTTTGATTTGATTTACTTTCTGTTCTTGTTTTCTTCAGATGTAAATTAAGATGCTAATTACAAACTATGGTTCTATCCTGATATGGTCACTCCATGTAATAAATTTCCTCTAAGAATTGCTTTTAAAAATATCCCAAGTTAGTATGTCATAATTTTATTTTCATTCCGTTAAAAACCTGTCATAGCTTTATGATTTCTTCTTTGATTTTACTTTTAATTTCTTCTTTGAAACAAATTGTTTAAAGAGGTATAACTTGGTCTCTGAATATATTGGCATGTTGCAGAGACCGTGCTGTTATTGATTTCTAATCTTTTTTCATTATAGTCACATCACATACTCTCTGTGATTTGGATGACCTTAAATGAGTTGAGACTTGCCTTGTGGTCCAGAATAGAGCCCATTCAGACAGTGATCTGTGGGTAGCCACACAGGCTGTGCATACCCCTTGCCACTGTGGAGTGTTCTCTATAATGGAAAGGAGATCATATAGGTAACAGTGTTTGGTGTTTGTCCATGTTTGAAAGACGTTTGGGAACCTTTAGATATAATTATAAATTTATGAACTGCTCTTTGAAACACTGTTGGGTTTTACTTCCAGCATCTTGAAGCTCAACTGTGAGTTACACAGATCTTCAGAGTTATCATTTAATTACAAAGTACCTATTTAGCTATAAAAAAGCAACATCACTACCCCAGCTTTCTCTGGACCAATGTTAATGTGGTTTCTAATGAAGAATTTGGTTTTGCCAAAATTAAGGTCTTGCATCTGTTCCTGGCCCCTGGTAGGGAATCTCCAAGTCCTTAGCACTCACTGAGTGGCAGGAGTCTCCTAAGATCCTGTGGGTCCCTGCCACATATTTTTATGCCACATATTTTTATGCTAAACATATAATTTATGTAAAAACATCAGTTATGACTGGTGGGACACATGTTGCCAACCAAGACTCTGGGATAAGGTGGGAGCTGAGCTCAGAGAACTCCTAATGAATGTATCAGTTCATCACACCTGTGCAAAAGAGCCCCAGTCAAAAGTCTAGTGAGTTCCCGAGTTTAGCACCATTCATGTGTAGTGTCACCACCAGGAGGACTTGGTGGTGTCAAACCAGGGGACAGTATAAGCCTTGTGCTTGGAATGGCTCAGACTCTTCCTTGTAACCAATATGTGTCTTTATGTTTTCCCTCTGATAAACTAATAATCTACAAACAAGAGTGGAACATCCTCAAGTTATATTATTCCTGACAACAGGATTTCCCGACACAACTTCCTGCCCATGGGCATCTATACCAGAAGTATAGATGAACATGTTCATGTCTTTCTACAGTGCCATAATTTATTCAAGAGTAATGCATTCATAGGGATTAGGGGATTCAGTGGCAGAAGTGTTTCATATAATCCCATGTACCTGGACAAGGCAAATGCAGGCTTTTGTTACAATCTTGATTACTAACATTAACTACCAATACACAGTACATATGATATCTGTATTCATGATATGAGTGAATATGAGTTAAAGAGACTGAATCAAAGTCCACGAGGGTTCAGAAAGCGGCCTGTGCTGATAATATAAAGAACCTGGCAAGTGCTGTGGGGGGCAGGTCTTTCCATTCTCTTCTTTATGCCACCTGTCGGGCTCATTGCAGATTGATGCCCTCTATGTGCTTTGTCACCTTGGTTTCTGCAGTTCTCTGTTTGTTGTTTTCGTGGTTGCCTTTGGTTTTAGACAACACAGCTGTATCATGGCACTGCCTATTTTCTAACTAGTCATCATATCATCAGAATCTAATAGTAACTTCCCTGTTTCCCTGTTTATCCCCATAGTGAATTTAAATATACATTTATTTATTCCTAAGTCTGTTCTACCACATAGATAATAGGCCTTCTGGATTTTAATGTATAAGCTATAATGTATGAACCTTCTAGAGAGGGGTTCATAGTTCTTTGTCCCCAAACCTATCCCTACACCCCTCAGGAGGGTTTAAGATTAAATACATACTCACAATTCTCAGGTTTTAGTTTTTGTCTTGTTGACCATTTTAAAGTCACATATCTGTAGTGTCACTGGCAAAGACATCAGGGTTCATCAGACCTGTATGGGGCCATGACATGTGGCCCTGGGTAATAGAGGACACTGTGTTCTTCCAGAGAGAGGGGAGAGGTATAGTCACTGACAGTTGCCAGCTGCCCCACTGAAAAACATGTAATTCTTCTGCAGGAAATTCATCTTCATTACTAATGGAATACATTTGAAATTTTTGAGTCTTGCTCAGTGTTCTACGAACTGACTTGATTTCTCAAAATATATATGTTTTACGGAACTAGCATACCAACCATCAATCTTTTGACCAAGGAATTATTTATACACTTACATGAGAAACCCTTCTGAGACAGCTGCCTCTTAACTTTTCCTACACAAGTTTGAGACCTGAGTTTGACTCAGAACCTCCACATGAAAGGCCAGATATGGTGGTATGCTTAATACCATTTGTAAAACAAATCCTAGGGAGGCAGAGGCAGAAGGATTCCTAGGGCTCTATAGCCAGCTAGCCAAGCTTAATTGGCAATCTCCAGGTCCTAATTAGAGACTCTGGGTGAAAAGAAGATGGATAGTTCCTGAGTAAAAATGCCTAAAGTTGATGTCTGGTCTACAGATGCATAGACAAACCTGTTAAGACACACCTGTACTCATAAACCCACAGCATACATAAACCTAAAGATACATACATATCAACATATAAATATGCACATACTTGTACACATGAACACATGCCTGTTTGCAATACATATATATATATATATATATATATATATATGTACATACCTGTATATACAAACATATAAATATGCACATACTTGCACACACGAACACATGCCTCTTTGCACATACATATATGTATATATGTACATACCTGTATATACGAGCATATAACATATATACAAACAGAGAAAACATTTATTGAGAGTGTATTTTGTGGTAGTACAAGATCTGGTACTGAGTGGAGCAGATGGCATCTTGCCTCCAGGAAGCTTCTGGCTGATTTCTATACGTGAGCTCAGATTCTACACCTTAAATCCAGTAAGATGCCCCCAACCATTCCCGAAGCTCGTATGCCCACACGCTAGAGCACAAAGAGCCTGCTGCCCACAGGTGTCTGAAATTGGCCTCTTCCTCAAAGACAATATTATCTGTCGTGGTTGCTGATTACAGTGAACTCTATGCGCATTGTTGAGATTTACTGCCTCAATTTTTCCTATAATTACATCTGAATTTACAATGTTAGCTAAGAATATAATTAGCACTTCTTTTTGGCCATATCATATACCATGTGAGTCCAAAGCAACTGTAACAGGATATGATGGACAATGTTGACTGTCGACTTGACTGTGAGGGAACTGTCAACTTCACAGGTTATAGGCCGATCGCTGGGCACATTTGTGAGGGAATTTCTAGATTGGTGAACTGATATGTGTGGGCAGCACTACTCCACAGCTGAGGTTCTGGACTGAATAAAAAGGGGGTACAATGTGACCAGCTGCTTCACGCCCCTACACCATGCCTCCCCCGCCATGATGGACTGTACCCTTGAACTGTGAGTCAAAATCAACTCCCTTCCCTCCTGAAGTTGCTCTGTGGGGCTTTTTTTGTCAAAGCACAGGAAAGTAAGTAGTACACAGGGAAACTCACATGGATTGCACAAAATAAGTTTTCTCTGAGGATATCTAGGGCTTTTATGTAGTAGGTAGATTTAAAAAATGCAGAAGGGCAGTCGGTGTGTGAAGTCTTAGAAATAGTTCCTGGAATTACCCAGGCCCTGGGGCCATCACATCACATTGGTGTGTGTGTCCAGCACTCTTCTTGTTGGACTTCTCATGAAGGAGACTCAACAAAGCCTTCTTGTGTGGTTCTTATTACAGTGCTAAGTACACCTCATTCCCAACTCTGAGGGCTTTGTTGTCTGTCTATGTGCTTCTCTAGACTCAACCTTCACCAAGCCACCCATGTGCTGACGCCAGTCAGCATGCAGCTGTGGAGGAAGAGGAGACAGTTCCATGTCTTGGCTCTTGTGACCAGCTGTGCCTCCCTAGAAAGGGCCATGCTCGGGAGAGGCCCTGGGCAAGTGGACAAGAGGGTGCCGGTATACAGGCATGCCCCTGAGGGCCATAGAGATCCTGGGACGCTGAGTCTTAAGGTTCTGTCTATGAAAACAGGGAAATGAAGGAAGACAGAAAAAGGAAGACATTGCAAGGCGGCTCAAGGCAGAAACCATAAAGCTTTTGAGAAATGACATGAAAACCATGGACCTCTTCCAGGAAGGTAAATAGACAAAGCCTTCTGCGTTGAAACCCTGAGGCCCTGGGGAGGCAGCCTCCATCCTCACAGTTCACACAAAGTTAACCGGGTTCTTTTTTTCCAATATTTATTTCTGTGCCTCCAAAGCCTCCCACGTCTCACATACTGCTTTCTTTTCAGAGGAGTTATGACAAAGAGGAAGGGCAAGTATCGATCTTGTCTCTAAACACTAGGGCAAGTACGTGAAAACTTTCAGCAATTTGTCTAAGCTCCAGTAGTCATGTGACTTCGATACTGAGCATGCACTGCCTGAGTCGGACTTGAGAGAGCTGAGTTCTGAAGCCTGATCTGCCAGAGGTCTGGAGTAGGACACACCTAAATCCTGATGCTGCTTCCACCCTGACATCTCTGACTCCTTGCCTGTGGCAGGGGTCACAGGGCCTCGTGAGGGCTCCAGAAAGTTAAAAGGAACAACTCCCCAACCCAGCACTCCCCTGTGCCTTCCGATGGAGAGAATTCTTCATGAACTATCTCAGGCTTTATTGGAAAGAGTTTCGTTGTCAGCATGCCAAAATTGAATTGTGTTTCTCATAGAGTTAATATCTCTCAATAAGAATTCTGTTTGTGTCCTGGATATGTGAAAAAAGACAGGCAAGAAAAGACAAACACAAGTATCGGCTTCTTGCTGCTCTTGGAGATTGGCTGGTCCCCTGCCCCTGCCAGAGGCATGACATCCGATTCCCCACTTTCAGCATAACTCCTTCCTATTTCACTCAATTATTGATGCTTCTAGATGCACTAGATCTCATCTATAGAGTGCTGCCTTCAGTGCCCAGGCCTGTTCAGAAAAATGTACAGGAAAGATTTTCATTTCCATTTCTGAGCTGAAATACCTTCCCAAGATTGAAAGACAGCCTTTCCCGTGGACTGAGAAGCCCTGGTATCTTTTCTAAGCAAGTACTTGGGAGAGACGTTTTCGCTGTGTGGGGAAGCCCCTGGCTGTCTGTGCATCACCGCCACTGCCACTGTCCACCTCCCAGCCACTGCCTCTGCCTATGTTGCTGCAGTGCTCGGTGTCAGCTTCTTCTTCTTTTATTTTATTGATTCTTTGTAGATTTCACATCATCTCACTCAGCTCCCCGTCTCCTCTCATCTGCCCACTGCCCTTGCAACCTCTCCCCACAAATCAAAATCAAATTTAAAAGGAAAATAAAACCAAACCAAACAAAGAAACAAAACAAGAAATAATTCAGCATGGGGACCAGGTTCCCAAAAGCTTCTCCCAGCCTTGATGCAGGGAGAGGAGCTGGGTCCTGTCTCAACTTGATATGCCATGCTTTGTTCAAGGCCAGGGGA
The DNA here is from genome assembly GCF_003668045.3 of Cricetulus griseus. Taxonomy (NCBI): domain Eukaryota; kingdom Metazoa; phylum Chordata; class Mammalia; order Rodentia; family Cricetidae; genus Cricetulus; species Cricetulus griseus. The sequence goes on along the minus strand of NC_048601.1, from coordinate 95,691,322 downwards.
GGCCTGCACCTTTCTGAATGGAGATGGAGGAGGAGGGGATGGGGCAGGGGATAGATAAGAGACATGGGAAGGGAACAAGAAGACAAGAGGGAAGGGAAACTATGGTCAGTATGTAAAATAAATGAAAAATGTTAATTAAAATAAAAAATTAAAGGAAAAAGAGGAGGAGGGAGAAGAAGAGAGAATGGATCAAGCTCTTCCCTGAGGGGTAGGACCCACCCACCTGTTGCAATATCCAGCGAGGACAGGACCAGCCTTTCCGGGGTCAGTGAAAGACAGAGCCTGCTCAGCAATGCTTGGTTCCAACGACACCCATGCTAACACAGGCCATGAACATCCCCACAGATCCCAGCTGCAGCAGGACCATGGGCACAAACATGAGTGCTGTCACTCATGGCTGAGCATGCACTGTGGTCCTGGAAAGCATACCTTGGATCTGATCACTCCTTAAGTGATCACTACTTAAGACCTGTACAAACCTTCCCTATGCTTGGACAACCCAATGTCAGCAGCCACCCTTTATCCCAGGAGAACCACGGCTGCCTCCCTCACTTCTGCCCACTGGCCAGTTTGCCCCAGACCTACCTACAGGCTCACTCACATTCTAGTCCTAGGCCAGCTTGTCCCAGCATAGAGCATCTGCCCCGCTGTCCCTAGCACAGCAAACTGTGGAGTGTTAAAGTGTCTACATGACTGTGGCATCGGGTGCCCAGATTAAGTGTTAGTTAAAACTGTTCTGTGCATTAAAGTGTTAGTTAAAACTGTTGCAGTTAGCATTAAGATCTGTGGAGTCCGTAAAGCAAATGTCCCTCTTCCGTGTTGGCAAGCATCAGCCAGCCACTGATGCCTGCACAGAACTAAACAAGAGGGAGAGGGAGCTTGCTTCTGTCTGCCAGCACTGAGAGCTTTCACCTCATTTTCTTGGCCTGTACACAGAAATTCCTGCCGGCCACTCCAGTTCTTAGGCTGCTGAATTTACACTGACTTATGCTGCTGTCCCTTTCGGGTCTGCTGCTTGCATAAGACCCACTGTGGCATATCTCATAACTACATACACACATATACAGACACGCTTACACATATGGATCTATATATGAAGATAGAAATCTCTTTTATGTTATATAATACAACATGTAAAATAATCTTTTATATAAACTATATAATATGAATATACAGATGTAAATCAGCTGTAGATGTTACAATTTATGTGAAGGAAGATTCTACTATATAACAATATATAGTTTTATATGTATACAGAGGACCCAAGTTTGATTCCTATTATCTACAAAGTAGTTTTCAACATCTGTAACTGTAATTTCAGGGAATCTGATGTCCACTTCTGGCCTCTCCGGCACTACACTTTCCAGTGCTCAGTGGTACTGAGCACTGTGTGAAGCTCATAAACTCACTCCATATACATACATACATACAAAATTTTTAAAAATCATTAATCAGAATACATACTTTTGCATATATAAATATATTTAAAATGTGCAGACTTGATAGTTTTCATTCCCTTTGTACATATAAAATGTTTAGATGTGCACACACATGGGCATGCATGTGAATATAAATTTGGGAATAAATATACTCAGATGCAAATGTAATCATACACAACAGAGTAGGCACAGACAGACGTGTTATGTACGTATCTCATTTTGGCTCTGTTTTCAGGGAGATCTTGATCCTATACAGCCTCACTAGTCTAGGCGTCTGTGTGACTCATCCCCAAGCAGTTCAGGTTGTCACTCAGTCTGTGTTTAAGGGAAACTCACATCCACCAGGCCTGCATTACTTCCTGCTCCCTCACACTCCCGGGACCCTTACCTGGCTACATTTGTTTCCTTTCTCATCCCACAATGCATCAATTCTAACGCAGTGATCATTTCTCAGGTCATCTCTACACTTGGACTGCATTTTAACAGGCTCCACCAGCATGGGAAGGTGATAGTTTCCTGTTTATAGATATGACAACAAAACACACAGTGTGGCTACCAGATGCTCATGAAAACAAGTCATGGGTAGTCAAAGCAGAAAAGTTACATTGGACTGGGAAAAACTGGCATTGACTTGCTCTGTAGCAAAGAGCCGTTAGGAAGGTTCACTGTGGGTGTGAGATTATGGAATGAAATGACCATATAGTCATTTGTATTTCCATTTATAATTATTGGCATGATGATATGTGACTAGTAATGAAGTATAGATAGAGGCAGTTTTAACAAAATAAAGATTCCCATGAAAATTAATGTTTCCAATTTTAAATGTCAAAATGGCATTTCTTTCCCAGCAGTGTATAAAATAGAGGTCCATTTTACAGCTGATGGTACTTTGGACTTGATAAAATATGTAATTTATATGGAGCTGGCACCCTGTCAATGTTGTCATTCTTGGTCTGGTGCCTATCATCTGTTACTGATTGTTACTGTCATTGTGCTGTTAGGACACTTGGGCCAGGAGCGTGTCTGAGTTGGTTCTGATAGAGGCATGGAGAAGGTATTCTTTGAGCTCTCTCCTTTCATCAGCAGAAGGAAAGACATATATTTGATGTAGTTGAAGAATGACATGCTTGTAGTTCAAGTAGGTATTCTGTGATGGAATTATAAGATTCCCTTGGGGAGGGAGAGGTGAGCCCTTTTTTGCCTTTGCACTTTCCAGCCCTTGAGCTAGAGTTTTTCCTGTCCCCATCTCTTGCTCACTTCAAGTGCCCCCTTCCATCCTGCAGGTTCTTACATAACTCTGGTGCCACCTCCATGGGGCCTTTCTGGAAGTCTCTCCCTCAGACTTAAGCACTTAGACTCCTTTGACAAAAATATCTAAATCCTTCTTCATTCATTGTAGTACTTTAGAGATTGGCCAATACCTTCGTGGGTCTTGCATCATTCAAAGTTCTTGGGGGAGTCTTTGGCTATGCTTACCTCCCAGCTAGCTATATAAGGGTGTCTGGAAATTGGGAGAACGACATGAAGACTTTATGCAATGCTTTCTGGATAATCAATGACCCATAAGGAAGCTGACTTTGCATTTCTCATTGTGTGTCTCCTGGCTTCCATTCAATTGTAGCTGATGCAAAGTGCAATGACACTAACGCCCTTCTCTTTATAAAATAGACTTTCAGGTCTGGCCTGTGTTTGTGTGTCTGACCCTGTGTGCCTTTAGGAATAGCTGCTCTCTTTGTTATATCAGTGTTGTGTGGGTGAAAGGGAGCAAAGAAGCAGGGAGAACAGACTAGAGAAGAAGCAGCATTCTTTGACAGTTCATAAACACATCTGCCAAAGTGGGACTTAAGCTGATTGTTAAAGCAGTTCTGTGGCTATCTTAGCCCCCTCTTCCTAGAAATATTTGTCACAATACAGAATCCTCTCCTGCCTCGGTAGGTAGACTGCAGTAAGTTATAGGTGACATTTATCAAAACATTTCTGTTAGAGATGAGAACACACTAGTATCCTTTGTTTCAAATATAATAGACATGAGCTGGAAAAGTCGGTCAGATGTGCTGAGGACTATCCTGAGTGACAGCTGTGGCAGAGGAATGGAGTCCTGGCAAGCATAGGTGGTCTGGAGACGCATCATATGACCCTGAACATTAGAAGCCTAGGCAGCATTTTGTTGGAGGGTTCAGTTGAGTGTAGGTGCAGTGCACATGACGACTCATTAGTTAACCTCTCTGAAACCAAGGTCATAAATCTCAGTTGCAGAAGGGGGTGGGGGATTCTGACAGACTTTATTATGTACCAAACTTAAACACACCTTCTAGCCATACTCAGGCCTCATTTCCATTTGCTGTCATCAACTCCTTCCACGACCTAGATTGATTTCATGGCTTAAAATAAGACTCTGGAGGCTGTGGGGGAAGATGAAACCTGAGAGAAAGTCTGTGACCTGCAGACAGCTCAGGGACAGAGGAGTTCCTGTGGTGACAATAGGCAGGTAGCCAATACCCATTTCCTCCTTCAGCTCTGCGGATGTTGTCTGTAACTTTAACGAGGTATAATTGATTGATAAAAGTTGAATATATTTGTGTCACGTAAAGTGGCTCAATTGTCAAGCTCTTGTCATACAAGCATGGGGACCTGAGTTTGATCACCAGAACATAGGTGATAAAAATAAAAATCAGGTGTGGTGGCATACATTTGTAATTCCAGTGCTGGGGAGGCAAAGACAGGAGCATCGCTGGGGCTTACTTGACAATCAGCACTAACGTATTGTTGATGTCTCTCCAGTGAGTGACCGCCACCCAAAAAACAAAGTGTTCAGTTTCTGCAGAATAGTACTGGAGATTTCTGCATATTTATACAAGAATATGTAAACATCTGCAAGCTCACACGCAGGAACACACACACACACACACACACACACACACACACACACACACACACACACCAACTTCTGGTGTCCATTCATTGTGAAATGATCACCTGTCATTGCCATTATTGTGTATGCATGTGTGCATATGTGTGAAGATCTCAGTAAATGTGATCTTCACAGTGCATTGCTAACTACACACATCATCTCAGCTATTGTTGTCCTAATTTGATTTATTTCATTCACCTCTCCTGGTTTCTGCCCTGTATCCCAAAGTCTCCCCATGACATGCAACCCTTGATAGGCCCCTTTCTCCTGTAGGAGTAGTTCCCAAAGGCCTATCTTTTGTGAAACCTCCAGTTGTGTTTCGTCTTATGTCATCCAGGTTCACCCAAATTTTTTCAGAAGACAGGATTGACTTTGTCCTTTACCCAGCTTACCCACTTGGCTGCTGGTGGACACTGGGTTATTTCTGCATCTTGGTTTTGACTAGCGTTTTTGTTGTTTGTTTGTTTTTGTTTTCTGATGATCACTGATCTTTTTCTCTATACCTGTTTTTCACCTAACACTATCTTTGAAATGATGTGTGTTTAGGCCCTTTTCTCATTTTGAGGAATTTGATTATTTGTTATTAAGTGTATGAGGTCCTAATATCTTTTTGGTATTATTAACTTTCTGCCTTCCAGTGATTCAGAAGTCTCTGGGCCCCATATTTTACCCTTCTCTCAGTTCTACATGGCATCTGTACATCAATAAAGCACTAAGCACCTAACATGCATGGAGCCACTGTTCCAAAGGTGGCTGAGAATAAATTAACATGGCTTGACACACTGTCTTGGGACACTATATGAGCCCCTGAGCTTGGCAGGGTGTTTTATGTAAATGTAATTATGTGTGCCATGTATGTGCCTTCTGCCCTAGGAGGCCAGAAGAGGGCATTAGATTCCCTAGAACTGAACTTACGGATGGTGGTTAGAGGCCATGTGGGTGCAGGGAATTAAACCCAGGTCCTCTGGAAGAACAGCCAATGCTCTTAACTGCTGAGCCATCTCTCCATACCCAGTATCTAGACTTTGAAAGGAACAACTGACTACAGAAAGACATGTGTACTGTGATTATGGTGCCTAAGGGAAGTACATGCAGTGGAAACAAAGAGAGAGAGAGAGAGGGGAGGAGAGAGAGAGCATCTGTGAAAATCACAGATGGCAATGCTGAGAGAGGTAAAGATAAATGCTAAAATCCCAGTATTCACTCCTCCTGGAAAGGCTGCCACTGCTTCAGTGCTTGACAGTTCTTCTGAATCTGAGCATCCAGTGCTGTGACATTTCAGCACAAGGTAGAGGTGTTTTGAATAGAAATGGCCCCCATAGGTTCCTAGATTTGAATGTCTGATCACCAAGGTGTGGCACTAATAGGAGGTGTGGCCTTATTGTAAGAACTATGTCACTGGGAATGGGCTTTGAGTTTTCAAACCATCAAGCCAGGAACAGTGTCCTTTTTCTACTGCCTGCTGGTCCAGATGTAGAACACTCGGCCTTCTCCAGCAGCATGTCTGCCTGTGTACCATCATGCTTCCTGACCTGCATATGATAATGGACTAAACCTCTGAACCTCTAAGCCAGCCCCAATTAATGTTTTCATTAAAAAAGTTGGTATTGTCATGATGTCTCTTCACAGCAATAGAAACTGTAACTAGGACAAAAGGGTATGGATTTCCAGAAAGGTGAGCCTTAGTCAGAAGATTGGTTTGTATAGCTTTCCTAAGGCACACCTAGTAGACCAGGCCCTCTGTTTCAACTTGGAATGAAGATAATATCACAAAATGTAGAAATAAGGTGTTTCCAATATGTTTCAGAATCTAACTTTTCAGTGTCATCTGTTACATAAACTGATATTTTCATCACTGATATGGCTCCAAATATATTTAGTAGCTAAATGGATGAATAGAACAGAAAGGTAATGAAGACAAATAAAAATTGAGAGAGCCGTTATCTCCATAAAATATTGTAAGAAAGCTACAAAATAATCACAATGAAAATCACATTCTCAGATTTTCTAAAACACAAGCATCTACATTTAAAAAAAAAAAAAAACATGAAGAAGTGTGCTTTTAAAACCTGAGACATTTTTCAACGAATTATATGTGTTAACATATTTAACATTATGGTGACGATCTCATTAGAAAATCAGTCAAATAGTAATAACTTGTTTATTGAGCATCTAATCCATGACAGGCAGTGGTACTTGCCTGAGGACACAGCTGTGAGGACGCGGACACTCTTCTGGAGCAGATTCAGGACTGGAACAGAACAAGCTGACTGGTCTGTGGTCCAGGTGTGCATGTCCCATAACTCTACAAGGCTGTGGCCAAGTACATCCATGACTGTAGCCCAACACAAGAGTGTAAGGACTGATGACTGTAGCCCAACACAAGAGTGTAAGGACAGTCATGACTGTAGCCCAACACAAGAGTATAAGAAGGACAGCCATGGCTGTGGCATTACGCAGGAGTGCAAATTTACTTGGAACATTATGACCCTTTTTGTGAGCTCTCCTGCTGTAGCTCGACTGTGCAGTTCTTCGGTGTAAACATTGTAGATTGCATCTCAGAACCAGAAGGTTGGATGTGCCTGGTCGAGACACTCCTGGAGGCTACCTGAAAGGAAGATAGAAGACATCACCTCTTACAGCCCCAGGGCCTCAGTCCTTCCTGTGTGTAGCCTTGTGACTCAACAGCCTGCATTCAGCATCTACAGGAAGGGAAGCAGAGAGAGTGGGCGATTGTGACACAGGCACAGCCATGCGAGTCAGAGCTCAGGCTCTGCTTCAGTATGGTTTCTGAGACAATGAAATAGAATGAGGCAAAATGGATTTGGGCTAAGCAATAATGTCCTTGTCTGCTGGTTACAGCTTTAATCAGGTATTAAATTGCACAAACCCTTTTCAATTATATTAATTTAACTCACCATCAGTGGCCATGGATTGATGCTTAGCATTAGCTATGAGCCAAGAGCCTTCCGTGAAATCAACAGCTTAGGAGGGTCTGTATCAGCTTGTGGAGGAACTTAGAAGGGGTTCCCAAGCTCCAAGTGTTGGACTTTGATTCCTTATCACAATAAAATGTGCTCAAAAAACCCACCTTTATTTTTTGTTCTTTGAAAATTAACCTTTGTACATATTTGAAGGAACTAGCATGATTGGAACAGGTTAGCAACATGCTTAGATTAACAGTCTTGAGAATTTTGCAAGTTTTCCTGAATTTCCAGAGCTCGCATCAGTCATACATTGAGTGAATGTGTTCCTTAGCCGTTCTTGCATCAGAAGCTGAGGGAGTCAACCAAGAAGAAATGGAAGCACGGAGCAGACTGTGACAGTGCTCTTTTCTCTGCATGCAAGGTTAGAAGTTATGGCACTGGTTCATCCTAGGCCCCGGCTTGAAAGAAATGGCTTTAGGAATGGGACAAAGTAGAATTAAGTACACCCATCATGGCATTTTATTTCATTACAAGTTCAATGTCTTATGACTTGAGCCAACCTACAGATAACAAAGGCTTAGAACACATTATACATATATATGCTGCAAGAGAGAAACTGTAGGTTATTTTGTTAAATGCTGACTCTGCCATTTATGTGAAGAGGAAAATGTCGCTGTGTATATTTGATACACTACATCACACACATTTTGTGTAAGATTTCACCTTCTTTCTATCTTTTGCAGATCACATTAGAGAAAATAAACATTCTGAGGATGAAATAAAACTAAAAATGATTTGAGCACAGAGATGTTAGCAGGTCCAATATTTATGAATTTTCAGCTAATTTTACTATTTATCAAATATCAAGCTAGTTACTCTGAGAAAGCACTGGAGACCTTCTGTGTCTGAGCATAAGGTGTGAGGACTAACACCAAACAAGCAAAGACATCTTGCTTTTCATCAGGATTGTTTGTGGTAGAAGAAGGGACCCCATCTCTAAAAAGGCTACCCCAGTTTCCATAAAGAAGACATGGGAGTGGCATGTGAACTGAGAGGATATGGATAGAAGTTTCTGTCCCACCTGGTCCTGCAGCTGTTTAGTCCCAAATAAATATACAGAGGCTTATATTAAGTATAAACTGTTGGGCTGATGGCTCAGGCTTCTTATTTGGCTAGCTCTCTCTTAATTATTAACCTATTTCTATTCATCTCTGCTTTCCACATGGTCTTGGCTTACCAGTGATGCCTGAACCTCTTGCTTCCTTGGCAGCTACATGGCATCTTGCTGGTGACTCACTCTCCCTATTCCTCTTCCTAGAATTCTCCTAGTCTGGTAGCCCTACCTATACTTCCTGCCTGGCTACATCCTGCCTGTCCATTGGCCAATACAGCTTTATTTATCTATCAATAAGAGAAACATATATTCACAACATACAGAAGGACATCCCCCATCAAGGGGAAACTTGCCAGCAAAGGTGTGATGGTATGAATAAGAATGGACCCCATAGAGCATGGGGGAGGGGAGAGAGAGTTAGGAGAAAGAGAAGGGAGAGGAGGACATGAGAGAGCAGGAAGATCAAGTCAGGGGAAGAATAGAGAAGAGCAAGAAAAGAGATTCCATAATAGAGGGAGCCATTATAGGTTTAAAGAGAAATCTGGCACTAGGGAAATGTCCAGCAATCTGCAAGTTGACCCCAACTAACAATGTAAGCAATAGTCGAGAGTCTTCCATAAATGCGCTTCTCAGATAATGAGATTGATGACTACCTTATATGCCATCCTAGAGCCTTCATCCAGTAGCTGATGGAAGCAGAGGCAGACGCCCACAGATATACACTGAGCTAAACTCTAGAATCCAGTTGCAGAGAGGGAGGAGTGATAAGCGAAGGGGTGAAGGCCAGGCTGGAAAAACCTACAGAAACAGCTGACCTGAACAAGTGGGAGCTCATGGACCCCAGACTGATAGCTGGGAAACCAGTATAGGACTGTTCCAGACCCCCTGAGCATGGATGTCAGTATGGAGGTCTGGTTAATCTACAGGGCCTCAGGTAGTGGATCAGTATTTATTCCTAGTATATGAATGGACACTTTGGATCCCACTCCACATAGAGGGATACTCTCTCAGCCTAGACACACAGGGGAGGGTCTAGGCCCTGCTCCAAATGATTTGACAGACTGTGAAGATGGAATGCCTCACCCTCCCTGGGGAGCAGAAAAGGGATGGGATAGGTAGGGTGTTAGTGGGGGGCAGGGGAAGAGGGGAGAGAGAGGGAACTGGGATTGACATGTGAAACAAGCTTGCTTCTAATTTAACTTTTTTAAAAAAGGGAAAACAAAAAAGAATGGCCCCCATAGGCTCATACATTTGAATCCTTAGTCACCAGGGAATGGAACTGCCTTGAGAATGATTAGGAGGCCTGGCTTTGTTGGAGGAAGTGTGTCACTGGGGATGAGCTTTAAGGTTTCAGAGCCCATGCTAGGCCCAATTTTGATCAGAATATAACCCTGAAGCTACTGTTCCAGCACTATGCACGCCTCCATGCCCCCCCATAATGATAATGGACTAAACCTCTGAACTGTAAGTCAGCCCCAATTAAATACTTTCTTTTATAAGAGTTGCTGTGGACATAGTGTCTCTTCATAGTAATAGGACAGTTACTAAGTCAAAAGGCTTTTCAGAGAAGTGGCATTCATGATTTAGGGAACCTGAGAGTCACAAAAAGGAACTGAACTGGAGAGGATGAAGAGGGCAGGCCATGTGGGCTGGAGCATGGTCCCCAAGACTTTCTTGCTTTCCTTATTTTTTTATTTGTGACAGCTGAGATTGAAGCCAGGGCACTGTACATGGGCCCAGTGAGTGTTTCACCATTGAACTACCCCTCCAACTCACAAGCATTTTCCATGAAGGACCAGAGGAAATGCTTTTGGCCTTACAGCTTGCTGTGTCGTGATGACCCTACTTGACTCTAGTGAAGCTAAAGCAGCCACAAATGGCATGGAAGCCAATGGCGTGCTGCTAAGAAAGACTTGTTCAGGGACACCAACATCTTCATGTTCGATAACTCTTATGTGTCATAAAACAGTATCCTTCTTTTGACTTGCTTTCAATCATGGAGTGACATAAATGCCATGCTTAGCTCAGGACTATGCACAGCAGGTAATGAGCAGACCGGGGTGGTGGGGAGTGTAGTTTGTAGACTTCAGCAGATAACAGAGAGAACTAAGCTAAGGTTCATTCAAGAGTTGAATGCCCTGTGAGCCGGAGCCAGGTTACTTGAGGTGTTTGAGAAGGGAGGATTCCATTCTAACAGAATCGTAAGCCATAGAAGGAACTAATGCTGAGGAGTGATAGGCTCGTGGCAACTGCATGCAGTTCCTCTGACAGCAGCTACCAGTTGAATTATAGGGGCCATGCACGGAAACACAGATAAGTTGGGCAGCCTCAGGTAGACAGGCGAGGGGCATGAGAGAACTGAGAATATATGTCATGGATGTCATCCTGAGGTCAACGGAGGTCTACCAATCCTCTGCCACCTCCAGCTCACAGATGAAACATTGGACAACATATCTCCATTGCTTGTGATATAAGTCCTACTCCCTTCCTTATAGAAATGAAAACAAGCCTGAGCCCTCTGTTCTCCACGAGAGGAACACGCTGACATCTGTCTCTGAGATAACCCATCATGATGCCTCTTGTGTTCACAATCACATCTTAATTTTGAGGTGTTCTTTTCCCCGTGGACTTCTGTCATCTGTTTCTAAGGAATTCTGTGCTGCTGCCAAGCTATGTCTGGAGTATACAGCGTATGTTAGGATCACATCTCCTTTGGTGCTATGCTCAATGAGATGGCCAGGGCAGACCTTTTTCTATCCACTTTTAATCAAGTCCCCTGAGGTTCTCTTTGAAACTGACTTTTGAACAAACCCCATTTACTGGAACTGCAGAATTTAGTCATATATTGGCACACATGGTGCGCAGCCTCGTGTAGCAAATGCTCATTCACATAAAATAATAAGTAAACAGGCACACATGTCAATGCTAAATTTCAGATGTGGTTACCTGGTTAAACAAAGGCAGACCATGTCCATGCTCCTTTTACAACAACTATTAGCAACTGCTCTGCACAAAATCGCCATTCAGTCAATGACATTTTAGGCAATGACATGAGGATTAAATAAAGCAAGCAAAAGTGGCTTCTTTCTCTTAGCTTAAGTGCTGTGAAGGTACCACTTATTCTTGTTAGGTGTTCAGAAAAAGATGGCTCTTTGTGTGACATTCATGAGTCCTGGGTGCAGTGATGGGAACCCTGTGTTGCTATCTTACATGCCCTTCCTTGTCAGTTCCCTTTCTTCATCTTAGTTTTCCAACCAAGTCTTAATAACGAGAAAGACAAATGCTCATGTGGCTTTTCAGAAGCAATGAACCGTTATTGGAAACATTGTTTCAAACAGAAAGGCTCCTCCTGGTGTAGTCCAAACACCTAAAAAAACCAAAAGGCCGAGTTTGCCCTCTACTGGAATTCAGAGTTACACCTCTGACAGTTTTGTGCGTGGGGGGGGGGGGAAGAATGGAGGATAGGCTTTTGTTTGTTTGTTTGTTTGTTTTGCCTCAAACATTAAAAAGTCAAGCCTCTTTTCACCAACTTGGTTTCCCCCCTTCAGTATCCCATCTAAATATAGACCTAAATATGGACCATCAGCATGAGCAGAGGACAGCTTTGAAGAGCAGATGATCTGATGGTCAACAAAGGAATTGGAGCAGGGATGGTCACGTTTTCACTCGGTTTCTAAAGTCCAAGTTATTATGAAAGTGCAGTCCCAAGCTTTGGCTTGGCTCCAGGTGTTTAATGTAGTAGGAACAGCCTAGAACGACACCGGACAAGAGGCTGTGAGAACAGATCCCAGAGTTACCACCACAAGGCTGGCAGCCTCATGAGCCCTCAAGAAAAACTAGCTTTTACTGGCTCATCTCTCTGTAATCTCAGCAATTGTGTGGCTGAGACAAAAGGGTCACCCTAAATTTGAGGCTAGCCTAAGCTAGGGGGTAAGACATTGCCACATAAAATGCCTTCCTAAATTAGAAAATAAAATGTAGGGCTATAGGTCTGGCAGATGACTCAGTCAATAAAGTGCTGGCAGGAGGACCCAAGTTAATCCCCAGAACACAGGGCACAATAGCTTTCACTTATAATCCCACTGCAGGGGAGGAGATGAATGGACCCATGGGGGTTGATAACCAGTCAGTTGATTCAGTCAGCTGAATCGGCGAGCTCCAGGCCGATAGGAGAGGTTGTCTCAACAAATAAGTAGATGACTGCTGAGAAATTATATCCAAAGCTGACCTCTAGCCTCCACACATGGGCATGGGTAAGTGCACACTCTTGTGCACACACACACACACACACACACACACACACACACACACACACACACACACACGGTGGGGGGACAGACTGACACCCCCAAAAAACCGCTTTCACAGTCTGAGCATTCATGCCACATATTCGGGGTTGGGGGGGGGACTGCACCAGTATAGATTTGGAAACCCTAGAGCAGGGGTGGGGTGGTCACAGGACCCTTAATCTGGAATGTATGTCTCCTCTGGTTGGCTTTAGCCACAGGAAAGTACAGCCCGGATTCATCCTTTCCCAGGTGAACACTGATTGGCCCTTTTAAGCCCTCTGCCTCCAAAGCTTTCCACCTAGCATAATGCAAACAGGTATTCTGTCAGTGCGTGCGTGCGTGCGTGCGTGCGTGCGTGCGTGTGTGTGTGTGTGTGTGTGTGTGTGTGTACAATGGGATGCAGACTTTAGAAAGCAGCAGACCAGGCAGATGCTGACATAGCTCAGCACAACAAACCACTGCATGTGCCTTCCTGGCTTGAGCTTTTATTGCATTTGGGCAAAGGTTTGGACACAAAATAGATGGAATAATTATCTGTCTAAGCTGAGGTGAGAGAGAAAGAACAGCATATTCTGGACCTGTATGTTACCACACTGTTCAGACTAGAGCATCCCAAGAGTTTGGCTCTGTTTTTAATATTGCCAGAGAAAAACTAGTGCTTCCATAAAGAGCATTACATAAATTGCATCTTCTGGTGTGCCCTAATTGGAACCTGTTCTGTTTCCTGAGGCCAAGGTGCTACCCAGCAAAAACAGAAGAATGACTTTATCAGTTTGTGAGGAAATAGTCAATGGGTCAGCTCTTAGAAATATTTGCATTTGAATTTTCTTTCAATAATTCTTCATCAAATTTAGTTGCTAAAAGCTACTTCCGTGCTCATCCCTAGCAGAGCATAGACTATAGGGTCTCTGAGGAGTGTAAGACATGCTTGGGCTTCAACGGTTGAGGGATGAGAAGGTAGCCAGTAAATGAAACATTTGCTATGTAAGCATGAGCCCTTGAATTTGATTCCTAGAGCCCACATGACATGTTGCATGCTTGCAATCCCAGCACTGGGGATGTGGAGCCAGGAGGATCCCTGGGGCCCATTGCCCAGCCAGCCTAGCCTACTGGGTGAGTTCCAGCTACAAACTAGATACCCTATCTCAAAGCCTAAGTTGCAGAGTGACTGAAGGAAGCACCCAAGATTGACCTCTGGCCTCCACGTGCACATGTTCTCCCTACACACATGCATGTACATGCCCCACACAGTCTCCACACGTCACATGACCATGTGCACACATACTCGTTTTAGTTGTATGTATATGGCTGTATGACTGCATGGTATGCTAGAGCCAGGCCATGAGTCCAGGCCTCTATGCTGTAAGCAGATCTCAGCTTCATCCTGGGTTCTGGTTAAAATCACTCTCAAGGTTCAGATAAAATGTCCTAACAGTGTTCTTCCAGTGCTTCTCAGATGAAGGCACCAAGTCTTCTCTTTCTGTGGTTACCTGTTCCAGTCACAGCCACACATGTGTCTTATACACGCAGCACTCAGGCATAGTCTATACCAGCAAGGAAGTGTCTACTTCCAAACACTGACGTTCAAAACTAAGAATTTTCAGGGTTTCTTTTAGATCACAATAACTTCTAAGCATGTTCAGGGGAGGGAGGGGAGCAGACTGAATTCTACTTAAGCAAAAATGAAAGTGATTGGGATGTTTTCTGTTCGGAAGTGGAGAGTCATCTGTTACCGTGGGGTGTATGTTTGTTACCATAAATCTTTCCGCCAAAAGCCGCTGAGCCCCACCACCTTGTGTGCGCTCCACGCCAGCCGCCCGAATGAGTTAGGGCCCCAATTAATGCACAGAGAGACTTGTATTAGGTACAGTGCTGCTTGGCCAATGACTAGGATTCTCATCTGTTAGCTCAGTCTTAATTATCATAAATCTATATATTTTATAAGACTTATCTTATCGGACACTTTCCATTGGCGTCCCTCCTTGCCGGTGGATCGCATTGTGCCGCTGGTGGAAGAGTGGAGGGGAAAAAGGACACTGTCTGTTTCTCCTTCGCTTAAATATGAGTCTCCTTGCTATGTCACTTCCTGCCTGGATCACCACTTCTCTACTACATTTCCCAGAATCCTCTTTGACTCCTAGTCCTGCCTAACTTGCTGTCTCATTGGCCAAACAGAACTTTATTCAATAATCAATAAGATGAACATACACAGTACATTCCCATCATATGTTCTTTTATCAGCTAATAATGATCTTCTGTTTTTAATCCAGGGCAGACCCTGTAAGAGGTTTTAATTGTTGACTGTCAACCATGAGCCACAGGTATTATGACAATTAACTCATTTAGTAATGGTACAACTCTGACAGGGGATGTCCTTCTGTATGCTGTGAATATGTTTCTCTTATTGGTTGAAGAATAAAGCTATTTGGCCAATGGACAGGCAGTATTTAGCCATGCAGGAAATCCAAACAGGGATACAGAAAGGTAGTAGGCAGAGCAAAGAGATGCCATGTAGCTACTGGGAAGGTAGGACACCTGGGCATTCTCCGGTAAGCTAAGACCACATGGAGATATATAGATGAATAGAATTGGATTAATAATTAAGAGAGAGATAGCCAATATGTATAAAATAAAAATAAATATCAAAAAATAAATTGCCAAAAAATATCTTAGAAAAATGAATTCCTAGTATATAAAAAATACTTCATCTTGTTGATTCCATAGAAGGATACATGTTTTGAAGATAATGGTGCCAATTATTTCATCCCTTGCTTGTGTACCTTTTAGGACATGTCAGCATGGAGGATTTGGCTCACAGGAAACCGGTGATCTTCAGAGCCAAGGCTCTGGCTCCAGACCTCAGCCATCTTGTCTTATTGACAGTCCACTTCCCTTTTCATCTCTCTTCCAAGTGCAGAGGATGCTCAATCTCCTATTGCCCGCGTTGAATGAGGCATTGAGTTAAAAGCTCCAAGTACAAATTAAAGGGTAACTTGGCATTACCAGGAAGATTTGTGACCTGGTAAATAACACGAGGCTTGGAGATGAATGAGTTTGCAAGAACTACTCAAACCAAATTGGTTTTGGCCATATTTTAAAATCTTTTCACATTTTGCTTATATATTTTTCAGAAATGCATAAATCTCAAAGCAACTAGAGTCAGCTAGAAAAAAAAGGAAATACTCTAAGCATTTACCATGAACACAGGCTATTTGAGAAAGTGGGCTGAGGAAAATCGTGAAGAGTACTGAGCTGAGAAGCAATAATGGGTGAGCTGTGCCTCTGATTTAACCCTCCAAGGAAAGAGGCGAGATCAGCTTGACACAGCGCTTTCTCCTTCTATGTTGTGTTTATTTTCCTCAAGAAACTGCCTCGTTCAAAATACCAGTTACTGTGTCGTGATATAGAGAGTTTATTTTATTTCTAAATTATGTGTATGTGTCTGGGTGGGTGAGTCTGTACACGAGAGAGCAGTGCCTGCAGAGGTCAGACAGCAATCAGGTCCCCGGGGAGGAGGAGCTACAGCAGATTATGAGCCATCCAACAAGGGTGTTGAGACCTGAACTCAGGCCTCCTAGAAGAGCGACGCACACTCTTAAATGCTGTGGCCCCCACTATGTGTTCCATCTATGTTTCTACATGATTCCCTAATTTACAATACGTACAGCTTCTCATTTCGAGAATGAGCCAATGGAAATGAGGGACAAACGATGTTGAGAAGGAGCGGGTATGGCAAAACGATAACACATAAAACTAAGAGCTTCTCATATAAGCGGTGCTCCTGAAAATCAATGTCAGATACGCACACTGACGGACTGCGACCCGTGGAGAAAATGGCCCTTCCAGGAGCTGCCGTCCAGGAAGAAGGGCACAGCGGCAACAACAAACCCAGCTCCCCAGCAAAACAGTTTGACACTGCTTCTGTAAACTTCTCTTAGTTGGCCTAATGTGCATGTTTCTCGTCATGTTGTGTATTGTGGATTATACCTTTTCTAAGAACTCATCGTGGCTTTTAACCAAGATTATTCCTCAATAATTTACAGCTCTTAAATCTGGCATTTTCATTAGTACCATTAGTTCCCATTTCATCAACACTATTTCTCCTTTTCTTGGGAGACAGACTTTCTATTCTACTCTCAATTCATGTTTTCCCATTATGATACATTCCTGTGATATTGTGTTGAAAACTGCATCCCTAGTCCAAAAGGACATAAGTATTTGTCTTACTTGCCTAGTAATCCCCTTAGGGCTTTGCCTTTTCCATTTAAGTCTACAGATCATCCAGACTTCACTCTATACTAGATATTGAGGAACACAGGGGCCCTGAGTTTCTTACAAATTCCTAACAAATTGTCAGAAAACACTTTACAGTTTCTTCTTTGAAATTTTCTCGCATATATCCACCATGTCTTGACCGTGCCCACCGCCTCCTCCCTCCAATCCTCTCCAGACCCTTCCCTCAGCGCGTCCCCTTTCCTCTCCAGACCCTTCCCTCAGCGCGTCCCCTTCCAGCTTCATGACTTCTTTTCTTTTCTTGTAACTCAGTGAGGCCTGTCAGTGTGAGGTTATTTACTGAGGCACACTCATCCCACCAGAGGCCACTCATGCCCACAGAAAAGAGACTCGCCGTACCCCAGCATGAGCCATTGGCAGTTCACACAATTTTGATTTCTGTAGATTGAAATTGATTGCAATTGTAGATTGAAAGCTCAATTGTCATACAATTCCTTACTCTTTATATTTGTAGCTATGGATGAGAGATACATTTAAGTTTAGAATCAGATACAAATATAGGGAGAAAGCTATAACCAAACTGGTATTCTTATAATATTCAAATTTCCTCTAATTTTTTTCACAAATACTTGTTACTTTGAGAATTTCTGAGAGGTTGATAGAATATCTCTTTTGTTGAATGAGAGTTGGCCTTGCCATTGACTTCCATAGACACATCTCCTCCTTATGTCTCTGTGTCAGGAGCCTGAAAATTATTCCCTTGAATATTTTAGGTCTCATGGCTACTGAGTTCTTGAAACATAAGCCACGTGTTGTAGTTAGGATTTCTAATACTATGAGGAAAAACCATGACCACAAAAGCAAGTTGGCAAGAAAAGGAATTTTTGGCTTACATTTCCACATTGTGGAGGGGTGCCACTTACTGGCTTACTCCTCATGGTTTGCTCAGCCTGCTTTCTTATAGAACCCAGGACCACCAGCTCAGTGGCGGTCCCTCTCAAATCAATCGCAAACTGTAAGACTGCCTTACAGACCTGCCTGCCTCTCAATCCTATGGAGGCATTTTCTTAATTCGGGTTCACTTCTCTCAGATGTTAGCTTGTGTTAGGTTGACATAAAACTATCAAGCATACCAGGTGTGGATGATTCCCACAGGAGGTAGGTAGCTCAGGTCCTTCCAGCCAATCCTTAATGACAGACACTGCAAAACAGTGATGCACCATTCCTAAATGTCAGACAAACACTACTTTTCATCTCAACTTCCTCAAAATTTGGAAATATAAAGTCTATTTTTAGATCATGGATCAGCCAGTACTAAATACAGGACTGGGTTGGGCTGCAGCTCACTAGCCCCATTCCATACAACGGCACTTAAAACATTGCAAGACCAGTTGCCAACATAATAAACTCCTTATAATTCCAAACTGACAATTGACATGCTCTTAAATACATCATTTTGAACTGGCATAGATATAAATTATTTGTGGCGGTTGAGTGTGAAGCTATGTAAGCAGCAGAATTGAAAGCTCCTCAGGATGACAGATACAAGCAGAAGTGAGGTACCTGTGGGTCTGAGTCAGGCCAACTGTACAGCATTCAAGTCTTCCCTGAAACATGCGCTAACCAGGCACAAGAGGGAATAAATTCCAGGATTTGACTCCATTTGTGGATTAAAAACAAAGGCAAATCATCATAGGAAAAAATAATGTAGTTCAAGGATATTTCTATGACAAATTTGGTTTTAACAATTGAATTTCAAGTTCTCTGGGGGATATTTATCACTGTAATTGATAATGCATTATGAATTTTTATCCTACAACTTGTTCTTTAATTAAAACATGCCAGGTTGGGGGTCCTGTATTAGACGCTGTTACACATGGACTTATTTTTCTTTCATTAGCTGAAATTTCTTTTACTAACTAAAACTAATGCATCTACCTGCTTTCTTGCTCTCACCCATCTTTCTCTGCTCTTATTCAGCCAAGGGCACAGCCTAGGGAATTGTGCTGCCCATAGGGGACTGGATCAATTAACAGTCAAGACATTCTGCCATGGGCATGCCCACAGGCCCACCTGATTGAGATAAGCCCTCTCTTCTCAGGCACTTCTAGGCTGTATCTAGTTGACAATGCTAACTATCAACAGGAAGATTACTGCAATTTCCACTACTTTGACTAGCATTTTGTTGTTAGTTTGAAAGAACTGTTTTCCCTTTGCTATGTGGTGCCACTTGGTAGCATTGATGAGTTTCTTGTTATGACACTTGTTTGGCTTGATATTAAGATATTGGTACAGATTCCTTTTGAGCGGCATTGATACAGTCTTCACTCTGTCTTCTGCTTCACACCTGCCCCTGCTCTCTGTTCATCTGTCAGACTCAGCTACATTCTCCCTTTTTTTCCTTTTTTCTCTTGGATTAAAACAAAACAAAACAAAACAAAATACCATTTTCTTTCCTCCAGAAGCATAAAATTAAGACAATGACTTTCTGTTCTCTGCTGGTTACAAAAAATGTAATGTAAATGTTTTTGTTTTAATGTAAATGTTTTACAAACACATTTAATAATAGGTTTAAATGTGACCAATTTCTTATTTTAAATACCTTGATCTTACTTAATTTAAACCAGCCTCTCCATTGGCCTGGGTATCTTCCTGTTACTGCCTTGATTTTGATGATACATTGGTCATCTGAATCATTACTATTGTTCAAATTTATAATCTGCCACATGATGTCTCCCCTGAGTTCAACCATCTGGGGCCCCTTCTCTTATTTTTAACTACCCCCACATGTAACATTTTCACGGGGTTATTACTATTGTTCTTTCTCAAGTCCACAGACTTTCTTCAGCTATGTCCAATCCTGGGCTAAAACCATCCTGTGACTTTTTTCTCAAATTTCAGGTAGTCCCACTAATAGAATTTCCATATGTTTGCCTGTCACTATGGTGACATCTCTGATGAGGCTCCTTTTCTCTCATTCGTGATACCCTTGATCATAATTATGATTGCTGTGCTGAGTTCTTTGCTACACCTAGCATGTTGCTCACTGTGCCTGTTCCTGGTGACTTGCTGTCTTCACTACAAATGTTTTTTTTTGTCTCTTTGCACACTTAGTAATGTGTGGTTTGCTAGATCCTGGATTTGCTGGTGAAGGCTGTGGTTTTTGCATTCTGAGGTTGATGGGGCTATGCTCTAGAAGGTGAGCACTTTCAGGCTGATCACCTTGAACTTGGAGAGGTTTGGTTTTGTTGTTTACTGGTGTGTCTCACTGGATGTGAATTCTAGGATTTTTAAATGATACTCCACTTTGAGTCCTCTGTTTTGGAATGAGTTAAAACCTAAATTCTGTATTTTCTCTTATGGGCAGCAACCCTTCCTCCTACTTCTCCTCTTCCCTCTGCCTCTTTTCCAATCTCCCATCTTCATGGCTCCCATTAGGTAAACAGCTTTTCTCTGTCTGTCTTTCCTCTTCTCTCCTCCTTCTCCCCCTCCCACCTGTGTCCCCCCTCTCTCCCTGGCAGATAAAAGGTAAGCAATCTGCCTCTCTCCTCCTTTCCCTCCTCCTAATCTCTCTCTTCCTGCTTTTCTGCCTCCCCCTCTCTTCTGCCTCCCCCTCTCTTTTCTGCCTCCCCCTCTCTTTTCTGCCTCCCCCTCTCTTCTGCCTCCCCCTCTCTTCTGCCTCTCTCTCCCATCCCTCCCTGGACAGCTTTCCTGTTCCTTTACCATGATGCTTCTGTACTGGCTCAGTGGAGCCAGCAGTCCAGGAAGCACAGCCACATCTGAAACCTTTAGCCCAAACAAATGTTGTCTTCTTTAAATTGTTTTTCTTAGGTATTTTGTCATAGTAACAAAAAACTAAAAACCAAAACAAAAAAATATATATTTGATATCATTTTATGACTTCTTCATTTGAAAGTGTCCTTTCTCATGTCTGGACACTGATACCTGGGCTTGGCTAGGTCCAAGGTAAGCTAGGATTTGATAAAGACTTCTAAATTGATTGACACAGAATGAGCAGGACTCTCGTATTTCCTCCTGTGGTCTTGTACTTGTGGGAGCGTGCCCCACATTCAACTAGGCAGTCAAAAACCTGTCTTCATCCTTATTTCTACATGGTTAATGCCTGGAGGTTGGTCAGAGGTGAGAGCTTGCTTCAATTGCCCTCCCCAACCCCCAGTGCCTAGCATGAGCTTGGCCTTCTGTATTCCAGCAGTGCATTCAGACCTTCCAGAGGTCTCATGGATACTTTATCTTGTCTCCTATCCTAAACTCTTCAGACTTTCTGGTTAGTGTGTTGGCTCTCACAGTTGTGGAAAGCTAAATAATTGTCTCCATCATGTCAACTACTTTCCCCAAGTCAAAGACTCTCTGCACAGTGGCACAGGACCCTTCAGATACAGACAGCCTCATGGTAAGGTCTCAGCTCAGCCAGGGCTGTTCTCTGGAAACATGTTCTAGCTTCTTCATGCAGTGGACACTGGACTGGGGTTCAAACTGTGTCTGCAGCTGTTGACTGTAAACTACTGCACACTCAGAGTGGGGACTAGAGCAGGAGAGGTGATGCACCACAGAGCAGTGGGCTTTACCCTAATTTGGCTGTTTTCTGGGATGGGTAATTTCAGGAATTTGGGTTCAGGTGGACCTTTTTGAGTCTTTAATTCTGGCCTTACGGTCAGTTTTTTAATTATTATTTTCACAGATGAGAAACATTAGGTACTCTGTCTCTTCCTTTGCTGCTGTCTTTGACTTACTTCATTATGGAAATATTGGCACTCATCTGGGGCATGTGATGTGTTATAGCACACAGCCTGGCCACAGGCTGAGTAGGTTTAAGAGGATACCCATTGGATCCTTGCCCTGTACAGCCCCTTGTGTGGGTCACACATCTGAGTCCCTCTGTATACATACCTGCCTCTGGTCCTGTCCAGGAAGGGACTGACTGCTAACTGTTCATCAGAGTACTTGATTAGAACTGAGTTCTCTAAAGAAGATACAGAGAATTGTTGGAAATCTGTCTGGCACAGCTAGGGTGGCTGCAACCCAGACTCAGCCCCATGGATGAGATGGTGTATGGAGAGAGACCTTCTTTAGTTAACAATGGCCATGATTATTGTGTTTAAAATTTGTGAGCAGGGTCAGATTTTGTAGGGCCTGGTGCATTGCCTGTCTACTTACTTGGCAAGTGTACAAAATACCAGTGGAACCAGGCGTTGGTGGTGCACACCTTTAATCCCAGCACTCGGGAGGCAGAGGCAGGCGGATCTCTGTGAGTTCAAGGCCAGCCTGGTCTCCAGAGCGAGTGCCAGGATAGGCTCCAAAGCTACACAGAGAAACCCTGTCTCACAAAAGCAAAAAAAACAAAAACCAAAAAACAAAAACAAAATACCAGTAGCAATGACAAATATATATCCTAAAATAACTCCTTTTGTGATATGAAGAAGCCTCTCTGATGGTTCTGTGGTTAAAGGCACTTGCTACACAGTCATGACAGCCTAGATTTGAATCATAGAACCCAGGTAAAAGCAGGGCATGCAGCACTCCTACAAAGAGATGGGGGGGGGGTGGAGACGGAAAAAGTTCTGAGAGCTGTGGAGCAGCCAGCATGGCAGACACAGCAGAGGACAGCAAAGAGACCCTGCCTTGAGCAAGTTAGACAGTAAGGACTGGCACTGAGATCATTCCCTGACTGTCACACATATGCCTTGGCATGAGTGCACCCACACTCACACATGAGAGCATGCACACACACAGATGCATGCACATCTAAAGATGGAGAATACTGTTCTTGACAAAGCCACATTTTCAGGCCAAAGCATAGACCAAACCTTTCATCTGAAAATAGAAAGCATCACCGTTTTCAAGAAAAGGTTGAATTATTTCCATGCAGTACTCATTAAAAAAAAAATTCTCAAAAAGTGAGAAACAAAATTAAAAAAAAAAAAAAAAACAGGTTGAAAACCCTTGGCAATAATTACAAAAGAGAGTGTTGAATTTAATTCTATTCTGTGCTTCTTTCAACAACAGCCGAGTTTACTGAAGAATTTCTTGATGCCAATGAGCACAATAAAGCTTAAGACACAACTACATCAAAAGTCTTTGTAAAGTACTTGTGGAGTCTTCCATAAAGATGGGTTCTATAGATTGATGATATATGACACCTTCTGTAAAGACAGGTGCTATAAATTGACAAACTCGTGATAAGGGTCTGGGGGAAGATCCGATGTGGTCTTGGTCACACAGATCTCACAGGTCACCAGGTTATTAACCACACCTGTTCCCAGTCTTCTGGGAAGATGACAGGTTATGCCTCCCTCCTTTTGAAGGGACAACCCTGTATGCTTAACATACTTGGTTCTCCTAATGCTTACCTGTGAGCACAAGGACATACCTACCTCCCACACAGTACTAAGTTCCATACAAAATCTAAAATCCTGTCAGAAAGGAAATATTTTCCAGTTGAAAGTGTTGCCTTCCCCATCTGACCAGCCCCTGCTCACAGTTTTCTAGTGTGTGTCTTTGATGAGATCGTGGTTTTTCCACTGGGCTTAGGGGCACTCTGAATGTTAAGTCCTCAGAGATGGTGGCTGTCCTTTGGGGCTGCTGTGGATAGTTTTAGCACACTCATCACTCTCTCCAAGTGCAGAATTAGTGTGGTATCCAGGCTGATCAGGATGCTGCCATGGGGGTGTGGCTGTGGAGGTACCTTGACAGATGGTTTGCTGGGTATAATTCATGTCAGATCTGCATGTGTGCAAGCCTTCTTGAGTAGATGCCATCTTGGTTTTGGATAATTTGCTGTGACTGGGGGTCCATAGCCTGTGGAACTGGTGAAGGGTGTGTAAAAGAATGAATAAATCCTCCTCACCACTAATAGGAGCTCTCAGTTGCCCCAGAGTTTGTCCAGGTACAAAGCTAAGCTGATGTGATTTGTTTTCAAGACCCATTTGCATACTGATGTGTTTGTTACATTTCCTTCTAATTGGTCATTAGCATATGTCTCCTAAGGACAGTTTGGGAGACACTGCCAGCCAAACTTGAATTACAGGCTTTTGCTTTCTGTTGATTCTCCTTTTCTGTCTTGCTTGAAAATGACAATTTTCTTTGCCATCAGCTGGAAGAGACTAAGCTTCGTCAGAATGAGCTTGCTAATTGCAGATGTGTAGAAACTATAGTACATCTTTGAGAGAGACACAACATGGGAAGCTTAGTCACCCAGAGCCAGGCCCCTGCTTCCTGGCTCTGAGAAGGCCATTCCAGGGCCTGAGTCCATGGCAGCTACAGCAATGTGAAGACAAGCCTTCCATCATCAAGGAAAAACAGCAGTAGTGACACTGTCAATGTGTTCTTTCTTCAGGGCACATCTGGAGCTGGCCTGTGACAGTAGTCTGTGATTGTCAACTTGATTATAATACATCCCCGACATCACACAGCAGGATTCAGGTTATCCTGCCACCCCTGTGTGTCACAACCTCTGAGAGCTCCTTGGAAAGTCCGCCTAGGAATACTTTCTCAGGTCTGTGGGGGAATCAGTCCACCCATCTTGCAGACTTGCTGCTTTGCTTTGTATAACTTTCCTCGTGTCTGCCTTAAGCAGAGATGTTTAATAAAGATGAGTGAGCTATTTCCTTATCCATATGTAGATCCCTAACTGCAAAGGCGAAAGAATGTGGTGCTAAGTGGTGGAGGCAGCAGAGGCAGCCGAGGATATCGTCTGCCACAATTAAGGCAGCTCTGTTCTGTGTTGTGACAGTTTACTGTGGTGGGTGGTGATACAGTGACTTGGTGTTTACACTCAGTGAAGGCTGGCTCTGTCATTCAGAAACCCATTGCTGTAGGGGTGCATTCTGTGGATAGAGCAGGTGTCTCCAGCTTTGCCTGTTATGCTGTTCCTCTGAATCACAAAATGAGAATGGATGTATAGAACACAGCAGAAAGTAAAGTGTTTTGCTCCTTGACTCCTCCTTTGTGCCTCACGGGTTTGCAGTCCATGAGGGAGGAGGCATTCGGTGGGTGGGTGATTGACACTCAGAAACAGAGGGCTGACCAGTATGACCCTGCACTGAAAACTTCAGTTTCACCAGGAGCTCCAGCCTGAGTTCATTGTTCTGCCCTAGTCTAATTCCGTTTCTCCTCCAGCAACTCCCCAGGCCTTGAAAAGTGGCTACTCACCTATGAGGCCTCCACACCAAACTGTCTTGAGTGTTTTTTCCTAAAATTTGCCTGAGCTTTTAAAAGCATGTATAATACAAACCTTTCCTCCAGCATGAGAGTACTTCTATACTTCCTCCTCCCTGCCCTGGGCACTTTCTGTTGTCCTTCTGAAGGGACCAACCCATCTTGGCAGCCATGACAGGCTAACACATGCTTGCCTGACCTTGCCTTGGTGACTAGGAGGTCAGATGCCTGCCTTGTGGCAAGGAACCAATCAGAAGTTAGCTAGCAGGGCTATGCTTTACGGCTCTGGGCAAGTGCACAGCAATGATGTGCAGAGCATAGCAACCACCCTGGGAGGGCCTATGGGCCATTACAACCAGTTGACCAATCAACACAGGGCAGGTCCTCCAAGCCTGGAGGCACACCAATCCTGAGACTGTGCTTTCCCCTGGACACCCCCCTTATGCTGCCCTATAAGATCTCTGTCCCATGGTTTCTCGGGGTCTTTCCCCAGCCATCCGCCATGGTGGATGGATGAAAGGCCCAAGCTAATGGGGTTAGCTCCTTAAACAACTGCAATGAAAGACTCATTGCTTTTGCATTGAAACGGGCCTCTTGGTGATTTGGGGGTTCAGAATCTGGGCACAACACTTCCAATCATGACCCTGGAACTGTTTACAAGGCTTCCAAACTCTTTACAGTGTCCTTAGCCTTATCTCTCTAGCAGCCAACATAGCACACACACACACACACACACACACACACACACACACACACACACAAACACACACGGTATTCAGGCAACACTGGGAACTGATGAATTAATCGTCATTGCCTACTTTTCCTGTTTTAATTATGTAGGAAATGTTAATTTTTAAAAGCATCACACTGAGATGCTTTGTCGAGTAGCAGGTGGTTCAGAATTGCGTTTTCATTGCACTTCCCCGAATCAGGCAGAGGAACACTGTTCTCTCCAGCAATCCTACCATGTGCTAAATGTTCCTCCACAGTTACCACAGACAATTATTCTTTTCAGATCATATTTAGGCAATTAGAACTTTTAGGATAATTAACTTTATATATGAGGATGAAAGCCTTTATAAACTTAAGGCGATGGATTGATGTTATTAACAATAACAATTACCCTGAGCCATGGACCCATTACAGTTTGTGTGCACAAAACTAATCCTAGCTGTAAAAATACTGCAAGTGATCGTCAATGCAATTTAATGTCCCCAAATGCAAACCTTCTGCGTGGCCTCACCCAGTGGAAAATTTGACCAAGGTCTCATTATAGAGCATGGTCATAGGGCACTAGGAGTTCAAGTCTGAAGGAGACCCGAGTTTCCTCCCAGGAGCCTACAGTGGGAGAAGAGAACTGACCCCCAAAAGTTGTTCTCTGACCTCTACTTACATGCCTTGGAAGCAATAATAAATAAATAAATAAATAAAATTTAAATTTAAAAATCGGATGATTAGTTGTTTATAATAGTTGTTTATAAACCAGGATCTGAACATCTCTGAGAAGAAGATTCACAAATCACCAAGACTGATAAGGACAATTCCCAGGGAAGAGAGCAGTTCAAATTTGGTCAAACACTTCTATTATATTGCTACTTAAGAGAATCTGCATGTCCATCAGTGTGAGGAAAGATGCAGAGATGTGTGTGTGATTCTGGGTAACCATTCATCAAGAAAGAGGTGCCTTGAAAAACTACAAACAAAACCTCATGTCCTGGGGGAACACACAGCTGAAGACAAAGCTGTCCTCAATGCCAGGTCCTTGGTAATGTGCAGACACAGCCCAAGAGCCTGCCCTGATCTTCCCATGCCATCACAGGTTGGAAACACCACAATGGTAGTAAACAGTTGACATTTGTTGATTGAAAATAAGACAGTAAAAGCCAGAAAGTCAGATCAAATGCTAGGCTCCACTCTATGAACTCAGCTCTGTAAGTGTGGATGGCTCAGCCCTCATTTCTGGTGCCGTCGGTCATCTGTACTGCACTGGCAAGCAGCAGACAGCAGCCCAGCTCACTGACACCATCAACTCTTAGGTTTGCTTCACTTTGTTATATCTTTAAGTGGTATATCTAAATAATACTCCAAACCATCCTTCTGATGTGCAGGACTTTTGCTAAATGAAGATGTAGATACAGATTCTGCCTATACTTTTACAGGGGACCCAAGCCAAATGAGGTAACCCAAACACAGTTTTCCTTTCCTGTGTGTTTTCCTTTTGCATGTGTGTGTCTTCATGTGTTTCCAAGTGCACATACATGTATGTACCCATGCATGTTGGGGCAAGAAGTTGACATTGGGTGATGACCCCCTCCATCTCTTCATCTCTTTCATGTTTGTAGATGAAGGCAGAGTGTCTCTGTGAATCTGGAGCTTGCCAGTTCCTTTAAACTGTGTAGCCAGCTTGCTCCGGGGCCCCTGTCTCTTCCTCTGGAGCTCTGGGATTGCAGATAGGTCTCCAGACCTGTGCGCGCATGTATTAGTGAGAGGACCAGAGCTCCCAGCCTTATGGTTGCACAGCAGGCACTCTCCCCACTGTGCTGTAACTACCTACCTAGCCCATTATTGCTTTCCCTCTTGATGATTTCTTTTTATTATGTGTGGGTATTTGTCTGTGTGTTTATGCCATGTTTATGAGAGTGCTTGTGGAAGCCAGAAGAGGGCATCAGATCCGCAAGAGCTTGAGTTACATAATGGTTGTGAGTCACCCCGTGTGGGTGCTGAGAGCCAAATCCAGGTCCTCTACAAGAACAGTGAGTTCCCTTAACTTTTG
Source organism: Cricetulus griseus (assembly GCF_003668045.3). Lineage (NCBI taxonomy): Eukaryota > Metazoa > Chordata > Mammalia > Rodentia > Cricetidae > Cricetulus > Cricetulus griseus. The sequence goes on along the minus strand of NC_048601.1, from coordinate 95,663,461 downwards.
AGCCATCTCTCCAGCCTCCTAAAAGTGCTTTCTTATATTCTAAATTTCTCCAAATATCTTAATGAAAATTTGTATCAATGCATTGTCTTCTTTGTCTACTCTACCTATCAGGCACTGACTTCTCTTTGCAGTCTAGGGTACTTGGAAGAAAGGACTTTACAGCCTTGTCCTAGTGCAGACTGCTTCTGACTGCCTCCTGACTGCAGCTCAACAGCTGCACTGGGTGGAACCCTCACAGTATAATCTTCACCCAAATGCATAATTCAGTGATTTAGAGCATGCCTGTAGAGATGCAGAACCATCAATGGATATAACTTTAGGATATTCTGTCTCTTTTTGCCTCTTTCATCTACTAGACTAATCCATAGCCAGTTCATGTACCTCCAAGATTTTTAGTTTCTGTGCTTTCCTGTTCTGTATGCTATCCTGAAACGTTTTGTAAACATCCTCATATAAGACAAAATGTTTGTAAAACTCCATGTGTGTGGTAGCATGTACCCATACCCATTTCCTTTTAATGACTAAATAGCATTTCACTGCACATTATATACAAAAACAGATTTTGTTATACAATTGGTTTTCCATTTTGGAGTCTTTGGGCATTTGAGTTATTTTTCCTTTGGTCTATTATAATTAATGTTGCTCCAAACTTTGTGCTTGAATATGTTTTCATTTCTTTTGCATCTGCATTCAGGACACCTCAGACCTCATGGAAAACTGGTATCTACAAGGGCTTCCATTTCCTCTTGTTTTTCACCATGCTCATTATAATCTGACTGTGTTATCAGAGTGAGTCTAGCTGGTGTGAAGTAACAGCTCATTGTGGCTCTGAGTTTAATAGTCTTAAAGTAGAAAAACAAGAGCCATGCCTTCACATCTTTAAATACAGGTGTGAGACTTTTTATAATGGCAAGAAATGTGTGTGGTGCGTGTGTTTCTCCACCTCCAAGGAGGCCTGTACTGCTCAAGCTCACAGAGTTTCATCTTGGTCGCCGAGGAGGGACAGGGTCTTGCATCTTTCCTTGCATACAATCTCAGTTTATTTCAAAGAACCCCAGGAGGTGAGGGTGGTGGATCTGGGCATCTACATGTCTGGCCTGAGTTCCCATCAGACCTTCCAGCCTGACCTTCTCAGAAGTAGAAGATCTCTGTCTCCAGTGTTCAGGAGGCAAAGTGACACATTTTTAGCCATGTGTGATAGTAAGTACACCATGCTCTATACTCATGCAGTGTGAAACATGAGCATTGCAACAGAACACAGGGATTAAAAAAAAATTTTAAAAGGCTTCATTTGCATAAATGTAAGAGACAATGACCATAGCAGTGTTCACACACACACACACACACACACACACACACACACACACACACACAGTGGGAGAGTAATGTGGAGACAGCAGCCAGGGGAGAAGACAGAGCAGTAGTGAGAGAGCTGGGTAGTACTGGGCACTGATAGATGCTGGATAGTACCGGTTAGTGCTGGTGCTATGTGATGGTGGTGCTGAGTGCTGGGTACTGAATGATGTGTTGGGTATCGTTTCCTGTTCTAGATTCTATGGGGTGGTTGTCTTATTGATATTCTTCTCAGCAAAAGACTTCAGGACTGAGTTTCAGAATGCAAATGCAAAGACTGATTTCCTTCCCCTTTGTGTTGCTGGTGCCACCTAGTAACTACAGCCTGAGTGACAGCTGGGATACAGATATGTGTCCACAACTCAGTTACACACATCCCGGTACCTCACAGTTCATTTTTACCTCTTTTGCAGTATGTGAAGCCTTCTTTACAGTTTTTTAAAGAAGGCATTTTCCCACTTAAGTTGTGCATGTTGGGAGTGGCGCATGCCTGTGCACAGGAAAGGCAGAGGTCAATCTGAGGTGACGTTCCACAGCAGCCATCCAACTTCTGTACGAGACAGACTCTCTTCAGTGGCCCCTGGGACTCAGCGAGCATGCTGAGCAGGCTGAGCTGGCTGCCAGCAAGCTCCAAAGACCTGCCCGTCTCTGCCTCCCCAGAACTGGGCTTACAGGCATGCACCACCATGCCCAGTTTTATACATGGGTTCAGGGTTCAACCATGCATCAAGTCCAGATGGCAAGCACTGTACTGACTGAGACATCGCCCCAGCCACCCTCAGGCACTTTGAAGAGTCTTTTGTCTGTTGTTCACGGTTTTAGAATCCTGCCGTTAGGACTGAGATCTGTTCTTCACTATGTCAGCCACCCCACAGGGTCAGGGCTCCTTAGCTGCAGCTGGCATCATCATGAGCAAGTACTATGGGGACAGAATCGCCTTCCCCACAGATACACATTTGGAGACTTCTATTACCACCCGGTCTTTGGGCCTCTTTCTCCTTTATTTCTTTCGCTTGCCCTTTACTTGATTCTTATTGGAGCTACAGTATTCTCATCTGCAGTGTTTTGCCATAAAGGGCAGTTTTCCCCTGAGTGTGTCCTTTCAGCTGAGAGCTCCATGTGTGCAGAATGCAGAGTCTTGGCCCTAGGGCCAGACCTGCTGGATCAGTATGTGACCTGAACTTCCATATTGACATAATACCAGGGGAACTTGAGTGGCCCTTATGTCAAGAACTGTATTTGAACTGCCAACAGTTGCCTGCAGCACAAGCCTCATGGCATGGCAAGCAATGTTCTGAGCTACAGCCCCAGAAACTCACTTCTCTACATCATCCATCACAGTTGACAGTGAGAATTGACACATCATCTTTATTCAAGTCCCTTTAAATGACCAGTAAAATATTAAGTGTGTTTTTTTTAATCTAATACACTGCTGGTTGTCAGAGTAATTCTCATTGATTTAGCGAATCTTCTGTTTATTTACAGTTTTAAAGGATAATGTCACATTGGCTGAATGTCTGCATTTATGTGAGCATCTTAGAGTTACATTTTTAGCAGGGGGCTCTTAGCTGGGTGAGAAACTGATGCCTAGTTCTCCTAGCTAACTGGAGGAACTGATTCAGAAGAATCAGCACCAAATCCCCGGTACACACCAATCACGATGCACCCTCTCTCCATTGATAAAGCTCCAGCTTTTGGGGGTGGTGTGAGGTACGTGGTTGTGGATGGGTGTGAGGTGAACGAGCATGTGTGGCAGTCAGAGAACAGCCTTGGGTACCCTTCCTCTGGTGACACAAACTTTATTTTTGAAATGGAATCTCTCGCTGGCCTGAAGCTCACAAACAGCCTGGCTCCTAGCCAGCCAGCAAGCCCTAGGGATCTTTACCCATCCCCACGTTCCCAGGGCTGCGATTTCAGGCATGCACCACCCTGCACTTTTACACTTCCTTGGGTTCTTGGGGACAAAGCCTAGGCTCTTGTGTTTGTGTGACAAGCACTTTGTATTTACTTAAATCTTCTCTTGAGTTGTGCTTCAAAGACCTGTGTATAGAATAACTAGTGATAATTGAACCTTTATCTCGCTCTAGTAGACCTCTGTAGCTAGATTCCTATGGCATTTAAAATACATCCATTCATTTAAGGTTGTGTTGGATAGTTCCATTTAAGTTGCTGTGGTAAAATATCCCAACAAAACAAAGCATAGGGGGAAGAAATGGTTTATTTAGCTTGGTAATGCCAAGTTACATTCCATCAATGAGAAATCAAGGCAGAAACTCAAGCAGCTTGTTACATGATTCCATAGAGAGAAAATAAGCACAATATTGCTTCCTTAATTAACTGCAAGCCCTCTCAACTCTCATATAGTCAAAGTCCCAAATTTAGGGAATAGTGCTTCCAACAGTGGGTTAGATCTACCTACTTGAGTTAACAATCAGGACAGTTCCCTAAAGATATTCCACAAGCCAACCTAAGCTAAATAGTACCTTTCTTGCTTCTTTGTTGTAGCAAGTTGGCATTTAAAATGAATCATCATACATATCTAATCTAGAAAAAAGTGAATGACAACATTGATTTCAGTCTTATAATGCTGAAAGTGGGACATTAGATATTTAAAAGTTCACAACAAGAAACCGACATGGATTTACATCTTTAGCAAGAAACATAGGTGGGGCTATATCTTGAAGAATTGGAGAGCTTTTTGTGAGTGTGTTTATTCTGGACTGGAAGGCAGGGAAGTCTTAATGGGTATCAATGAGTGGATTGTAAAAGTGGGTGCTACTTGGTGAAGGAAGGACCAGTGAGGGGACCCTGACCCTGAAATGGCTAAAGGGGGTACTAAGTCATTGTCAAGAGAATCTGAGACAGGTATAAGGCATTACACAGACAACAGGAAGGAGGCAACTTGAGCAGGCAAGGGCAGAAAGAGATGGAAGGAGAGACAGGTACTGTTATTTAGAACTGATTTTTGCTTATTTGCACATGAAAGCTGTGGGTCATAGTCTGCACATACTCATGGCCAAGAGATAGTTAGAGCCATGGAAACTATACCTGGTTGAGATAGAGCCCAAAGGGCTCATCCTGGGAGCAGAGAGATAGGGGCTATCATCAGATGTGAAGCTCACACTCTGCAGACACAGCCCCTGGCAGGATTGAAACTGCCCACTCTTGCCTAGTCAAACTACTTGCTAGGAACAATATTCAGAGAAAAAAACCAGATAGCTTGGGGCCAAGATGGTTCTCACTAATGTATTGATTGTGTGAAGAATCCATACAAAAGTCACTGGGAAAGCATATGGAACTATGCTTAAAGACCCTCAGCGACAGGAGAAAGACAGTGACCCAAAGAGAGTCCATGCAGTTAGCACACTAGAGAAACAAAGATGCAGAATACACAAACCAGAATTATGAGAAGATATCAAGTAGAAATACTAGAAATTAAATAATTGATATATGAAATGAGGACCTTTTTAATTGTGTCTGTTTGTCTGCATGTATGTCTGTGGGTCACATTCATGTCAGATCCCACAGAGGCCATAAGACAGCACTGGATCCTCTGGAACTAGAGTTACAGACATTTGTGAGCCCCCATGTGGGTGCTGGGAATTGAACCCTGGTAATTTGAAAGAACAAGCAATGACTTTAGCCACTGAGTAGGCATCTCTCTAGCCCATGAAATGAGGATCTTACTGAATGGGTAGTCTCTGTGGTCACACAGATGAAGAGAGATGGAAGTGAACAGAAAAGTGAAGAGAATATTGTCATGAATGTAATCTGTGTGCAAATATCTCAGATGTGACAAAGCTTCTAGAGAGAGAAAGCTAGAAGGAAAACTGCCATAGATGAGATGCTTCAAAAGTGGGAGAAAAACCAATAGCTTGAAGACACATTCTGAACTCCAGACAGATGGAAACAAAGACAAGAACATCCTAAAGCATGTTTGACAGAGTAAACTCTCTAAAAACCAAGCCACAGAAAGTGTTGAGAGCAAACAAAGACAGGTTATCCATTACCTATTCCAAAGCAGAAACATGTAATATCAGTTAAACTAATAGTAGCGAAAGCCAACTGAGAGTAAGCAAGGACACATGAGTTTATTTACCTCTGCTCTGGACTGGGAATGTCATATGCCTTGTTTCCAAGTTTCTGTCTTGACTTCCCCTCAGTGATTGGCTGTCATCTAGAATTGTGAGCCAAGTAACCCCCGTTCTTCTCCAAGTTACGTTATCTCAGGTTGTTTTCCCATAATAACAGAAATGAAACTGAAATATCCAGTGACATTGTCAAAGGTTGTGAAGATTTGGAGCTGTGATGTAGTATATATTTCTGTGGTGAGAATATTTCATAAATAAACCCGTGTCCATCAGTAGTGACCTAAATCAAGCATACTCCTTCTAACAAGGGTATCTGAGTGTGGGGCCCTTAGACACTTTTCAGACATGTGGATCAAAATAATTGCAGGGACTGTGACATTATTTGTGTGAGCACCTATCTAGCAAACAGTTCCAAAGCCGCTCAAGAAGAGGATGGACCAGCTATGATGTGTGCACACCAAGGAGTTCTACACAGCTGAGATTAGCTGAGGCCACACACATCTGTGTCTCTCCATCCTTTGCCCTAGTGACAGAAGCTGGGCTCAAAAGTGTATACATTGGCTGACTCCATTTATACAGAGTTTAAAGCTCTCAGAAACTAGATAGTTCTAACTAGAGTTGTAAGTCAGTAGAGTGACTGCTTGGGGGAGGTGGCTGTTATATGGGTGGTATACTGATGAAGTCTAGGAGATACCTTAAATGTCACATTCCTACCCTGTCCAGGATCGCCTGGATGGGTCACCTCATGACGGTAACTTAATAAGCCTGCTTATGTACTTCTCCACTGATGTACTTCATCAAAATAGATTGTTTTATTTTTAAACACAGAAAGGAAAGGTGAGAGAATATTTGAGGTAAAGGAAGTGGCAGGTATGTACCCCTGTGCAGAGAATGAGCAGGTGAACAAAAAGACTGTGTCAGCCTGGTATGCCTGGAGTGTGGAGGTGATGAATGTGGGAAGGGAAGGAGAGGGTTAGGGAAACAGGGAAGGGAGACGCAGGGGAGAGAGAGCGGGAAAGGGAAGTGAGAATGAGGGGAGAATGAGAGAGCGATGGGAGAAGAGAAGCAGCAGACAGGGCGGGAGCCAAGTCGGAGAGGGAAAGAGAAAGTGTGGAAAGAACAAGAGGAAAGGGGCTCTCACCCAGGCCTGGGAGAGGATGGGAGGTGCAGCTCTCCAAGGTCCTGAAAAGCCATGCTGTGCTCTTGCAGCCATGGAAAACCCCAGAGGAAGTTTTACTCGAGACACTGTGTACTGTGCATTTTTAACGTTTCCAGTTGAGCTATGGGGGGTTGGCAAGCAGGTGACATGAGCGGAAGCACTGAGAAGTAACAGTGACAGGCCAGGCAGGAGGACCCCCGTCCTGGGTCTGAGCAGTGGCAGGAATGGGGAGTGGCCAGAGGTCATGCTGAGGAACCACAGTAAGCTGAGGCAAGAGGGCACCCAATGGTGACTGTGGGTTTAAGTTTGCAGTCCATGTTTCTGTGTGATTCTAGAATATCTGTGAAAGTCATGTAACCACACATTTCTTAATTTCTCTTAATTAATCGCCTGTATTGACAAATCAATGTCTGTTAATGTTCTAGCCTAGCAATGATAATTGATAGATTAACTTTTAAAATTAATTATTTTTATGTACCAGTATTTTGCCTATATACTCACCTTGCATATGTCTGATGCCTGAGGATGCCAAAAAGGGTCATGGGATCCCTGGAACTAATGTTACAGGTGAGCGGTGTGTGGGTCCTGGGAATTGAACCTGGATTCTCTGCAAGAGCCACCAGTTAATCACCACTATTAATCACTGAGCCATCTCCATCCCATGGATTAATTTTTTTTCTTTTGAGACAGGATTTCTCTGTGTAGCTTTAGAACCTATCCTCTCACTCGCTCTGGAGACCAGGCTGGCCTCGAACTCACAGAGATCTGCCTGCCTCTGCCTCCCGAGTGCTGGGATTAAAGGCGTGCACCACCAACACCTGGCTTGGATTAATTTTTGTTGAGTATTTTTTTAATCCTCTTGTGTTTACATTTTACTTGGGACAGATCAATGGTGAACTCAATAGGGCATTTGCATTAGAAACACAAAATAATAAAAAATTTCAAAATGTATTATCTATTTCTAACTTCCTATCCTTTTGAAAGAAATATATATAGATTTTGGCCCATTTATTAATCATTGTACACCTTGCAGGAAAATGAGTGAGGTAAATTTATGAATGTGCCTCTAAGCCACTTTCATTGAACGACTTAAGGTTGGCTATAATTTTAAGCTGTCTTTGATAATTTTTGGTGAATGTAAATTTTATGATAAGCCAATTAAAACCCTTCTTTGCCTAAATAGCTTTCCCTTGTACATTAGCCTCAGTCTGCAGATGTTTGGCCATGTCTTCACTAGAGCTCAGAATGTATTCTTGTGCTTATGACTTTGTAAAGCCATTGTACAAGAGAATGTCATGTCGCCCTCAGATATGATGGCTTTCATATGCTTGGCTGTGGATGATTCTAAATAATCACCAATTTTTACAGGGCTTTTTGATATAAATACTCTGATGTTTAAATCTTCAGAGAAGCCAGCTTCCTGAAGGAAACCTGGTGGGGCTGACCCAGCAAGGGATCTGGTCAGAATTCTCTCATTCATGAAGAGTTTATGAATTTAGCAGATGTAGGTGATAAATCCCTGAAATTGAACAAGGCCAGAAACACAGGAACTTAGCATACTCTAGGATGCTTGATCCACTTCAGCAAAGTAGACACGGCCAAGTCTGAATGTCATTTGTATAAACACAGGGTTTCTCACATCTATTTTCAGCAGTAGAACAATGTGTTTTGGCTTTAAAGAGCATCTGTTGTAAAATGTGATCCTGTTGGTTCTTAGTAGTTTCTTTGAAGGCAGGTGGCAGCACAGATGCCCCTTCACCCATTGCTTCGGATGTTAAGGACACTCTGATTGTTCTTTGGCTGTCAGTCAGTCAGGTTTCGAGAGTGTGAGGATGCAGAGGAATGGCTGGCAATGTTGTCTCTGGTTTAATATGACAGAATTGATGCATGCACACAGAGACAAGTGTGATGACTTGTGAAGTGGTATTCTAACTTCGGAAAAGATGTCTGACCAAATAATTAAATGACAGATGTCCTAAGTGAGGTGATGATACCTCATACATGTCTGAAGAAGTTGTCATTAAAAGGTGATGGGAAAGGTGCTCGTTGTGAGTCCCAGGGAGGCTAGACTCAGTAGGGTTTGGTTGTTTTTGGTTTTATTTTGTTTCACATGGCATATGTGTGGTGCATGTGTGTTTATGCATGTTTTGCATGTATTTTGACAGACACACGTGTATGCATGCACTCGAAAACCTGGATTGACATTACTAATCATCCTTGAGTATACCACCAGTTTATTCATTGCAACAGAGTCAAACTCAGTACTCACTCTCTTGTTAGCTAGCTTGCTCTGGGGCTCTCATCTCTGTCTTCCAAGGCTGGAATTATAGGCAGGCTGCCATGTCCACCCTTCATGTGGGCTTCTGAGATTTTACTCCAATACTCAAGCTGTGGAGTGTTTTAACCACTAAGCCATCTTCCCGGCCCAGTACTCACTAATTTACAGGGGTGAGCCATGTGTATCTCCACTCTACACCTTGCTCTCTGCCAAGGTGCCCACATTATCCCACTTCTCACGGTCAGATACCCTGCCTCCACCACAAAGGGTTGGTCAGAGGAGAAGCCATATCATTCTTTGAATGCGGATCTTGACACATCATTGTCCCTTAGGGACTTAGGTTTGACATTCCAGTTTCTACTGGAATTGGCTCCCAGAACTCCAGTGACTAGTGCCTAGACATCTTTCCTCCCATAGTTTCATCACATACCTGCCCCCCCCACCCCAGTGCTAGCATCCTGAGTGACTCATGACATCCGGCTTCAGAAGCTGTGTTCCTGGCTCCAGGTCCCTGGTGGTCACATTATATTAATACTGAGATGTAGCTAAACTGGCACGCTCCCCCTGCTTTAGCTCATTCTGTTATTTGCCCAAGCTACCCCCCCAGCACTGACATCTCTATTCCTGAAATACATCTGTGCCACCATCATTGTAATTCACATTATTAATTATGTCCCATAAGATGCTGAAATTTCCAAGACTGGGCCACGTGTTCAGTAATCAAACCCACCACATCTCATTAGTGTGATGATGCATTTGAAGTTAATTTGTCCTATTTCTGAATGGATTGAGAGAAGACAAAGAACAATTTGCTACATACTTTCTTTATACTGTTATTGGCATGTATGTGTATTTGGTAAGGTTAATACCAATCATTCCTATTTTTCCAGAAGTTATCTTCCTGAAAATTCATGAGTCAATTAAGTTACATAAGGTGAATGATGCTTTCAATAAAATAGAAATGATTACATTCTAAAGAAAGCCAGCAATAAATTTAATGTGCAAAAAATAGGTTATGGTTAAGAAAAACTAAGTTTTTTCCCCCTGCAACCTTGACTTTCTCTTTGATAACCTGGAGTTTTTACATGTTGAATTGCTTTATGGTGCTCACCCAGGTTTGGATCTGATTCCTGTGTTTGAACTCTTGGGCCCTAGCTAGTAATCCTGGGTTTGGAGGTTGTAGCAGCTGTAGGAAGTAGAACCTCACTGAAGCAAGTGGGTGGGTCTTGAGAGTTATGGATCCCCCTGACTTCCTGTCTGGTCTGCTGAGGTATGAGCAAACAGCTTCATCTTCTGCCGCCGTCATGCCTCCCCTATAAGTAAGACTAAGTCATCTCAAACCGTGAACCAAAATAAAGCCTCTGTCCCTTCAGTTTCTTTAGCTAGACACTTCATTTGTGAGATTATAATTTAATTACATTTCTCCCTTTCATTTTTCTCTCCCCCAAACCTTCCCATATACCTTTCTCTGCTCTCCTTCAAATTCATGGCCACTTTTTCCCACTAATTGTTATCACATGGATGTATGTGCAAATATATATATATATATATATATATATATATATATATATGTATGTATATATATATGTATATAACCTATTTGTCTGTATAACCCTACCTGTTCTGTATTTCTTCAGGGCTGACTGTTTGGCACTGGGCAATCAATTGGTGTGCTCTTCCCTGGGGAAGACCACCTGTCCTGCTCCTAGATTTCCTCAGTTGCCTATAGTTCTTCATGTAGGATTGAGGTCTTATGGGCTTTTCACATCTACTTTGTCATATTTATTGTTGCCATCCTGTTCAGCTCATGTCTGGACAGTTATATTGGTGAAAGTTTATGAATGTAACTTCTGATATTGCTACAAAATCCAATCTCACAAAATATTCCCTGGCCCTCTAGTTCTTACAGTCTTTCTACCCTCTCTTCCACAATGATACCTGAGGCTTAGGTATGGGAGTGTTTTGAAATTACATCCACTGGGACTGGGCTTCACAACTCTGAGGTTGAGGTTTGATTGGTTGTGGATTTCTGGAGTGGTGCCTGTCTATTGCAAACAGAAGTTTCCTTGATAAGGGGTGAGAACCCCTTATCTATTATACCCATTATCTATGGGTATAATGGCAAATGTTTATGGATTGTTGTTGGGGATTATGCTGGTTTAGTAAAGTAGTGGTTGTAGATTCTCAATGGCTGTGGCTTCACTAGCACTGAGTAGTTGGTTGGGTTTCCAGTTCCAGGCATGGTTTCCCTCCTGTAGAATAGGTGGTAAGTCCAATGAGGGAGCTGTTGGTTACTGCCAAATAATGCATGCCGCCACTGCACTCTGAGGGGTATGGTGCCATGTTGTGGTTCATAGGTATCACAGCTGGATAGGACTGTTGGTTGCCTCCTTTAGAGGAAGGGGAAATTCAGGTCAGTTCTAACTCACAGAACTGTTTCAGAAGTGCGTGGTATCTTCAGCAATAAGGATTTGCCTTCCACCCCAGGGAGGCAACCATAGGTCACAGCAAAAGGCTGTATGTTTGGGGAGTCTCTAGGACAGCCCTGATCAACAACACAAAAGAGGATTCTCTTGCCTGGTATTGGTGTTTTTGTTAGGTGGTCTTTGGCTCTTAGAGGAAGCACTGTCAGACCAGATGAGAAAAGTTCATTGAAACTATATATGTATATCTATACATGAAGTTACAGGTATCATGGTTTTTACTTTTTGATAAATAGTTAATAGTATGATCCCTTGTGTTCTTTTCAGACATCCTTTCTGTTATTTTACCCACCTACCGTCTTCTCCAGTATTCACCTTCTTCTACCTAAAGAGTCCCCCTCTGTCCCATTTTCCTCATCATAGAACTCATACTCTATTGCAGAGTATAAGACCTACCCTGGAGGTCCCATTTTACTTGCCTGGTTTCTGTATTTGCTACAGGTTATGTACTCACATCTGAATATTCGAAGCTAGGAGCCTCCAGGAGAGACCTAAGATGCTTGTCTTTCGGGGTCTGGGTTACCTCACTGGCTATGATCTTTTCCATTTCCATTCATTTATCCACAAAGTTTGTGATGTAATTTTTCTTGACAGTTAAATAGTACTCCATAGTATATATACACCACATTGTCATTATATTTTCATTGGTTGAAGGACATTTATGTAGGCATTTTAATTGAAAGGAAGATAAATAATGCACCCATGTGGTCATATTTTTTTACATTTAACTTTTAAATAAGTTACAAGAAGGGATTACAGATAAAACAACAAGGAATTTGTTCTTGAGCTATAACTATTTTCTAATTGCAAATTTTAAAGTGAATATTGAGCCAAAATTATGAACTTAGGCCAGAGTTGCTTTAATTAGATGCCAAAGCCAGCAGCTCAGAAATTAAGAATGGAGTAATGTTTAGACATATGTGATGGCTGCTAGATTACAGGCTAGGAATCAGCCTTCCAGGACTCAGGGCAAGGCACATATCAGTTCGGAGCAAAAGTAAGTGCCCTGAAGTCTAGGAACACCATGGCATGTCTCAAAGACCCATACAAATGGAAATCTTAGGTGGCACCACTCTTCCCGCAGATATCAAAAGAAACAGAATATGCAGGTGTGAAAAGCAGAGAACACAGCTGATACTTGGACTGAACCTGGGAACTACACTTGTGTTGTTCAGTCTTTGAATGCCTTGGCCAAATACGTGTTGTAAGATATTAGAAAATAGAGTGGTCAGGGGTAAATGATATCCTGAGATTGCTCTGCCATGAATGTCATTTGTTGATTTATACAAGAAGAAAGAGGATCCAAGTCAGCATGCTTGCTTTGGTTCACTGTGTGATGCTCTGCAGGGACCTTGTCAGATGTAAAATCTCCATCTTGAACTTGCCAACTTTCAGAACCATGAACCTTATCATTTACAAATTACTCTGAGTGTTTTTATAGTGACAGAAAAGACTGGGGTAGCATCCCTGCTGACAAATGCAACAATGGAGAGAGGAAAAGCCATTGTGGCTGGGGTGGGAAGAGGCTTAGAAAGCCATGATTTTTCTACAAAATGTATTATCTAAATTCATATGAAAGTTGGTAGTCATCCCATTGTAAGCATTTTTTTTCTTATTCCCCTGCCCTCTTTCTTTCTCGTGGACTAAGTCCTGATCACCCTTACTCCTTTCTCCCTAACAATGAACAAGGCACTGGCTGAAGCCGATGAGTTACCGGGAAGAGGTAGCATAGTCATGTGCTCGGAACCTCCAGGCTGCCTTATTCCCTTTCATTCTGGCTCTTTAGGTCTACCTTTCACTCAGCCTCACTTCCCTGTAGGCGTTGGACAAAGGGCAGAAAGAACAAAGTTCAATGAGCCCAGAACAGCAGGGTGCATGAGCTTTAGGGGCGCTCAGTCTCCAATGGTTACTGGTTTCTTAAACATGAGGATTTCATTCATCCATTCCATTTCCAGGGGTAGTTTAAACGATGGAATGAATACGGTAAGGCGAAAACATTTTGTTTTGTTTTGTTTTCCCCACCTTGTGAGGGAAGGCCAGTGTGGACAGCTGTATGAATTACATTTTGTTGCCATGATGAAATATCACACCCCAGAGTGACTTAAGAGAGTTTATTTTGGCTTATCGTTCCAGAGGAATGTGTCTGTCTTGGAGGAGAGGCATGGCTGCAAACAGCAAACACGATGGCAGGAACCGGAAGTTGAGCGCTCCCATCTTCAGATGCAGGCAGATAGAGAGTGAAGTGGACATACCATAGAAGCTTTTAATGCCAAAGGCACTCCCTGCAACGACACACTTCCTCCAGCAAGGCTCGACCACCTAAACTTCCCCCAACAGTACCACCAAATGGGGAGTAACCATTCAGTTGCCCAAAACTATGGGGTATTTTTCATTCAAACCATCTAATGGTAATCTGAGTCTTCTAAGGCTTGAAGTTTATGCTTACCCCAGATTCAGATCCTCGGTGCCATAACCCCAGAGGAAATGAGTTAAAGCAGTGGTTAGGAGGGAGTAGAGGCAAGAGAAAAGGGCCCCAAAGAGTGGAATTACGGTCCTTACAGAGACCCCAGAAAGCCACCTCCTCCCCCAGCCACTCAGGACACCCAGAGGCTTCATGTGGGACCACAGGAAGCCCACCCACTGTAGGGGGACACTTAAAATTGTGGAAGGGATTTATACTGGGCCTCTGACTCTGGGAGAGTGTATTTATGCTTATCGTATCTTGTTGTAGTGGCCGGGAGAGAAATAACCCTAACAGGAGAAATTATTTCCAGAAGAGACGATACTTACAGTGTAGACAGGCACACTCCACGGGCTGCTTTCCAAGTGTTTGTCCTCCATTAGTCTCTGTAGCCCGGATCTGCAGTTGACACCTGTGTGTCAACTACCAGAGACTTTGAGTGTATGTGATGCTCCTCACACACCTTCACACTGTACTGTGCAATACCTTGTATAGGAATCAGCTTAAGCCACTTCTGAGTCCTCCTGTTTCTCTACTAACAGAAGATGTTTTTGTTCGTTTTCTTTTGTGTGAATTTTAAAAAGGCTGAGGGAAGTTTCCAAAATCCTTACCAGCCTGGCTTCTGCCATTGCCCTTCCCTGGCAGGCGAGGGCGCGCTTCGCACACCTCCACAAGCCTGCTGCCAACTGGGTTTGGAGCGCTCTAGGTCCATCTGTAAAAGAACGTGCCAGCCTTCTGCACACACACACACTCTGGAGCTCCCTGCTGCGGGACAATGCTCAACAAACCGTGGTAGTTGTGAATGATCCTGGGAGCGCTCTGGGTAGGCGGTCCTGGGATCCAGACTTGGTCACCCTGAGAGAAAGCCGAGGAAACAGAAGAGGGTTTGAAGTACCCATGGACTGTACTTTGGGAGGAGGATGCCGGCCTGAGAGATAGTGCTGAAGAAACAAAGGCCCTGTCCTGACCGGACTGTGGCTGGACGGAGGTCTGGAAGCAGTGACTAGGGTGGGGTAGCAGGCGCCAAGACGGGGTTCTAAGGCGCCCCAGCTTGTGGCTCTGAGGGGTGCAGTGATCACTGCCAAGGCCACTGGCTGCGAGGCGCCCTCGTGCAACCATGGAGACATCACGTGTGTCTCATAGTAACCTGAAGCCACACTATTTATCAGCTGCCGCACAAGCTCCTCCCACTGGCCCCCAGCTCCTCAGCCAGACTCTTAGCGAACGTGTGGAGTCTGGCTCCCTGCGCCACTGCTCCCTGCTCTGCTGGACTGGTGGCTGCTCATCCCTCCTAATAGCGGCTGGCTCCACCCACAAAGATCACCCAGGAGCCTGTTTGTAGTCATCCTCCTGTTGGCCGATCCCTCTGGCAGCTAAGCCAGCTGAATCGTGCTGCAGTCAGGGGCTTCCAGGTCCTGCTCAGCAGAGGCTGAGGCCAGCACGCGCACGCGTGTACACACACACACCACACACACACACACACACACACACACACACACACACACACACCCTCTTCTGGGTGTCGCCGCCCTTGGGGACCTGCGCTGCCAGCCAAGCATCCCCGCCCAGAGTCCTGGAGTGCACAAGGCACTTGCCACGCCGCTGTCACTCACAGCGTGTTGAGAGTCAGCTCTGAGGACACACACGCCTTTGCTCACAGGCAGCCACGTCCTCGCTCCGCAGCTCCCAGCTTGCTTTTTGTTACAAGCCGCACCCCCAGCGCCTGGCTCCTGATTCCACTTTCCTGTCAGGCACTGGGAAGAGTTGATTTCAGTGGGATCTTCCTGGACACCCAGAGGGACAGGAAAACCAGAACGTGGCAGAATTGTGCGGGTTTGGGGGTTTTGCTTGTTTTGTTTTGTTTTTTTTTTTCAAAACGCCATCTCCACCCAAGTAATCACAGCTCCGGGACTCACTTGGGTCCTCACCAGAACAATGGATTAAGTTACTCTTCTCTGGGCCAGAAGTCAGGTTCAAGACGTGTGACAAAATGAAGGAAAAGGCAATGATCAAGACTGCTAAGATGCAGGGCAACGTGATGGTGAGTGCTGCGGTTCGCAGGGTGGGCATCCACGTTTAGAAGCAATGTGTTGTGGGGCAGACCTCAGGAGTCCTGAATTTCCCGGGAAGTCCGAGACCTGGTTGGTGTTCACATATTGCTGGACTTCCCACTCCACCCCGAGGGTGTAAATGATCCAGCATCTGTTTGCAAATGGGAAGTTGGTGGTTTGGTGGTGGTTGTTTTCTGGGCATGTGGCTTTGTTGCTTTGGGCACAGCCTGCTCTCTTGCCTGTGTCTGCTGAGTTTCAAATACATCCCCAGGGCTGTTCTGAGGCAAGCACAGAAAAGGGAGGTTGCTTCAGACAGGAAGTGCCCCTGGGCCCTAATGCACCCAGTGTCCTGGGCCGGCGCAAGTCAGGGCTGAGACCTGTGGGGTTTCAGCCTTCGATAAACTCACTATGCCCTTATGTGTGTACCTCTGCCCTGGATGCGAACACCACCTCCACAGCTGCCAGACATGCAGAACCTGTTCCCCAGCTTTGGGAAAGATGACTGCCCCAAAGATGACTGATACTAAGTGTGGGGGGGGGGGGTTGTAAGCGCCTCTAAAGGATGGAAGACCTCTGGGGATGCCCAGAACCTCAGGGCTGTGGGTCAAGGGGCATCTTGTCAGTGACAACTTCGTCAATTTGAGGACCACTGTCCTGCCTTCTCAGCAAGATGACCCCAGCCTGCTGTGCTGCTTTGACTGGCTTGTCTGACATCAGTACCCTTACTGGTAGTGCCGGTGGCCTGAGGTATGGACCCAGAGGTCAGAGTTCGGGATTCTCCTGGTAAGGATAGAGAAGTTGCCATCTAGTTGAGTGGAAATTCTGTGTGTGTTTGCTTGGGGGATGTTTTAGTGCTTGCGGTGCTGATGCAGGGAAGAGCCCCTTGTGTTACCTGTGGGTTTTTTTTTTTTTAATTTCTTTTTGTATGAAGCAGGGGCAAAGAAGGATTGCCATGCTACTTTGGAACAATCAGCAAGCAATGAAAGAATGTTTGTCTAGCAAGGTCTGGAGTTGTTTACAAAAGTGGCTTGAGTCTGTGGTATGCTATTGGGGAGGTGTGCTTGGGAGAACCAGTCTTCCCAATTTGAAGTCTCTATTTAAACGAAGAGAGACAAGAAGTGAGAATGTGTTCTGATGGTAAAAAAAAGTCCCTTACCCTCAGCAAGGCACCTGTTGCCTAGAACAAGGAAAACTGCGGCTTTAGCTCAGACCCTGACTTGAGGACAGAAAGAGTGGCGTGTAAGAACTGCGATGATAACCCACTCCACAAGCCCTCATTCAGTGTCTCTTCTTGGTCTGCCTGACTTGGTTGCCTGTTTGTGAAAATATATCTGCTTTCCTGATTTCTTCAGCCTTCTTTTGATCTGTTACAATAACCATCATAATTCTGTATAAACAGGTCTTAAGTGTGTATTAAGTACACCCACTGCATAAATAATACCCACCCACATCATAGTACCTCTTCATACCCTGACATAGCCTGCCATTAGAACCCAAGCATTTCTACAGACATGGATTAAGATTAGTTATGTAAATGACATGTTATCAATGGTCTTAGAAATCTAGTATCAAAGGATTATTTCTGCTCATAGCTGGCATGGTATGCTGTAGTATAGAAATGTCTTTTATACTGTTATCTCTTAAAAATCTGTGAAGTCCTCTCCACTCTCCCCCTCTCAAAGGCTAAAAAGCTTGCTCCTCATGTATCCTGCTTGCTCTTTGAACATGGTTACCCACGTGACAACTATACTCACCTTCTTCTCTGTCCTCCTCCCTGCCTTGGATATTACTGTCATTAGAGCCAGTTGAACTGAGCCCGGGGGATTCTGCAGCAACCGGCGTTTTAGCCATCATCTGTTGCATTGAGAGTAAAGTGAGATGTGAGCTCACTGTACTTCTAAATGTTCCATCAACTCTTAAGTCCTAGATAAGTAAGAGTCTGGTTTGGAACTCATTTGAATATCATGCTCCCGCTAAGTCTCTGCAGCTTCCACCAAATGACACTTGCACGCTTACTCCACTAACTTGGGGCTTGCGGATTTCTAATTTTTCATCAGTTGCATTGGAAGGCTTGTTAATCACAGCCTCGCCTGGGTTGGATGACTGGCAGTTCTTGGCACTCCAGTCTTGATTGGAATTTAGGTGATATTTAACATTCTCTGTGAGGAGTGCGTGATGTATGCCTGGTTCTGACAGGTGAGCTGTCAGGACATCTCACTGCCTCAGAAAGCAGCAGAGGGCCTCCCAGTGAGCGGCTTCAGGGCATCCACATGCACACAGAGACAGACAAAACCAAGCCTGAGCACTGTGTGCTTCAAGCTGATTTTGTGAGCAGAGATAGAGAGGCAGAGCACACTCGACCCTGTGCAGTGGTTGTGGGAATGCTCAACCCAGTTAGAGTGTACTGATGACTCTTCAGCCAGCTCTTCCCACATACGGTTCCATGTGTAACCCTCCCAAGCTTGCAGACCCATGTTTCACCAGGAACCCCGCAAAGACCAGACACCAATCCCCGCTCTGTCCACATCACGTTGCCTAGTTGGATTTCCACAGATTGTATTACCTATTCATTGTTTTAGAAGTTCAATTGCAGCTGCATGGCTTAGAGAAGGCAAGTGTGCTGTTATGCTCCCTGGTCTTATTTTATGCTTATTTTATGGTCAGTGAGTAATAAGAAATGACACCAGTGAAATCAATCCACAGCTTCCCTTTCCTTCTTGACAGACATCTATTACACAAACTTTGAATGTTCTGAATATTAGCAGACTAACCCTTAAACTTGCCATGTCATACACTGTGAGAAAAATCAAGCTGTTTCGCTCTCATGCAACAAAACATTATTTTTGAAGTAACACTATTTTTATGAAGTCTTTCCTCAAAACATCTTAGGTCTTCAACATCCATCCACATTTTCAATCCAGTGTCCCTTTATTGCTGGTGTGCTGCTATTCCACTAGTGTTCAGGGGTGTCTCCTCTTGGAGTAGGTGCAGTGGGAAGTTTTAGCATATGAAGGCCATTGCTTCATGTTAAATCTTCCTGCTCTGTGCCTATGAGATTTACCCTGCTGCTGAGTTGCTGGGTAAATGTTGGTTCAGAACCAAATCTAGGGTCTTGCTCTGGTCTTCAATGCCTACCTTGGTGGATCCTCAAGTATGTGATAGGAGAGCAGAGGATGTGTTTCTTCAGTTCCCAGAGTCTGAAAGATACCTGGATCCTTGAGAATCTCATGGCCAGTCAACAATGCCTCTAAAAAAATGTGTGGCCTGGGAATTCTTGGCACAGGGAAAACTAAAGTTCTTGTCCTTTGTTCTTGGCTGAGTATTCCTGTGACACTGTGAGTCCAGCAACTCCTCAGATGCGTTGTTTGCCCCTTCCTGTTTTGGGTAATACTCCTGGATGAGAACTGCCCAAAGTCGGGTTTTCCTGTCTCTCAAGCTCATGGATTCCAGTGACCGAAAGAGTCCACTTATAGTACGTATAGTTAACAGAGTCTTTGAGGTTTTTAGGCTACACCTTTCTATGGACCCCTCCCTAGAAACAATAGCTCTGCTTGGGAGATGAATTATAGGGGTATAAGTTCTAATGGATAAAGGGCTCTTCTGTCCCTGAGAGCTTAATGGTAATATTTCCACTGCCTCCCATTCCTCGGTGATATGAAACTCCTCACAACAGGTATTAACACAGGCATTGCTATTTAGTGTTTGAAGATGATGTACCTTCTGAAAATAGGTCCAGATGTGACTCAGAAGGTCCAGGTTTCTGAGCATCCTCCTGTGTGACAATCATGGAGACTCAGGTTGATTTCCCCTGTTTCCTGGCTCTGCAGCATCTCTCCCTAACATATTCCTTCTTGGGACTCTTCCTAAAATACATCTTACTATCTATGCATGAAAGCCAGCTGGATATCAGTCCACACCACACATAGCTTCCCAGGAGCAGGAACATCTTAAATATGTGAACCACAAGTAAAAACTTACAAAGTTGGGGGTGGGGCCATGTCTAGTTGTGAATCAATTGCTGTGTAAGCATGCAAGCATGACCTGAGTCCAGTACCCATGTCAAAAGTAGGGCATGGACACCCCTGAGAAGCAGAGACAGAGGGATCCTAGCCATGCAATCCAGCCTGATTGGTAAGCTCCAGGTTCTCGTAAGAGACACAGTAGGTGGACCTGAGATGGACACAGGAGATTGACCTTCACAAGCATATGTGCATACCTGTGCATGCATGTTGGTAAAAATTAGCACAAAGAAATTCTGAAGGTCATTAACAGTCATCTCAGGATTCTTCATAAGTTGTCTTAAAGGAGAGAGCTGTCCTGTCTTCTCCACATCCTAAGCAGGCCTTTAGCTCATGTAGCCTCTGGGTCTCTGTGTTTGGACCCATCAATGTGCTAAATTAGTCACTTGCTGCCCAAAGCCACTCCTCTTTCTGGAACCTGTTATGCCCACCCACCACCCTGTTCTATAGTGGTTCACCGTTGATGTTTGAGGTCTGTTATTACCAAGAGGAGTGGTGCACTGTGGGATATTGCCGTCATCTCCAGGGCTGCTCATCTGGGAGCATCTGCCAATCAAAAGATTAGGAGAACTTTTTGGAAAGTCATTCCAGAAAGACTGAGCTTGACACTTAAGCTCAGTGTTCTTCTTTGTATGGAAACATTTCTTCAGATTCTAATGGGTTGGGTAGCCTGAGAAAAGTTTCCATACACATTTTTATCCTAAAATCAGAGTTGGCCTAGTTCATGGAAGGAAATAACTCCGGCCTTCATGCCCTTTTGATTTGGAAAGGAAAATTAATTCACCTCAGAGCATTTGTTTCATTTCCACTTAATACTTTAAAATAAATGTACTGTGTGAGAGAATTTAGTGAAGTCTTTTGGTTGGCAAAAATGCTGTCTGATTAGCAAGAGTACACCTAGGAAATGAACCACGTGCCCAGACCCTGTAGGTCCTGTGCATATACTGTGCTAAGCCAGCAGAGGCACACAGGACCAGCCAGCACCGCTTTACCAAACCACTTCTTTCCCCCTGAGGATGGGAGGCACTCTCCTCAAGAGCACAGTGGGTTTTAGAGTGACTGTGCAATAGAACCATCTTGAAGAACCCCAGGGGCATCTATGAAGTAGAAAGTTGAGACTCACCCCACAATTCAAACACACACACACACACACACACACACACACACACACACACACAAACATTTTGTCCAACACCTCATGCCCAGGGGACTTAGTGTCAGTTATCTGGGCTGTGGCCTGTAGAGTAGGATTGCCGGTGCCTCCCAGCAAAGTGCACACTGTCATCAGGCCCAAGGAAGTAATCAGAACACTGACTGAGAAGCCTCCTGACAAATACACAGTAAAGTGGGGGAAGCAGAGCCGAGGAAGATACATGTGACCAAGGCAGAAGAGCAGAAGGAAGTACTGAGGAAACAGGCAAAGGTGTTTTTATTAATTAGTTGTTAACTAATTCAAACTAAAAGATTGCACAGCTTCACAGGGTTGAGATGTTTGTGTAATGTTTAGATCAAGTCAAACACTAACATTCCTTTAGTTTATTTATGTTTTTATTTTATATGTATGGGCATTTTGCCTGCATACTTGTCTGTATGCCACACGTGTGCAATGTCTATGGAGACCAGCAGAGGGCATTGGATTCCCTAGTACTGGGGTTACAGGCAGTTAGGAGCTGCTATGTGGGTGTTGGGAACTGAACACTAGTCCTCTGGAAGAACAGCCAGTGCTCTAACCACTCAGAAATCTCTCCAGCCCTTTCCTTTATTCGTTTTAAGCTAACTTCTCCCTCCCCCTCTCACAAATGCCATGGCTCACCTGTGCAGGTCAGAGGACAGCCTGCAGCTGTTGGTTCTCTCTTTCCACCATGTGATTCCTGGGGTTGAACTCAGGTCCTCAGGCTTGGCAGTCAGCTCCTTTACCCTCTGAGCTCTCTGGGGTCCTTGACCTTGTCCGTGATCCATCTTAAAATTCATCTCCAACCAAATGGAAACAATGTAACACTAGCAGAGAAGCTGTAGGCAAAGACAGTAAAATTAGCAGAAAAGGTTCTAGAATCTTCCAGGAATTATGAAGTGCCATTCAGCTCCCCTCCTTAGTAGAGAGAGGTTACACTTCTGTCTTTTTTAGTGTTGTCTTAAGACACACTACAGAAGTGACCCTTCAAGCCAGAACAGATACTACTGGCCTTGGCTTTCCCCACCACTGGCCTTACCTCTTTATTTTTCTATCTGTCCCTGGATGCCACTGTTTACAGGGAAAGAAAGAAAGTAGGTAAAGGGGACAGAGCATACCTTGGTTGCTGAAGTGTTTGCTTCACAAGTGTGGAGACCTGAATCCAGTATCTAGAACCCATGAAAGAAAACCAGCTGTGAACACTGGGGTGGTAGAGACAGGCAGATCCCTGGAGCTCACTGGCCAGCCAGTCTAAATGGCCCTGCTAATTCCAAGCCCGAGAGAGATGATTTCACAAAACACAGTGGAATGCACCTGAGAAATGACAGCAAAGGTTTACCCCTGGCATACCATACTCTCTCTCTCTCTCTCTCTCTCTCTCTCTCTCTCTCTCTCTCACACACACACACACACACACACACACACACACACACACACCATGCACACACCCCAAAATAGAAAATAGATGGTATGTATTATGACCCAGGCAGGGCTGTCGATAGTGTGTGCACACTTCAGCTTTGTTGTACACCTCACATACACCCAATGCATGATGCTCACACATCCCTGGAATAGACGGTGCTCACTCTGTCAGGCACAGCTGCAGATCTGCTGGGTAAAAGACACTGTGGATGCCATCACTTTGATTGCTTGACTTTCCGGCGATTAAATAAAAATAACAACACTGTGATAAGACAGGGGTGCCAAGGATGTTCCTGTTTCCAGTTGAGTGTTACTCATCTGTGAAAATCAAAGGGCACTGCTGACATGCTGGGCAGGCTGTGGAGTCAGGTTGGCACTGCACCAGCTGCATTGGCTGCAGTTGCTGCGGGCATGAGCAGAGGGAGAAGCTGGGACTGGCAGTGTCTTCACTGGAATTGCAGCTACAAATGAGGGACTTTCCCCCTCTCCTCACATCTACCCTGACTAGAAAAAACTATCTTTTAGGAAACAGGAAACTTGCTCCAAATACTTGTTATTGTCTAATGTTTATATATGAAGAACACATGGTGAAACTTGCCAGCCACAAACCCACATAAACCAAACCAACAGTTTCATGTACCTTCATTCCTGCAAAGTGCCTTGGTTGTGTACTAGGTTCTCAGTGCTGAGTCAAAAGGAAATATAACACATATAAGAATAATTCTTTGTAGCTCAAGATCTGTTCTGAAATTCTACCTTTCCCAATCACATAGAGAAACACACACAGCCCAGCAGATGGGCAAGGCTCTGGAGAGCTTATGTATGGGAAGCTTATGAATGAATGGGGAGCTTATGAACCACTTCTCCCTAGCGCTACCTTTGCAGCATCTACAGCCTCTTCAGCACCAGCTGCAAGCATGGGCATTTCTGCCATTGCTGACACCGTCTGCTTGTTAGAATCTTCTATCAGGGAAGAAGACCTCCCTCAGCACACAGCAATAGGAGGAGAGGAAAACCTACTGTGTTAGTAACCTGTCTCTTGCTGTGACAGAAACAAACACAAACAAACAAAAAACAAATGCAATGCAAGCAAGCAGGGAAGGGTATTTTGGCTCACAGTTCTAGGGACAAAGCCTGCCATGGTGGGGAGCAGCTCTGACTGTGAGAGAGGTAAGTAGTTGATTACGTTATATTTCCAGTTAAGAATCCAGAAGATGCTCTGTTGGCATCTTTCTCCTCTAATTTAGTCTACCCAGCCAAGCTTTGGGTGGATCTCCCCTCCTTAGTTGAACCTCTTTGGAAACGTATGCAGAGGTGTATTTCCTGAGTGACTCCAAATCCAGTCAGATTGACAGTGAAGACTGACCATTGCCTCCACTGCAGTGAGCTACCACGTCCGTGGAGAAAGGTTTCTTGGGACTGCCTATCCAGACACCTGTAGAAAACACAGTGCTATAAGACTTCTGTCCTCATTGCAAGGCCAGCCCAATCTGCACTCTGGAGCTGTAGAGAATATTTCTCTGGCCAGATGGAATTTTACAAAAACGCATTGAGCAATTCAACTTCATTAACATAACTAGAAAAAGTAAAATTGAAATCACAATGAGAAAACATCCAGTGAAGTCTGAGGTTTTAAAAAGATTTCTAGGACAGATTTTTGCCATAGGTGTTTAGCAAGAGAACCCTATGCACAGCTGGTGGGGAGGGGTATTAAAACTTGGAAACTTAAGAGTAGGGCAAAGATTGAGAATATACTTACTATCTAGCCATCTAACTTCTGAGTGTTTCTCAAGAGAATTCCCGACAGATGTTCCCCCAATAAGAGATTTGTAAGGATGTTTGGGATAGGAATGTTTTTAGTGGCCTTGAGTCTGAACTGGTTGACCCTATCTCAAAAGAGAGGATATATAAATACACTAGTCTCTGTATAGTGGAATATTATACAGCAAAACATTAATGGCATTTAAAACACATGGAGTCGTTATCAAACAAACATGTACAAAAGAAGGCAGGCTTGAAAGAAGATAATGTTTGAAAAGGAGTGGAAAGAAAAGGAGGAAGGCAGAATGTCAGGGAACACTCACTTCTGGGCAAGATGCTCCTTGCATCCTTGAACTCACAACAGCTATAATTACCTGCATACATGCTGTACAAGGCTGGGGCCACAGATATCCTCATGGAGGGAAGAGAGCCTTACTGGGCATACCCATCTCTGACTATTTACTAAGGTTAATATTCACTAGGTCAGTGGGGGGGGCATTTTCTTAAGTGTTGCAGCCACTAGTGAGGTGTCCATGATCCTGTAAATGACCCTTAACCTTTACCCCACAAGTAAACCCAGTGAAGCTTATTGTGTCAAAAAAAAAACAAACAACAATAAAAATAACAGAAAGAAACACAGATGTGAAGATGGAAGGCATAAGAAAAATGTTTACTGTTAAGAGGAAAGAGTGGGGTAGAGAGAAGAGAGGATGAGGATGTGATTAAAAGTTTACTGAATACGTGTGTTTTAGGTAGTGTTCTATTGCTGTGAGGAGACATTATGATCAAGGCAACTCTTAAAAATGGGACCATTTAATTGGGGTCTTGCTTACAGTTTTAGAGGGTTAGTCTGATCATCATGGCAGGAAATAGACATGTCACTGGAGCAGTAGTTGCAAGTTTTACGTCCTGATCCAAGAATCTCAGAGGGAGAGAGGGAGGGAGGGAGGCTAGGCCTTGGGTGGGCTTTTGAAACTTCAAAGCCCACCCCCACTGGCACACCTCCTTCAACAACAAGGCCACACCTCCGAATCCTTCTCAAACAGTTCCACTAACTGGGGGCCAAGTATTCAAATATACGAGCCTATGGGAGTCATTCTCATTCAAACCACCACAGCATGTATGAAAATGTCCTGAGGGAACTCATTGCAGTAATTAAATTGCTAATATAAAGAACAAAAGCAAGGTATGAGTGTGCATTTATAAAACTAAAATTTTGAATGCTATAAAAACAGATACTGGTATAGTATCTGTGATGGAAGGTGAAATTTTTAAAAAGAAGAAAAGTAAGGAATTATGTGTGATCATGCAAGTTATAGTCCTGGCTCAATAGCAGCTGAGGATGCTGGGGTGCAGGGGCCACACATCAGTAGGGAACAGAGAAAATGTTGTGTGACTGTAGGTGTCTATTTCTTTCTCATCTGCTAAGAAAAATCCACATCTCATTTTCAATAGTGATAATATTGTAGCGTCTATCTCATCTAAGGTGCCCTTTTCAGTAGCTTGATGGTATATGGGCTGTGAGGCCTTCAAATGATTTACTTCTCCTAGTGTAACCATTCTATCTTAAATGTGGGTGACAGAATAGTGTTTACATGGGTAGAATTAGGGTGGGAGATGTCTTTCACTCTGGAATTTTGTTATGAAGGAAAAATAGGTATTTTTTCTGGGGTTTATTGTTAGCTATAATATTTAGACTCAGTCACAAAGGCTTTGCATGGAGTCTTTTTCAATACATGTGTAGGGGGTATGTTGACATGCTCTTATGTAAATTCTAACATTCCCTGTTACGATAACAATGCCAAAGAAAGGCAATGCATTCCCAAAGGTTTTGGGACCTAAAACATTCAAAGTGCTGAGAAATGTTCCAGAAACACTGTGCAGATATTGGTGGGATGGAATTTTCCAGAGTGGTTATGCCTGGAAATGAATTCTGTGTTGGATGTAGAAGTACTGAAATATTGGGAGTTCTCCCCAGCTTGCAAACCATCTTTCTTCCAATCTAGTACAGCATCTGAAATTATGGCCACTGTGGTTAGAAGAGGAAATCAGAGCAGAATGTGGGAGGAGATGCCATGATCAGTCAACTGATGGCAGTGGAAAAGCTTCTTCGTGTTTTGGAAATATCAGCTTCCATTAGAACAAAGTGAGGTAAATTCAGGAATGCAACATTGTTCAGGAGATGTGCCAGTCAGCTTTCTATAACAATGACCAAATATCTGAGATATATCTGCAGCTGTTAAGAAAGAAAGACTTATTTGGGTCATGATTTCAGAAGTTTTGATCCATTGTTATTTAGCCCTACTGACTTGAATGGCACAAAGTACTATGGAAGTGCACCAGGGACATCAGAACTGTTCATCCCATGGTGGCCGGGAGCAAAGAGAAGGAAGAGTCCCAAAATCTCTTTCAAAAGCACACCCACAGCAACTTCACCTTCTTCCACCAGGCCTGTTGTAGTCTAATTTCTAATGCTGTGATAAAATAGTCTGACAAAAAGCAACTTAGGAGAGAAAGGGGGTTTTCTGCAAATTGATTCTGCAAATCAATGTGGAATGGATTTTCCCATGGATATTCCTTCTATAGGTATGGGTTCTATGTTGGATTTCAGCTTATAATTCCAGTTTGCAGTCCATTATTTTGGGGAAGCCCGGGCAAGGCAGAAACTTCAAACAGCATCTTGCATTACATCTATATTTCAGAGCAGAAAGAGAATGAATACAGACATGCTTACTTGCTTGCTTGTGCTCAGCAGGTTTCTTCACTCTTACACAGTTCAGGACCCTTGTCTAGAGAATGGTGACACTCACAGTGGGTTGGGTCTTACAACAGTTAACTTAATAATTAAGACAATCCTCCACAGACATGCCCACAGTACAATGCAACGTAGAGCATCTCACACTGAGACTATTCCCAGGTGACTGACAACAACTTCCCAACAGCATCTCAGGCTGGTGACCAAGCCCTCAGCACATGGACTTTCAGGTGACATTAAAGATCTAATCTATAGTGGTGGGACTGTCTTTAGATCACTGGAGATTTCTTCCTAGAACCAAGTTTGAAGAATGTATACTCAATCTCTTCTCCAATGACAAATTTTAGATTTTTATGGATCCCTACAGGTTCATTTTACAATGAATGTTATTCACAATGCTTTTGTTACAACATCAACCTATATTTCTCATCCATGCTTCGTTTCTTGAGCTCCTAAATGTTGAACACAAATGGGAGAAGCATGTCCAACATAGTAAACATGCTATTTGACTAAGGGAAGGTTCTGGTTTTCTTGTGTAGATCCAGTATGTGAGTGTGGAGATTGTGAAACATACTGACAATGGGGAGTTGCATAGGAGAAAATGCATGCGCGTTTACTAATATATAATTCCACAAGAGTCATACACAATGTGAAGCTTAAAGAGGGGCCAGATGGTCAAGGCTTAAATACTTTCAGAGGGTGGATTTGTAGTAGAAGTGGTAACCAGTTTTAAAGGAGGCATAGAGAAAATGAGTGGACCAATAAATGGAATCTGCAGTACCCTGGAACAGAGTTCCTTGCTGTCATGGTTGGGTGTGACCTTGGTCTGGTGTGTGGTATTTTGGTGGTATTCTGACAATAAAGCTTGCTTGGAGCTAGCTAGCCACTAGCTCATCAAAATAACCATAGAGGTCTTGGATTGAGGTTGGATAGGAGACAGGAAGTAGTAAGCAGGACTGAGAAACGATCTCAAGCCTTTTGGATTGATGAACAGGAGAGGATTCAGATCCTCTGATCATTCAGATTCTTACCCTGATATCTGACTCCAAATTTTTATTGATAAAGCATAATTAGGTAAATCCACCATTGCTTTCTTCCTCTGTGGTGTCAGCTAAGTCTTCCTTGCTTAATGCATTTCAGACAAATTTGAAGGCAACTGTGTTCTTGGTGTGTCTCATCTTTAGATCAAGAGAGATCATTAGGAAAGCCATTCCCTACAGCTGTGGCCCCTCTGGGCTCCCAGTCTGAAGTCCAAAACAGTTTATTTGAAGATATTGTTTTCTGAGTCCTAACAGGTGCCTTCTGGAATTCCCCTGAGGGATATTTATAATTGATCCCATTGAGCAAAGTGTAATTATAACCCAAATCTTGTCTCAGCTCAGAAATCCTCTTCGTAAAGATCATAGAGACAAAGAATACTTTCAGTGTTTGAGTAAGCATTAGCAGAATATGGCCCCTCACAGGCACTGTGCTCTAAGTTGGCACTGAGAGAAATGCTGCTCCACCATGCAGCAGGCCAAACCCGTTAAACTCATGTTTCCAAGATACACTGAAACTAGTACTGGAGCAAAATGGCTTGACACAGTCATTTGTCAGTCTATCCTAAACTCATCTGATAGCTAAGACAGGTATCTGTATTGGTTGTTTATTGTTACATCCTGAGGAAAATCAAACTCTCCTAACTCTATGGTGGGAGGTGGCTTTGCATCTTAGAGGAAGGTACCAAAGGATGTTGGGTTAGCTTGTGAACCTGGGAGAGAAGAGAGCTCTCTTCCTTCAAGGTGGGTTCCAAAAATCAGGAGAATGTATTCCTGGACCACAGGCTGACAGAGGTTACCCAACCCAACCACAAAAAAATCCATTCTAAAGAGATGACACAGTATGAACACATTCTGAGAGATAAATTTTCTAAGGAAAATGAAACATGTCTTTTCTCCACTCCTCAATGAGGAGAGTTAAGCCTCTTGTTTTTAATTTCTGTCTGTCTCACAAGCAGAACATTGAGGCCAGGACACTGCAGATGCCCAAGCTTACAGTCACTGAGTCCCTGAGGTGTCAGTATGGTTTGTCCAGAGCTGATCCTGCTGGATGCATTCCTTCTTCCGATGATGGAACAGCAAGAAAACTCCCAAGCAGGACACTTGGGGCACAGACTTGTGTGCTGTAGTCAAAGCATCAGCTGCCACCCAATATTGGGTAGAAGAATTCTGAAGGATAGATTCTAGAGCACTGAGAGAAGGAGGCAAGCAGCCCCCAAGCCAAGCTATTCAGAAGCCTCACTTTAAGGCTGCTAGTCATTCAGTGCTAAGATGTGTCGAGCAGGATGCAAACCCTCCACATACCACTGCTTCCTAACCCAACAACTAACCCTCTACATACCGTTTCTTACTCACCCAGCTGACCCTCTGCATTCCACTGCTTACTAACCCAGCTTCTTTCCTCTGCATCTCTGGAAATGAGGAATACCTCCAGTCTTCCAATGAGGATCAAGAATGTTCAGTCAGGAAGTCATCTAGATAGTAAAGAGGAGGCCAGCATCTAGCTCAGATACGCAAGGGTGTGTTGTTACTTCTGTATTCAAGACCTGACACTTTCTCTACCCTATTCTGCAACTTGTGTCTGTCTCCTGTAACACAGGAAAAGGACATTGTCCACCAATGCTGTTCGTGTTTTCTGAAATTGTCAGCCATTGTATCTGACAAGCCTTCTGGGTCTTGGCTGCCCAGGCAGAGAAGCAAGGACTTTTCCACCCAAGGGCCTGACGTGAAGCTCACTAGGATTTTCCTATGTGAACTTCAGCATGTTACTGTGGAGCCAGTGCTGTGCTTAGCATCCTCACTGGTACACTCCACAGGCAGAGAAGATGGGAAGAGTCCCTCCAGGGCTAACAATGCGTGAGTGTGCTTGGGAAGACAGTGGAGGATTGGAGTGGCAATGTGGCCAATCCCACCTCACCCTGACATTTTCCAGAATGATGCAGTGATGGAGGTGACACCAGTACACTGTGCACTGAACAGTCTATATATTCTAGAAATGAACAAAGTGAACATATAAACATGGCCCTGCCCCCACCCCAGGGCCTGCTTTCCAGCACCAGAAACCTAGAGAATGCAGCCAATCGTGTAGCTAATTGCTTAATGATAAGCCAGATGTATTCTTTCTAGAAAGGAGGCTGAGATTTTTTATATCATTTCAGCATAGACATCACAGTCTGGGGGCGATTTTTACAACTGAGAAATGTGTTTGGAAGCTCATATGTTCGAGAAAGACATGACAGATGAGAGAACTGTTTCCCTTAAATTGTCAATCCATGGCAGAGTGAGATGTCATAATTAAGAATCTTTCTTACAGATGATATAGCTGAACATTTTTAGAAGAGAATAACTTAAATGGATTTTAAAGGGGAGTCTATAATTTTTGACTGTTGTGAGAGACATCTGAGGAGGACATAAGGGCTCTCATGACCAGGTGTAAAGATTTGCTTATTAGAAACTTGAAACATAGAGTGTGTGAAACAAATGAACAGCCTGCAAGGGGGCACCACACTTGAGATGTAGAGATGGGATAATGATGGGATCTTGGGACCAAATAACAAGGAACTGAGCTCAAATGAGCCTTGGTGGTGAGATGTACAGGACACAAGAGCTGGGAAGAGTTACTACTTGCAATTTCCTCATCAATGGGGTTATTTTAAGACAGCTAAAAGGATTGTGAGCCCAGATTTCATGAATGAATGTAAACTAAGGTGGAAGGAAAATACCATAGGCTTGTGTTTAATTAATATTAGAATCCCATTAGCTGAGAACCTGACACTCCAGGGCACACATCCTGATGCTGTGCAGGCCAATGGATCTGCAGCTGGAGTCCCACTTCTGGGTTCCTGGTAGAAATGGGAAGAGAGAAAGAGATCAGCCCACATCAGGACCAGTGCCCAGATAGGTGGCCAACGACGAGGCATCATGGACACAGTGAAGTGGTTTAAGATGAACCTGACTCTCAAATTTGTAGCTTTTGAGCAGAGCAAGTAGGTTTCATTCAGTACTTTGAAGGCCTAAAGAGAACAACAGGCTATATAGTCCCACCATGAAGGAATGCTGCAGCTGATGCTCTTGGCTGAGGCTCTCTTGGGCTCCTGTGTTAACCAACCTGCAGACTTTGGACTTGACAACTCCCATGACTCCTTGAGCAGATCCCTGGGTGAATCTTCTTCCTGTGGCTGTGGGCCTATGCATGGCCTCCATCCCAAGTTCTGTTTCTCTGGAGAGCTCCACTAATGTACTAGGAAAGCAGAGAAAGGGACAGGCAGTGCGCTGAGCACTGACCAGTAGCTCTTGAAAAAAGGTGGTCCAGCTCCTTTTGAGCAATTATTTAAAGGCCCACAGCCCTTAGTAGAGATGACAAGACAATATCAATGATCAAAATTGATGCAATGATATAAAAATGTTTAACTAAAGATTGAAACAGGAGGGAACGAAGTTCAAACCCAGGTCTGTTTATACAATTCATAGATTACAAGGAGTCATACTATTCGATATGTCTTCTGGGAATTAGACTTATAGGGAATTCTAGAAGTTTCTGATCTAACAGTCTGTGTTTCTGGTAACACATACTATGAAGAACACATACTATGGCAAGGACTACATAGTGACCATTGATGCTTGACAAAATTCCAACATTGCAACATTGCAGACCACATTTCTTCAGCACCTTTTTACTTTTATTTTAAATGATTCTCAATATCAATGCCTTTTCCTTTGGGAAATCTCATGTGGGCTTTGGTAAAGGATAAAACATGTGCACAACAGTAGCCTCTAAATAAAATAATTCTTTTGAAAGAAATTCCGACCACCATAGAACCAGGAATTCCATTTTGCTGTCCCAATTACACCAAGAATAGGAAAGTTAGAAAATTTACTAGACACACCTGATCCTAAGGATGAAATGCCTACAATTCAGATCCAGAGCCTGAGGCCATTAAAGGCAAGAGTTGAGTTAATAAATACAGAGAAATCAGAATGACACAGTATAGAGAGAAAAGAGTGAAACATCGGGACCTTCCCTTTGGGAGCATTATTGAGAGGAGCAGGCCCAGAGATACGACGAAGACACTGTAGTGTCTGCTCGCCAGAAGAAGTCCTTTCCCAAGGTCAGGAACTTGGATAAGGGTCTCCATTCCTTTGAGTGCTTAAGAAAAGTTCCTACTTGATAAAGCAGTCATTCTTCTTATCTCTAGCAAGAGGAAAGTGTGGTCTTTCCATTAACATATGGCTGCTGCCTATTGTCAAGGTCAAGGCTGGATTCATCAACCCCTGATAACAAGCCACACCCCAGCTCACATGACCCTTGTCTCCCAGTTAATTCTATGTGCAACTATAGAGTATAAAAGGTGTAGTCTTTTTTCAGTTAAGATGATGGCAGCCATCTTGATTCACCCTCAGGTCATGTCCATCTCCTCCTCCTCCCTCTCATCCCCCCACCAATTCCACACATCATCTTTGGGACCTGAATATTCTCCACCCCATGAAACAGGTCTTAGGCAATGAAGGACTGAGAAAAAATTGTTTATTCCATTGAGGAGAGAGTGATATGATAGTCTTAATTCAGAGGGCACTACTGTGGGTTTGAAATGGAAAAATCCAGCCAGCTAGATATGGGCAAAGGCATGGAAATAGAGACTTGGGGTTTGGTTGTTTTAATGCCACTCATTTCAAGATGTGGCTAGAAAATTGCAGATAGCAACATATCAAAAATAGCCACTAGAAGGAATAAGAGAGGTGATCAGATGGTCTCTATAATCAGAGGCAGAGACCCTGTGGAATAGAACTAGTGTCACCAGGGAAACTGGGGCTCCCTTTCGCGTTCTTAGTGTCATTAATAAACATGCTTAAAAAATGGACTCAGAAGGAAGATCAATGGCAATTCTATTAGGGGTTTAAAGAGAATGTACAGGTTAGGTGGAAATCCTACAGTCACCAGGAAGAGAGATGGAGAAAAGATCATTCAGGCCTTTTAAGTGAGGAATGGACAGATTATGGAAGGAAAAAAAAAAACTCTTCCAAGAGTGGACATGAGATAGTGAGCCGAGGAATAACCCCACAAGGCATCTGGCAATGGTATATGACCTTCTGGAGTTCCCCTCCCATCCTGTTTTCATTTCGGGGGCTTTGTTCAGTGAGGAGTCACCTCCATTCTTCCTGTGCAAACTGGCTTCTTGCACATGTTTATTTTTATTCAATGTTCTAAGTTCCTATCCCATCATTCTAGCAAGGATTTTGTGAGACCTTGATGGGGGAAGTCCTTCTGTATGCTGTGAATATATGTTTCTCTCATTGGTTGATAAATAAAGCTGTTTTGGCCAATGGACAGGCAGGATGTAGCCAGGCAGGAAGTATAGGTGGGGCCACCAGACCAGGAGAATGCTGGGAAGAAGAACACAGAGAGTTAGTTACAGGAGAGATACCATGTAGCTACTGGGAAGATAGGATACCAGGACATTCTCTGGTGAGATAAGACCATGTGGAGATACATAAATTAATTGAAACTGGTTAATAATTAATAGAGAGCTAGCCAATAAGAAGCCTGAACCATCAGGCAAATTGTTTACAATTAATATAAACCTCTTGTGTTTATTTGAAGCTAAATGGCTGTGGGATCAGGTGGACAGAAACTTCTGTCCACAGGAACTGTTCCTAATTAAGTCAACATGTGTCAAATGAATTCAGCAAATTCCATCTCTGAGGATTTCACTGTTGGCTTTCCTATAAACACTAGCATGAAATGAATGACTCTCTGGCCCAAGTCTTTTAATGTGTGGATGAAAATATCAGAGGCCACAGAGACACAAGACTGTCTATGAAAATGAATGGAGAGAGAAGGAATGGGAAGCTAGGGAAAGAAGACATTAGCTATGTGGAGTTCTACAGTGAGAATGGACAACTTCAGCTGCTGGGAATCCCAGATCAGACAGGATTTAACAAGACAGCCTCTTCCTGTTCTTGCTTAGGGTCATAGACAACAACTCCCTTGGCATCTCCATAGTGAGTACTGAAGATAGCTCTCTCAGATTCCTACTGATATAAGACAAAATGTAAATTTCATAGTGTGAGCCTCATCCAGCCGCTGCACAGACCGGTCTTCTCACCCCTCAGTGCCTCAAGAGTCCCTGGAGCCCATCAGGTCTGTCTAGCCTCAGCTAGTTTTGTACCTGCTATTCCTTCCCCAGGATGCTCTTTCTTTCCGGAATGTTCTTCTATGTATACTTTCAGGCTCAAATCATTCTCCATATGTTACGACCTTATTGTCACAACCTCTCTTTAGCCATGTATTAGCCATGTTTTTCTTGAAATTATAAGCTCTATTGACTCAGTAGATTGGTTCACCTTTGTCTGTAACTCTAACAGGACATCCACAGATGGAGGTCTTATAGCTTCCTGTAGCTATTTTATATCCCATGTCTGCCCATAGGCACTTAGCCTAACCCTAGATGGAAATCAACAAATGTTGAATGGGGGTTTGCTTAAAGTATGGTATTTTTTAACCAAAACCTTTTGGATGCCCACCTGTCCCAGTATAGAACTGAAAGTGATTTTAGAGTGCAAATAAGAAAAATTGGGAATGCAGGTGTACATAGATCATCAAGGAAGTTGTGAACTCATGGTCACCATGTTAACAAAATCATCCCTATGATGTCAGCCTTGGTTCTCAGAGGGGGCAAAGGATGTGAAGGGTCAGGAATGGGGAGGTGAGAAATGCCTTCTGCACACACATCAAACTGAGGGAGAGAAGCGCCTATGAGCCATCACATCACTGACACCCAATTGGCGTCAGTGACATTGTATTTTGACCCCACTTTTTAAATAACCTTCCTGCCCTGTCTCTTCCACTTCAGAACACTTAAGTGCTGAGAGAGCCACTAAACACTCACAAACGCTAATGCCAGGCTCTGTGGCCAATGCCTACACAAGTCCATCACCACTTATCTGAAAACTTGGGGTGAGCTTATCAATTCAGAACTTTGAGAAACTTGATGCTTTTACTGTGTGTTGTGTGACACCTCCAAGTGGTACCTGAAGCACCATTCTGTAAACATGTTTTTTTCCTTTGTCAAAAGAGTGATAGCTGCCTTAAGTAGACCAGATTCAACTATCCACGGCTTGAGAACAGTTCCAATGAGTCTCACTGTCAAAAGCATTCAGGACACACCAATTATTTGGTTCCCAAATGAGTCTCTAGGAGCCCTGTGGAGTTTGCAGTTCTGGCCTGCCTGCACTGTCTCCCTTGCTATCTGCAAGCTGACATCACTGCAAGGCCACTTCATACACACTCAGATAAAATGAACAGGCATGGATGTTGAGGATTCAGAGAGGAAGTGGTTGAGGGTCAACAGTGAGGAGATCTGTGAAGCCTGGGGCGGGGCAGGGAACCAGCCTCCTGAGACAGGTGCACCAGGAGACGCACTTTAGTTGAAGGGCCCCTCTGCAGAGAGCTTGCATCCTCCCAGCCTTCATCCAAATTCTCTTTCCTATTACATTTCAACTGCCAAAATAGCTCTTTGAATTTGGTGCTTAGAAGGATTTAGAGATGCTAAAAATTGCAGCTTTTCCTACAGAGCTATTTGTAAGAGGAAAGCAATGGAGGCCGAGAAGTGGGTTGTTGAGAATAGGCTGAGGCTGAAAGGGGAGCTGAAATGAGGATCAGAATTGGGGCAATCTTCTGCATATTGACATTTCCTAAACTCAGTCTTCCCTACAGAGCTTAATTTTTCTAAAGGAGGGAGAATTAAACTTCTCAGATTTTGTTCATACATAGACATAATTCTGCAATAGGGGTAGCCTGAGCTATAAGAGCCAGGCGGTCTGGATGAGGTCCCATTAAACGCTAAACGCTAATCAGCCCTTCATAGTAGCTTTGTGTGAAGAACAGGAAATCTCAGTATCCCATAATAAGGAGAGTGTCCTTCAGCCTGAGTCTGAGACAGCATTGTATCTTTTGAAAACCCTGCAGTCACACCCACTTGATGAGCAAGGTTGGAGTCTTTCATCCATAGGACAGTGCATTCAAAAACATCCACATAGACAGAACAACCTTAAAATCAGGAACCATCCCGGTAAAAGGTGATTTTTCTGTTGTTTCTCTTAGATGGTAAAAGTACTTTTATTGATCATTGTTACGATAAATCTTTCCGCCAAAAGCCACCGAGCCCCACCACCACGTGTACACTTTACGCCAGCCGCCCACCCGAATTAGGGCCCAAATGAATACACAGAAACTTGTATTAGGTACAATGCTGCTTGGCCAATGACTAGGACTTCTCATCTGCTAGCTCAGTCTTAATTATCATAAATCTATATATTTTATAAGACTTATCTTATCGGACGCCTTATTGGTGTCCCTCCTTGCCAGTGGATTACATCCTGCCACTGGAGGAGGCGAACGGGAAAAAGGTACGCTTCCTGTTTCTCCTTCACTTAAATATGAGTCTCCTTGCTATGTCACTTCCTGCCTGGATCACCACTTCTCTACTACATTTCCCAGAATCCTCTTTGACTCCTAGTCCCGTCTACTTGCTGTCTCATTGGCCAAACAGTATTTTATTTAACAATCAATAAGATACACATACACAGTACATTCCCCATCAGATCATTGTTTCCTCCTGTCTGAGTTCACTGGTCTTAGAGCTCAGGTTAGTGTGTTTGTGTGCATACATGCATATGCACATATGTGCTTGCATGTACATATACCTGGATGTATGTCAGTGCCTATGAGTGTGGAGGCCAGAGGTTAATATCATGTCATTCCTTAGGGGCTGTCTACCTGTCTTCTGGGACAGGCCTAGAGCTCAATGGTAGTTTAGGCTGGCTGACCCCAAGGCCCCAGAGATCTAACTGTGTGTGCCCTCACCCTCCAGCACTGGGATTACAAGATAATACTATCCCCGCAGCCTTTCCCATGGGTTCTGAGGGTCAGAATAGGGTTCTCATGATTGCACAGCTGGTACTTGAGCAGCTAAGGCATCCCCAGGCCCATGAGCAACACTTTTGATCAGTACAAAGCCTGTCTGTCTTTCACCTGACAGATACTCAGTATTTGAAGCAACAAAGCTCAACCCCTCTTAGCACTGCTTTACATGATACAAGATTACTGAATCCAAACTTCAGGGACGTTGTCACAGCTTGCTGTTTTAGATCTGAGAGACATTTTGAAGCTCTGCAGGACTAGGGGCGCACCAAGACTCAGAACCTGGATGGATTCTCTGTGTGCATCTCCATCTGAAGAATGACAGGGGAAGTGCTCAGGCAATCCTGGAGGAGTCTTGCTTGCAATTAACAAATTTTCGAATACCAGAGCTTCATGCTAGGAAAGTAAGCTTTTAAAAATGTGTATAAAATGCTATCTGCTTCTCTTGTCATCTGAAGAGCTGGAGAGAAGCCCACCTTTTCTGTGAGTCCTTCCTTTTTCCTTCCTTCCTTTTTCTTTCCTTCCTTCCTTTTTCCCCTTCCTTCCTTTCTTCTTTTCCTCCTACTCTTCTTCTTCCTCCTCCTCTTCTTCTTATCTCAGACTCACAGAGAGCTGCCTGCCCCCAGGATTAAAGGCATACTACCACATGCAGTTCATCTTAGTCCGTTCTTGAGCCACGAGCTTCCTACCCCCCTCACCTGCAACATGATATTTATTAGGATTCTTTCTTTGGCAGGAACCCTTTCTTCTGATCACCCAGTATTTTTTTTTTAAAGCACGTTCATTTTTTGTCCTTTCCACAGCATATTTGGTTGTATAACCTCATTGATTTTTAATATATTTACAGAGCTACACTACCATTCCCATCCAGTTCTGGGCTATCTCACCTTAAAAAGAAACTTCATTCCATATCCTAGGATTTTCTTGAAGGTATATCTTCTTGGGGAAAGTTGCTCATTCCTGCTTTCTACAGATATTTCTAGATGCAGAGGACTTATGGCTTTTGTACTTCACATACTGGGGTCAACGGTACAATTCATAGTAGCCTCTTCGGTTCAGCAATATCAAGTATACTTGCCTACGCTGTGGCTGCCTCCTCCCTTGTCTCTCCCACACTCATCAGTAACTGGGTCTTAACCCTCACTTTTATTCATGGTTTTAAAATTTCATGATATTGTCTAGGTAAAATCACTAATGTTTCCTTTTAGTTTTAATTAATGATGCAGTTTGCTATTTAGCAGTGGAAGCTTTTCTGTCTTACAGGTGCATCTCTTAGAAGGAACAAATTTATTCTTATAAACTGGCTGGAAAATGTGTCAAGGGGAATGCACTAAAATTAGACTCAAAGTTGAAGACAAGACTCTATAATTTCAATTTTATAGAGTGCAGAAATACACTGCCTTCTCTGTAAAAGATAATAGGAAAGTTTTATTCCAAAAACATATCCAAAGTCACTGGTCTAGTAGCGAATAGACAAAGTCAAGTTTTTGACCCATTTTCTGGCATCCTGAGGGATGACTAAGAATGTAATGCCTGGAAATGACCTCCCAGCTTCATCCTGGTGCCACGCCCATCCCTCGTTGTCCCTAGAGCCATACAGCATCACTCCCTCAACACCTCAGGCCAGGCTTTGTGGTTTCATTTTTTGTCACAAGCACTTGAGACTGGTGGGAACTGGGAGGCTCAGAATTAGAATGGACCAAAGCAAATCTTTTAGAAGGCTCTGAGGAGGGTCAGGTCGTTTGTAAGGAAAGACAAGTCAAAATCAATGCGCCACTTGTGTTGTGGACAGGGTTGTCAGAGAGGGAATGACCTGGAAGTGTGGGAAACTGCTCCCACCTGCTGTGAGATGCTGGTTCCCGTGGGGCCTGAGCATCTGATGGGTTTGAGGCTTCTCTCTGCATATTTTAATGAAGAGATGAAAAAGAGCTGCAGTAAAGTTCGAGCCCATCTATCTTAGACAAGCCTCCAAAGGCAAATACTTTAGAATGTTAGCGATGAAGTTAGTACACGAGCATGTGAGATGGGTGCTGGATTTGTGTGCCAGAACGCACAGAGCATTATGGGAACTCCAGGTGAAGAGCTTGGCAAGGCCAAGTGATGTAAGTTACCCCCGTGTGGTTCGCCTGGATCTCCATCCCTGGGGTGAGGCAGGTGGGGGCAGTTCTGGGTGAACGATGATGCTCTGGGAAGAAAGCCTTGCTGGGAGGAAAGGTGTCCTCCTGCCTGTGTCCCACCAGGCGTTAAACTGATTCTGCCTGGAATCAAACATGTCGGAAGAGCCATTGACCACCACAGGGCTCACCCACAGTGTCACGCCTCCCTTCCCTGATGCCCCTCCTCCTGGGTGATCTGCAGAGGTTGGGAATATAGAAGATTTAGCCAAACCTTATCACTGACTCAAATGTGTGAGCTGGTTTTATATGACTGCCCTATGTATATAATAATATATGACTATTCTAGCACTCAGGGTGTGGCATGCCTCCTTTTTGCAAATCATGCTGTTTTGAAGCATCTTCGATGGCATTAGATGGGACTTCCAGCAGAGCTGTACATTGCCTCTACCTTTCTATTGATGAAATAACACAAGGGAAATAGTTTAATAGCTTCTTGAAAATGATTTAACTTTATTGATACTAAATGTTTTAATTTCAAATTGCTTTTGTAATACATTTATGTGATGAATTGTGATGTTTGCTCTCAAACTAGGAGAGCCATGAAAACATGGGGCATAACTGGCTGTGTTGGTTGCTAAAAGTAAACAGAGGAACTGTATACTAACTGTAACTGCTCCATGAGGCATTGTTCCCATAGCTTCTGAGTCAGACACACTTTCTGGGATAAAAACAGAACCATAAATCTTGGCATCTACTTGGTCCCTTCCATATGACCCAGGGTACTCTGTTGGCTGTGGAAGTAAACACTAGGGATAGGGTGAAATATAATTCTGAATTGCCTGTTGGAGATGTCTCCATCACTCCTGATGATAGGCTGTAGAAAAGATGTTCTTGTAAGAGCCCTTTCGGCTGAATCTTGGCTGGTGACTGATCATAGCATCAGGAACTTGAGAGACACTTTCTCTTTTCATAGAGTCCAAGACCCAAACCTAGGAAATGGTACCTCCCACAGTGGACTGGGTCTTTTTTGTACATCAATTAACATAATCAGGACAATCCCACATGCCCACAGGCCAACCTTATCTAGACAGTTCTTCACTGAGAATCCCTTTCTAGGTTATCCTGCATTATGTCAAGTTGGCAATTAAAACCAACCATCCCAGGCCCTGTCTAGAAAGCAGCACATTTCAGGTGACAGAAAGGCCACTGCTCACTAGAACTGACGCAGGTGGTGTGAACCCAGGGCCATTCTTTACCACAGTGGTGCTGACATTGGTATATCTCCTGGTAAGTCAAGTGAGGTGATAGAAAGAATGAGGATGTGGACCTGTGTGGCTTTGGGGGCGCTTCTTCCTCCTAGGTATACAGCAGACCTTCTGGGGTAGCTGATAGTGAGCTTCTCTGAAGGGTGTTGAGAGAGGCAGCAACTGTAGATATCTCCCTGGGTGTTGTAGTTTGGATGTTGAATACCCCCAAAGCCCATGAGTTAAAGATATGGACCCTCTCATAGCACTGCTGGGAGTTGGTGGAACCTTGAAGAAATGGAGCTACCTAGAGATCTTCAGCTCAGCATCACAATCTGTGTATTCCGAATATAGGATTTCATTGATGAATAAGAAAGGCTAGGACTGAGGAAGTTCCAGTGGTGTGTGCATGATTGTGAAGGACGGGGGAGACATTATATCTTGGCAGTTTCTCACACCTGCATTCTGGAGAGAAGAGATTTGGCCATATGGTTTGTGTCAGCCAGAAGTGTGTGTCCCAGGAGGGAGTGATGTGTAGGCACAGGAAATGCGTGTGGCTTTCCACGTCTCTCTGCCGTGGTTCCAGAGCAGTGTGCACCCCAGATAGAGGATACCCTGACAGGAAGACACTGACGACACTCGGCAGATAATGGACAAGAACGAAGATCAAACTTACACTCCCCTGAGCCTTCAGAATACTGGAGCTGCTTATAAAGATAGCACAACCCAGCCAACAGCCCCTGACAACACCGTTCTCTATCAGCAAGAGCCTCCCAAGAACCTTTGATACTGACCTTCAAAGTTTTTCATTGTCATCTTGTCCTAGAAAAGGGTTAAATGCTACTTTAAAAACTACACCTGACTCAGTGGAATTCAAAATACATATATTACATAACACACACAAAGTGGCTAGCTAGTATCTGACCCAGCCAATGTGTGAGGAGCTTCCTGGGGCAGGTCTTGGCACCATTATGAAGCAAGGGCAGGTTGTTCAAGGCTTAAGTAAACCATTGTTTACATCTCCCGGGAGTACTGCACACAACAAGCAATGGCAGAATAAGAATTAAAGTCCCCTGGTTCATTAGCAGCTGAGCAGGACATAATGGCCCCTGAAATAAGATGCTGGATCAGGACACGTCTCCAAGGTATGCAGTCCCTAGGGTGTTCCTCCTCTCCCTATTCCTTCTTTACCCACCCATCTCCAAGTTGAAGTCTTAATACCAGGACTTTCCATCCATCCTGTCTACAAGGGGTGGAGGAAGAGGCTCTGAGGAGTCTGCTCTAGCCCAGCTCCCACACCCCGCTGTGCGTCTGAGAATGGGTGAGGTGGCATCAGAGCAGAGGCCCAGCCTCTGCTGGCTGCTGTGGAGCAGAAGGCTGAGAAGCAGAGCTGGAGGTCAAGCCAAGCAACTCGACACACCGTTCAGTAGTGCAGCTGACGTCTTGTTCTCCAGTGGGGTTAGAGATGAGAAAGCCGCCTGTAGTCCTGAGAACTCTGAGAAAGATGGAAGTACCACACCACACCACACCACACCACACCACATCTCCACCCTGCTGTCTGTCATTGGCTTAATATTGTTTCTTCAGTCCTGAGACCACGTGTGTGTGTGTGTGTGTGTGTGTGTGTGTGTGTGTGTGTGTGTGTGTGTGTGTGTGTGTGTGTGTTTGCATATGTGGAGGTACATGAGTACATGAATGTGTATGCACATGAGTACACTTGCATATGACAACTGGATCCCACCTTATCTAATAAGCCAGACTCTCCCAGTCAAACCCAGGACTTACTGATATGGCTAGTCTGGCTGGCCAGCTTGTTCTGGGGATCCTGCTTCCACCCTCTGAAGTTGGTATTATAGGCAAGTTACCAATGCCCACCTGGCATTTACATGGCTTCTGGGGATATCTGGTCCTCATATTTGTACTGCAAGCACTTACCACGGAGTCATCTCCTCAACTTCTAATATAAAAATGATTCATACATTTTCTATCTGCAATATCATGGAATATCTAATAAAGAATGCCACATTGTGTTTTAGTAGAAACTATTCCTCCTTGTGAGTAGTCCATAAAGTAAGGAGTCATGTCACAGGCCAGCGTCCTCAGGTTTGGAGAAGTCTTAGGAAAGGGCATTTTCCACAACAAAATCATGCTGCTTCACAGAGAAAAGGAATAGTCCTGCAGAGACCAAGCTGGGGGGCATGAGGACCTCAGCAGGCCACCAGCACTCCTCAAGCTGTCTGTCTGATTTCAATCTTTGGAGAATAACAAAGAACAGGAAACCCAAGGCAGAGAAAGTTCCAGAAAGGCAATACAGACCTCTGTAGTCCTCACACTCACCTTACAATGACAAATCTATGAGAAAAATGAGAATGGCAACGCTTTCTTGAGCATCACAGTTTTGGAGGTGTCATTCGATGGAGGATTGCCCTGTTTGAGGACTGTTACACACTCTGCCCTGGCTGATTTTTGTTCATTTGACACAAGCTAGAGTCATTTGGGAAGAGAGAACCTCAGATGAGAAGATGTCCCACCAGACTGGCCCGTGGCTCATTTTCTTGATTAGTGATTGATGTGGGAGGGCTCGGCCCATGGTGGGCAGTATACGGGAAGGTGGTCCTGTGTTCCATATGAAAGCAGGCTGAGCCAGCCGTGAGGGGCAAGCCAGTGAGCAGCACTCCTCTGTGGCCTCTGCATCAGCTCCTGCCTCCAGGTTCCTGCCCTGACTTCTTTCAGTGATGTAGTGTAGCCTGTGAGTCGTAAAGGGAAATACCGCTCCCTCCGCGCCCCCCCACCCGTTGGTTTGGACCATGGTCTTTTATCATAGTAATAGCAACCACAACTAAAACATGTGATAAACAACATGTTTTATAATTATTGCTGAGAATTTTTTAGTGTATTTACTTACTGGTTGAATACATGCACACTTGCGCAACTCAGAGCATAGCTTACCGATGTCAGTTCTTCCTCCAGCCATGTGAGTCCTGGGAATTGAACTTGGCTTGTCAGGTGGCAGTGAGTTCCTTTACCTGGTAAGCTATCTCACCAACTTTGCATACAGCATTTACTTGCTAAATAACATTAGGCAGGCAGGTTAACTTATGATAACTAATAATTTGCTCCTTACTTCCTTCTATGTAACATGGAGTGGCCACAGTTTATGCCATTCATGAAGATAAAATGAGTGACCCATTGTTGGTGGTGATGACGGTGGGGGGTGGGGATTAAATTTGCTGTCATCATCCCCCCAGATGGTCAACTTCTCTCTTCTACTCACCTTGTGCCCCCTCCCCCCAGTTTTTAACAGAGTTTTCCTATCTATAGACCATGGGGTAGGGTACACACTGTGATTTCATGTCACAGAGACAATGTCTGGTCTGAGTGACCTTTGACTTTGGGGCTGAGTATTGATTCAGTTCTTGGTCTGAGTCATCCATCGGTGACTGATGCAAATGGCAGAGGGGTCCTGGGTCCTGGGTCCCTAGGTGTCATGGTGTGCGTGGGCCTGGCTGCTGGAATAGACGGGGAAGTCCAGGGAGCGTGCATGAGGCTTGCTAGCCAGGTGAGAAACAGAGGCCCACTGAGAAGCAAAACCTTGGGCATCAGGTATGACAGGTGGTGGCTGTCAACATGAATGTGACATTCCAAGCCCAGATGTGAGGGGTCTGCTGACGTTTCTCCCTGGTCACCTGTGCTGGGAGAGGTCATTAACTTGCAAGGCTGTGCATTCTCCAAAGCTAGGCCAGATGCCCACTAACTGATCCCAATAGTGGATGATGGGGCTGTGAAATGATGCTGAAGACGGGACCAGTGAATAGGGAGACTTGAGGGGTCTCTGATCCACTAGAACCCTGCTTCCGGGTCTGCTGAGTGAAGTCCTAGGTTCTGATTTGGGGTCGAGGACAAGTATGGACACTAGATCATGGCTGTGTGCCTCAGGAGGTCCCTTCATTTCTCTGGGCCTCTTGTTCAATGAGTTCAGATGCACTGCCTTTATAAAGGTGAGTCAACGTACATGATGCAGGTGCCTGGTAG
The DNA here is from genome assembly GCF_003668045.3 of Cricetulus griseus. Taxonomy (NCBI): domain Eukaryota; kingdom Metazoa; phylum Chordata; class Mammalia; order Rodentia; family Cricetidae; genus Cricetulus; species Cricetulus griseus. The sequence goes on along the minus strand of NC_048601.1, from coordinate 95,619,107 downwards.
GTTTCCGACTGTAACACAATGAGGACACATTATGACACAATGCAGTACAGAGTTGCAGCCACTACTTCCTAGGGACAGCATCTTTCCCCTGTGCCAGAATGTTTACCCCTGTCTGTGTCAGTCAGTAATTCATTCAACAGAGATTTATAGCACACCCCAGAGTGCCAGCCACACTCACAGGCCTGATTCACAGCACCTCAGCCCTTACGTAATCCATGTCGCCTGTCACTGATCACTAGAGGGTTCTGGTGCATACATAAATCACTGCAGAGTAGGGATTGCCTCAAGTGTCTGGGAAACTCTACTGCAACTTGCTTGCAGCCACATTTCTGTCTCACCAGCAAAGAAAAAAGAAGGGAAGCAATCCAGCACCCTAAGCTCTATGCAAGAGACTTGACACGTCAGAGGCGGGGAGGTATGAAAGGATGGGGTGGATCCATTAAGCTGTGGTTCTTGTGTCTCTGCCACCCAAGGAGTGGTGTAGTTTTCCACCTGTACTCAGAATATTTTATAAACAATAGAGTATGTGTGCTGGCACATGGGTGGTGTGTGTGTGTGTGTGTGTGTGTGTGTGTGTGTGTGTGTAGGAGGGTGCTGGGAGTGCCCAGTTCCTAGGTGGTCCCTGCCACTGCATCTTCATCTGGTGGACAAGGACACAGAGCTCCCTTGGGCACCTTTCATGTCTTTGTGAGATCTCCTCCTTCTTTTGTAATCACCCCATAGCCCCACCTCTTAGGATCGTCACAGTAGGAGTTAGGACCCTAACATAGAAATTTCTCGCAAGGAGATAACAAGCATCCAGTCCACAACAGACTTTATGTCTGCTTTTCGTGGGTGCTAAGGTTGCTTCCCAGGGCTGTGTGTGCTCAGAAGGTGCTCGCCCATGTAGCAATGCTGTCAGCCTCAGCCTTACTGAAGTACCAGAGGGCACATTCATCCAGGCCTCTCCTATTTCAATGTAACACATGTAATTGGCAAGGTTATGAGAGGTGGGAACTCCTGGTCTGTTGGCATCCTCACAGGGCAGGACAGGTGCAGAAAGGGGTTAGAGGAAGCATGAGAGTGTTGGTAGGAAGCTAGTGACTGTGCCATGCTGTTGGGTTACTTCATTAGGTAACTGGCCACTTTGGATAGTTTGGGGCAAAGGAGCGAGGTGGAGTTACTCAGAATTGGCAGGATGGGGCTGCAAGGTTGGAAACAGATGATAACACGTGAGGGCTGGTAGGAGAGTTTGGGGATAACAGGTGAAAGCTGCTAAGCTAGGCTGGTAATAGATAATAGGCAAGGGCTGGTGGGATAGCCCCTACTCGACAAGGCAACTGGATAGAGTGGCAGGACCAGGGAGGTGGCCTGCAGGTGTACAAACAGCATACAAGGTTTTGTGGAGAATGGGATTTGGGGTGGGGAGCAGGGACAACAGGAACATTTGAATCTGAGCAACTGAAAGACTGAAGTTTCTTCAAATTCATGAAACTACAGCTCATGAATCAGCGAGAAATAATTGAGGAAGACAACATCAACTTCTGGGAGAGAGAGAAAAAGGAGAGAGAGAGAGGGAGGGAGAGAGGGAGGGAGAGAGGGGGAGGGAGAAGGAAGGAGAGGGAGGAAGGGAGGGGGAGAGAGGGAGGGGAGAGGGCAGCTTAAGGAAGGAAGGCTTTACTTAGGCACACGGTTGGAGGACCAACCTGTCATGGTGGAGATGTCATGGTAGCAGGAGTGTGAAGGAGCTGTTCACACTGCTTCTGCAGTCAGGAAGCAGAGAAGCAGAGAGAGGCCATTGCTGGCACTCTGCTTGCTTTCTCCTCTTCATTTACTTCAGAGACCCAGCCTGAGGAATGGTCCCACTCATAGTTGGCATGTTGTCTTCCCACATCACTTAGCCCAGTCTAGGCTCTGTTTCCTTGGGGAGTCTAGTTCCTGTCAAGTTGACAGCATTCCCACATGGCCATAGCATTAGGAGCCAGCCCCCAGGTGAGTTCCCAGGAAACCTGGCACTCATAGCTCAAGGACCTGAGGGGGACAGCTTAGAGGAATGGACTCCGTCTTTTGGGAATGCCTTCTGGACCCGGGGCAGAGTCCAGGGGCATATGCTCTGGGCTGCTGTGACCATGCAGAAAATAAAGGTCTGTGATTGTGTCAACCGGTGCACTGCTGACTTGGGAGACGCTGAGCTTGACTCCCTGCGTGAACAATGCCGACTGTGCTTTGCCCACACGGCTCATTTTGGAACAATGAGAGTAATTTTCTTTTATAGTTCTGAGAACAATTCTCCAAAAGGAATTCCAAAAATATTTTGAACAGCGGCTGTGCTCTCTGGATTGGCCGTGTGCCACCCCAAGGTGACCCCTCCTGCCTAGGGAATTCTGCTCCCTGGGAGGCAGATGTCCTAGGTGGCCTTTACAGTGAGGTTTTAGTAACACTGAAGTCACTGTTATGTTCACACTGCTTCTCTGCTAACTTAAAACACCAACTGATTACTGGCAAGCGGGGTTTTAGCAGCACCAGGGACGAGCCAGGCTGGACTTGCAAGCTTGCAGCTCAGAACAGTCCCTGCTCCTCACGCAAGCTCTGGAAGTCATACATGAGACAGATTTTGTCATCATTTCAGATTTATTGCTAATAAATTTAACTCTGCTTTATTCAGGTAAAACACCAAGGAGGAAAAATATTATTAATTGTAAAACAAAAAATACCTAAAAAAACTCTTCAAATTCATTATTCTGTCAGCCTGTCTCCAGAATCTTCCAGGCTGTCAGGCTCACATTTTTTTCATAGATTTGTTTCTGTCGGGCCTTGAGTCCACAGGTTCTTTTTATATTTTTTTTTCTTAGACAACAACTGAATTCTAATATGCTGATTTTGACTCCTCTTGGGACTAGCAGGCTCTTAAAGGCATCCATAATGGATGTGGAGAACCAGAGTGCTTATCCAGTGGTTTGCAGCTGTTTGTGACTTCATTTGCATAGCCCCATCATCCACAACTGCAGACACCTTCTCTGCACACCAGTTAATTTATGGCATTGTGGAGAAGTGGTGGCCTAAACAACTCATCAGGAAGCCGCTCCCCCTCGTTTGTTCTCTCATCAGACCTGGAAAAGCGTTGTCGATCATTTAGAAATGACAAAGACTGGAGCTGTAAAAGGGAGAAGAGAGCTATTTTCTCCTGTTATTGTGCCGCTTTTCTTTGATTGATCAGCATCCATGGATAAGCCTTCCTTTCCCAACAGAACAAGAAGAAACCCCAGCAGCAGCAGGACAGGAGGCTCTTTTGTCATCTCCACTCTCCCATGTGACAAGCCTGGGTGTCAGGATGCAGGAAAGCAGTATTGCTCCTAGGCCTGACCTTGAACCTCAGCAGAGGGATGGGCCATTTGAGTTATGGAAACTAGAATACATAAAACCATCACAGCCTGGTCGACCATGCTCAAGGTCCCAGAGCTGCCTTGCTGAGCCAACACACTTTCTTTGTCTCTGTGACTCCTCACTTTCCTGTGAGCAAGATACACGTATTTCCAAACTCCCTCTTTAGTATCTGAAGAGCCCACGAACATGGCTACAGCATTTGCCAGCCGTCTGCAATGTGCTACTTCTGGCTGGCTGGGACAGAGGGCCAACCCTGGGCATTCCTCCTCTGGCTCTTCTGTTTTATCTAGGTAAACCCTTGTCCATGCTGAAAATGCAATTAAGTTCTCTATAACCAGAGGGAGAAACAGACAGGGCATTCGGTATCTTTATTGACACTGAATGCTTCTGCCATCTTAAATAAATTAATTCCTTCTGATGATTCACCAAGTACCTGGCCGGGTACCAACTGCTCTGGGGCACAGTAATAGGCCAAGAGGAAGACAATATGAGCCGTTCAAGGTTATGCTGAGTTACTTCTGCTTCCACCCCATTCTTACCTTTGGTCAGCATATTCTTGGTGTCCCGTACTTCCCCCATCCCCCTCCCCTATACATCCCCAATATGCAGGACTAGACAAAACTAGCAAGTTGTGACAAGGTTTTAGAGAAGAGGTGAGTACATCCCTAGTTTGGGGACCCCAGGCAGCAATAAACTAGTCAAATGCATGCTTCCTTCTACTGGTAGCCATAGGCACCCTCACCTCTATATAGCCAGAGGACACCCTGGGGCGGCATTGCAGACACTGATTTCTGAGAGCAGTGAATTGTGGCAATGTGTGCTTAGCTGAGGTGATGCATCTCTGTTCACACGCCCAGCTTGTGATGCTGTGGCCCTATACAATAGCCCAGTTGCAACAGGCCAAGATTACATCCTTGAGGGTTGATTTGAAATTGGGTTACAGACTGTGGTCAGTGGTGGATACAACGTCAAAGAAGGGCTGGTCAGAGTCCAGTTTTGATAGGCATCCGGCTCTGACCAAAGAAAATCCTTATGACATAAACTCTGAGGTCACCTTAGGTCACCCACTAAGGGGTGGGTCTGAAGAGCCCCAGGAGACTGCATTTACCATTTTCAGATATTGAGAAAGTGTGTTGTAGAAGACTGAAGCTAGAAATTGCCATATAATATTAGTTTATGACACAAAAGCAGCCCCATTTTTTTCTTAATTATGCCTAGAACAGGAGCTGCATTAGCCAGTTCATCTGGGGTTCTTTGATTTATTTTGTATTTTCTCCCCCACTTGCAACTGCTTTCAACACCGTTTTCACTCCATGCTTGTGGGAGAGTTCTCCAGGGCTGCTATGCCAGGAACTAGCCTAGCAGAGCTTCTGGAACTGCCCCTCACAGTGCCCAGAATCAGGTGGGGCTGGAATCCACTGCTCCTGCCTAACTCTAATGTTTTGATTTTTGTTAAAGTCTCACTCTGCTAAGAGAAAGGTGATATGGCTGGCGTCAGCATCATTGGGGTATTCTCATTCTTGTGTTAGTGAGAGAGCTCAGACGTGAGGGTGCAGTTTATTGTGTCTGTCTCTGGCTTAATTATGGGAGTCCATTTCTCTCAGAAGAAATTATTTGTCAAATCTTGGGTCCTTTCTGGCTGGAGGGAGTGGCAGGCTCTGAAGATATGGCATCTCTACGGCACAGGCCCCTAGTATTCTTCACCCTTTCTCTCATCTTCATTCTATTGTGTTTTTTGCCTCAGGTGAGTGGGTAAGTGGTCAGACCCCAGTGGTTAGGGATACCCCACTTAGTATTGAAGCCCACCACTGGGACAGCTAAATGCTGCCAAAAGAGTCAGTGGGATTTAGCACAGGGGATCCAGCACTGGCATTCAGAACTTATTAGCATTAGTGCCCCTGTCCAGGGTAGAGCCCAATCCTCATCGGCTTAAAGAGAGCAAAGAAAATGGCATTTCATCTTTCAGGAAACCATGAAGATTCTGTCTGTAAATGACCAGATGCTAGAAAAAGTCTAGTGGAGGAATTGAGAAAGCATCATGATTCAAAACTGCTAATGGATTTGTGGCATGCCTTCGCGCACTTGGCTGTCTAGAGTTATCGACAGTCAACCCCATGAGACTTCTATGTCCCCACTGAGCTTCATTTCTCTCCTGCCACCTCCTCACTCCCTCCCCCAACACCACTGGGACCCCTTCTGCCAGTCTTGTCCCTTGAAGAAACAAAAACTGCAAAGATTATTGAAATACCCGTTCTTAAGGGCAGCGAGCTCAGAGGGGGTCATCTGAGTCACCATATGGCAGAACATTCAGGAAGCTTAATTGAATCTCATCAGCACCGTCTGAGGTGGTTAGACACACTCAATTTGCACAACCAAATGCCATCATTAAAAAGGCCTAGGTTGTAGACACAGAGGCACCTTCCCCACATCTGCCCAAGACAACCGCAATGTAGAGTGGAACTCACTGGTATGGTCTCCCACTGCCACACCTACCCCACCCCCTCCAAGAAGTAGAATTCAGTTTTCTTGGATATTACTTTCATTCTCCATAATCAAAATATATTCTGTGGAAGTGGAATGATGCCATTTGTGATGGTACCTTTCTTACTTTGCAACAGCTAGAAGAGAGTGCATGGCCGTCATCCTGAGTCCCAGCAGACACAAAACTCTTAGTCATGACTATGTGAAGACAACTCATAATCACCAGCTAGTTTTGGCCCAAAGTCCATGAAATGCAGCCATTGCATTTCTAGAGGTGTAATTTCCCTTCTGACTGCCAAGCAGTCTTCTCTCCTTTTATTCAACAAATGTTTATAAAGAGCCTGTCCCAGGCCACAGCTGTGCATGAAACATAAGGCCCAGGGCTCCTTGGAGTTCACAGTGTCAAAATGGAGAGAGGCATTAGACAGTCACCGAGATTAGTCCAAAACTATCCCTGTGGCAGCTGCAGAGGTCAGGGAAGGTCAATGTAACAAGTATGACAGAGATCCAACTCATGCCTAGTTTGGAGACCCTTCCTCAAACGTGCTTCTCTTCAAAACACCCTTCTTTTTGCTCGATATTTATCTGAACCCATCAAGTCCCATGCTGGAGTTACAGAGATAAAAATATAAGCTAGACTTGCTTGTTATCCTCAGGGGACTCCACACTCCAGCATGAAAGAGAGCCAACTTCTATCACACCACTGAATGCTCTTTACAGTGAAAGTTATGTACTCATGTGTTCTCTCAGAAAGAGGAACTGTGGTGAGTGGTGGCCATAGAAGGACTGGCAGAGCCCCCTAATCTTACAGGAATGCACAGCCAAGGAGAGAGATGCTATTGGCCATTGAGTAGCAGGGAGCCCCATTGGGGAGCAGAAGAAAGTCAGGAAGGAAAGTGAGCTGCTTAGCTACACTAAGTGGAAATGGACTCTTAGCATAAATAATACTAGCTATGGCATATGGCCTTTATCTCCTGTCACCTTCTGGTCCTGTGTACTGGGACCAAACCCTGCATAGATTATGTGTCATAATGCAGGAAGCCACTCAGTAGCTGCATTTGAATAGTGCTGGGACTTAGCCCTGCCTCTTTCCACACTAGAGGATGAAGAATACTGGGGTTTCTCCATCAGAACTTGTTTAGGCTTCGGTAGGGCTGATGCAAACTATGGGGACAAGGATTCAAGAGCCTGGCAAATTGGACCAGTGCCTGTCAGGAATAGGGGCTCAGGCGTTGACTAAGATGTAGCTATGAAGCTTTAGCAGCCACGCAGCCTTTTTAGGAGGCTGTGCTAGGTCAGTCTTCATTTCACTGCTAGATCTCAACGAGGTGAGATAATGTACCTAATACTCACTGGGTGCTCCTCACCCATAGGTTTGCCCACAGTCTAGCTACTCCATCAGTATCAATTACGTCCACACCCCCCCCCAGCCTCCCCCAGGTCTCTGATGACGATGTGGTTGGAACATCATTTATTAGTTACTCTTCTCGTTGCTGTGACAAAATGTCTGACAAGCCCTCCTTCTGGGAAGAAGAGTTTGTTGAGACTCACAGTTCAGGGTGATACAGTCCGTTGTGGCAGGCAGGGTATGGAGGCAGGTGTGGGACATGGCCAGTCTCATGAATCCTGAACCCCCAGTCAGGAAGCAGAGAGTCATGAATGCTGGGCTCAAACTCAGCCTTCCTTTTTCATTTGAATGCAACCCAAGACCATAGCCCATGGAATGTAGCCATCCATGATTCGGGCAGATCAATCCACTTCAAATAACACAACTAAGAGACCTTACAGACATGCTCAGGGACTTGTCTTTTCAGTGGTTCTAAAGCCTGTCAAGTTGAAAAGCAATATTAACCATCAAAGGAAAGGACACAGTTGGGTACTGAGGTAAGGAATCTATCTTTGGGCCTTTGGAGAAGACAGCCTATGTCACAAGAAGCAAGTTACCAACCTGGCTTCCACTTGGGGTAGAATCCATGGTCTTCTTAAAATGTAGTACCCAAGATACAGTACCCAAGAGATCTGTGTGTTCTCCTGAAATCCATGTAGCTTCACCATGAGGCAAGTGGCCTTTTTCCACAGATTGCTGCAAGCAAATATTTCCCCCAGTATGCTCAGGTATTTGAGAAAACCAGAATATCTGTAGACACTGTTGTCCAGGGTTTCTGCATCTGGGAGAGCCATGGGGGTGCTGAGATTGGGTTCTGCTTTCCAAGACAGTCGGAATTACCTTAAGGACTTTCTAGTCGTAGGTAGGGGAAGTAAGCGTGGGTAGAATAATAACTACTGATGTCATGCCGTGCTTGTTTCCAGCAAGATGCTCTCCCTGCAGTAGGGGATCTGTGATGTTTGGAAAAGCATCACAATGACAAGATTTCCCAAAGGTTAGAAGAGTGGATGCACCATGGGTGTAGACACACCATGGCTTTCCCTGATGTGCTAAAGAATGTCGTTATTCTGTGCTGGCTACTTCTGGGACCAGGGTGCCACATCTCTACCTGCAACCCATGGGTACTAGGTGACCAAGCCAAGGATACTGTAGTCTTCACTCTAAACCTGGATAATGGAGAATTTGTCCTGTAACCTAAGGACTGGATTGAATAGGCAACAGAAAATCCCTACTGAATAGACTTCTAGACCCCCAAGGGGTGCATTGTCTGGAAAGACCTGTTAACTCCAAGTCAAGTTCTGTTTGAACCAGTTCTTACAGCCTTATAATTCATGTGTGACAGAGGCAAAGGGGAAGTAGGGCAAGCTAATGGGTGAGTATCCTGGTTCATACACATGCGCTCATAATACACACACACACACACACACACACAGAGAGAGAGAGAGAGAGAGAGAGAGAGAGAGAGAGAGAGAGAGAGAGAGAGAGAGAGAGAGAGAGAGAGAGAGAGAGAGAGAGATCGCCCCAAGAAGTATGGATCCTTCATGAGCTCTGGATCTTGTAATAATGAACAGAAGTAGAGAGTGTTGGTTAAGAGCAAAGAGGACAGGAATAAAACCTGAGGCCTCTGGAGCTATGTTAGAAGACAGACCTCCCCTACCGCAACAATTCGCAGACACCCTGGCCAGGCTCTGACTGCTTATGACAGGGAGTGTGGCCCCTGAATCCGCACATGCTCAGGCCTGGAGCCCTGGCCTAGGGATCCCCTGGCTGCATTCCTTGCTAATGCAATGCTTTCACTGCAGCTGCAGCTCTCATCGCGTGCTTAGTAATTACTTGAGCAAGTCAGAAACAATGCTGATCCAATTGCCGCTGACCTTTACAAATTGTTGAGGAGTCTGACTCAAAGGCAGTGCTGGACTCATGCTGAATTGTGGACATGGGTGATAGCCTGGCTTTATTTTTCTTCGAATTTTATCTCCATTTCCCACACATTTACCCTTCTCTCAACTTTTATACTTAAGATTATGTAAGAGCCTGATTCTCACTGGCGACATATCTCAAGTGGAGTTTTGAGGATGAGGGACTTATTAGGGTCTCAAATGTAAATTGAATAGGCGCTTCCTTAATTTCATGACTGAAGATCCAGAGGACTGAATGGCCGATGCATGATACCTCCTGGTAGCTAGAAAGATGTGTGGATACCAAGAGTTCTTCCCCTCGGCCTAACATGCTAAAACTGAGCATCTGTCAATGCGCGCGTGCACGCACTCGCGCACGCATGTACATATTCTCTCTGAAGGAGCGGACAGTCACAGAGTCCAGACAACATATGAGGTATTCAAGGACGATGCCAGGACTTCCAAAGCCCTCCCACACACGTCACATCCTCATCCTTCACTCTGCCTTGTCCCCTCCCTCATGGAAGGGCAGGACTGAGCAGCCTCATTAAGATTTTCTTAGGCATACTCTGACCTCAGAAAGTTCCTGTTGTCCTCCGCTTTTGTGTGAAGATGGGTCACAGACATTCCCAGGAAACTGAACACTAGCTCCATTCGGATCCTGCCATGGTGCAAGTGAACAAGCCAGAGTTTTTCATAAATTATTTCCAGAAAAATGTGCCGCCAGCTTCAGGGTTTATAAAAAGCAATTTTGCTTCCCCCTAAGCTAGGAGTGTTTATTAAACATGTAATAGAGAGTTTGTGTTTGATATTTACAGTCACTGTGTCCTCATCTGAATAATGTCACACTGCATTCAGTCAAAAAGGGAACCAGCACCCAGCCAGAAAGGGGCCTTTCCCTTCCAGCCTGCAGTCTGTCTCCTTCCTTTCTCCTCCCCACTTTGCAACAGCTCCATGGTTCCCCACTTAGGCAAATGAGCATCTGCTGTGTACATGGGGAATGGGCCAAGTGACACAACAGAGAAGCCACACCCCCACAGAGGAAGCAGGCCAGCCCTAAATCACCCACTGAGCGGGTGCAGGATGAAGTCTTCCTGCAATGAGCTGTATTGTGCCATTTCCCAGGCTCCTGTCTCAGCTGTAATTCAGCAGCAGCTACGTGCTATCCTCTCTCTCTCTCTCTCTCTCTCTCTCTCTCTCTCTCTCTCTGTGTGTGTGTGTGTGTGTGTGTGTGTGTGTGTGTCTGTGTGTGTCTGTGTGGTACATCAGCAGCTTGCTCAAATATAGAGGAATGAGGAAAGTGACATGGGTTCTTCTCCTGTGACAGTAACGCTGAGTTCTGCAGGAGAGCAAGCAGCCAACCTATGGAGGGAAGAAAGGCAGAGAATGATTGAAGCTGCTGTGGTGAGAAAGGCTGTAAGGGCCTGAGAGGGTTGGCCAGCCTCACTGTCATAGGTCAACGGGCATGAGGAAGACACAGAGGTGTCACATGGGGTCTTGAAGGCCATCATGGAATGGAGTGGCTGCTCATTCTTGAATGATCACCCAGCTTGAGGATACAGACCTGCTTGTTTCTCACTTTTGCCTTCTACTCTCTGTTGCTGTTTGGGAACACCAGGGAGCTCCTAGGACCACAGCCAGGGCTACCCACCTTGTTAGTTTTGTGGCTGTGACTCTGTCTCTGTATACCATGCCACTTGTTGCATTCTCCCTTGGAGCACTGGGCAACTCTCTCTGTTCTTCACTGAGAGTCCATCACTTCCATCTCCTGTGATGCTGAGAGCACAGGCCTTCTTCTCTACATACCCTCCACCCAAAGACTTAGTCACAGCTGCCAGGGGATATGCAAATGTCAGTATTTGCAAATGGAGTGAAGGGAACCTGAAACAGGGGTCCCAACAGAAACTGCTGAACTGTCTCAGTGAGGAGATGCTGCTGCTGCTTGGGTTGGAATGGAGGTGTAGATGGAATGATGAAGGGTGTCTTCTGAGAGAACACTGATGAACTTAGGAAACTAGAGAGATGGAATGGCAGGAGGTCACCTTGCCTGGGTGCTTAAGGATGGTGGTGGGCAGCCATTAGATATGTGAACAGATCTTTTTCACATGGAGGTCTTTCTCCTTGGAGGTCTGGCTGAGGTCTTGTTTATGCCAATAAAATTGTTAGATGCTGTGTTTCCCCCAGGGTGCCTTTCTCAGTCAACTTGTGTGGAAGAGACAGACCAAGAGGTAAGGGGTGTCCATAAAGCAGGGGGGAGGGGAGCAATTTCCAGTGGCATCGTGGCTCATGCTGTCACGTGTGTACCATGCAGATTAAAGATTGTTTTTTCCCCAAATCTTTTTTTTTGTACTACTGTAGGACAATATTGACTGTCATCAATAAAATTTCCACTTGGAGCCTTCAATGTACATGATCATCCTTTAAAGAAAAATCTGGACGTTGTCTAAGAGTGGGTTCTATTTCCCATAATGCCATAGCCTCCATGGTGATAAATGATCAGTAAATAAGAGAAACCCTTGGTATGGACTTTGTAGATGGCAGTCCTGTATTGAATGTCATGAAGTTTGGAAGAGTAATAGGTGATGGGTATGGTCTTCTGTCTGAAAGTTTTCTGCTAAGTCAAGGATGAATAAGATCTACCACCATCAGAAAAGGATTTGGGAGAAGGCTGGTTGAAAATGAAGTATAAGTACTGGAGCCTATATCTCCAGAACCCCTGTAAACAGTGGGAAAGCATGACGACCCATCTGTAATTCCAGCCTTGGAAGATAGTGAGATCAACTAACTAGTGAGATCCGACATATCATCGAGCTCTAGGTTTAATTGAGAGACTCTGACTCAAGGAACAAGGCAGAAGAATGATCAACTATGATTGTCAACATCAACCACTACAATCTACATGCAAACACTCACATGTATGCATGCCTGCACACATATGCACACCACACTCACACATACATAAAAACTGAAAGCAAGAGTAATTGAAAGTCACACATTTGTCTTCTTTGAAAATAGTGAATAATAACTGCCTCAGCACCCAGCTTGTGGCATTTGGTGTTCTGGATTGCAGTCACCACATAGCACAGCTTAGGTGACAAGAGCATCCACCTCATAGTACTGAAGGTTGCAAGCCTAAAATCAGGACAGGACAAGGTTGACTTTCCAGGCTGTGGTGGACGATTGACCCAGCCTTGCCCCTTCTTCACACTCATGACTGGAGGAAGAATTAAAGTCTTTTCCCTCCTAGCCTTTCAACATGGAGTCCTGCTATTTGGATGATCAAAAGAGAGATTAACAAAGGAAGACAAGCCTAGGTTTTTCTAATAATATAATGTTATACGATGAGAGAGCCCCAGTAAGGAAGTCAAGTTCTGAAAAGTAGGTCTTGCTGATAGAATGGGCAGGACCAAGAGAGAAGGTAAAGGAAATAAATGGAGGCACTTGGTGGCTCAGTGAGGCCCAGATCTCTGTCACCTGTACCAGGCTGCGCTGTGACATTTGCCTCCACTCTCAGATGTCTGCATGCTCCTGTCTGGGAGACTTGCAGTAGAGGATCCTGCATTGCTTCCAATGCTGGCATGGAGAGGAAGCCATGCACACCAAGCCCCCAGTTGTTCCTACCTCCTGTCTTAGTGATGATCATTGCAGTTGAAAGGAAGGGGGCAGTAGCACAAACTGCCAGAGGAAATGTGGGGTTGATTTTCTCTTCCACAGTGAGCAAGCTGAGTCTGTTGTTTTTTAGCTTCATTTGTGAGTTGGCATGCAAAGTAATGGGCTTCACTGTGACATTGTCATATGTGTATCATAATACTTGGTTCTAACTTGTGTCCTTCCCTATTTCCCTCTCTGTGCTCACTACTCCCTCGGCTGTTCCTTTTCTTCCACGCTAAACAGTTCCATGGGCCCCCTTCTCTCTTCCTGTCACACACTCCATCCTCTTCCTCCTGCCCTTAGCAACAAGCCGAATTCTTAGCACCTAAATGTTGAAGCTCTTTGTAATTTTAGCTCTGGATATAATGCCTCAAGCTATGCATATGTCTCTTACTTAAAATCCTGATTTCCCCTCTTAGGGATGCCCTTCACTTCCCTACTAATGCACTGAGAAACAAAGAGGCATCTGTGAACATGTAGAAAAATCCCTCCTGGCCCAAAGCAACTAGAACAACTGATACAGTCTGAAAGCAGAGGGGCCACAGGTTAGGAGCTACCAGAGCCTTGGACAGGCAGCTGCTCTCTCAAGGGTATCAAGCAGTACAAGGGGGCTGAGCACAAGTCACCCAACCACAAGCCCCAGTGGTTTCCCTTGGGTCAGCTGCAAGTAGCCCTGGTTCTGAGGAGGGGGGAGAGCTCATAGTCCAGTGGTGAGCACAGGCAGGGGAGCAGCCAATTCTAGACCCAGGCTCACAGTCCAGCATGCGTATATCGGGAAGAACACAAGTGGACTGGGGCAAGGCAGAGAGGGTTGCCTGAAATGACTGTTTAAAGAACTGGAATTCAGGCTGGAGAGATGGCTCAATGGTTAAGAGCACTGGTTGCCCTTCTAAAGGTCCTGAGTTCAATCCCCAGAACCCACATGGCTGCTCATTACCAGCAGTAACTCTAGTCCCTGGGGGATTCAGTTCCTTCTTCTGGCCTGTTGAGGCACAGTGCACAGACATACATGCAGGCCAAATACCCCTACCCATAAAAATATTTTTTAATTAAAAAAAGAGAGAAATCAGATTTCATCTCTGAGGATGGAGGTTGACCAAGTTTGTCAGGTGGGTATGAAGTGATTCCAGGGACATGTCAGTGTGACCAGAGGTCTCAGAACTCAAGCATGGGCTGGATCACACATGGTCATGATGGGCTGGGAAGCTAGGTCAGAACAGAAGCCTGATGGTGAGGTGACAATCTTTTTATATAAGTTCTGCAGGGGGTTTTGAGGGTGATGGAGCCACAATGTGGTACAAACTTGCTATGAGCACTGTTGCTTATTAGTACTGTCTATGTGGGTAGAAAGTAGACAAGGGAAATGAGGGGAGGGAAGAGAAAGACTATGAAGCTATATCCATCACCCACAGTGGGAGATGCAGACAAAAAGGGGGAAGTCAGGGCAAGAAAGACTGGGTGATAGGCTCACTAATTGCTCTCAGAGAAGACTCTGGGGAGAGGAGACTCAGTTCTAACTTGACACTTGGGTGGGCGTTGAGCCTCTTCCCTGAGACGGGTGAGTGGGAATAGCAGGGAGCCGAGGTGATGGAATTTGGGCAGTCAGATGTGGACCTATGGGGCTGACAGGGACATGCTGGTGGCAGAACCCAGGCAGGGCATGGCTGAACCAGAAGATCAAGTTGGAGTCACACTGCATGTGTGGTGATGGAAGCCACAGTTATGCCTGCTGTTCCAGGGGGAGTGCACAGAGGATGGAACACAGGGCCCAGCCCATACCTGGGAGGTAAGTGGGAAGATATGGGGAAGCAGGGAGCAAAGATGGTGAGGTGGGAGGCAGTGAGATGAGCATACCAAGAGAAAACTGAACAGTACTCAAGGATAATGCTGAAAATGCCCTATCAATCCTCATGACTGGTGAGCCTGGCCAGGACCAGTGTGTGGGCAATGAGGCTCAGAGTAAAGAGGAGGTGGGCACGGAAGCTCTGTGGTGAGTGACAAACAAGCTTCCAGGAAACAGCTGTTCCTGGGGGCACTGACACAGCAAGGAAAGAGAAATAGAGGAAGGGGGTGTAAGAGATTGGCCTTGCAGTGTGGTGGGGAAAGACCCTGGGGCCTAAAGCATGCACTGAGCTGTTTCCTAGAGATTTTTAATCAAGAAGGAACTGAACATGTGCCTGTCTATGGTGGAGAGGCTGAAGGGTGGGGAGGCTTTGAGTGACTCAGGTAGGAGGCCAGGAGCCTGAGTACATTGTGTGGTGTGCTGGCCCCTCCTTCTGTGGACCAACTTCCCTCTATCTAAGCCTGCCCTAAGGGAGACAAGCTGTCTTGTTGAATGCCAGTGATGCCGTTCAGCCTAACTACCAAGGAATGCTCATTGGAGTCATTGGATATCTGGTCACTTCAGCTTTGGAGGGAAACCTCCTAAACCTTCCAATACTGAACATCAAATATTTCCCCCTGTCTGTAGTCTCCTAAGAAAACTCACTGCAGGGGGACAGCTCTGAGAAGCCTGTCCTCGTGGGTTGTGCTGGAGCATGCTCCTCTAAAGTGCCAGGCCAGATTCTTGTTACTGTTTGCATGGAGAACGGCTCAACCCATGATCAGTGCTCAGTCTGACAACTGTGGACACAGCTGTCAACTTCAGGCTCACTTCTGGACACCATCATGCACCTATTTACAGGGGATTGAAATAAGGCCCCCAAAATCAAACCCCCACTGAAAGCTTTGCAGGCCTTTGTTCTGTCATTGAGAACAAGGGTGAGACACACTGAGATTCAAATTATGCTTTGAATTCTCTCAGACATAGAAATCAAACAAAATGTTTAATAAAAACTTGTGTGTGGAGGTAGGGTGCGGGCAGGTCAGCAAGAAGGTCACTGTGGACATGAGGCTGCAAAGACTGGCTTCCAACAGTTCATAGTGACTGCTTACACTTCACAGAACCACCCAGTGTCCTCAATCCTGTCTGGGCAGGAGTTGGTCAAGCAGGGCTTCAGAGACCTACTAGGGAAACAACCTTGCCCAGTCAAGTGTATCTTAACACAGAAGAAAATGATATGTGTAGGTCTTTCCCATGAGTTCTTGTTATTTGTTCAGTCCTTATGATGAGGATGATGGCAAGCAGGCTCTAAGAGGCTGTTTTTGTCTGTGAGACTGCACTTGGGGTAACTTCAGGAAACCATGACACGTGTGTGTGTGCGTGCGTGCGTGCGTGTGCGTGCGTGCGTGCGTGCGTGCGTGCGTGTGTGTGTGTGTGTGTGTGTGTGGTGGGGGAATGTTCTTTCTCTTTCCCTAGAACATTTTTAATCATTCTTTAAATGTGAAGGGTACCCTACAATCTGATTTTTATTTTATCACCAAAACCACAAGAATTAAGTAAGAGTTAACACCATCAACTGCCCTTTGTGATAAGGGAATGGAAGCCAAAGAAGTTTGGGAAATTTGCCCAAGATTGCAAATATAGTGAGAGATGGAATTAGGACAATGACACATATCTTCCAGAGTCTTGTTTTTCTAAGTGCAAAATGTCTAGCCTGCTTCTCACTTGGCCCTTAATGAGTAGTCTTCTCCAACTCATTCACAAATTGCTGTGCCTCAGGGTAGAAGTGATGGACAAGAAATGAGGCTTGATGAGGGATGGGCACTTGCCTTCTCTGGTGACCTACTGTGTGTTCCAGGTCAAGCCTTGAATTCTCAGTATCCCAAGTTCCTTTTTAATAATCTGGAGGAAGAGAGAGAGGGATAGGGAGAGAATATAAATGTGTGTGTTGAGGGCGGAGGCTGGGTACAAAATTCAGGTCCTTATGCATGGTAGGCAGGAGCTCTACCATGGACCTCAAGCCCCAGTTTCCTTCACTGTCAGACAAAAGGGCTAGGTAAGCATTCAGACACTGATTCCTGCTCAGATACAACATTTGTTTTGAGACATTATGGTATCAATCAGACATCTCTAGAGAAGAACCTCCACACACACACACACACACACACACACACACACACACACACACACACACACACAGGGTATAGTTCACAGGACTGTGAAGACAGTAGGTTTAAAACCATGCACTGGCACACTAAAAGCAGACATGATTTCCATGTAAGTCTCTCGGTGCTGGAATCCTTCTAAGAATCCTCCGAGTTTGCTCATATGTATATTTGCACCAGGCAAGGTTATACCGACCCTTGGGGCTCATTTCCTTTACTTCAAGCCAGCTGACTATGGATGCAAAGGCTTTCTGTACAATCCCTTCACAGAAGCACCTAAGACTCATCTTTAACGAAATAACCAGGCGCCATCAGCTAGTCCAGTTGGCATGTACAGGTACCATCAGGAAAAGTCCCTCCTGCTACAGTGTCTATAAAACCGAGTCTTCAGAGTATGATCTTTCTCAGGATTAAAGATGTCCTAATCAATAGTGAGCTGTAGCCAGAGATGCCTGCCCTGAAGGATTTCTTTTCTTACAAAAAAAGCAAAATAAGTATCTGATGAAAATTCTAATTTCTAATCTAGTCAGCCTATGTTTCCCCATCTTTTCAATATGAGGGATGCTAAACTTAACTCTTGGAAAAGGCTTGCATATCAGGCAAAGGGGTCAGCGTGTGACTGGTAATCTTATATATCAACTGGACTGGCCATGGTGTTCTAGAATTTGGTTCAAACTTCATTACATGCCATAGCTTGTGATATGTGTAGAAGACATTACTATTTAAATCAGTGAACACTGGCAAGATGAGCTTGCTGTCTGCATGTCTATGTGCCTCCTCTAATCGACAGAAGGCCTCACTAAAGCAAAAAAGCTAATCTCTCCAGTAGGCAGGCAATCCTCTATCAGGTGTCTGTGGCCTTGAACTATGACATGACTCTTCAGACTTCTAAAGATGATCTTTGGACTTGAACTGAAGGACTTGGCAGAGCTGACTGCTCCCATTCAATTTTGGACTAGTCAAGCCTCTGTAGCCACATGATCAATTCCTCAGAGCACATTTCTTCCTATTTTTGGTTCCATCTCTCTGGATGTCCCTAATACAAACATAGGCAAAAATCTGTCTGCCCAGGTGAGCAAGTAGCAGGTCAGTGTAAAGTCTGATAGCAAGCATCCAGCTCTGAGGTGCAGGGTGGGGCCGTGTGACCTGGACACTCCAGTCCAAATAGAGGATTCAAGATAGCCCTTACAATACGGAATGTCAGGATGTATTTATTTTAATGTGTGTGTAGTGCCTATGGGTTTCAGAAGGCATCAGATCACCTGGAAGTGGAACTACAGGTTGCCGGCTGCCGTGTGAGTCCTTAGAACAGAGTTCAGGTCATTGGAAAGCGCAAGTGCTCTTAGTGGCTGAACCATCTCTCACTCTGTTGTCCCAGTGTGGGACATGAGCTCATGATGACAAAACTAATTTTGTAAGCTAATCTGTAAATGTGGATTTTATGTGAAATTAAATAGTAAGGATTGGCAGTACTTTTATAACTGTGGTGTGTGTGAGAGTGTGTGTGAGTGTGTGTGTGAGAGAGAGAGTGTGTGTGAGTGTGTGTGTGAGAGAGAGAGTGTGTGTGAGTGTGTGTGTGTGTGTGTGTGTGTACACATAGTATATCACATGTGTGGAGGAGGTCAGAGGACAAATTTCAGGGGTCAATTCTCTCCTTCTACCTTGTTGAGTCAGTCCCTTGTATACTCCAGGCTAGCTGACCCATAGCTTCTGGGCAATTCTCTGGCCTCTTCAGGTTTGTGACAGGAGTGTCATAGTACAGAAGACTGTGGATAAATGGCTTGACAGGGAAATACAATTTTATTGGCAGAAATCACCACCACATCATCATCAAGGTGGAAACATGCACATGGGAGACCTTATGTCACTTCTCTGGTTTTCATGATAAACACTCCTATAGTGCCATGTCGCTGCTGTTATTTGGAATGTGAAATGTGTGGCAGGGCTGCTAAGCAAAAGGAAAGGTCATGCAAGGGTCACATGTGGGTGCAGGAATTGAACATAGGAAGTTTGAGTTTGTGAGGCTAAACTTAGATTCTCATGTTTGCATTAGCAATAATTTTTATCAACTGAGCCATCTCCCCAGCCCCTAAAGTGTGTGTGCATGCACATGGGTGTGTATGTGTAAGTGTGTGTGTGTGTGTGTGTGTGTGTGTGTGTGTGTGTGTGCACATATTCATTTGGGACTACATATGTGTGTAGATTCTTGTGCTTATCTGGTGTCCTCGGCTGTTATCCATTGTATTTTTTGAGACAGGGGCTCTCACTGAACTAGGAGCTCAGCAGTTGGTTAGATTGTCTGGCCAGCAAGCTCCAGGGACTCTCATGTCTATATTTTTAACTGCATCCCCAGTGCTAGGATTATAGGCACATGGCCTCCATGCCCAGATTTTTATATGAGGACTGAAGACCTCAGATCCTCATGAATATGTGGTAGGCACTACGTTAAGGCGGCCATCTAATCAAACTACTCCCCTGGACCCTGGCAATTTCTTTTAAACTCTGGAATCACAGAGTGGGGCTGACATTCTTAGAACTCTGATACCCCCCTGTTGTGAAGCTTTTCTTCTTCTTCTTATCCTGCCCTGTCTCTGGGATGGAGGACATCAGGACCAGATGCTTCAACTCAGATAAACTCAGCTGGCTTCACTCACTATTGACCCATGGTCACTCTGGGATGTGTAGAAAGGCCCCTACCCTGGAGGACATCAGCTAGGCACCTATAACCTTCAGAAAACACTGACCAGGCACTCAGGTGCCATTATGCTGTCACACCTGTTCCACACACAGCACTGACCTTCCAGGCTAGTGGGCAGCAGGAGCTTACCTGCTGCCAGAAAAGAAGAAATGCTCTAATAAAATGTGTGGTGTGGCAAAGGTTAATTGTGTATTGTATTGGCTGTTTTCTCCTTGCAGTGAAAAATACCTGATAAAAGCAATTTAGGGGTGAAGGGCTTATTTTTGGTTTAATGAGATACATTTATAGCAGAGCAGGCATAGTGGCAGGAGCATGAGATGGCTGGCCACATAGCATCCACAGTCAGGTAACAGAGAGGGCTCAGCTGGCTTCCTCAGCCTGGACCCCAGCCCTTGGGATGGCTCTTCTACATTCAGGGTGGGCTTTCCCACCACAGTTAACTGAATCTAGAAACTGCCTTACAGATGTGCCAAAAGTTTATCTTCCAGATCATGCTAGATCCTGTTGACAATATTAACTACCACACAAGTATTATGAAAGTGGCAGAGATATTGGCTTTGTTTCATTCTATTGGTGGGCTGCTTTTATAATGGATGGTCAATAAAAGGGAAAAAAATGATGGTTACAAGAAGTCATGGCTTTGCTTTTAGTCTCAGGTGTCACTGTCCAGCAGATGTGGGATTCGGACTTTTGCTCACAGAATTCCCCTGTAGTGCCTCTTTCCTTTGCCTCATGCCCTGCTCATTTTTCATGGGTCCTAAGTGAACCTTAATTGTCCCAGTTCTCAATGTGTTGAGTCACAGGTGCTCAGTGAGCATGGACTCCACCCCGATCCCCCCAGAGTCATTGCATTTTGAAAGGACTCAAGATGTGACCATCTTTACACCATCCTGAGTAGAAGGGTGTGATCTATAGAAGTTGTAAATACATCACTTCAGATGTCTCAGGTGGAAGGCCTACATGTGGGCTTTTTATTCTCCTCCTGACTAAGTCATGCTGTAAAAGAACTGTGTAAGTTTGCTGTGTCTCAGTCTCAATGTCAAGAGAACTGTGAGGTTTCTGCCCACTTCCATTACAACTCAAACCCATGATTTCATGCAATGAGATGTTTCTTCTCTTTATTTTGTAAGCAGCCACCTGTTCTGCAGCCTCTCCATCAACGTGTCTAACGGCTGTGAGCATTCAGTGGACTTCTCTGCACCATTGATGATCAATGGACCATAGGGCCTGGCTGGAGGCTTCCAAGGGCGCAATGTAAAAGGGAAAGCCTGGACTCTCCCAAAGGCTACCAAAGTTGTGTGTGCACTGTGAGGTGGCTATGTGTGAAGGTGTATAATGCAATTACTCATCCACTTCTTGACTCCTCTTCTGGTTTCTACGAGTAACTTGTAATTAAAGTGACCGTTGAAAGCTGCAGGACAAAGGCGTATATTTGTGTAATTATATCTAAGCCCTTCATAGATTTCCCTTGTTATCCTAGCAGCTTTCCTAGAAAGTAATTTTGTCATGACTTTGGCAGACAAATAACTTTACTAGTCTCTCTCTCTCTCTCTCTCTCTCTCTCTCTCTCATATATATATATATATATATATATATATATATATACACATTAAATACAGTTTGTGCTGCTCATACACTCTGGGGTGTGTGGCCTTCCAGTGGAATGTGGTTTTATATATATATGTGTGTGTGTGTGTGTGTGTGTACATATAAATGCATGCATTTTCATATATGCACATATAGATACATATATTTAATACCTAGGAATATATATGGATTGGGAATTGATAACTTCTGGGAATGAAATAGTCAGTTTTTCTCAGGTCTTTGGCCTCTGCTAGGTTAACCACATTCCACTGGAAGGCCACACACCCCAGAGTGTATGAGCAGCACAAACTGTATTTAATAGGTATAAGGAATAAAAGAGCATAAAAGTTGGCTAAGTAAGGAATGGGGGGGGTATCTGGAAGGAGTTGGGTGAATATGATCAAAATACACTACATGAAATTCTCAAAGAACTAATAAAAGTGAGGAAACAATAAACAGCATGTGATAGCATTTATTTCTGAACATACATTTCACACAGCAATTTACTCACTGTGCTTTGAACACACACCCTCCTCATCCTTACACATTGCCACACAGCTTTCTATAGCGTCCCCAAATCACAGTCTCCACATGGATGTAGACCAACAGTGCCTTGGCCGAGCACTCCCTGCATGTCCTAAGACGTGGGATAGCTGCCTTTGAGTTACAAAACAGAAAGCGACAAGTCAGAGAGTGAAATGTGACCACCATCGCTTTACAGTCCCAGCAATCTTATGTGATACAAACATTTCCCTTGCCTTCTCTGAGCGAATATATTTTTTTTTTAACAAGGTAGTGTATTGAGGTGGAGTCCAAAAGACATAGTCATGTCTAGTGTGCATCCCAGCAAGTTCTGTGGGCGCCTTCACATTCCAGCACCCGCTATGGCTCAGGTTTTGGAGTACATATTGAGAAGTCCGGGATTTGGTTCTCAGTTCTGAATGCAACATTCCTGGTGCGTCATAGGTGCCTTCCATAGTGACACCAGTGGCAATTCGAGGCAGCATTGTATGATTGTGTGACTGAAACAAAGCAAATGGTGCAGGGTTTCTATATGTAGACTTCAGACTCTGGGGCATTATGAACTTTCAAGCTTAGGGAAGCTTGGCCTGAGTCATTTTCTTTAACATACAGATGGGGTAAGAATTCAGTGAGGGTGAGGCTGGAGAGATGGCTCAGTGGTTAAGAGCACTGGCTGCTCTTCCAGAGATCCTGGGTTCAACTGCCAGCACCCACATGGCAGCTCACAAACTGTCATTTCCAGTTCCAGGGGACCCAACGCCCATGGCAAAACGCCAATGCAGCACAAGTTCTAATTGGTCTTAATAATAAAAACCCTGGAGTTGGGGTTATGATGAAATGTCAGAGAAGTAAAAGAATAGCCACTGCAGAGACTTCTTACCGATACAGGAGCCTCAAAGCAAATGGGAGGCCCTGTCTCTAGGAAACCCTGTCCCTAAGAATCCTCAGACTGAATGTAATGAGCTCCTGTCTTCTCCCACCTTATATTCCTCTCTCTGCCCAGCCATACCACTCCTGTTTCCGCCTCCTGTTTTAGTGCTGGGACTAAAAACATGTGATCCCAAGTGCTGGGATCAATATCATGTAGCCCACGGTAACCTTGAACTCACAGAGATCCATTTGCCTCTGCCTCTCGAGTGCTGGGATTAAAGGCGTGCGCCACCACTGCCTGACCTCAGTGGCTGACTAGTGGATAGCTCCACACTCTGATCTTCAGGAAAGCTTATTTGTTAAAGCAAAAACAAAATATCACCATACACCAATGCACATAAAATAAAAATGAATATTCAAGAAGAATGCAGTGAGTAAGCAAACAGATATTTCTCTCTCAAAGTTACTATGGGTCATGATGTTTATGAGTGTTGTCACCCTTAGCACACACCACCACACAGATGCCCTGTGAGCAGTTTTCTATGTATCCTTTGGAATTTCATGGCAATCTCTCGCACCTCTTCAGAAATCAGGGGCAGAGGTTGATGCATTGAAGATAGGATTTTGACTTTTGAAAAGCCTCAAGAGCCATTTGGAATGAATTCTCACAAATGAGGTGCATTGTCAAACTCTATTCGCCAGATGTATGGTGTCACAAACATGGTTAGCAGTGAGGGTGACTTCTTTATGCACGCATCTTATCATTTGAAGCTTAGTTTTAGTTCATCAAAAGCATATTGGCCACATGCTACAGTGTTGCATCCCGCTGAAGTGAGGAAAGTTCTTGCAGGAGAAAGCTGTGGTGATTTTCAAGAGACTGGCAAAGGCTGCAGAGTGGAGGCAGCGGGAGATCAAGGGCAATATTGAACGTCAGTTTATCACAGAGAATGGATGGGATGTTTTCTTCTCTGTGCTGAATCATCGTCTTGTTGGACCACAGCCAGCTCTGCAGGCTGAGAGTTTGGTTTGTTCTTCACGATTAATGTGTGGTTTTTGTGTGGTAATGTGTGGTTTAGGGGCCTCAGAGAGCATAGGGGACATCAAGTTACACCCTACCTGAAGTGATCCGAGACTGCCTATGCCTGGATATACAGGTGCATTCCCTTTGGTTTTCCTGTAGAAAAACAACAAACATTCACAGATATCTCTCCAAAAGGTGAGAGGTCCTAAAGCCTTCCCAAAGGGTGAGACTGGGAAATCTCCACTCCGTGGATGACTGGTTGGTATGCTAATGAGACAGCTGGAACTCTTGCTGTGCTTTGAGCCTGCGCGGATGTGATCGTTCCTAACACCTCTTTTAATGACTATTAGGCTTTGAAAATTGCTCTGAGCTATTTTTAAGGCATCTCGGGATAAAAGGAGATTATCCAGGAAGGCGAGAAAGAGAAGCAGATGCCCTGCACTTCTGGGAGCAATGAGAGTTGCTTTATGAGGGGTTCTTTGTCCGCAGAGTCCAGAGTGAGGCTCACCTCACCAGGCTGGTCTGTGCAGGGCATCAGAAGATGGGAGCTCACAATGCCTATGAACTACATGTTCCTTCCATTCATATTTGCCCTGGTGTTGAGCTTGGGTATAGGCAGAGTAGGTGAGGAACAAGGGCATATAGGTTGACGGAAGGGCCAAGGACATATCTTTAGGAGGTAAATTACTTACCTTGCAAGTGTGAGGACCTGAATTCCATCCCAGCACACATCTTTTCATTGCTGTTTGTTTTTATTTTTAAAAGATGAGCTTGATGGTATGGCCTTGTATCTCAGGGTTGGAGAGGCAAAGGCTCAAGAGCCAGCCAAATTGGTCAGTTCCAAGTCAGTGAAGACCTCAAAAATCCCCTAAAGTAGATGCTGTCCTGGGGAATGATACCTGAAGTTGACATCAGGTCTCCACATACATAGACATAATTGGTCACCCACACTCATACACTTACCCCAAGATATGAGCACACACAGATGGATGTACATCTAGAAAGCCAAAGGTCCCCTACAGTACCATGCATCCAGGAAACTATGTCCCCAAATCCAGGAGTCTGTGTAAAGGTAGAATGTGTGGCCATTCAGAAAACTTACTGTACTCGAGCTTGAGTGTGTGTCCAGGTCTCAAAGAGAAAGGAGCTGTCAGGGTCAGAAGATATGATGATGACAAAGGTCTTTCCTGCTACAATAGTTTGAAGATTAGCCCTCTGAAATGACTCTATTCAATCTCAGGCCCATTGGATATTATCTGTAGAATTTGTTGCTAATGACCAGCTTTATTTTTTTTTTCTTAGTCCAGTTCTCCCATTGTTACCATGACAATACACTCTGGATTTTCTGTAAAGGTTTAAAAGTTTTCTGTAATTTTTTGGCTCTTGCCTACTACAACTTAACATGTTTACCGTATTTCTAGCCTTCTGGTCCTCACCATTGCTAGTCACATAGGTGATACTGCAGGGTCACTGAGTGTTTCGTCTGTTCCTTTTGTCTCATCTATTGCCTCCTGGGTACTGTAATTCTGATCTTCTGATCTCCATCCCTTATATGGATTTGCCTTTAGTTTGGGTTTTTTTTTTTTTTTTTTTGGTTTTTTGTTTATTTGTTTCTTAGATAACTTTTCTAACTGGCAACCCATGGAGACCTCACTCTCAACATGTCAGGATGAATTATATTATCTGTCTTAGTAATGATACCATTGCCTCCCCAAATGGAACAATCTAGAAATCTAAGAACAATCTTCATACATTGCTTCTCTATCCTGAAACTGCTTTGCATTTTAGTAATGTCAAATTATAAGAAATTTCTTGACTATAATATCAATTTTCTGTTTTTTTCATAGCATTCTCTTAGCAGATTCTTCCTTCATTTATGTATTCTATACTCCTAACAATTCTTCAAAGCCCAGTTCAAGTTTGACTTGTTTTGTGACTCTACTCTAGTCAGAATGAATGGCTCCTTTGCTCATACTCGCTGAAATGGTTTGCACCACCATTCATAAGGCTTACTAAAGCCCCGGAGCTAAGAAAACAACTGCACAAGTGTAGCTGGAGTTTCTTGTCCTGCCAGGTCCCACTGCTTTAGCCCCAAATGAACACACAGAGATACTATATTAATTATAAAATTTGGGGGCAATGGTTTGGCTAGCTCTCTCTTAATTATTAACCCATAACTATTAATCTAAGTATTTCCACGTGGTCTTATCTTACTGGAGAAGGATCTAGACCTGTTCCTCCTTCCTTGGCTACATGGCATCTCCTTTCCGTCTCTCTCTGCCTACTTTTCCCAGAATTCCTTTTCATCTCCTAGCCCCACCTATCTTCCTGCATCTCTTGGCCAAACAGTGTTTTTTTTTTTTTCATCAGCCAATAAGAGAAACATATATACAGAAGGACATCGCCCCTTGCACAAGTATTTTCCTTATTTTAAGGAATCTATCTGCCTGTGGAAAAATGTGAAATGAAGCCAAAGGAAGGCAATGCTTACATAAGAAGGAAGACGGGAGGCAGAGGCAGGCAGATCTCTGTGAGTTCGAGGCCAGCCTGGTCTCCAGAGCGAGTGCCAGGACAGCCTCTAAAAAGCTACACAGAGAAACCCTGCCTCGGAAAAAAAAGAAGGAAGACAAAAATGGAGACAGTGGGAAGAGGAAGACAGTATGACCCACACAGCAAGGATCTTGCTGTCCCTCTGCATTTGGAACACCTTGCAAGATGAAGGAACTGTGGGGCCTTAATGTGACTGAAAGCCGGAAGATAGCCAGAAGCTCAGATTTCCTCCCTGGTCTTCAGTTCACCTCACTTTAGCTGGAGATGGTGCTGTATTCCTAGGCTGCTTTTTGGGAAGTGGAGCCATTTGCTTCGTCATGTACAGCATGTGCAGTAAAACAGACTTGCTGAGCAGTGCAGCCAAACCTACACATGAGAATACACGTAGGGAATGGTGTCACCCACAGTGGACATATCTTCCCACTTACCAGGATAATCCCCCACAGACAAGCCCACAGGCCAACCTAAGCTAGTTAGTCCCTCATAGAGACCCCCTTCAGGTGATTCTAGATTATAGAAAGTTGACAGTTAAAACTAGCCACCATACAACCCAATGGTTGAATTTTGGCTCATGGTCTCAGTCCTTTATGGTGTGGAAGATGTGGCAACTACCTTGTCTCTGGCCACAGTGGCAGGAGCATGCAGATGTTGGCTCTTACAAACTGACTGATCAGGAAGCCCAGAGCTGCAGACAAGAATCAGAGATGTTTATCACCTTCAAGGCCTACCTCCAGTGACCTACTGCTGCAATGAAAGTCCATCTCAAAGGTTCCATCACCTCCCCAAACATAACAACAACAGCTGGGGACCAAGTTTTCAAACACACAAGAGCTCACGGGGAAACATTTCATATTCAACAGTTCCCACCACAAGTGCACCCCAAGTACCTATGAGGTTTGAGATGAGTGGCATCCACTTGGGAGTCTCAGTATCTTCACTGATCTTCCAAAAAGGGAGGAAAGATGGGTACCCAGAACCATGAACCAGTAATGTGTTCATCTTTAGAGGGCTTCACATCTGACAGGGCCTGACAAAGGGCAGCAGTGGGTCATGTGAACCTACCCTCGGCCTGATACACTATACTCTACGCAGGTGATTTCTCTCTATATTCAACTCTATTCAAAGAGGTAGGATTTCCATGAATCACAATAAGGCTATTAATAATTTTTGCTCTATTAATTTTCTTGCATGGCAAAATAATTTATCTTTCAGCCAAGTTTTCCTCAGTCTCAAGCCATAACTCTCATATAGCTCATCTCATCATATTTCTGTTCTAAAATAATCTGGGGCACGTGTTTGCTAATACTTACATTAATTCAGATTTTAGAATAGATTTTCAGCTTGTAAACTTTTTGAGTATGTACATATTCACGTGTGTGCAGATGCCTGTGTGTAGGTGCACGAGTGTGTTTGGAGGCCAGAGGACAACTTTGTCCACTGTGGGTTTTGATACAAAGTCATTCACGAACTTAGGACTGGACAAGTAGGCTACCCTGACTAGCCAGTGAGTTCCCAAGGACCTGCCTGTCTGCCACCCCAAGGCTAGTATTGCAAGCATGATGCCACACCTGTTTTTTTAATGAGGGTTCTAAAGATTGAACCGAGGTCCTCATCTTTCAAAGCCAGCACTTTGTCAACTGACTCACCCCCTCAGATACAGTTTAAAGTCTTAAGGACAGCACAATGTCTCAGCATCTAAACTCTCACTGCAGTGATGATTTCAATGTATCATTTCTCCAGTTTCTCATCATCCACCCTTTGGTCATTCCCTTGGCCATTTTAGTATGGCTGTTAGGACTGAAGCCATGCCTCCTTCAGCAGCATCCTCCACAGACTGGAGTATGGGCAGCTTAGTTTCAGCGGTGTGTGGAAATTGCACACAGGTCTCCTGTGTCCCTTTTCTGCAGTGTTGCTGTTACTGTGAATCCTGATAGAAACCCTGCTGCTGGAATAGCCTGGAAACACGCATGGTTTTACTCAAAAGTGTAACCTGCTTCAGGATTGCACTAGCTTGAACTTAACCTTTCTGACCATATATACAAACTAGGTGATGGTTATATTCTCTGTGGAGAAAACTCATACCAGACAGATGTGTGTTAAGCCCCGAGGGGCTGGTGAGAGCTTTAAAGAAGAGGTAACTTTGGAAGGACTTTATAAAGAGGAAGCCCCAGCTTAGTGACAGACTAGCTATGGAGGCTGAATTATAAGAGAGGACTCAAAGGAGAAGCGTGAAAGCATGCTCTCTGGGGGTATGCGAAGGATTTATGTTGTCAAGCAATGGAACTGAAAACTTAACGTATTCTGGCTTCAGTTAAGCATCTTCAATTCCATTACCAGTGGTTCACATGCAGGCAGGTGTGCATGGGTGTGTGTGTGTGTGTGTGTAGACTGGTATCTATAACAAGGTACACTGTTCTGAAAGATTCTGTCACTGTTGCTCCTCCGGGTCCAGCATGTCTTTCTATAGCTTGAGAGAATCCTAGCCTTGCCACATCCCCTCCCTTCACTTTGTCCTCTTTCCATGGCCTCCTCACCCTGACCTGAATCCTTGCTTGAATGGACATTGTTATGGCCTTCTATTCCAGGGAAGAAAGAAAGTAAACACACTAGTCTGTATCACCTTTTTTTTTTTTCTATTTCGCTTTTGCAAGTACTAAGGTGTTATAAAAATCACAATGACCCTTAAAGAATGTGGAGAAAATGAATGGTATCATTTATGTTAAAGTAGGGCATCTTTGGTTCAGAGCAGGACATCAGGAGATCCAGCCTTCAGTGGGAGGGAGGTCACGTAGCATCTAGACAGTTTTGTTCTATCTGTGTGATGTATCCTAAGTTGGTTGTCTTGCTGGTGGTATGCAGATCTGTGCCAGGGGTCAATACTCTAAGACTAGCATCTAAGACTCCCCAATTAAATCAGTATTCTCTAGGATGTAAGGGCCCTTCTCCAGTTGTTCCCAGGAATCTTGTCAGGAAGAGGCCAGAGTGTTTCGTAAGAGGATGACTTCAGCTTGAGCACCCACCAGGCCACACAGCACAAGTCACAGCAGATATCACACAGAATGGCAGGGTGCTTTTTGCAGTGATTGGCAAGGACAATAGGTCTTACTGTCCCTTAATTTTGGTGCCCCTTATAGCAGCTGACCACTGTCAGTGTTTTCATGGCTTGTAGGATGCAGGGCAGGGGGTCCAGTCTCCCTATGACTTTCTATTGTGAACCTTGAGACCTTACTAAGCAATACAGGGGTTAGTGCTAGGTAGAACAAGTAGGGTGTGCTGTGAGGGAGTATCACCCCTCTCTATAGACTGTAAGGGAGCACAAGCCCATGTGGTTATAGCTGAGAAGTAGGATTGTCTGGTTGATTTAGTCAGTGATAGATGTGGTATGGCTAAAAGAGCCATGACTGAGCCTGTAATGCTTTCCCCCAATGGTGGAGACTATATGTAGTTTTCTTTTGAGTTGCAAATAGGGGACAGGTATGTGTTTGTTAGTGTTGCTGTTACCAAAGATGCCCAAAAAATCTGGCAAGATACTAGCTTGCAATCACTTGGCTATGCAGCCAGTCTATAGCTCACAACTCTGTCCACCTACAGAACAGTGTCAATGCCAAGGCCCTACAGCTCAGGGCCCAAACATGCTGTACAGTGGCTTCATCCATCCTCCAAATTGGTCCTTCAGTAAGAGTGGTGGAAGGGCAGAGGACTCTAGCAACTCACTGGAGATCAAGTCTTCTTATGGAATGCTTTTTTAAGCTATATGCACAGAGATCTAACTTTGTGATGTGGGTATAGGAGTCTCATCTGCTCCTGTTCCCAGATTCTCTTGTCCTGGCCTTTGTCCCTTTCTCTGATAGGCTTGCTATGTTGTTAGATTGTTTACTATAGAAAGTATATAGCATTATAGTCATGAATTATCATGGTTAACTTTGATTATTAACTGGATGAGAGTTAGAATCACCATGGAAACACAACCCTGGGTGTGTCTAGAAGAGTGTTTCCAGAAAGGCTTGCCCAAGCAGTGACCTTCCACCCTGATTGTAAGCCGAGCATCCACAAAGAAGTGGAGAGGTAGCATTCACCTTGCTCAACTTGCTGACAGCAGGTAGAGTGTGACCAGTTGCTTCACACTCCACCGTGCTTCCTGCACTATGATGGCCTGCATCCCTTCCAGCTGGAAGCCAAAATGTTGCTTCTTCACAGGTTTTTGGTCTCATATACTAGAAAAGTAACTGATAAGCAGTAAAGCATATTTTCCATGACAATTTTTATTAATATGTCATAAATTGACATTTTTAAAAGAGTATGCAATTCTGACATTTTAGTATATTCTCAGATCTATGGGACCTACACTGTGACCTAAACTGAGAATATTGGGGGTTGTTGATGCGGCTCCATAGGTAAAAGTACTTGTTGCCAAACCTGGCAACCAGAGTTTGGGTCCCAGAACCCACGTGTTGGAAAGGAAGAAATAATTCCAACGAGTTGTCCACTGACCTCACGCTCATGGTATAGCATATTCATGTGTGCACGCGCGCGCGCAAGCACACACACACACACACACACACACACACACACACACACACACACAATCACCACCACCTACATACACAAAAATAAATACATGTAAAACTAAGTTAAACAAATTTAAACTTAGCACCTTGTGATCACCTTAAGTAAGAAACCTTGCATTGTCTGCTGTAGTGGCTATTCTTGGTTGTCAACTTGACTACATCTGGAATTAACTAGAACCCCAAATGGCTGCATATACCTGTGAAGGACTTTGTCTTACTTAAGTCATTTGAAGTAGGAAGGGCCACTTCTCTCTTTTTTTTATATAAATTTTTATTTAAATTAAAAAACAATCTTATTTTACATACCAATCCAGTTTCCTCACCCTCCCTTCCTCCCATCCCCCACCAGCCCCCATCCCATCCTTCATCCAGTCCCCAGGGAGGGTGAGGGAAGGCCCACTTCTAATCCGGATCTTTAAAGTGGGAAGGTCTACCTTCAACCCACATCTTTTGAGGTGGGAAGATCCACCTTTAATCTGGTCCACACTGCTTGCTGACAGCCTTTATAAGAACATGAAGAAGGAAGCTTGCTCTCTTTGCCTGCTTGCTCTCATTCTCACTGGCCAGTCCATTCGTTCACTGGCTTTGGAGCCTATTTCTCTGGGATTCCAGCATATACTGAAGACCATCCAGCCTCATGGATTGAAAAACTACTGGATTCCTAGACCTTCCATTGGTAGACAGCCATTGTTGGAGTAACTGGCCACAGCCTGTAAGCCACTCTAATAAATTCTATAAATCCCATATGCATTCATTCTGTCAGTTCTGTTCCTCTAGAGAACCCTAACTAATGCAATTGGCATCCATCCCTCATTCTGTCCTCCCATAATGCTAGGAAGCCATTCAGTTTTTATGGATTTGCCTGCGTGATAAGACATATTCACAGTTAGGTCTTTGGGGACTGCCATCTTTCTCATGGCATGCTTCTTCCTTGCTGTGTGTGACTGAAGCATCTCCACCTGTAGTCTTGCCACACTTTCTTTATCCATTCATCAGCTGGCAACCTTGAGACTCTGCACTTGTGCCATTCTGTCTAGTGGTGCTGTGCAGACACATGCACCAGCTTTGTGCAGACATGCATCCATTTCGCTAGACTGGGCACTTAGCAATGGAATTGCTGCTTCGGAGGGAAGCTCCCTCTACCCTGCTGCGATGGAGAAGCTCAGGCTGCTGGAGAGACACAGCATAAAGCCTGGCTCTGTCCTAGCCAGTTTTTCTTTAGTAAGTTTAGGGCCGTTTTTCTTTAATAAAATCCAAGTTGTCACCAGGTGTCATTTGATTTCCAGAGCAGTGAAAAGCAGGTTTGGATGGCTTCTGTCAATGTTCTTGACACCATGAAAGAAGTACCGCTTTTGGGGTCCTTCCTCAGAGGCTCCTGATGTCACCTTACCTTCACCCTGTCCTTCATAATGTTATATTCATCCCACCTTCTCTAATTAATTCCTTTGCTTTTAAGCTAAATCAATGTTACTGGAACTTTGCTTTTAGCAGATGCATCATGTTCTAGAAATCAATCTATTAAAGTACATTTTACTTCCCCAAACTCTGACAGGAAGACACCCTAATCGGAGTACTTTGGTGAATAACATTTCCCCTGAGACACTTGCCCGTCTAGCTCTCCTCTTGCTCATCCCCTCTCTCACTCCCTCCTGTTCCTTCATCCATTTGGTGTTATCTTCATTGAGGCATAATTTGCATTCATTAAAATTCTCCAATTTAACTGTGTAGCTCAAGGAGCTTTGGAAACATACAATCATTCAGCACCATCGTATTTGTGAAGTTTTAAAAACCTTATGCCTAAAAACAGTCCCTGAAATCTTGGCCCTTGGAAAGCTCGGGTCCATGTTCTAGTCCTGCAGCTAGAACAGTCCATGGGTACCCCTGGAGTGTCCTGCAGGGAATCATCCAGCATACTAGCCTCTAGGTGTCATTCTTTCAAGCTTCCTTGTTGCTGCTGTGTCTTTTAGAACTTTGATTTGTGTTTCCTTGTTGTTTTTTTTTCTCAGTAGAATTCCATTGTGGGCACATAGCACAGTTGTGTTTTCTATTTGACAGTGGTTGGGTATTTGGGTCATTTCCAGTTTTGGAATATTTCACATAAAGCTTTTATCATTCTTGGGAAGGTAATTCTGTGATAATGAGATTTCATTTTTTGTAGAAAAAACAAGTAAGAGTAAAATTGCTGCTTAAAGGTGAGCAGATTGAACTTGGGGGAGAGCTGGCCAGGTGTGACTTGTGGAGCCAAAGATCTTTCTGTGTGTTGTTCTTTGCCTATCTAGAATCTAGTATTGATCAAAGCCTTCTACAGTTTATTATTTGGACATTGCCTTGAGGTTACTTAATTGCAAATTTCTAAATGTATGTAATCCATTGAATGATTTGCATATTTTTTCAGTATACAACTTGGTGTCATTTTCTTAGGATCCTTAATCTTGTCCTTTAATGAAAATGTTTATGGGTTCTTTTCTTCTGTGAGTTCTACTTTTGCATGTCTGGTTTAAATATTTCCCCCCAAAGTTGTTCTGATAAATATTTCTGCCAAAAGCTGCCTGAGCCCCACCACCACGTGTGAGCTTTACGCCAGCCGCCTGCCCAAGTTAGGCCCAAATGAATACACAGAAACTTGTATTAGGTTCAAAGCTGCTTGGCCAATGACTAGGATTCTCATCTGTTAGCTTAGTCTTAATTATCATAAATCTATATATGTTATAAGACTTATCTTATCGGATGCCTTAATGGTGTCCCTCCTTGTTGGTGGATCACATTGTGCTGCAGCAGAGGGGAAAGAGGGCACTTCTTGTTTCCTTTCACTTAAATGAGAGTCTCCTTTTTTATGTCACTTCCTGCCTGGATCATCACTTCTCTACTACATTTCCCAGAATCCTCTTTGACTTCCAGTCCCATCTAACTTGCTGTCTCATTGGCCAAACAGTATTTTATTTAACTATCAATAAGATAAACATACACAGTACATTCCCCAACATCTCCTCTTTTCTGTCTAAATAAAAGAAGGATAACTTATCTTTTATAATAACTGAAGAAAACTATAACCATAACTATCTGTCTTCAACTCTATCAAAGACCACAGAAGGATAATATATAACCTCTAGAATTGACAGAGACATCTCACTACCTGGACAGTCACCCACAGTTCCTCTGTAACGTTGGGGCTTCCATCTTCAGCCCATAGGCCACAGTGTGTCTGCAAACTTCTCCATTTCAACAGGAACCCTTCAGGACTGTCTTGTTTTGTAAGTTTAGCAGTCACTTTCTTGTGGGTCCCACAACCCACTTTAAATCTGTTAGAAGTTGAGATGCTAAGTTCCAAAATGGCCCTTCGTGCTAAAGCTCAGCACAATGACAGGGTGGTCAGCTCCTGCTGGCCCCTCCCTGCTGCAGCTTTGTTCAAATGCCTCAACCATTGAGTCGTAGCAGGTCTACCTCTAACTCTATTCATCTGTCTGTCAACACACTGACTCTCGTTATATAGCACCCAGGCAATGTCTCAATTAAGGATACTGATTTAAACTCTTGAAGTTTGGGGCTCCATGTATCATTTTGAAATCCTTTTGTCTGGGCTGCAGAGATGGCTAGGTGGCTAAGAGCACTTGTTGCTCTTGCAGAGAACCCAGGTTCAGTTCCCAGCACCCATGCTATGGCTCATAACCCCCTGTAACTTCACTCTCAGGGGATCATAACACCCTATTCTGACCTCCTGAAGCATCAGGTATGCATGTGGTGAACATATACACATGTAGGCAAAACATACAAAAATAATTACAAATTTGAAAAAATAATAAATTGTTTGTCTGATATAGTCTATACATAGTTCAATGTAAACTTTAGAATGAGTTTGTCAGTTTCTAGAGAACTAAATATCAACCAGGCTTGTGTTGACTCTGTAGATCACTTTTTTGGGGTTGATGTGTTGGTGATGTTGAGTGCATATACAGGTAGGCTCTTCTTAAATTGCTCTTTTTTTTTAAATTGCTCTGTAGCTATAAATGCCTCAGATTTGCAAAGGACCTCACTTGGGTTAATATTTTCGATGGCACACTGACATTTTTAAACTATCCTTCTAATTCTTCACCGTTAGTGTATAATTATTCATGTTCATACATTGATCTTTTATCCCACAACTTTGATGACCAGACTCATTGGTTTCCATACCTTTTCTGTGGAGGTCTTCATGTCTTTTGCAAATGAAGCCAATTTCACTCAAACCTTTCTAATCTGTGGAATATCCATTTCCTTTTTCTGTCTTAGTGCACTGGTCAGGACAGTCAGAGGAATTAGGAACTCACCTGGGCATGAAGTGGCTTCTCACTTCAGAAAAATATGCTCATTCTAAAACCGTTTTATGAGCTTTCTCTAGGTGAATTGTAGTGCATGAGGGAGTTCCTGAGATGTGAAATGGCCAATATTCCTGCTTTTCCCTGTCCCAAGTGAAGCCCAAATTTTTAAAAATAAGTAAAGTGTTTTTTTTATAAAGATTTATTTTTATTATTTTATGTGTATGAATGTTTGGCCTCCATGTGTGTTTGTGCACCACACATGTGCCTGGTACTTAACAGAAGCCAGAAGAGTGTGTGTGGTCCTCTGGAACTGGAGTCACAGACAGTTGTTACTTGTCATGTGGGTGCTGGGAACTGAACATGGTTCCTCTTATCTGCTTAGACACCTTTCCAGCCCCTAGCCCACAATGTTGACGTGTGCTTAGTTAGGCTTTGTTCTGGTTCTACCTTCACTTGCATACAAATGCATATTCAGCCAGAGACTCCATACTGCATGCTAGAGATGTTACCACCTGGCTTCACAATCTAGCCTCACTGGCCTCATGCAATTTGGACTCTGATCTCCAATTTTCATGCTTCCCACTATCTTACGCTGTAGCTAGGAAGCATGCTTCACACAGAGAGGTAGGGACTTAGAAACAGAGTGGTTTGTTTTCATTTCTCAGGGTTTGCTG
Organism: Cricetulus griseus; assembly: GCF_003668045.3. Lineage (NCBI taxonomy): Eukaryota > Metazoa > Chordata > Mammalia > Rodentia > Cricetidae > Cricetulus > Cricetulus griseus. The sequence goes on along the minus strand of NC_048601.1, from coordinate 95,583,555 downwards.
TGTGACATTGTCTACTATCAAGTCTGAACACTGTCATTACACGTGTGTCTCTAATGACCAGACTGAGGCTGAGACAAGAGAGTGTATCTAGTCCTGTTGTTCCATTGTGGCAAAAATCAAAACATACTCCTGGCCTACTTGAAACTGAACTTGATCTTATAGCAACTATATGCTCAAAAGGAATGTGCATGAGATAGAAAATCCTACAAGTTAATTTCTCTAAAAGGAAGAAAGGTCAGAACTGGCAAACTTTGAGTGGTACAAGATGGCCGAGGCTACTACTCAGAAGTACGTGGTTCTCAGATATGCTTTAGATGGGCCTAGAAAAATAGCAGTGCTCAGGCTACCTCAGAGGAAGCTCAGAATGAGCACATCCAATACTGCACCCCGCATGCATTCTGCCCTTAGAACGACTCAGCCAGCTCCTGTAAATTGGTTCTGGCCTGTCCAGCAGGAAGTGGCTCTGAGAAGCCTACTAAAATTGTAGCATATACAAACTAATTTAGGCAGCTTGGCATAGGAAAGCATAGGCTCTGATGTCTTCAGACAGGCTGGAATTATTCCCAGTCTCTGAGAAGCTGTGGGGTTTGACCTCAATCTGCAGGACAATAGCCACTGGGAAGCCCCAGTAAATACATGCTGATTGTGTTTGGGATTGTGGGCAGGTGTTTAGACCTGCCCATTAAGCCTCTTGGTAGTGAACTTGTAAATGGCAATGGACTTGTTGTATGAATTTGAACAGGGCATTTAGTATCTCTGCCTCCTTATTGTTTTCGAATTGTGTGAGATATAAACTGATTTTTATCTTCCAAGGTTTGGTGATGCTCAAATAATAAACCGTGCAAAAACGTTTAGAGATTCATAAAAGAGAGGACCACACATCTACTAAGCAAACTATATATTTTAAATAAGATAATTTATCAAAATTATAAGTCCAAAGTGGTTTAGGTATACTGACATGTTTAGAAATTAGCTAATTTGAACCAGCTAATAAAGAGAACCTGGGTCTTTAAAGGAATCAAGAAATTTTGTTTCTAAGATAAAAGTGATAATGAGCAGGTAGAAAACAATGTACAATAAAAAGGTACCAGTCACCTTTCTAGTTAGCCACGTTTTAAACCTGGGCCACCAATGATTTCCGTTGGTAAAGTGCTTGCCATGTAAGCCAGAGGGCCTGAGTGCCATCCCCAGAGCCTAATAAGTCACAGGCATGGTAGCTCGTGTCTGTAATCCTAGTGCTGGTGGGGTGAAGACAGGAGAACCCCAGTTAGCCTGGCCTTATCTGGAGACCCAAGTCCCAGTGAGAGACCTTGTCTCATAAAAAAAAGATGGAGAATTTCTAAGGAATGACATCTGGGTTTGATCTCTGGCCTCCACATAGGCATGTACGCAAGCGCACATCTGAAGTACACACACACACACACACACACACACACACACACACACACACACACACACACACACACAGAATCATTCTTTTCATAGACCTGAGTCCCCTTGGGTGTCTTTTCTCCTTCACTCCCATGAAGAACAACCTTGGTCAGTAATAACTACAATCAAACCCTTGCTTGATTTCAGGTGCTGTGGCTCCAAAGCCTCCACTCCTGATCCATGCTATACTATCCCTACCATGTCTCCAGATTAATGAAGATTAACAAAAGCCATGACCTATATTTCATGTTCCTACCATGTTGATATTGGGCCAAAGCATAAACAAACTTTCATCTGGACCAAGACCTTCCAGAGGCATTTTACATCTGTGCCGTTTTGCCAAGTAAAGAAAAAGAATGGCCTCTGCAGTATTATTTTAGAAAATGTATCATATTGCCTTGTTCAGTTGACACTACTTTAGTTCCCTGTGGACCCATATCAACAAACTCTGTTCTGAAGCTCCAAAGGCCTCTGGGCAATATGACCCCCATTTCCCTGAAAGATAACCTTTTAGTACAATATTTCTAATTGAGAATCTCAAAACTCTCTCCAGGCTTAAGTTTCCAGGCACCATTTCTGATAATATTACCTACCTTAGGCTGGCCCCACCTTGTGAAATATTTCTTCCTTTTATTTTTTGGAACAATCTGAGGGTTCTTTCTTTAAGATATATTATTTCTGTGGGTATGGATGTCTGCCTGCATGTATGTATGTGCACCTCAAGTTGGGCATGCCTGGTGCCCATGAAGGCAGAAGAAGGTATGAGAGCCCGTGGGACTAGAATTACAGGTTATAAACCTCCAAGCGGGTTCTGAGACTTGAACCTAGGTTCTCTGGAAAAGCACTTAACATTTGAGTCATCTTCCCAGCCTTCCCAGTTCATTCTGGAACTTCGTTTGAAGGGCAGCAGTGAAGAAACCTGAGCCAAGTGACAACATGACAACATCCAAAGCCTGTGTATCAGGCTGCCAAGGGTCACTGCATGTCAAGTCAAGGTTGCTATGGCTTTCCTGCCCAGTGCTGGCAGGGATGTAGACCCCACAGGGGTGAAGGTGGCTTTGGGAAAGTGTGTTTATACAACATGGTCTTTGTCTGTTTCCCTCAACAGTTTCAATAGATGCGAAATGTGCTGTTTAGTCAGGTCGAGGTGGGTATAGGGCAACCAAGAGTTGTGATGTGGAATAAAAAAATGCTAGCAGTTTTGAAACGCTCACTGTCTGGAAATTACAGGGAAGCATCAAGTAACAAAAAGGAAGGGTTGGAAGCCAGCAAGGCATTAGCCTTGGTGTTCTAGGACATGGAAATAAATTGTCAGTCCAGGCTTTTGGAGCGTGGAAAGGCTACTGGAGGCTATGAATTGGCGCTCTGTTCCTCCACCAGCCATATACGTCTCCTGCCCTAGGGCACCTTGGGCTTGCCAGAACACAGCACCCTGTTCCAACATCCCCTCTGGGCTCGCACTGCTTTCCTGCAGTCCTTGGCTGACACAGTCTTTGGGTTCCTTTGCTTCTCTCCCTCCTGTCCCCAACTCCCTTCTCTCCTGTGCCCTAGTACACAGCCTTTCCGTAAGTAGATGCCAGGAAGTATTCCATGCTTCCCATTGCTTTGTTCAACTCATGGCCAGGTAGACTTCATGTCCAAGTGCCGGGGCACTGCTTACAGGTGACATGTGAGGCTGCGGAGCCGTCCACTAAGGCTGATGGCAACTGACTTTGCCATAGCACACTCTGTGCTTCAGTGATGTTTCCTCAGTTATCCAACGGCATTCACCATGGAGGCTCCATGTGTATGTACTCAGGGTCAGCGGCTCCTTGGGAAAAGTGTCATGGTGTGTGTAACCTTGTTCCCCACAAGCCAGCATTGCCGTCACACACTCTGACAGTCCTTCCACGGGCATGCAAGCATGTGTGCACAACACACACACACACACACACACACACACACACACACACACACACACACTTTACAGATGAAGTTTGGGACAGAATTCACTGAATAGCAATTATTCAGTAAGTCTGTGGTTACTCCAGGATCAGAAACTGCCCTAATTCTTAGTTCAGAGTGATCTCTCCTTATCTATGTCTGCTTTTTCTCTCTGACGTATTTATTGAAGGAAACAATGTAGCAATTAAAAGCTCCAGAATTTTGTACCATAAAACACCTTCAACAATATGACTGTCCTAGACAAGTTCACCAAAGCCCTTCACAGATTCCTCCACCAGAAGTTCTCCCAAACTGAAGGCTAGTGCAGGAGGGGGGGAGGCGCTTGCCCACACTCAGTGTGAACCCTGACCTCCTCAGTAGCTGTGAAAGCTCCTTGTGCACACACAGGTTGTGTCATTAGGTATATTCTGTGTGGGACTTAGCCTGTTTTTGTTGTAACCAAATGAATGTGGTGAAAACCATGGTGCCCTCTGACTATGTAATTGTTTACTGGCTTAAGGAAAGGGGCCAGGTGGCGGCATGCAGAGTCCTGGTGCCATCACAGTGAACTTGTCATTCTTTCTTTCATGGACACTTTTGTTCATTGTTTAATCATGTTGTTCTTCTATATAAGCTTTTTAGAGCAAAGAGCTTCCATTTCATCTATAGCTTCTGTGATACTGTGATACCCAACCTCTTAGTCAGCAGTCAGAGAAACTCGGGATGCTGAGGAGGAAGCATCAGAAGTTGGGGATTGGTGGAAAATCAGAGAAGAGAGAATTTATTCTGGAGTCAAATATAAGTGATCATAGCCTGGGAACACAGATTAAGCTTGTCCCAAATTCCATGTTGCAACATGGTAACAGTTTGAAGAAGTTTTTATAGTAACAGAACAAAGAAAGTCCTAGGTAGAGGCACTCTTCGAATACATTGATAACACTGGGCAGGCAGTGACAGGTAAGTGGGTAAATCTCTGCTATGAGCCTCATGTATCATCTGACAACACTCTCACCCCTTTGGTTGGTATAAGTTAGGGGTCTGTTAATATGTTCTAAGAGTTCTTTACCTATCAATCACAAAGATAGTAGGTGGTTACAGAGGTGAGCAACAACCTTTGTTAAGGGACAAAAGATGGCCACTGTGAATTGTTTGTGGGCTCAAGATCACATTGTTCCAGCCTCTCCTTAGTCATTGAAAATATAATCAACAAGCTAGACTGTGGTCTTCTGAGAAAAGCTGGTTGAGTTGGATGGGCTGAGATTGCTGTGGTAGGAGGCATTTCTGCGAGCCACCATGCACAAAGATGGGCCCACTCATGGGAGCCCAGATGGCCCAAGTCAAATCACTTCATTTCAGTGCCGCTTTGAAAGAAGCTCCTTAAAAGTAGTTTGCAGAAAGGTTTCAACCTTGGTCAAGCTTGGTGTCGTAATTCTCAAGCTGGCACAGATTACTTAGGAAAGGAAGGTACTTTTCAACCCACTGAAGTCTTTTCTACCATCTGGGAAGGTTCCTGAGTCTTTGTGTCATTGGTGCAGCTGGCTCCATCCTGATTAGCAGAGCAGTATAGGTAAGAAGTAGAGACTTCTTGCATAGACTTCCTTGTTTCCCAGAGTGCCCCAGGTCTGCAGTCACTAAAGGGAACACAGGAGCCACCAGGACAGCTCAGGTGACTTCCTTCTACCAAATCACTCATTTCTAGACTCCTTTGGTGAGACTCAGGCTGGTTGATGTTTATCCCACCAGGTGAGAATAAAACCACTACCACAATTTTGAGCCAAATTTGAAGCAAGTATTAATTAAATACTAGTCAGGATGATGGACTCTGGCCAGGTCCATTCTTGAGTTCCCAGAAAATAGCCAAGAACTACATTGGCTAGGTGCTTGTAAAGGCAAACGCACAAGTCTAAGTACTTGCTACCTTCGTCCAATCAGGGACAAGCATACAACCTGACATACTTTCAAACTAAGTACTTCCCCCTATGTGTGTGCGTATCTGGTGCAGTTGGGCCAACCAAACTTGTTTAGGGAAGTGAGAACGTGGGGCTTGTTATTGTATATGAACAACAGCCTCTGGCACTTCAGAACCTATCTGTCCTTGGGCATAGGGGTTTACAGGTTTGAGGCATTATTGTTTTATAGATCTCTTAGGCGCAGTAATTAAAACTTAAAACATAGCTTTGGCTCTTACAGTTTGTAAAAATCATCCCAAAGTCACCCCAGGCCCACAGCCTTCGTATAGATCTGTCCTTGAGAGCTGACTCCTTCTGGAGAACTGGAGACAGGTTCCCAGTGCTGTCTGCAGAAAAGTAACTTGGTGATTCTCATATTGTTTAATACACAATGAAAGGAAAGGAATATGACAACTTGCTCTTTTACCCTAAACACAAGTCCCAATACACTTCCTTGGGACTACACTGCTTGATCCTGCAGACCCTGAACAGCTGCTGGATAGACTGGTATGTGCTGACCCCAGCCAGGCCTGTCATCAACAAGGGCCCTCAGCACCATGCTGGGGAAATGCCCATAGGCCTCCCTCCATCTGCTTCCCCTTGGTGCCGTTGATTTGTTGTCTGATTTAAATATAGAGTTCACTATGCAGGTGTGTAAGCGTAGCATAGATAAAAGGGCATCCTCCTTCATGAACTGGGACTTTGACTGGGAGCAGATATAATTCACAAAGACTGAAGAGGCATTCTGAAACTGCAGGATGCTTTGTCCCAGGGCATGATAGAGCTAGTCAGAGAGGAGCTTGGAAGGGGCAGGGGAATGGATGGAAGGAAGACAGGATGCCATGGGGACCTGAACCTTGGAAGCTAGTCCCCAAATACCTCTGGAGCTGTTCACAACCACTCTCTAATTACTCGAATCCCCTGGAGACTCTCCAGCACAGATAGGATTTCCTCAGTGAATGCTATCCTAGGTTAGTGCTTCCCCCCTTCCTAGTTCCCTTGGGTGGGGCATGGTGGGAGAGCATGGAAGGGCGGTACATCACAGGCTGCCTGACAGCAAGCTAGCTCTACTCTCTGGCCAGGAGGGCTGACAGTGTGGAGTGACAAGGCGGTAGCATCTGGGGTCCGTATGCCCCCAAGGTGTTCACAGGAATGGCCACAATGTCCCTCCTGGCAGCGCCCCATCAGAAGGTAGATGCCACTGTGTCCTGGGGACATCCTGTCATGCTGGTAAGGCAGCCTATGTGTGTGCCTGTGTGTGAATGTGGAGGAGAAAAAGCAGACAGAGACCATGTCACATTTGTACTTTAGGAATGAGAATTACCGATATTTGCGCTTTTTTTTTTCTTCCAAGTTCTGACCTCACTCACCTTCTCTTTCAAGGGTGAACCTGACCCAGGGAGCTGAGGAAGGAGGGAAGAGTGGGTGGAGAAGCAGGTCTCTCTCAGTCCACCTGGCGAGGAGAGCAGCAGAAATGGGAGAAGGACCAGAACTAGCTCTAACCTGACTGGGAGGGTGGGCAACCTGGAAGAGTATGAGCTTCCCACAGTGGATGGGGAACTGGGGTCAAGGAATTACTAAGACCCTAGCAGTGAGTCTGGGGAATAAATGAATTCCGGAAATGCAGCTCCTGGGAACCCAAATTACTATGGAGATTGCATTGCTCACCAAGACATGAAAACAAAGAGTCAGCAAAAGGTGTAGAAGTCTGATGCATGGAAACGGGCAATAAGCACAGGGGAGCAGCCCAGGGAGATGGATTGCTCCATTCATTAAGCAGGATAGCTTGGTGTGAGAAAGGAAGCCAGCATTCTGTGGGTAGGGCTCCAGTGTACACGCCTGAGTGTGCCTTTCCTTCACCCTTTCAGAGAGGATCTCAGAAGAAGAGAAAGCCCATGGGGGTGAGGTACAAGCAGCCTCCGGACTTGGAAACAAGGCATGCAGTGCTCTGGTGTGAGGCTCAATGTCTGAGTGGAGTGACTGTTTGGATGAATGTGTACATGCATGATAGAGCAAGTGTGTGTGCCTATGAGGGGTGAGCTGGAGGAAAACCAGGAGCATGCTATGGAAGAGCATAGCTAGATGGGAGAACGGATATACAAGTGGCAATCAGGATCACCCTGGGCTCTGCTGCCCCTTAGAACCAGCGAGCAACACTATGCTTGACTTTGAGGAGGTGGCACACAGCTCCCAGCTGGGGTGAACCTCAAGAGGAAGCCTCCGGGTGTGCTAAGGAAAACATGGTTGGATGGCATTGGGTACAGATGGTGCAGTACACTAGGAGAAAGTCGTATCTTTAGGGATGCAGAGTGGCTGATGGCTGGAAAGCCAGGGCCACTGTGTCAGCCGGTAGTGTAGCTACAGCCAGGAGAGACTGTAAAGCTCTGGGTGGCCCACCCTGGGACAGCCCTGCACCAGTGACTCCTTCCTGTTTCCCTCTACACCTTTCAGCCTCTGTCATCTGCTTAGTTCTCAGCATGCTGCTGCCCCTAAATACTGGGGTAACCCCAGTATGTCTGGCATGGCCATCCAAAGCGACCCACCCTTTTAGGACAGAGGGAACATTTAAATATGGAAAAAGAAATTCTTTGATTTTTTTTCTCAAGATGCTGTAGTCACTTAAGCATTGGTATGGGGATGTGTGCTGGAGAGGAAGTTTCTCCTTTACAGCAGATCTTACTGCTTAGAGAACATGGGAGACTCCCAAGGATAGCTTCACTGAGCCTGTCTCTCCCCCTGCTGAGTGCTCAGTGAGGTCAATGCCCCTGTTGCTTGAAGCAGGGTTTTCAGCAGGGCACAGAAGCCCCTTTGTCCCATGTGCTTCCTCAGGCACTGCCCCCATGGGTGCAGCATGGGGCCCCAGATCTAGCTAATAAGCTTAAAGCACACTGAAGGGAGGGGTGGAGGGAAGACAGCAAGTTCTCTGAGCTTTGGAATGACAGTGCCTGGGTCTTGTTTAAGGATTTCCCTCCCTTCCTTTGGAGTTGCTGTCCTTGTCACCAAAACCAAATACCAGACGCAACTTGAGAGAAGAAAGCTTTACGTTGGCTCATTGTTTCATGGAGAAGGCTGGTCAGCTTGTGTAGGTAGTTGTGAGAACCCCACATCTTCCAGCTAGGACCCACATCCAAAAGCTCCCACAGCCACCAAGGTAGCACCACCATAGCTGGACCCATGGGGGCACTTCACATTCAAGCCATGGCAGCCCTAGTTGATGAAAGTATATATAAATTCTATCTCTCTTCTGCACTATTCCACTATTGGTGTTTCCTGACACAACGTGTGGGGATTTAAAACCACAGGGAATGTTCAGTGCCCCACCCCAGTCTCATTGTGGGAGGATGCACGAGTCCCCAAAGGATGGAGAAAGAAAGGTAAAGTGTTTGAAGACAAATGCAAAGAAGACAAGCCTGGTGCCTGTAGGCACCGTGGTACATGGTGTTCATACCAGAATCCAGTGGAGGAGGGGCTGAGGCAGGGGTATTAGGAGTCTGAGTGAAGCCTGGGCCAAGAAATGGAGCCCTTGTCTCTAAATGCATGAACCAGGAAGAAAGAGGAGATTAAACGGTGGAGAAGGTGTTCTGGAAGCTGTCCACTGTAGTCAATAACGGGATGGGTGGGTGTTGGGCTGGAGGAGAAGCCCACCCTAGCCTGTACAAAGACAGCTCACAGCTTCTTGTCAAAGGTTACATGGCTCTTGCCTGCCTCTTCCCATAGGGGTTCATCAACTTAAAAATAGCTATATTTATTTTTGAGTGACTTTTGGTGTTGTGTTATTTTTATACAATCTCTTTATTTCCCACTTTTAGTTTCTTGAATTAAATGCTTTTCATTCTTAGAAGACAATAAGCCTCGAGTCAAAGGTGTGAAAAATGCCTCCGTGAGCTTTTAATAATTCCAGCAAGATATAATAGGCTTGGAGTCTAAATATTCGGTGTTTTGGTTGTGTCTTCTAAAGGGAACTGTCGCTTTCAGCAACAGGGTCCTTTAGAGCCCTTTTCCTGGTGGAACCTCTGTGATTACCTGGAGCTGCAGACCCTGCTCACACCTGGCTTTCCTCAGCGTTTCTAAACCTTGGGCAAGTTGAATGTCCAAGGGACTGTAACTGCTCATGAGAAATCATTCTGGGAGCAGCAAGCTGACTCTAGAACTGAAGCTCCAAAATATGTGGGTTTGTGTCTGTTTGTCTATATGTATGCCTGTGTAGGTGTGTATATACACCTGTGTGTGTGATTCTGTGTTATGTGTATGTATGTATGCTTATATGCATGTGTGTGTTTGTATATGCTTGTGTGTATATGCTTGTTTGTATATGCATGTGGAAGCTAGATATTCCCGAGGAGCTACCCACCTTGTTTTTGAGATATGTCCTCTCAAGTCAGCCAGGGCATCTAGCCAGCATACTGCAGGATTTTACCCCCCCCTTTTACCTCCACCTCAGTCTAGGATTCCAAGCACACACTCTTTGATATGGGTTCCGGGGATAAAACTCAGGTCCTCTGTGCTCCATTTACAGACTGTGCCAATTCTGCAGCCCCCCCATGCTTTGTTTTTACCTCTGCACCTCTACAGCACTTAGTGTTTCTCCTCTTTCTTTCTCCTCCCTCCCTCCTTGCTTTCCTGCTTCAGCTGCTTCCTTGTGTCCCCCAGACCCTCTGTGCTCCACTCCCAGGCTCCCCTGCCATTCTGCCTTCCTTAACTCTCTCGTTCACAAACCTACCCAGTGTGAGACACCTCTGCTGTGCTTCCCAGCCTCAACTGCTCAGCTGCATCTGCCTTAGCTAAGGGTTGCAGTGAAAAGTCTCGTACCCGTGCTGCCATCATCAGAGCACTCCACGGGGCTCTCTCAAGGTGCTAGTTCCTCAACTTCCACCATCTGCTAAAGTCTGCATTCTGCCAGTGGTCTGCCTTGCACGCTTCTATCAGCACATCTGATTTTTACAGAATGGTGGCTCTATGACTTTCATCTGTGAATATAAGATTCTTTGACAGTATTCACTTCTCCTATTCCCTACTCCTCTCACCCACGGGTCCTCTTCCAGTCCCCTCTGCTCCCATTATGCCCTTTTTAAAATGAAATTCAAAGATTTAATAAAATGCATATTAATTGGGTATGGATTAATTTTTTAGCATGATGGTCTCAGTTCCATCTATTTTCTGGTAAACAGCATTAATTTGTTTATTGACTACTACTCCGGTTTATATATACATTTTCTTTATTCTACCATCTGTTGATCTTGGCTCATGGCTTTGCTGTTAGGGATAGGGTCTCTCAGGTGCGCAGGAATCCCCATAGTAAGCTGCCTCTCATCCTTTCAGGTGTGTGTACACCCAAGAGGTCACAGCTGGATCCAGGAGTACTTCTAGTTGTAAAGATCTGAGGTATCTCCATGCTGATTTCCATGGTAGTTGCTCCAGTTTACACTCCTGTCAGACATGCCTAAGGTCCCTTGCATCCGCTCCAGCAGGTTGTTGTTTCCTTAATGGCAGCCATTATCACTAAGGTCAGATAAAACCCCAATGTAGTTTTTTAAAAAAATGAGTGGATGCTGTGAACTCTAATTTAGACTGGGCCATTGACTCCAAGTTCATGTGTCACTGCAACTTGGTGCTTTCACACCCAAATACTGAAAGGAGAAAATTTACAAGGAGGGGCTAAGTGTCATGTGTATTTTTAGGAAGTTGATTCCCCTCTGAAGCTATACCATATGATATCAACTACTCAGGGCCAACATCAACTCTTTTGAGTAAGGCTACAGCTTTGGAGGCCACAGACTAGCAGGGTGTGTAATAGGTATTGGGTTTGAAGTTACTCTGGATATTTTCAAATAATTTCTGTGGCCATCATTTTATATGCATTTTATAATAATTTTAGCTCCATGCATTACATGCCTGGGGTAATATCTGTGTCCTGGCAAGAGATGTCTGGAGAGAGCATCCATCTGAGCAATAGCCTGGGTTGTTGAGGGAAATACAAGGGTAGTGATACAGCAGTGTCTGTGACAATTCTCAAAAACTAGACAGGAGGGCTTGCTCCCATCAGAGACCAAGATGCACTTTTGCTTGGTGTTCTGTTTCTTTCCATTATTGGGTTTCTCCTAAAATTCTAGTTTGATGAGAATTCTTATTGATTGAAAGGTGAATTCAAATAAGTCAAAAGTAACATTGGTGACCACTGTGGAATTGATTCACTTCCTGTGGTGTCTGTCCAAGATTACAACTGTTCTGGTTACAAAATGTTCTAGACAACACCGGCCCCCCATCCTGTGAAAATCCTGGGGCTTCTGATTTGCCCTGAGCAGAGCTCAGCACCCCTCAGGCAGTGTGTGATCTGTTGTTGGAGAGCTCTGTTTACTTCACTCACTTTCAATGGTCTTCTGGTTTTGTCAGAAGGTTCGGGATTCATTCTTCTTTACATTTATGCACAGCAGAAGGATCACCCTGAAGATAACGGAGGAACTGAAGGACTATTGATGGGTTTAGTGACACAGCAGTGGCTGAAATCCCTGTGGGTGCTGAAAGTGAGCCACTGCCTGGCCTCAAAATTCCCCTGTAGCCTTGATGAGGACAGACAGCTATTCATGGCAACTGCCTGGTAAATACCAAGCATGCATCCACTGACCATTTCCTGCTAGTAAAACTAAAGGGTGACTTCTCCCCCATGGTCATTAAAGAAAAAAATGAGGAAAGCTGATGCAGCAGGAAATGGGCATTTATTTGACAACCTCCAATAGAAAACCCCATACAGCTTTATTCGGGCTAGCCCACCAACATATAATGTGTATGGTGATACAACATGACTCAGGTCATTCCCAGCCACATGAAAGCCCCAGGTAAGGCATGGTAGTCTCTCTTATGTGTCTCCTCTCAAGATCCATGTGAGTCATCATTTCTTCTATGAAGTGAACACAAATGTCTCAGCAAGCATGACAATTTCCATTCCAGGATGCTGACACACTCACCTTTCACCCCACATGTGAGGGAGCCTGCAAGAGCCCTGAGATCTGTCTTCCCGGCAACATTACACGAGGGTGGGGATTATACCACATGTTACAGTCAACCCATGCCTACTGCATGTCCTGGCACCCAGAGGGCCCTGTAGTTTGCTGCCATACATGAGCCTGTGACCATGTCGTAGAGCACAGCTATCAGGCCAAGGTAGAGAAGACACCCAGATTGTGCCTAGGAATTACAAAGAAAGAGAAGCTCGCCCCTACAGAAAGAAGCAAGCGTCCATTGTTACTTTATTAGGGAGAAATGTTTTTCTTAGGATGATAAGAAAAATAAAGTATTCTGAGTCATTTTAAGAATCTCTCTTTGTAAAAGTATTTTTATTTTGATTTTATGTGTGTGTGAGTGTATGTGTGTGCCTGTTTGTCTGTATGTGCACCACATGCAGGCAGGTGCCAATGGAGGCCAGAGAAGGGCATCAAATCCCCTAGAACAGGAGTTACAGGCAGTTGTGAGGCAAACCCAGGTCTTCTGTGAGAGCAGCAAGTGCTCTCAACTGCTTAACCATCTCATTGGTCCTAATCATTGATTTTGAGACAGTCTCATGCAGCTCAGGCTAGCGTTGAACTCACTATAGCCAAGTACCTTGGATTTATGATCCCCTTGACCCCATATTCTGAGTTCTGGGATTACAGACATGCTCTGCCACACTTGGTTTGATGTAGTTCTGGGGACTGAAGCCTTGTGTAAACTCCATCCCCACCCGTGACATTGTTGTTTATTAAATGTAGTTACTAACTGACCAGTTCCTTCCTTCTTAGAAGAGTGGGGATGGAGACAATGTGGATACTCCTACCTGTCATTCAGGATTCAGTCACAGACACTCTCAGGAACAGCTTCTGGAGCTTCAGGCAGCCCTGGCCCTCTGAGTCCCCCAGGCACAGTCATTGGACCCTTGAGAAGAAGCAGACTTTACTATGTCAATGCTGTACAGTTAACATGTATGAGAGATGCCTTATGGGGAAGGATAGTCAGAAAAGCACAGGAAGTCTGATTGCCCCTGGACCTGCTTATGTTGACAATCCTCCAAGGCCATTTCAGGACAAGGTCAAACAGGACTTGTCACATTTTAAAATAGCCCCCAACAGATAATTTGTACAATTTCCAAACAAGGTAACCATATGCCAAGAATAACAACACATAAAATAGGAATTCAGAATGGCTGATACCTAGTATGAAGTTTGAGTTCCAGCAAAATAGTTATCCTAAAAATAAAGGGACTGATTGCTCTTATGCTTCATTGTTTTAGTGAATAAAGGTTCCCCGTACCATGACAGGGGCAGTGAAATCGAGAACAAAGGCAACCTCTTTGGAAAGCAGGATTCCCCCTGGAATTACAAATCCATGTTCCCTCTGTCTCATGTGTCACCACACCAGGTGGTCCATTTAGTCACACTGAGAACTGTTTCAGGATATCAGGATACTGCACTTATGCAGTGACACCCATGGGACTCCCCCAGGAGCACTGGCTTGTCCTGCGTGGACCAAAGGTAAACCTCAGAATGGACTGCAGCTCAGAGGCTCTGGAGACTTCCAGGCTGGTGTCAGCCTGGCTTCCTTTCATTCTCTGCCCAACCCCAGAATGTCCTCAGTGCTCTCTTGAGCTATCCAATGGCTACTCTATTTACAGTTTAAGGATCCGTTTCCCATACCCACTGCACTTTAAGCAAAGTCTTAACTATGAAAAAGACACGGTTTAAAGGTCAGTTTCATCAATACTCATTTGGGGCTGAAGAGATGACCTGGTGCTTAAAAGCACGTACTGCCCCTGCAGAGAATCCAGTGTCAGATGGCTCAAGATCACCAGTAACTCCAGCTCCAAGGGATTAACACCCTCTTCTAGCCTCTGAAGTCACTACACTCACACACATAACCACCACCAACAACACACACACACACACACACACACACACACACACACACACACACACACACAATTAAAAATTAAAACCTCAATAACTATTTGATAAATACCTACTCCAAACTTCACATTCCCTAGCAATGGCTTCAGGCTTCTATCATTGTTCTCAGATTCTTTCCCTAGAACAGAGGTCTTTTTGTTCTAAGTATGAAGATACACACACACACACACACACACACACACTCACACACACCTGCTTTATATTCAGACAAGCCAATCATACTCCTTCGCAGCTTTCTCTTTATCTTGGGTGCCACAAAAAACAAAACAAAACAAAAAACCAGGCAGCTGACCATCAGATAAGACAGGTACATTTGTCACACACCCAGCAGCAGTAGTTGCTAGGCACCCACCCCATCTGTGCCTCTTGGGTTCTGGCATGCAGCTTACATGTTAATAAGAAGATACAAACAAAGAAAGGCTTGTCAGGGGGCCATGAGTGCTGAGGAGAAGAGCCACCAAAGGAGGGCAGGGAGTGTGAGAGTGCTCATTAGAGGGAGAGATAGCAGTAGGTCTCTCTGCATCCGTGGAGAACAGCGGTGCATCGAGAGAAAGGGCGGCTGCATGTGGGGGCATCTCAGAGGAGGGAGCAGAGTACTGGTCATGTGCCTGTTTCTCGAGAGCTAGAATGTGAGCCAGTGCCCTTATGTTCCTCTCAGTCAAGCAGAGCGACTGATACTGCTGTGTTTTTTACTGGTCCAAGTTCAGCAGGAAAGCGGCATACCACACAAGTCTTGAGGGGAAAAGCGAAAAGAAAGGATACACTGCATTAGAGTGTACAGAGACATAACCAGAAATGTCTAATGAGAAACACAGGTGGGACCCGAGAAGTTGGTTCCTATATGGCTGTGTTCTGGAGTTTTCTTTTTGAAAATAAAATCACTTTATTTTAATTAACTCACAAATAAAACATCGCACTTGCCCATCTGCCAACTCCATCCATCTCCAAAGTTCGGTTCAGTGAGAACTCTCTTCTGTGGCCATTCTGAAGCCATGGGGCTGTTAGGAACAAGAGGGTTACTCAAGGTTCTCACTTCCACTCTTTCATTTTGACTGTAAAGTAACATGGTCCTCAGAGCCTATGTTCCATATCTCCAGTTTAAACATCGTGATTAAATCAATCCTGCATCTACAGGTCAGCCCTGCCTCAGTGTTTCCTTGAAATCCTCCCAGATGTTGACATCACTCTGGTTCTGCCTACACCCCAGATACAGTCAGATCTCAAAAGAGTAAGGCTGTCAGACTGCTGCTCTGCCAGCTGGGATCCCTGTTTCCTGCTCTCAGTGTTAGTGTCTCTCCCCTTAACAGTGTGATGCAGAGTGTGCCCCATGGGGAGTCCACAGCTACCCCACTGCAGTACTTGCCATCTGGGCCTGGCTATTGGCATGCAGTGGCAGATGAGCCAGCTGCTGCTGGAGGCAGAGCTGCAGGTGTTGGCCTAGAAGCAGCTCTCAGCTAAGAGGCACAGTTGGTCAGAGGGACCACTCAGGAACAGTGGCTTCGTTGTCTGTGGCTTATCCTGAGTATGTGTCCACTCCGCATCTGGAAAGATCTGTATTTGTAGAAGCTTCTCTGATGAGGACTGAGAGATGCACTAATCCACGGGCATAACAACAAATCTTCAGAAGTCAGCTTAATACAATGTCCATTTAGCAAAGTAATAGCAGGAGATTCTCCCCTAGGGCCTCATTTACAGTTTTAAAGACTGCCCTCTCCCCCTCCACCCCCAACGAATCGCAGTTCCTGCCTCCTCTTAATCTGGCATTATCGTTGATACTTCTAGAACTGCCCATCTTTTACCTTTCTCTGAGCATCATAAAGATGCAAATATGTGAACCACACTTTCTGCTGCATCCCAGTGCCCCTCGGTTATGTATCTATTAGTTTTTAAATAAATAGACTCCATTACAGCACTCTGGATAGGGAGGGACTCTTGAGCACCCACCTCTCCCAGAGGAGTTGAAGACAGCTAATGGTTAGAGTGGGAAGGGGGAGTCATATTCCTCAGTGGTATAGCAACTGGTAAGTTACTCCTATCAAGTAAATAAAGCCCCACCTGAGCTCATGCCAGCAACCCTAATGAAGTCTAGGAGGTAACAGAAGAATGAAAAGGACATGAAATTTTGTAGGAGGAAAGCTTGTTGGAAAGAAGGAAGAGTTTGGTGGGAGAGTGGAAGGTTGATGACAGAGAATAGAGAGTCATAAGAATATGATCAAAGCATTATATATATATATATATATATATATATATATATAGAGAGAGAGAGAGAGAGAGAGATACATACACACATGTTATACATATATAAATATGGAGTAAAATATAAATAATAAGTAGTAAAACATTTATAATTTGCTTATTAAATTAGAAACTTTGAGGTGTCTTCATAGGACTCCTAGTTTGCTGAAAGCGATTGGTAGGAGATTCTCCCTATGGGAGCGTGCCTGGCCAATGTATCCACATACCCTCCCCCTTGGATTGAACAACTTAACCCCCCCCATAAGAGACAGTGGCCATCTTGAGAATCATGTGACCCCAGGGACTGAGCTGCATAGTTTCTTGGTGTGCCCTGACTTTCTCCAGTAGTGCTGATACTGTAGCTGTGAGGGAAAGGATGAAACTTGCCTGGGCAGATTTACCAAGTTTGTGCTAAGTTTCAGACTCAGAATCAATTCCCAGGGCTCATCAGCCTACAGTTGAAGATGGCATGGGAACCTGGGCCTGTGAAAACAGTGGTTGCGCTATGAAATATTACCTCCACCCTCTCTCTACCCAGTATGCCTTCCCCTGCCAGACCCATGAGACTCAATCCTTGAGGGCTCAGTGGTTTTGTTTGTTATACATCATGTAACATTTACTATGAAACTCTGGGATTTTTTAGTGCACACACACTGAGTGCTCACTGCACTTACTGTGACAGCATGTTAGGTACTTTACTGTTGTTGCCGTGAAATACCCTGATGAAGCAGCTGCAGGGAGAGGACTGTCTTTTCTGTCCACAGTTCAAGGGTACAGTCCACCATGGCAGCAATGGCATGGCAGCAGGAGTCTGAGGAGCTGGTTGCATTTCACTCGCAGTCAGGAGGCAGAGAGAGAAGAATGCTGGGCATTCCTCTCAGCTCACTGTTTCCTTTGCGTTCATTCTAGAAACTTATCCCACAGTAGACCTAAGATCTAAAATCACAAAGAGACAAGTCTCTGGGCATACCTGTGAGGGATTATCTAGATTCAGATAATTCAGATGGAAAGAGCCACTTTAACTATGGAATCATCAGAGATGTGGACAGGGTCAATAACAAAGGACCAGGGAACATGTAAACTCTAATTCTATTCTGCCATTGTTATTTCCTGATTCCTGCTTGGGTAGAGAAACAGGATTGACGGACAATGAACAGCCAAATGCCTCCAAAGCAGAATTTAGACAGAAAATAGTCAGGAAAACAAGACTAAGGAACTTGGCTTAGTAATGCCTATAGTACACTGCATTTAGCCTGGGCACTGCAGGATGAAAACAGGAAGGCAACTCACAGATCCGCTTCCCCAGCCACATGGGTGCTGGACCCACTCTACTCTAGGAGTACCTTGAAACCACTTGACTGCTCAAAATCTTGCATGTGTCAGCAACAGATATTAAATCCTTCTGAACTCTGCAACTCTACTGAGAGACCTTCAAATACGCCTGTTGTGTGTTGGTCACAGCTGTGTGGCTGCAACATTGCTGATTTTGTAACTTTCTGTATACTGCTGAATTCAGAAGACAATTCATCTTTAAAAATGTAGCAGGCTTCTACACGCGCGCACACACACACACACACACAGTAGACAGCTACACACACACACACACACACACACACACACACAAAATAAATTATTGAAAATAAAGGGTGAAAAGTGGAGTCATGTCTTGCTTGTAGCAGAGTACTCATTTTATCAAAGAGGAAGCTACTTAGCGCCTTTAGGAGTTAGATGGTTAATATATATATATATATATTATATATATATATATATATATATATATATGAGAAACCTGATTTTGATGTGACTTTCCCCTCTTGTATACATACATTGCCATCAAGATGCTGTCCATCCACATGTACTGCAAGAGAGCTCTTGCAACATGCTGGACCATTAGGGCTGCCTTTATTTGAGTTCATCCTCCCAAACTGAGAGCTAGCAAGACATTTTTATAAAGTAACAAGCCTTGAGTATTGTCCTAAAACAATGAAAACACATTAGTACACGTTTTGTCTGGACAGAAAGCCCGGTGCACCTCCCCACACTGTAGACATCTGTTATGGACTTCCTCATCTCAAAATGACAAGGTGCCTTCTTTGTGTGACACAGTGCAGGGGCCTGAGTTCAAGGTAAAACAAGATCTTTAGGGAAGAAAGGAGAGGGGAAAGTGAACACAGAATGGAGTGTGGTTCCTTATAACCCTTCTCAAAAAACTAGAAAGAACAATGACTCTTTGACTTTTGAGACCTTTGAAGGTCACACACTGGTACAGGGGTAGGTGCTGTTAGCACTTGGTGCACGTCTGCTCAGTGGGAGCCTAGAACCCCCAAACCAACAGCCCAGGTCCAGGAACAGCATTCAGAGGACTGCTGAGAGCTTACAGATCTTTGTTAAATGTGCACATTCCAGATAACAAGATTTAAAGAAAGAAACAAACACTTGGGTATGAAAGTTTTGAACAAAGATGAACTTTTTAACAGAGAAAGTGGTATTACACCAGTTTAGCCATGCTCAAAATCAATTAATACTTGATAAAAGCTGAGCATTTCTGATAAGCTCCTGACAGCATGCTGGGGTTGTCGGCTGACTGCTGGGCAGTTAAGCTGTCTTGCAGACAGCATAAAGGTTAGTTGTGATAGTCCTGCACCTAAGCTGGCCTGTCCTTAGCTTATTGGACACCTGGCTAGTGGCCTGGGGTAGGCAGACTATGCCAGGGTCCCTCAGTTGTCCCACTCGCTCAAGCTACATCTCCCCTCCCCCTCCTCTTGAATCTAGGAGCTATGGTCTTTTTCAGGCCACTTCGGAAGCACAAGGCAACAAATGGATGCATATCTAGGTCTCAAGACTGGGACTCAGAGCAGGTGTGTGGTCCCTTCCCCTCATGCTGACCCAAGGCTGATGAATGGGTAAACATAGCCTATCCCTTCTGTGGAAGAAACTGCAGTACAGTGAGGACTATGACTACTAAAAGGAGCACAGAGGCAGGGATGTGAGGGACTGGTGCCAATGAGCATGCTTTGACTACTAAGGAGTCTCACTGATATTTCTGGCAATCCTGGCCCCTGAATATAGCAGACCAAGCCGCTTGTATCAGGACTTTTGTCTTCGTCCTCTCTTCTCAGTGTCATTGTGGGGCTTTCTCAGACTTACTCAGGTTCAGAGAGTTGCATTGGCAGTGAGCTTTTGTTCTTGGGGTTACTTTCTATCATCCAGGGAGTGGGGGAATAATTTCATCCACCTTTAGTGTACCCTCCAGAGTGAGATGAACCTGCCACCTGAAGGGCTCATGGGGACACCTGGCAGGGAATCACAGTTGCTAACCTGTTGCTCCGGTAGGCAGTTGTGTGAAGAATCTTGTATAGAGGCAAACAGGGCTGTTTTGTTTTTGTTAGTTAACACCTAGAATGGAGGGCAAAGAGCTCTGGGAACTGACAAGAATCAAGGAAGGGGGTGGCTTGAGGAGGGAACATAGTGCTTTGTCAATGAGAGTTTTCTGTGCCCATTCTTATGACTGTGTGTGTGTGTGTGTGTGTGTGTGTGTGTGTGTGTGTGTGTATGTATGTATGTATGTATTCATGTGTGTATGTGGAGGCCAAAGGTTAATATCAGTTGTCTTTATTTTCTACTTAATTTCTTGAGACAGGGTCTCTCACAGAACCTGAAGCTCAATGTTTCTACTAGGCTGTCTGGCCAGTGAGTCCCAGGAATCCTCCTGCCTCCACCTCCCTTCACTGGGGTTATGGATGTATGTATTACCACAGCTAACATTTTCATGGGTGCCAGGGGTCAAACTCGGGTCCCTCATGCTGTGTGAGAAGCACTTTACAGACTGAGTCACCTCCTTCAGCCCTCTGAACTTTGGATATGGAGGAAATTGATGATAAATTATTCTTCTCCACACTCTGAGTTGTTCCTTAGAAGACATTTACACACGCAGCTTGTTGACCCCCCTACCCCAGCTGAAACCCTATCTCTTTGTCTCTGCAAGGTTATCAAGCCCTCTGCCTACAGCTCTCAGGGATCATGTAACCACAGTTGACATGGAGACCTTCTGCAAGTTCTGACCTGGGTAAATGGTGTGCTGTGTGCAAGGAATCATGTGTTCCTGGGGTGTGTTTCTCTCGAGCTACCTCCCTAGGTGTGTATCTCCAGTGATTGTTGCTAATATTTTAAAGAGGTGCACAGCGGTCTGTTTTGTCATGAGACACAGTTGGTTGCCTTCTGTTTTTTCTGTGTATTCATAGTTTCAAAAATCAGTGTAGACCTAAAACAATAATTTGGTTTCATGTTCTATGAAAAGCAGTATCAAACACAATTCAAATTCCTTCCCACGTCTGTAATGCCTGACAGACAAAGCTGGGAGGGTAGGGAAGGCCTATATTGTTTAGGTCTCATCTTTGATATTTTAGTATGTAATTTAGTCTGTGAGGTGGTTCTGTTCCTTATGGGATTATCTGGAATAATGTCTGGGCTGGCTGAGAAGTGGACAGACTTGATGCAAGGGCTGCCTGGATCTACTCACGATGCTTCCTCAGGCTCTGTGCAAGGGCTGCACTGGACTGTCTGGGTCTGTTTAGGGGGGTTCCTCAGGCTCTGTGCAAGGGCTGCAATGGACTGCCTGGATCCACTCAAGGGGTTTCCTTAGGCTCTGTTCAAGGACTGAGATACAGTGGACTGCCTGGATCTACTTATGGCCTTTTCCTGGAGCTGCTTGTTTGTTTGTTTTTTCTAACTCAGACTAGAACTCAACAAAGTATTTGGTGGTTAGTCCTTGAGGTCAGACCAGCATCTAACCATCAAGAATGTGGAAAGAGCCTCTTAAGGAAGAAAGGACACAGAGGAAGCCAGTAATCTCATACTTCATCAAGAACAGGTCTGATGGAGAGATGACTCAGCAGCTAAGCCTTGCTACTCTTGCAGATGGCTGAAGTTTGGTTCCCAAGACACATCTTGGGTGGCTCACAAATACCTGTGACTCTAGGTTACTGATCCCTTCTGACCTCTGTGGCTGTGGACACCTGAATACACACACACACACACACACACACACACACACACTAAAATGAATCTTTTTCAAAAAATAGTTTTGGGGGCTTGGAGAGGCCACTTTAGACCTTCTTACTGTGCATCCTAGGAGTGGTGGGGAGCCATCAGTGATGCAGGAGCTGGCTCATTTGCCCAGCACATTCCAGGCTCATGAACTACTGGACCTCCACCTGCCTTGTGTCAGTTGGGTCTGGCAGGCAGCGTGGTTCCTGGGGCTCAGAGGTTGGGCTTCTATTAGATAGACAACCAGCAGCTGCAAGCTAGAGTAGGCCAGACCTTAAGCAACTGGCAATTAGAAGCCTGACTGGTGGTTATTGCTCAAGGCCCTGACAGCTGAAGGAGGTACAGTGATGAAGAGTCACATCAATGGACCATTGACACTGTCCTTGCCCCTGAGATGGAAGAAGCTGATGAGTATAAGTGGTACCTGGATAGCAGGCTCATCCTGCTAGGTGGAGCTGGCACCCTGGAGCTGATGGATCTCACTGCAGCAAGAAAGGAAGTTAAGTGGTTGGCTGCAGAAGTAGATCTCAGTCCAGCCTCACCATCTCTGAAGCATTCAGAGTCTTTTCTGAGTGCCCACAAGTGAGCTCATGTGCTATATAGGGCTACCTTTGAAATCACAAAGAGGGTCAGCAACAGTCCCTTCCCGTGACAAAGAGAACACTTGCATAACCAGCCACCAGGCTCCAGGGAAAGCTCCTGGTGCTCATGGCAGAGACAATCCCAGACCTATCCCAACAGCTGCTAGAACTAGGCCTATGTTATTATTAAACCTCTCAGGCCCCCAGTTTCCCACTAGAGATCTGGGACAGAGGACCCTTAAATCATGGACTGCCATGAGGACTAGAGTTACAGTCATCCCTCTATGTCTATGGGTGATTCGTTCCAGGATCCCCAGATGATGTCATCATCACCTAGATACTCAGGCCCTTCTGTAATCGGACCTTTTTTTTTTTTTTTTTTTTTTTTTTTGCATGTTCCTTACTTGTGCCCTCATACATTTGACATTATCTCTATATTACTGAAAATACCAAGTACAATATAAATTCCATTTAAATGGTCACTGTGCATATTTTATACTGTCTTTAGTTTGTTCTTAATGTCTACTGCATCGTAAGAATCACATGCCAGTTGTTATATCACATTGCTTATGGAGTCAGGACAAAAACAGGTCTGTGAATGTTACATAGAGATGAATCTTTTCCATTTTCGCTCTAGCTGGTTGACTCCAGCTGTTGTTAATGGCCATCTTGTATGTAAATAAATCTGTTAGGGGGTCATCGCCTACACAGACAAGTATCCTGGTTGGCTTTAGTGCTATTTGGTTCCAGGAACAGAGTTGGGGGCAGCCTGTCCCTGTTCAGAGTGTAGTCCCCTCCTTTAGTGGGGGCCTGGACTTTACTCCCTCTTCATGAGACCAATGAGAAGCTCATTCTCCTAAAACCCTAGATGTTTAGGAAGAGGCCATCCTGAATCTGTTTGGTCTATAGATTCTGAGGTACAGGGCCACAGTCTGACCCAGCCTTGTATAACCTCCAGATTATACAAGATACCCCTTGGTGCCTTGGTAAGTAAATGGCTCCGGAGGGAACAACATTTACTATTTTCTACTCAAGTCTCTCCCCTGGGATTGATGAGCTTTGATCCCTTATGAAGGACTTCTCACATTGCTTCTGCCTCACTCTTAGGAGAATGATTAGAATTTGTGATAATGCATTCCAAAGCTCATTGTACTTCTAAACCAGCCATCAAATGTGTGCATTGAGTCCTGCAACCCAAGGAATGGCCCAGAGCCTCCTAGGGGACTCAGGTTCCCTCCTGCTGAATGGCCTCAGAGGAGCAGCCAGGAGGATGCTCCCAATTGCTTCTCTCATCTTGGCTCTCATCCTGTCACAAAAACCTATGAACTCTTCAATTTGTTTCATCTTTTAAAAATTCTTATTTCTTCATACATTTTGATAGATAAGTTGGTTGGTCTAGCATTCCCGGTTTTGTAGTTATTTACCTCCAGAACTTGCAGTGTTTCTCCTCCTCCTCCTCCTCCTCTCCTCCTCCTCCTCCTCTCCTCCTCCTCCTCCTCCTCCACCTCCTCCTCCTCCCCCTCCTCCTCCTCCTCCTCTTCTTCTTCTTCCTCCTACTCTTTCATTTTGTTTCTTTTTGAGACAGGGTTTCTCTGTATAGCCTTAGCTGTCCTGGAACTACTTCTGTAGACAAGGCCAGCCTTGAACTCTGAGATTTACCTCAGTGCTGGGTTTAAAGGCAAGTGCCACCACACCTGACATAGAGCTTGAAATATTTCATTCATGGGTTTTATAGTTGGGCTTTCTTTTTAGTTCTATCGACTGTCTGTGCAATAGGAAGCAGACATGTCTACTGTGCAATAGAAATTAGACATGTCTACTATACAATAGGATTTAGACATGTCTATTGCACAATAGGAACTAGACATGTCTGCTGTACAGTAGGAACTAGAAATGTATAGTCAGTCACTGAAGACATTTGTCACACTGACCCATTTGGAAAGGTAATTTAAAAATATTTTCTTTTCAGAGGAGGAATTTTTCTAACTAAATAAAGCCATTTTGACATGCTATTTAATAACATTTTATTGCTATTTTATTGTTATTTAATAACAATTTAATAAATTGCATTGGTGTATGTGAAGTAAAGAACTTTGTACTTTATTGAAATGGTGGGTTTCTGTCCCATGTCTCTTCTTGTCTCCCTACCATTTCTCTCCTCACCCCGCTCTCACTGAGTCTCTTCATAGCATCCCATGCACACTTAGGACCAATCGGTTGAAACTCCATCAGTAAACACCAAGCAGGCACTTTAGAGGGCATATTATCGGCAATGGAACCTGGACAGTACTTATCAAACACAGTAGGGAAAAAGATAATACTTTGCATTATAGAAATGACAGCCAGATACCAACTGTTACAATAAATAAAGTAAGATGGAATATTTCAAACTGTTTGAACAATTTTCTTAGAGACTTCTTCAACTGCCGGAGATCTTGAGTCGCCTCAGGGTCGGTCATCCAGAAGCAATTTTTCATGACTGATGGACTTGGCTTCCACTCTGGGAAAAGACTCACCTTTTCCAACACTCACTTGCATTTTGCCTTAATGCCATCTGGGTTCTTTCTTTAGGTGTTTTAGGATTTTTTTCTCTGTCTTTTTTTTTTTTTTAACTTTTTACGTTCTTGACCTTTTGACCTTGATGTGGATGGTTTTAGGTTTTTCACATTCTGGTTTGATTTTGTGGATTTTGGCTTGAGTATCTCATACAGTTTTCTTCACTGAAGCTTTCTCTTCAGTTTCCTCATCATCTAAATCATCATTAGTATCGCATTCATCACCATCAGTCACAGCAGCAAGGTTGCTGTGGAACCTTGTTACCACTTTCAGAGCAGACCACTTCCCAGACATGCATCACTCCTCAGCACTTCTTCGTCTGACTGGACAGCCAAAGGCATTGTCCACTTCAACCTTAAACCACAGGGGATGTCGTTTCAAAGCCCCTGGGGAAACTGCTGGGGTACAGACATTTTCACAGTTGTCAGCGATACTTTAATTGGACAGCATTTGTAATGCATTGCTTCTGCCTCAACAATGTATGATCTGCCTTTTGCCCCCGGCCCTAAACTGGCGGTTCTCAATGGTAATCTGCACTCACTTTCTTTATTATCCACCGTAAAGTGAGCATCTTAGTTCTGAGGCCTCCGTCCTTGTCCATGGAGTCTTCATAAGATGGAGGCATGCACTCTGTATATGAGAAGACAGATGGAGATAATCACATACCCCTCTGCAGAACAGACAGGCAGGACAAACTCACATGAGGAAAGAATGGAAAGGAAGGGAGGAAGGAAGGAAGAAAGAAAGAAGGAAAGAAAGGGAGAGAGAGAGGAAGAAAGAGAGGAAAAAGGAAGGAAGAGAAAGAGAAAGAAAGGGAGGAAGGAAGGAAGGAAGGAAGGAAGGAAGGAAGGAAGGAAGGAAGGAAGGAAGGAAGGAAGGGACTAAACATAGTATACGCAGACATATAAAAATACCTATAAGAGAATAGAAATGTCTTGTTCCTGTTTTATAGATGAGACAAACATACTTGTATTTAAGACTTGTCCTTCTGTAGTTAGAGTGTCTTTCATGGTGGTTGTGGCTTACTTTCTTGGCCAGGACTGCTTTGTCTCCACAGCTGAAGTTACCGTATGTATTCCTTCTAGCACAGTGGAACCCTGGCCAGTGGCTCCCTGGACACTGACCCCAGCTGGATCTTAACGATCTTTTCCATGCTCCTGGTCTTGCCTCACAACTTGGGACCATCCACTTCATGAATGACTGGTGATGCAGTGAGGCCATTTTTCTATTGCATTTTACAATGGGAAAATCAGAATTAGAGAATGTAAGTGACTTCCAAAGGCCCACTCCCTTTCACAGGGACTTGAGCTATCTATCATTGTTTAAGTCAGGGACCATGGCACCAGTTCATTCTCACCCAGCTGCCATTTGGAAACCTAGTGTGGAAGAAAGTGGAAACCAGTGTTTTTGATGGCTATGCTGACGTCATGTTCCCAGGACTGGCATGTGCTTGCTCCTTTGATCATGTTCTATTACCACACATGCTGCAGACAGCTGTGAGGGTTAAGCCTGACTTGTCTGTCAACTTTATAAGACCTAGAATCACTTAGGAGACAGGCTTCTGGGCAAGCTAAAAAAAAAACCCTTCCTTCTTTAGGTTGCTCCTTATCAGGTATCTGGTCTCAGCAAGAAGGAACCGAATGAGTCCAGCATATCTTACTTGACTGGAAGGGGTCGCTATGTAGTGGAAGCGGCTGGGAGGTTCTCCTGTTACCACAGAGAAATAGTCTCTCTGCTTACTTTAACCAGGCACTCCTCTTCTGAGGGCCTTCTGCACTTAGCTCTATTCGCCCTGCCTCCTGGCAGAGTGAACCTCTCCTTTCACATATTTTCAAGTAAGTCTACCCACCCCCGAGTGCTTTGCCACAGCACAGCTAGCAGCTTCAGAAGAGCTCATGGCTGGCTCTATTTCTTCAGCCATTAGCCTCCTCTCCTTCCTGGCAAGGTTTGTTCAAGCTGAGCTCAGCAGAAGCCAGTCCCTCTGGGAGTTGAGAGCCCCTAGCATGCCCAGGAAACCACCACCTGTCAACAGCATATGGCGTGAGCCATCTCCACAGCTCCAACTGCACCGGCAGCTGAGGTTTCCAACTGCGAGCTCAGCTGCCTTGGAAGAGGACGGGTTTAGCCAATACTGACCTTGGCCTGGTAACCTTCAAGGACACCTGGGATTTGAAGTAGGTGCCTAAGTCCCTGTGGGCATCCCTGATTCTCCTCTCCAGCTCCATAGGAAGCCACTCTGAAGCCTGCCTGGCCGAGCTCCTACTGATGAGATAAAAAATGAGGATTCTTGACCACAGACTCAAAATGTGAAGTTCCCCCGGTACCCCAGATGGATCATTCAACACTCACAGCCAGCTCTTTAATTCCCACCATCCTTGCAGCTTGAAGGGCCCCATGCCTTTTGCTGTTCTGCTGGACCCTGGGTTCTTCATCATAAAGCAGCCTCACCCTGATGTGGCTCCACCATGGAAAGATTCCTGTATGTGATAAAAACCCCAGCAAGGAAGCACCAGGTGTATACGAACCACATACAAGACACTTTAGGGTATGAGGACTTTATGGTTCTGTATTCTGTGCAATTTACATAACTTACCTAAGGAAACTGACATCTCAGCCAAGTATGAGGAATTCAGGAGGAAACATGCTACAGTGCCCATGTGTGAGAGTGTGTGAGTGTGTGTGTGAGTGTGTGTGTGTGTGTGAGTGTGTGTATGTGAGTGTGTGTATGTGAGTGTGTGTGTGTGTGAGTGTGAGTGTGTGTGTGAGTGTGAGTGTGTGTGTGTGTGAGTGTGTGTGTGTGTGTGAGTGAGTGTGTGTGTGAGTGTGTGTATGTGAGTGTGAGTGTGTGTGAGTGTGTGTGTGAGTGTGAGTGTGTGAGTGTGTGTGTGTGAGTGTGTGTGTGAGTGTGTGTGAGTGTGTGAGTGTGAGTGTGTGTGTGAGTGTGTGTGAGTGTGTGTGAGTGTGTGAGTGTGAGTGTGTGTGTGAGTGTGTGTGAGTGTGTGTGAGTGTGTGAGTGTGTGTGAGAGTGTGTGTGAGTGTGAGTGTGTGAGTGTGAGTGTGTGTGTGAGTGAGTGAGTGTGTGTGAGTGTGAGTGTGTGTGTGTGTGAAAGTGTGTGAGTGTGTGTGTGTGTGAGTGTGTGTGTGTGAGTGTGTGTGAGTGTGTGTGTGTATGTGTGTGTGTGAGTGTGTGTGTGTGTGAGTGTGTGTGTGTGTGAGTGTGTGTGTGTGTGTGTGAGTGTGTGAGTGTGTGTGTGTGTGTATGTGTGTGTGTGAGTGTGTGTGTGTGTGTGTGTGTGTGTGTGTGTGTGTGTGTGTGTGTGTGTGTGAAGCTGGCAAAGGAATCATCTAGTTTCCTTCTCAGGTTTGTTTAGTACCTGACTTTTCCTGCCCCAAGACTGGCTTTGCCTCTGAGAGGCCAAAGCAACTTAGCTTGCACAAGCCAGGCTTTTGCCTTCAGTCAAAAGCTTCTAAATCAGGAATACAAATCAACGGCAGTTCTCCTCCAGCTGTGCTTTATACATGCTTCTGAAACAGGATGCCGTGAGCCTGCCCCAGCAAACACAGGCACACAACTTTCATCCGCAATACCAGGCCAGCAATCTATAGACAGATGCAGCTGAAGCTCACAGGGTACCGGCACATTTCAAAGTCAAACGCAGTCCAGAAAGCCCCCTGCCCAGACTACCGCTCAGGTACCATTTGAAATAATGGTGGTTGGAGCCAAATCCATCAATTAAATGGGAATCATAGATTTATCATTGTATCTGTGGCCTGCTGCTTCAACGGACTCCTCGTGAATTAATGAGCCCATTGCATATCAATACTTTGTGTTATTTTAAAGCAGAAGATAAAGCACAGGACTAGGTCCTGTTCTCAGGGACCCCCTTTCCATTGTATCGATTTAGATAGAAATGAAACACTGAGTTCAGAATGGTTCTCTAATTCGTTCTTTTAAATGGGCTTTTATTTTTATCAGTGATGACTAGCACAGACTCTTACCTTGGAGAGATTTAGACTGAGGTCATTGAAATGGCCCAGAGTTTAAAAATTTTTATAAAACCCAACTGTGCAATTGGGTTGGAATCCTGCTAAGAACAGGCTTGCCTGTGCCAGGCTTGTGCCTGGTTCCATTTGGTTCCTGGCAAAACAAGCTTTGAAGAATGGCTCTTGGTTTTGTTTATTTGGCATTTCAAATCCTGGACCTGCTGGCTCCCTTCCCAGTCAAAACTGCTGATGACCGGAGGTGTGGACGGCAGTAGCTCAAAGTGAAGTCAGTGGAGGTGACAGCAACGTGCCACAGAGGGTATTCAGGGTGTATGGCACCTGGTATGCCATGGAGTGTGCTTTGGGTACAGCGTACTCAGGCCCCAATGTGCCATTGGGTGTATTCCATGGTACCTGGGTCCCAGCATACCATAAGGTTACTGTATCGTGCAAGGTTCCCAAGTTCCAGTGTGCCATGGAGAGTACTTTGTGTTTCTGGTACCCAGGTCACAGTGTGCTAAGGAGGGTGATGGGTGATGCAGGATGGCGCAAGGTGAGCCTCAGAGTGTTCCTTCGGCTACTCCAATCAGTTTCCCTAGAGTCACAAACATCTCTCTTCCTTCTTTCCCAAGGAAGAAAGCTCTGACAAAAACACCCTGGCCCTGACTCTTCTCCTGAGATCTTGTAGCTGCCTTACCAAATGTGGTGGGTTAGATGTCTGTCCTATTTTCCAGCCATGAAAAATGCATGCTCAGAGCCCACGCCCAACCCTAAATGAAAGCTGGCCTCTTCGATGGCGTTTTCACTGGGTACCCACGGCTTGATTTGTAGCATTGGGTTAGCACTCTGAGCTCTGGCTTTGCATCATTGCCCAGCACAGTAGGCAGCTGAAATCTAAGCGTCAGTAGAGAGAAGGGAAAAATGACTCCTTTTTAAAGTGGTCTGGGAGGCCTAAAAAACAAATCTCAGTTTGTGAACTTTACAAGCTCAGAAATGATTAAAATTGATTTGCCTTTTTACTAAGAATGTGGTATTCAAGGCAAGGGACCCCTATTTTTGTATTACCTTTTCTACTGGGGCATTTCTCTTTAGTAAAAACCTCTCTTACTTAAAGCAGGGGCTGGAGAAATGGCTCGGCAGTTAAGAGCACTTGCCACCTTTCCAGCACCCATGTTGGGCCACTCAGGACCACCTGTAACTCCAGCTTCAGGGGGCCTGATGCTCTCTTCTGGCCTCCCTGGGAACCTGCACACATGTGCTTATGTGCATACACACATGAAAGTAAAAACTAGATTAAAAAACAAGTCAAAAGCAGTGGTTAGTGTTGGCATAAAGCCATCAAACAAAAAGACAAAAAATAACAAAATGTTTGAACAAAATTCTGTTTCTTAATGTAGCTCTAAATAGTTCATCAGATACATTCTAGGGTTATTAACTGAGGCTCAGAGGAACAGGCTCTACAGGGCCCAGATGTGATACAAGAACAGAAAGTGGGTACCACTGAACCTTTTCTCACAGCACCTAAGTTACAATAGCACAACAGAATATGTCCTCACACTTAGCAAGACACAGTAGCATGAAGCCACTTTCTTGGGGTTGCAGAAGACAGGGCACTGGAGAGGCTTCATGTATGGGCTATCCAACAAGAGCCAGCACCTATGTTGGCCTCCTTTCTTCTACATGAGATCTTCTTTTTACTGAATTTTTGTTTTTCTTCTTTTTCAAAACAAGTTTTCTCTGTGATCCTTGGCTGTCCTGGAACTCACTTTGTAGACTAGACTGGCCTCGAACACAGACATCTGCCTGCCTCTGCCTCCCAAGTGCTGAGATTAAAGGCCTGTGTCACCACTGCCCAGCTTTTTCTACTTTTAAAAGGAAACATTTTTCTAAAAACAATGAAGAAACACCTACTTGTGAGAGCTAAACGAAGAAAATCTCTAGATTTACACACACACACACACACACACACACACACACACACACACACACACACCACCACCACCACCACCAAAAGCACAAGTAACAAAGCAAAAATAGTCATGTGGAACTCAGGAGCAATAAAAGCTTTTGTGCATTAAAGCATGCTACCAATGAGGTAAAAACAATACAGAATGTGGGAAAATTCTGGTGAATCCTGCCTTGGTCAGGCACTTATATCTAGCACATAAGAAACATAGTATAATGGACTCATAACAGGACAAATAACCCAACTGAAAATGGGAATTATTCTGTACACCTTTCCCCCAAGTCTTTGAATCATGAAGATGGCTGCTGCAAAGGTCTTGTCCTTACTCTGTCCACCTTCTCTCCATTCCTCAGAACTGTTTTCTTCTGCTTATGGTGACTGTAGGACATCATGGATTCTATCTGAAGAACTTGAATTTTTAAAATTCCCTGGGAAGACTTATATTCTGTTGGGAGGGGGAGGGGCATCATTTTCCTGTTTGGGCAGCTCAGTCCTTGCAGTTCCTTTTCAGGTTTTGTCCAGATAGGTGTGTACTGGGCCTGCTGGTCGAGCTACACCAACACTCTGATGTCTGCTCCTCCTTCCTGTGACCCTGTACCTGTCCATGTCACAGGTTGAAAGCATTCCTCGGCAGAAAGCTCAGGACGGCTTCTGTGCTTCCCTTCTCCTCCCAGGCCAAGGTGCTATATTGTTTGTAATCCAGTAACATATTTCTGAATATGGCAATTGTATAAGTCTTGCCCAGGTCTGTCAGTAAGAGAGTAAATATAGCTGCCCATAGCTCTACTTGGCTAGGGACAGGAGTGTCTCCCACTTTATTTTCAATTCCTCTGCTTTTGGTATACTTCAGCGTGTTTCGGTATCTTGAGAGGTTTAAGGTAAAGTCATAAATGAACCAGCCACATTCTTAGACTTCAAACCTTCAGGTTCAGGGGCAGGAGAGGTAAAGAGCAGACTCACATTCAGACAGTTATCAGTACTCACACTAGTCAGCTCACCACAGCCTGTTGAAAGACCCCCGGAAGCTCAGGCCCCATGATTCTGGCCCAGGACCACAACGACCCCAATCACCAGGTGGAGTCGAAAGTTGATGCAAATTGCAGTTCTTTAGTGAGCTAACCCCATGTTAGCTTGGGTCTTTCATCCATCCACCATGGCATAGAGATCTTATAGGATAGCGTAAGGGGAGTGTCTAGGGGTACGCACAGGCTCAGGATTGGTGTGCCTCCAGGCTTAGAGGACTTGCCCTGTGTTGATTGGTCAACTGGTTGTTATGGCCCATAGGTCCTCCCAGGGTGGTTGCTATGCTCTGCGCGTCATTGCTGTGCACTTGTCCATAAAACACACCCAGAGCCGTAAAGCATAGCAACACCAGCTAACTTCTGATTGGTTCCTTGTCACTAGGCAGGCATCTGACTTTCTAGTGAACAGGCAAGGTCAGGCAAACACGTGTTAGACTGTCATGGCTGCCGACATGGGGAGCTGGTCTACCTTCACTGTAACTTCAGTTCCAGAGGTTCTGATGGCCTTCTCTGGACTCCGAGGACATCTGAGTGTATGTACACATACATGCAAATACAATTCAATAAAAATTTTAAACCCTCGAGTCTAAACAAATTTAAGCCTTACTATTTTTTTTAAGAGGGTTGAAACACTCACACATTCCAGTGTCCTTAAAAGAAAGAGCTGAGTTGGATGGCAAAACTTGGGAGGACATTGCTGGAAGTCTCACTGTTTCCGTGTAAATGGCGGCTGGCCTCTGGGTGTGAGCAGATCTCACAAGGGAGGCAGCTGGGAGCATGGCTGCAGCCTTTATCTGCCAGATCGGAGCCTCTGCTCTGTATTCCTGTCTGGGTCTCCCTTCTTGATTGTCATGCAATTTCTCCTGCTCCCTCCTGTCTCCCTCCAGTCACTTAGGAAATTCACTCAGATTACAAGAGGGACAAAATACAGGCTGTCTTCTGAGTCCATTTCAAATAACTGCTTGATTCTTGAGCTTTAAATGAGGGAAGTCTGAGTTTTGTTCTGATCTGAGTCTAACAGAAAGGGGAAGGGGAAGGACCACCCACACTCAGGCCTCCACTTAGGTGCCTTTACTCTGCCTGGGCTCACCCTGGCCTGTACATCTCTCTTTCTATTCCTGGGGTTTCATCATAAACAGTCTAATTCCAGGAGGGAAACAGTAACTAAATTGGGCTTGGTGCATTTTGTTCAGCATAGGTAACATAAGGAGGCAGCCCTAACAGACAGGTCCTTGGCCACTTCCCTCAATGCCATGAGAGCTGTAGGTAGTACAGAAGCATTAGAGGTTGGAGCATGTCTTTCTAGGGAGATCCCCTCCCCCATCTATGTAATGCCTCAAATGGATGCTAGCTCAAGGCCAGCCTCATCTGTAGCTGCGGATATGCTGTTTCCTGTCTTCTCGTTCTGAGCAAAATAATACAGGTGCTGACTACCCTGCATTCTCCATAGGCAGCTTTAAGTCCTCAATGTTCTGAAAACAAAACCTCCCAAGGTTCGGGTCACCACTGTGCCTCCCAAGGGTGGTGTCCTTGCTCAGAACCAGAATAGGATCTCACTCAAGGCCAAGCCCGGCTGTTCTTCAGATCAAGATGCCAGGAGGTATAATGGAGACTCAGGGCCCTCACTCATTTGCTTCCATTGTGAGCTGGGTTTTTCTCATTTGGACACTTGAACTCCATTAAATGGAACACCGGGAGACTCTTCTTCATGGAAAGCTTGTCTCGTGGAATGAGAGGGGAAGATGTTCCAGAAGAGTGGTCAACGGCTCCCCTCTGCCTTTGCTGCTGCTTCTGCTCGCCTCTTACGGCTGTTCCTGGGGCTGCCTGGCATAGCTGCGCTCTGTTCTGCAGTGCCAGCTGCCCTCTCCTCGTCTTTCCCTTCTGGTACATACTCAGAGGACCAGCCAGGCACCACGTGTGGAAGTCAG
Organism: Cricetulus griseus; assembly: GCF_003668045.3. NCBI lineage: Eukaryota > Metazoa > Chordata > Mammalia > Rodentia > Cricetidae > Cricetulus > Cricetulus griseus. The sequence goes on along the minus strand of NC_048601.1, from coordinate 95,550,001 downwards.
AGCAGGGTGATTTGTAGCTACCCAACTCAGCAGCGCCACTGCGAGCCTTCCTTCTGGTCGTGGGCCACCTGTACTAGGTATCCAATTAGAGATTGCTCCCTCTTGGCATTGGCTGTGCATATCTGTCTGGTTCATTGTTGTATCTCAGAGCACAGCCTGGCTCCTGCTACATTCTCAGTGGTAACATGTTCCATGGGGGACATGAAGAATGGCTACTAGTGTTTCATAAGGAGGGAGGCACTGGGAATGAATGAGGGCAAATGCCAGAGGCCATTTTTGCTTGCTCAATACATTTTACTCAATCTGCAATGGGTTTTCAACCACAGCTTCATTGTTCTCCTGAATGAGCAGACACTAGCTCTTCCTGGAGTCTAGGCAGGCCTTGGTCCCAGCACTGGGACAGGAAGAACAGTCCTCAGTCTCCCAGCACTCACATCCCAGCTTGTCTGGGCCTTCAGTACCATGGTTACCATGACATCACTCACAGGATCCTTCCAGGCAGTTCCCATGCTCAGGGCGCAGGGTGACTGTGATATTAAAAGTAGCATTTGTTGCTCTTTATGCTCAAAGGAAATCAAGGTGAACTTGAACTCATTAGAAGCAGGGCTGAAAGCTCATTTGCATGAGCAGAATGTAGATTGGGGGCTTCACTCAGCTCAGACCCAGGGTTCCTCCTGAGCCCATTTGTTCTTAATTAAGAGTGATCCTGGGGGATAGGAAAGAGTTCAGAGTGGCCTCCTCTCGCCCTCACTGGAACTGCACAGTTTTCACTTCCCCCTTATTTTCAAAGCTTCACACTCAGCCCTTAAACAGGTTCAAAGAGAGGAAACAGGGAAAATACAAAACAAATACGGTAAGTTAAAAAAAACTACTTAAAATGCATTTATACACAGATGAATAATGCAGTGATCCTGGCGTTTATTATCTGTGATGCATCTATTTAATATTAATAATCTGTGGGAGAAAATGACACCATTTTTCAGTAAGTCCTCTGTATTTTCCCTGTGAAATCTTATTGGAATATCTTTTCTTACCTTGGCTTACCTTGCTAAGAGTTTGTTATCTTTTTTTCAATATAATTTTGTGATTAACACAGCATTTCTAAAAGGAAAGCAAATATCCTGTCTAAGGCTAGACTCTTCTTATTCCCTTCAGCCGCCATCAAATATGTCTCCAGCCTTGCCATGTTCCTTCTTTTGTTCTTAATTTGTGGCCCCTGGCTCCATGGTTGATGTGCCGTGTCACTGGCTTCAGTAGCTATCATTCTGTCTCCAGAGATATTTTATTGCAAGGCTAGAAGCCTGTCTAAAGTACTTGAATTGTTTTCTAAATTCTCTCTCCAGTGAACACAGTCATTAAAGACTTGTGTGAAGAATAAACACTTTTATAATGTGGCTGTCTCAAATTCTCAGGATAATGTTGTTATTGATTTAGTAATAGCTGGCAAATAATGATCACATTGGCTTTCCCCCACTTCTATTTTCTTCCTGTGTAAAACCTTTGTTGAGCAACCACAGCCAAGGTAATATTGGTTGAAAGACCATTAAAATTCACCCTTCCTTGAGGCCATAGAAAGGCTTTTGTGGGACCTCAGATAAGGATTCTTGTATTCTTGCTTGCTGGTTCCTATGGGATCCTCTTCTAGCTCAAAGTCTGGTACCAAGTGGGTCTTGCAGCAGCAGTGCAAGGGACACAGATGACTTCAGTAGCTCTCTCTGGACACACCTTGCAGTTCAGAACAATGGACACCATGAGTTTCGAATTTTGTCACATTTCAAACGCACAGCCCCACACAGAGCTGATCTACTATCTAAGATGTGGAGCTGAGTGTTGGCTTGACTTGTTTATGTCTTGGATTCTGTGCACATAGTTTAAATTTTCTCTTGAAACGAAACCCTACCAATATTGTCCATAGAGATCCAATTACAGAATCTTAGACATTTAGCATGGAATGGGGCGGGGGAAGGAGCAAGTCTGGAGGAAATGTGGTAAAAAGTACTCTGGCTGCTGTTGACTCTGAGCGCTGTGGGTCACAAGGCCTAAAGCTCATGCTTTGCCTGAAGATGGTACTTGTGAACAGCATAGCCTGGAGTCACCATCAGTGAGAGCAGTATAGCCAAGCCCTCTCCTGTTTGATCCAGAACCTTCTCTTCTACTTGGCCACTACTGATTTTTGTAGTGTTCTTTTTCTTGCTAGTTTTCTCCAGCATAGCCAAGGCTCTGACCACTGCCAAGGGTGGGGAAATAGAGAGTTCCTGACCTCAGTGGGCTCAGTCAGCAGCTGGGTAGCATGAAGAGCAAGAATAAGAACAGACAGTAGGATTGCACGAGGACAAAGCCATGCCCAGAAAGAAGTGACAGAACATGGCAGTGGAGCCCTGAAGAAGGGCTGTGCAATGATGGAGGGCTCGGGAAAAGACACAACTCCATGGGGAATTAAACGCATAGGCATGAGGTAAGCTGCCCAGAATTGTGGCAGAATGTGATGAAAGCTATTTCACCAGTAAGCTAATGATCAACCTGGAAGGTATGTGATGTGTGTGTGGAGCATCAGGCACAGACAGGAGAGAAAGCATGCCAAGGCCTCTCCTCTGTAAGAGCCAGGAAGTGCCACAGGGAGACTGGTAAAGAAAAACCCCTTGCCACGTCTGGCAGCACTGTCCCTGCGTTCGTACATCTCACACTAGGACTCGGGGCCCCAGGAATATCTGACGGTGGTCATTATTGATCACTCACATGCCTCAAGGCAGCATTTCGTGGTCAAGTGAACGTTTACCACATTTCTACTTACAGATGAGAGGAGGAAATTATGCAGGGGGCGGGGGTCTCAGATCCTAGCCTATGAGGACTCATTCTGCTACTGGTAGGTTTCCCATGATTTCCTTCAACTCAGCTCTCATCCATCCTCACAGAGGGGAAGATGCTGAGACTCAGGGGTTGAGCCCTACATGCTGGGCGCCTGCAGAGGCCTGCAGAGGCCTGCTCCCACAGTGTGTGCTGCCCTACTCCATGCAACATGGCCCCTCCCTAACTAGGATGAACCATCACTGGGTAGAATGGCCACTTTACCACATGGGAGACTCCTCCTCACGTGGAGACCCTCCACACTCCCCAGGTGGAATGACAACTCTGCAGGTGGGATGAACTGCCTCCTCAGGTGGAAGGAAGTTCCTCAAGTGGTATAACCCATCCTTACATGGGATGGCTCCTCACCATGTAGGATGACCCTCCCCATGTGGGACGATCCCTCCTCAGGTGAGGTGACTCTTTCCCACATGGGATTTCCATCCCCAAGTGGGATGCCCCACCTCTAGGAGGAGTGGCTCCAGGAAAGGCCTTTGTGCCCATTGTATATCAGAAGCACCTCCAGGAAGGACGAGGACTAATTCTTCCAGGCTCCCATCCAAACCCGTATCCTTCTTTCATATAAAATGGGGAAAACTTTAGAAGCCTTGCGTACCAAACCAGCCCAGCCAACTCCCTGGTGTGGAGATCTGTTGTCATGCTATGGTACAGGTGTTTGCTTCCCTTCTTTCCCGTGTGTAAGAGAGATAGGTATGAACTAGGTCTTCAGCTGGCTCATTCCCTACTGGGCATGCTGTACCTTCCTGCACGTGTGCAATTAGAGAGTGGCATGCGTCAGTTGCTCTTTACATTGCTGTGACTGAGTACCTGACAAGCAGCTTATGGCAGAAAGTGTTCGTTCTGGCCCACAGCTGGAGCTCACAGTCCATCATAGCAAGAACTCCTTGTGGCAGGAGTAGTACACAGCTCTGGCGGATGTGGGGGCCTTCTCACATCTGATGGGTCAGGACATGAATGCTGCTGTTCTGCTCATTTATTCTTCTTTCCTTCTTTATTTGGGAACCTCTTTCCCTCCTTATTTGGTCTAGAACCTCTTTCCCTCCTTGTTTGGTGTGAAACCTCAGGTCATGGAATGGTATCATCCGAATTCATGTGGGACCTTCCTGCCCCAGTTAGACATCTCTGGGAACACCCCCTTGCCCTCAGAGGTATGTTCCCTTAGGGTTGATGTCAGGTTCATGACAAGTAACCATCCATCCATCCATCTCTTCTGTTCCCCCATTAGTTCCTGAGTCTCTCTGACCCTCTCATTGAGGCATTACAAGGTGTTCACTCATGAGAGTCAGCTTCTTTCCTTGGGGGTCAATTCAAATGAGAGATTTCCTCACAGGCATGAGCTACATATATTGTGTGTCTGCTATTTAGGTGTCCTGAGACTCAGACAAGCTCACCTATGAACTTATCTCCCAAGGTCATCAAGACCAGCTCAGATCTAACTGGTGGGAGCTCGTGTTCACCTCTCCACAGGAGGACTCCTGTAGTCATCCAAGCTTTCTCAAGACATATGTGTGTAGATGAGGGAAGGTGCAGCCCAAGAAGCTTCATGATGACTCTAATTCCACTCCCATGTTTGTTATGGAGAGAAAGCAATCTGCTGTGCCATTCATCAACAGACCTTTCCTTAGCAGAAGAAACACACAAGAGGTCCCATGAGCTCAGAAAATGAAATGCTGAAGACCCAAGCAACCCAGGTTTATGGCACAATTAATGGGGAAGCAGGGTGTGTGGGGCAGGGGGAAAGGAAGAAGTCAAACTTCACAGGTGTCTCAAGATACATTTGTGTTGTATTGACAAAGATGGGATAAAAACTGGGTGAGGAGTGGTGGCCAGAACACACGTTTCCTTCAGTCTATGAGGATTTTGTATTTACTTCTTCCAGGATGTTACAGCTGTTCTTAGTTAGACCCAAAGGGCAGAGATGCCCCCTGCTATTTGGATTGCACATAGACTATGATATGATCTGACCTCAGAGTCCAGGTTTGGCAACTTCTCCTAGTTTTCCAATGGGAGGAGCCTCCAGTGTCTGCAGGCTTCAGATACAAGTCTTGGAGCTGAGCTGACATCTGACTCCTCAATTCTGGATTTGATTCCCAGGCTTCATCTAATCCTCGCTCGTCCATGAATGGACCTGTAAAGAGTCTGCCGTGCATTGCCCTGATCCTGCCATCCGGTGTTGTGGGTAGGCTTTACCCTCACCACCTGGGTCCTTTCTACTCTTGTTGGTGCAGAGTTCTGGCTCCAGCTTAGCTCTGTGCATCAAAACAAGCAGGGTTGAAGCCTTCCATGACAGGTGCTGAGACTTCTTACCCCCCCCACTTCCTCACTGTGTAGGGCTGAAGCCTTCCATGACAGGTGCTGAGACTTCTTACCCCCCCCCCCTCACTGTGTAGGGCTGAAGCCTTCCATGACAGGTGCTGAGACTTTCTCCCTCTCCCCGCCCACCCTACACTTCCTCCCTGTGCTTGCTCCTCCTCCTCTTTCCCTCCCTCTCTTTTCTCTCCCCACCCCACTCTCCTCCCCCTCTCCTGCATCTGCATTTCAAAAATAATGATAAGAATGTGTTTTCTCACAGCCCTTTGCATCTCACAAGCTCACGGGGCTTTGCTTTCTGTCTCATGGAGTCACTATATTTGAAGCCTTGTCTTCAAAACAATTATTTTATTTTACAAAAGGCTACTCACTCGTAAAATATTTTAGATTTAAAAAAAATTACCCCAAAATGGAGTAAATAGTGAAAAAAAGATATGCCTCTGTTAGAAACAAATGTAGCCAGCTCTTGGGAGCTGGGGTTTGTGAGGCCTCTTGCCTGTAGCAGTTCCAGGGTGAGTACTCACTCACCTGTGAGTGCTGATGTTCTTATGTTCTGGAAAATCTGGGAGATATACTCACACTGGTGGCCGTGGGAGGAAGTTACAATTGCAGCCAATATCATTCCCTTCTCAGTAGTAAAAGATCTCTTCTTTTAAAAGGCATGGACGAGAAGGGATCATGGGAATGAATATAGTGTTTATGGTTTGAATTAAAAGACCAAGCTGGGCACACAGCACAACTATCAATCAACACAGAGTGTGTGTTGTCAGCAGCTTGATTCAGAGTTTGGTCAGAGGATGTCTCTATGTGGACTGTCAGAAGTATCAAAGCTACTTTTCTGTGTATTACTTTTTATCATCCTCTACAAATCATGTTGCAGGAGATTGATGGTAATTGAATAAATTGCCGTGTGTACTTTAAGCCTGGGCTTGTTGCAGGCAGAACAGATTTATTAGATGATCGGTTTGATTTTTTTCTCATGCCCATGCCCCTGGAGCAGAGCTCTCCAACAAAGGCAGAGCGACCTCCACAGGGCTGGACCAGCAGGCTGCTGTCTTCAGGGTGCATGGTGATGTCATCATTAGAGAGTGATGGCCTCTCTGCGAGAGTCTCTGGGGTCTCTTTGTTGTGTTTTTGTGCCATGGTACCATCCTGATGTCACCTGGCTCTGACCCACATAATTCCCCTGTCTTGTAAATGGAGAGGTAAGCTCTCTCCCAGTGATGAGTGCAGCCATCTTTGATCATCTGTGTTCCTTAGACAACACTTGCAGAAAGATGGAAATGGGTATTTTGAACTCTTATTTATGGGGCATGAACTGAAGTCATTCAGGTTCACATAATCCAACAAGATCGCTTTACAGGTGATGTCATTTGTTAGAACCTAGGAAGCATGCATGTCCCATGTCATCACTCACATCTGCTGGTCTCCAGACCATTGTGGAAGGAGGAGTGGCTTAAAACCATGAATCCTAGGATGCTGTATTATTGGTTACTTTCCTTGTTGCTGTGGCAACATACATGGCAAAAGCAACTTAAGGCAGGAAGGGTCATTTTGTTCCACAGTTCGAGGGTACAGAACATCATGACAGGGATGTCATGACAGTAGGAGCAGAAGGCAGTGGGTCACATGACATGTGTAGTCAAGAAGCAGAGAGTGATGGATGCTGGTGCTCAGCTTGCCTTCTCCTTTTGTTTATCCAAGACCCCAGCCCATGAGACACCTCAGGGTAGGCCTTCCCACTTCAGTTAAACCCCTGTGGAAACACACTTAAAGGCACAGGGGGTCTCCTGGGAGATTCTATATCCAGTCAAGATGACAAAGGTTAGCCATCACAAATGTCTTTAAACCATAGTTTCCAGTGGCAGTAATGACTGGCATGTCAGGACTTAACCTCCTGCATTAGCCATATTTTCTAGGTAGTTTTTCTCTTACTGTTTAATCTGAAAGGGATATAAAACCAGAAGAGCCTTGAGATATATATTGAGTTTAGCAAAGAAACCTTCATAAGGAAAAGATCTGATGAGTGAGTCTGTGTGGTTTGGAGAGGGTCAGCAGAGGCACTATGAGGAAGAATTTAGAAGGTACCCATCACTGAAATCAGAGCCCCATGCCCATGCCTACATAGGTTAACAGGACACTCCCTTGTCCTGTAGCATTTGTTGACCTATGTGGTATCCTTTCTCCCATCAGCTGTCATGACAAATGAGCCTAAGCCCACTATAGTGATAAACGTGGCTGCCCTTTCTAGAAAAGAATGGCTTTGAGCTGCTTAGCACATTCAATGTCTTAATTCCCTTGTGTATTTGGGTGGTTTTTATTATGTAGATGGTGATGCATTAGAAGGCCATGAAATTAATTTATCAGGTCATGTTTAGCTTAAGAAAATAAAATGCAATCACAACTGTGCCCAGTACATGGTTGTTAACAGAATAAGTGGTTGTATTTTCTAGGTTTGTCATGGATACTGTGGGGTGTGTGTATGCGTATCTCTCTCTCTCTCTCTCTCTCTCTCTCTCTCTCTCTCTCTCTCTGTGCGTGTGTGTGTGTTCATGTGTTTGTGTGTGTTCAGGGAGAGTATTCTACTGCATTGCAATATAAAATACATTTCTTTTTATTTAACTGTGTCTGTTCTTTGGCTATTATAACACATACATGCATATATACACACAATGTGTTTTGATCATACCCACCCCTGGCTCCCTCCCCCTCTTAACACCCTCCTACACCCCCTTCAGCTTCATGCCCTCTTTTCCCCCCTTTTAACCCACTGAGCCCAGCTAGTGCTGCTCTTATGTGCAGGGTGCAGTATGCAGAATCTACCAGGGGCCTCATCCCTGAAGAAAATTGTCTTTTCTCTTCGCCAATGGCTATCAACCGCTGCAGCTCCTTGGGTAGAGATGGGACCCCATGAACCCTTCTCCATTCATGCTCCACTGTTGATGGGCTTGGTTTTGAGTGGGTTATAAAATGTATTTCTCATAGCACACTGCAGTCACAGAGTTTGAAAACCTTTAAACTGTGGAGAGAAAGTGGATACTGACACTAAAGAGCTGACGCAGCAGGGTCCTCTGTTTAGGCCCTGAAGGCCTCATCTTCTCAAACATCCCCTGGCAGGCTCCTGGGAAATTAGCTGTCAGCCCTTGGAATCTCCTGTTTCCCTGTTTGTACCACATTGACCTGGTTGATGAGATGGTTGCCCCTAAGGATATGAATCACAGCGAAGGTTGGTTTTGTTCTTGGATATAGTGAGTAACTGAATTCAACTTGTGAATACAACTTGCTGATGTGACCAAACCCAGGACAGCCCTGGTCAGAGAGGTTTGGGTAAGCTTCCTAGTTGGTAGCACAATTTGGAGAGGATTAATTTTCCGACGAGATTCCACTACCAGCTAGCGGCTTCCCACTGGTTCCCCTTTGATGGCCTCAGGTCGTTACTTTTCCCTGACTTTAGCCTTTGCTATAAGGCATCACAGATACAAGATGACCCAAGAAAGTCATCTTTTCTGAACCTTATGAATCTGGGGAACCACTGAGGCAGGGTGGGCTCCAAGACTACAGCATAGGTACCAAGACGGGAACCACCAGAGGAGGCTTTGGGGACACAGATACCAAAAGGGACCTTGCTATCTAACTAAAATAGGAAGCCCTAGGCTGGAACCAGATCTACATAAAATGAAGTATTTTGTGACCATGTAAGAAAGATATCATGTGTTTTTGTCTGCGACAGCAGTGGCCTTTGGTTGCTACTTGTTTGGGCATCACAGGCAAATATAGTTAGGCTAGAACAAAGAGTACTAAATATTTTAATCATTTGCCAGCACCCAACAGGAGCCAGTTGAGTGAATGTGGAACAAAAATAATAAAAGTATATTGGTTCATTTTCCATAGCTATAATGAAGTAGTCAGGTTGGGTAGCTTACGAGGGAAGAAACATTTATTTGGCTTGTAGTTCTGGAGGCACAGGAGTGTAACACCCATTGGGATGAACTGGTGAAGACCTCACAGAGGAAATGAACTTAGTGGTGGATTTCTGTGTGAGGTGCAGAGATTGCATGGAGAGAGGAGAAGCTAGGCAGTGATTCACAAGCCAGGCTCACTCTGCAATACCAATCCTCTGCAAAACTTAACCCTGGTACCAAGCAAACTCCATTAGTCTCTCCCTAATGCCCCTTCCCAGTGACCTAACCACCTCCCACCAAGCCCCACCCCTTAATAACCCCTCCACCTCTCATGTGCTGAGGACTGAGCTCCCTTTGCACAAACCCCAAACCTTTGCAAAAAAAGAACCTCTAGGTTTCCCAACATCAATGTTCTGTCTTCTGATTAACGATTTTAGTGACATTTCATTTTATAAATTATTTTTAATTATGATATATTGTAAACAAGTGAGATACGTCTTCAGAGTCCGCATGAAGGAAAATCAATATAAAATCAGAATTCAGGGCCCTCAGAGAGAGCTTGGCAGAGGCTGGCCTGCCTGCTCTGCTTCTCAGCAAGGATTCTTCTCCTGTTTCCCTGTGTGGTTTGGGAAAATAACACAAAAGAGATTAGTCATTAAAGCTTTGAAATTTAATTATGATGAGGGAGTTCTAAAGGAAATTAAACATAGCATGATTACTTTTGAAAAATATAAATTCAATAGAGAATATTGGCGAATAATTCTTTCCATACTGCTAGCTCACATTTTCTGCCATGAGGGGGTAAGAAAGCATTCTGAGAGCCATTATTAACTAATAATGGTTTCTAATTTTTATGTCACTCCTGTTTCTGAATATTTTTGCATGTTACTGATCTCCTTGGTTCTCCAGGTCTTACTTATTAAATGGACAACCAGTTTGAGAGCTAGAATTCTTTCCTATTTTCTCCTTCGATAGGCTTATGGCTGGGAGAGTCTTGAGGGAGGAAGAGGAGAAATGAATGGCCCTTCCTGGCCTCACCTTCCTATGCAAGCTGAAGTAACCATGAGATTGCATAGCAAAGATGTGGTAATCCCTAAAGGTGGTGGTCCCTGAAGGACACCGGTAGGTCTCTGCTGTCTTGCATCACTCCTGCTGACAACCATCTCTTTCCCTCAGTCTTTGACCTTCTTGCCATCTATGGCACATCTCCTGTCTCATCCAGACTGGATTTTTATCCTTCTGCCGTTGTGCTGACCACATGGGACTTTGATGAGTTCCTTTTGGCTCATATCACCATGTCATCAGAAAAGACAATGCCTTTCTTTCTGTTTCCACCGCACTGTCATTATTCTTGGTGTAAATCTTGTAGCCTTCCCTGCCTCTCTCCATGAACACATTACACTTGCCTGTGAATTTAGCAGGTATTTCTTGATCCCTCATTCCCATAGACCTTGGTCCATGTATCGGGTTCATTTTCCATACTTTCCTCATTGCTAGCAGTTAAATCTCTCTCCTAATGCTGGAAAGGCTACACATTGAAAAGTAAGGTTATGAACAGGGTCCTTTGGTAGGTTTTGACAGACTTCCAGTCCTAGCCCCAGGATACCCTATGGGGAAATGCCTTTTCCAACCCCCCCTGTGAGCCCCAGTTTGCCTCTGGAAGCCACTGTCCCTAGTCCCATCTTCCAAGCTAGCTGTAAGTATCTCAGGCCACCTGAATGCCCCTAAGCAAGGGGACATACAAAATAACTGATGCCCTTGCCTGGCCTCTGCAACATCTCTCAGGATGACTGAACCAATGGGGGCTCCATCTGCCCACAGCTCAGCTATTTCAGCATCACAGCAGTGTGTCGCTGTCACCCCTCTCCTGCTCATCCGGCCCCTTAAAAGGATGCCACTCCTTCTTCACATCTCAATGACTCTGTGTGTGTGTGTGTGTGTGTGTGTGTGTATGCAAGGGTGTGAGCACACACATATGCATATATATTACATACCTGAAGTGCCACAAACAGAATTTGAAATAGGAAAATCCTAACCTTGAATTAATGGACTTCTCTATTTCTGACGTTTTTTTGATTTATCACACAGGAAGAACTCATCATTCACCACAGGCCCTGCCCCCTTCTCACCTCATACATAAACATGAGATGACTTCCCAAGGGAAGCCAGGGACCCATGGCATTGGATGAAAGAGAATAGCTCCTACTTACCAATACTAATGTCTGACCAAGACTAGCTGCTTCCAGCATGTCTGTGAGTAAATCAGTGTAGTTTCAGCAAGCATGGCCTGCAGATGCCACAGATATTTCCACATTACAGTAATAACTTTAGAACGCTTGAAATTGAATTTACTCTTACAGTTGGTTTGAGATCTTAGTGGTATTCAGCCTCGTGCATCTTATGGCTTTGGAGTATAGGTAGATATTCAGGCCACTGTGATACTTCATCTCTGGCAGTCCCAAGCCCCACAGTGACCCAGAATAGAGCTTCAAGTAACTCAACCAGGTCTTAGGTTCAACTCAAAGCCTTTGGAGTGTGTCCGGTACCTGGAGAGCAGGCTTGCTCTTCCTTATAGAGTAATCACACAAATATGCATTCCTTACTATTCCCCATCTTTACCAATGAGTTCTGTATTTAGTGCCAAAATGATAGAACTAGACATCCATTGTGGCAGCCTGTTTCCTTGTCAACAGCAACCCCATAGTCAAACACTATTAACATATCTCAGAAACAACCACTGCACTGGGACTTTGAAAAATATTTTAACTTTTCTGTGTTTTGTGTGACATTAGGAATTATTAATAAAACATTGCATTTTATTATATAGATTTATGAGTATGTTTCAAAATAATACACTTTCTCTGCTGTCTGATGCACTTTTAATTTATCCTCTTAAAAAGCAGCTTCATCACAGTATCCTTGGAGTTCACTGGTCTCTCCCTTTTGGGGGGGTCTGAAGATAGAAGAGAATGCTCAGTCTTTTGTCACATCCAGTATTTCCCTTGTCTCCTCCCACTTTTAGTGCATCAACACAACACCCTTGACTCTTCAAATGTTTCCTCTTCCCCTGCTGCTTCCTTCTCCTTTTGCCTCTTGCCCTGTTGACACATTCTTCTGTATCATCACATTCCTGAGTCCCAGGCCTTCCTAAGCTAGGCATCAATACTACTTATCACAGTTAGCCTTATGTGTTCTCCCTTCTTTATTTTTGTAGTCTTATTGGACCTTCAGGTGATAGGGACAGACTTCGGGGATCTGTTTCTGGCGGCCCTTATCTATCATATTCACTGTTGTCCTATGGAATCTTTCTGCATAGGTAAGTGCCCATCATCCTTCCCTGTACCCCCAGAACACACAGATATCTGAGGGTTTGTTTCTTTGTTTTTGTAAGTGCTCTCTCTGTCGTTCTACCCCACCCCCTGCACTGGATACACTGGGAAGAATGTCTTGCATTCTGACCAGTATCCTTGTCTCTATATCAAGAGGATCAAACCTAATTCACCAAGGCCTCTTAGGGAACCAACATTCTTATTTAAATTCAGTCTACTTTCATATTGACTGCCCTGTTAGCCTTCAGTGCAGGACTCTGAGGCTTAGCCTGGCACGTCTGCCCACTCTAACTTCACAGGTCTTTGCTATAGTTGGGTTTGAAATTTCAAATTCTTCTACATGCTAAACCAACAGTAGCTTACATTCCTTGATTGAGGATTTTCTAGCATAGGTTATTTGTTTCATCTTTGCACACATGACAGGATTTGCCATGCACCTGAGGAGCTGGCACACAGTACTCTTCTTACTTGGTACTGCAGTTTCTGATAAGTAACCTTCCTAACCCCTTGTAGAACGTGTTTGCGAACCCCTCTGTTATATGAATTGAATTGATAAAACATGAGGTCATTTGCAAGCATGTTTGTAGAGACACAAGCAGAACAGCCCTGCCCTGGTGACATGGGTGAAAAGTTCCTGATGACTGTGGAATGAGAGCTCTGTGGTTCTGTTTTGCAGAGGTTCTTATCCCTCCAGATTCTGTCACCACTTCAGCCCCAATAAGCACACAGATGTATATTAGTTACAAAATTGTTGGCCAATGACTTGGGTTTCTTATCGGCTAACTCTGTCTTAATTATTAATCCATTTCTATTAATCTAAGTATTTCCACATGGTCTTATCTTAGAGGAGAAGGACCTGTTACTCCTTTGGCGGCCTACATGGTGACTCTTTCTGGTGGGCTTTCTCTGCCTACCTTTCCCAGAATTCTCCTAGTTCCACCTATCTCCTTGCCTCTATTCATCAATCAATAAGAGAAACATACATACAGAAGGACATCTCTCATCAGTTCTGGCTTTGGGGTTTGTGACTTTATCATATTATGGTTTTGTAAGCAGCCAAACAGTGCAACCATTTATCCTGTACCTGTTGTCAAGAGGAATGGGTTTCTTCCCCCAAATTTAACAGTTCATTCCTTTCCCCTAAAGCCCAAGATGTATCTATCTGAACATGAGCTCTGAAAGCAAGGAAGTGATTCTGTGGTTGATGGTGGTTTCCATCCAGCTGGGAGAATGAAAGAGCCCTTTGTGCTTAGCTGTTCCAATGTGCTGAGGGAACGGAAGTCCAGGAAGGTGGGAGGTTGTTCAAAGTCGTGGAGGAAGGGGAAGTGGAGTCTGCCTGACCTCAGGAAACCTTCATCCCACCTCTGTGAACCACGGGAAAGGTGGCCTCTTTCCTGTAGCCAGGGTCCCTGAAGCAAATTCACGATGAGCCTCTGCATTGCTTACTTTTCTGTTGCTAAGATAAAACACCATGAGACAAAGCAGCTCATGGGAGAGTTTACTTTAGCTTACAGTTCCAGGGGAATAAGAGGCCATCGTGGCAGGGAAGCATCGCAGCAGACAGCAAGCAGGGCAGCAGGAGCAGGAAGCTGAGCTCACATCTTCAACCACAAGCACAAAGCAGAGAGAGAGAGAGAGAGAGAGAGAGAGAGAGAGAGAGAGAGAGAGAATTTGAAGTGAGATGAAACTATGAACTCCCAAAGCCTAGTGCCAGTGATCTTCTTCCCTCAAGACTGCATCTCCTAAACTACCTCAAACAATGCCATCTACTGGGGACCAGATGTTCAAATGCCTGTGCTTATTGGGACATTATTCATTTAACCCATCATAGTCTACTCCCTCCCATCCTCCCTCCTGTTTAGTGTGTGTGTGTGTGTGTGTGTGTGTGTGTGTGTGTACGCGTGTGTGTGTGTAATTGTTGTTACACATATAACTCCACTGTGTGGCATCTGTCTTCCTTTATTGTTACTATTCATGGGTACAATATGGATGACGTAATGCATCTAATCACCTGCGTTGGCTAGTTTCTGCCAGCTTGGCACAGTCTAGAGTTACCTGGAATAGGGAGCTACAACTGAGAAAATCCTCCCATCAGATTATCCTGTAGACAAGTCTGTGGGACATATGATTGATCAATGATTGATGTGGGAAGGCCCAGCCCACTGTGGGTTGGGTGGTGGACATTTGTGGTATAAAAAAGCAGGCTGAGAAAGGTATGGAAGCAAGCCAGTAACCAGTGCTTCCCCGTGACCTCTGCTTCAGTTCCTACCTCCAGGTTCCTGCCATGAGTTCCCCCCTTGGTTTTCATCTATGATGGACTGTGACCAAGAATATGTAAGCCAAATAAACTCTTTCCTACCCAAGTTGTTTTTTTTCTCATAGTGTTAACCAGAGCAACAACAACAGAAAGTAACTAAGACAACACCCCTTTCCCTTTTGCTTCTGCAGTCCTTCACCCACTCTTACGCCAACCATCTCCATGATGTAATGTCATTCTGATGTGATCCAGCATCTTGTAACCAGCAAAGAACCAATAAGCCATCTTTGTATATGTGCTACCTGAGCCATACATCTCTGCTTTTCACTGGCATCTTAAGTTCCATACAGCTATGCTATTTTTTGCTTCTTTTCCCTATATCATTGACCCAGCCAAATATCATAATGGCTTATCTGAAACAAAGTGGAGAGTTGAGTTATCCCTCAACACTATTTGACCCTCTCTTGTCATTAAACTCAGTCTCACTCCTTCCAGTTTGGGTTGAGCGGGACAACCTTCTCTAAGGTTGCTCCTCTACCCTGATCATCCCTCAATCCAGCAACCTCTCTGTGCTCTAAGGGTTTGCAGCCTTGTCTGTCCTGAAGCCTTTCTCAAGGAGTCATTATCTTTGCTTTAGGGAGACATAGATCCCCGACAATCATTAGGTCTGATGGACAATGGATGTCCTCTGAGTGACGGAGGATAGAGGCATCATGGTGAGGTCCTGAAATAAATCCATCTTTAGGCCTAAAAAATAAGTACAATGTACAAGTTGTACTCTGCAATCCATCGCCCCTTATGTGTGGTGAGAATCCTATGATATAGTAATGACTTATGTGTGGTGAGAATACTATGATAGTAATGACTTATGTGTGGTGAGAATACTATGATAGTAATGACTTATGTGTGGTGAGAATACTTTGATAGTAATGATTTATGTGTGGTGAGAATACTATGATAGTAATGACTTATGTGTGGTGAGAATACTTTGATAGTAATGATTTATGTGTGGTGAGAATACTATGATAGTAATGACTTATGTGTGGTGAGAATACTATGATAGTAATGATTTATGTGTGGTGAGAATACTATGATAGTAATGACTTATGTGTGGTGAGAATACTATGATAGTAATGACTTATGTGTGGTGAGAATACTATGATAGTAATGACTTGTAAATTATGTGGATCTGAGTCAAGCTTAGTGACACACACCTTTAATCCCAGCACTCAGGAGGCAGAGGCAGGAGGATCTCTGTGAGTTCGAGGGCAGCATGATCTACACAGCAAGTTCTAGGACAGACAGGACAACATAGAGAGACCCTGTCTCCAAACAAAGAGTATGATGTGAATCTTTTCATGCATCTCACGTAAGGAACCAAATGCATATCCTGAAATAATGCCTTCTTTATATGACTACTTTTTTCCTTCCTACCCCAAATCACACACACACACACACACACACACACACACACACACACACACACACACACACGGAAATTCATTTGTTAGTGTTTTTCTTGTGGAAATTCATTGTAATTGAGGTAGAAAGCCTGGGAATTAAGACATGCAATTTCTGGTGTGGGGCTTCCATCTATGTGTACTCATTCAATAATTGTGCATCATACGTTGATCCTGAAAAACACCAGTGCACTTTGGCACACCTAGGAGGGCTGGGTGGGGTGAGTGAAAATGTCAGGAAACAAATATTTCCAGCAGAGGCAACAGACTAAAAGGTTTAAAATCTCATCTCACCAGGATATATAGAGATTATGACCATAAGTCTTGTCTATGGGTCAAGGCCACAGTGATGCCAGTTATACCTTTCATATTTGCAGTATGTGGAACCTGTTATCTCTACTGATGAACATGGGAGGTGATGCTCCTACACTCAGCGTGTGCTTAGTGTTATGATAAAGCTCGTGGGGGACCTTGCATGAGGGACCTTGGCAGATTCCATGGCAGGTGAGGATGACTGAGGCGGAGAGACAAACATGCCAGGCAGATAGAGCTTAAGTAAGAAGTTTTATTAGAAAGGGAAGGGAAGGAAAGAGAAAAGAGGTAAAGAGACACAGAGATAGAGACAGGACAGAAGACAAGGGGGAGACAGGAAAAGTCCTGTCTGCCCCAGGGGAACAGCAGGAAAGAGAGTAAGTGGGCAGAGATCTTTCTTTTGAAGGGGTCCTTTGCACCTGGGCTGGCCAGCATAATGCCTGACTCTTTACATTTAGTCTTTGAAGGGCTTTCTTCAGTATATTTAATCACTTTTTTATATTTATCATAATTTCTTTTTCTTATATCAGTGTCAGGGGACACAGGTGCCATGATATGCATGTAGAGATGAGAGTTAGCTTTCATCTTCTGCCTTGTTTTGAAGTGTGTGTGTGTGTGTGTGTGTGTGTGTGTGTGTGTGTGTGTGTGTTAAGAATTGTATTGCATGGGTGCTTTGCCTGCATGTATGTAATTGTACTACATGAATACTTGTTGCTGTCAGAGCTCCAGAGGGCATCGGTTACCATGGAGCTAGAATTTGGATAGTTTGAGCTTCTGTATGGATGCTGGGAACCGAACTCTGATCACAGAAAGAGAAGTAGGTGCTCTTAACTTCCAACCCATCTCTCCAGTCCCTTAATATTTATGACTTAGTGTGTGTGCATGCATGAGAGAGAGGGGGGAGAGGGTGTACCTGAAGAGGCCAGAAGATGGTATCCAATCCCCTGGCTGTAAAGTTATAAAGGTAGTTATGAGCTACTTGACGTGGGTGCTGAGAACTAAACCCAGGTCCTCTGCAAGAACAGCAAGTGCTCTTAATCCCTGAGCCGTCCACCTCTCCATCCTGAGGCAGGGTCTCCACTTTTGTTTCTGGCACTCTTCATACTACAAGCTGACTGACCCTTAAGGTTTTTTTGAGTCTCCTCTCTGCCTCCAAATTTGCTGTAGGAATGTTGGAATACAGATGTATGCTACCACATCTGGCTTTTCTCTATGGGCTCCAAGGACTGAATTTGGTCATTGGGTCTTCATGGAAAGCACTTTGACCTGCTGGACCATCTCTCAGGCCCAGCAATTCCATTCTCCAGTGGTAAAAAGTAAAGGAATTGAGTTCAGATGTCTTGCCTGCAGCACCTTTGAGCCTGAGAGTTGGGATTTTTTATTCTTCTGTCTGTGCATTAATCAGACACTGGGTTCTGTCTTTTGTTGGTAACTGAGTTGTAGAAATAACCCAGCTCTAATGCCCTAGGCATCAATTTGACCCTCATTCAGGGAGCAAGATAAGAAATTACAAATGTCCACATACACTGAATATTTTGCCACCCCTGGAAAGAGTTGTTTTCCCACCGAATCTAATATTTCTGAACAAAACTATTATACCATGTCCATTTGCAGCATTCCAGTGTCCACAGAAAAGCAATTATATACAGTAATCAACACGGGGATAGAATCATGTCACACGCTAGCTGCACCATTCATCCATACTCTATATGGAGTAGCTGAGAGCCCTGAGGACCTAGGATCCTGCCGGCACATCACTGGTGAGTGTGCCTAGCCATCCGCAGTCACAGTAGCAATTGCATCCCAAGGCAAAAAGAAACCAAGAAGCAGTTTATTGGTGAATAACATTCAAAACTTGAATATTATTCCATTGGGTCTTTGTCTTCCCCGTGCAATTGATTTGAGTCTTGATGCAGACACCTGAAAATCCCCACACTCAATGGAAAGCCATGCCAATCACAGAGTCAGTGACTAAGTCCGGTGAGAAAAGTCACGGGATTGGTTAGAAGATGGCCTCAGCCTACTCAGGAGCCAGAGAGGCAGCAGCTGGCTTGGGGAATGGAAGACATACTGGCAAGAGACTTTGTGCATAGTCTGTGGGACTGCTTTATCTAACAAACCGCTTTCAAGTGTTCACAGGACCAGTCATTTTGTGGCAGCAATGGTGAAGCCTCCTGGAACTTCCTGTTGGAACCCTAAAATTCCCACCTGGAGCAACAGGTATCTCCCAGGGGTTCACAGAGAGCATTTTAAGTAGATATTTATGCAGTATTTTTGCAGAACCACTGATAATGGAGTTAAAAGCAACTCTTAGTCATCAAAATGACATCAGAGATGGCTAAGTGAGTGACTAAATAGTAGAAGTAGTCAACAGCTCCTCCTAAAGAGGTATGCGCAGGACTGCCTCCAAGGGATGCAATTGCTACACACACAGCATGGCAGGCTTCCAGACACTGTAAAGGAATATTCTAGTATCATGACTATGCACACACCTCTATGAAATAATTCCAAATGTGTATAGCATACTTTTCCTAGTTTCTATTCAATAGCATCAGCATTAACGTGTTCTGGGAATATAAACAACCAGTTGGGAGAGTTTCTTCCTATAATAATTGGCATTGTGCAATACTAGTTTCTGTAAGACACCTAGCTTCCCAGGGATGGATGGCCTTGCCAGTAAAATATTTCTAAATCCTAAAGGAAAGCCCTTTTTGTTGGCCCTGTTAATCTTGCTTTGGAGTCAGAATATTTTCAACCCTGAAGTTGGGATGCACAAGAGTGTTCAGTGACCACCCCACCCACGTGCTCAGTACTTTTTGTAAGCCTTTTGGGCAGCTCGATGAGACAGGTATCCTGGAACTTGGGAGTCACAGAATACTGAGTGTTACACAGCTCAGTTGGAAAGGTATCCTGGAGCTCGGGAGCCAAGGAATACCACAGGTCACAGTAAGCACAGCAGCTTACAGCCCTGTTTCAAGGGGTGGTTATCAGCCCCCAGTGTATCAGCCCTGCTCCGGCAGAAAGGGGCTTCCCCTGCGAAGTTGTTACAGTTCTGGTCCAGGCCCGGGAGAATGAGGATGGAGTGTCTGCTGCAAAGGAAGGTCTTCACCCAAAGCTCCTTCAGGGATTTTTATTCTTAGAAGAATTCTGTACGTACACAGGGTTTATATAGTTTTTCCAGGGGGGCGGGAATTGGTCAAATTTGAATCCCTGAACTCTGATTGGCTAGCCCTCTGTTCAGGGATTGGTTAGTTATATGCATGGGCTTAGGGCCAGTCTGAGCTCTAGTTTTGGGCCAAAGTGTTTGGTTTTTTGTTGTTGTTGTTTTTTTTTTCTGGTCTTTTTGGCTTTTGGCTCTAGTTTTAGGGCCAGGATGTATTTCTTTCACTGGCTCTGATTCTAGGGACAAAGTGTGTTTCATTGGCACTAGTTTCAGAGTCAGGGTACATTTCTTTGGTTCTGATTGCTGGGTCAAAGTGTATTTCTTTGTCTCTGCTCAGGGTGTGTTTCTTTGGCTAGATCCTTTTCCCTACGCTTTTCCTTGATGAATCAAGGTCCCATGGCAGAATCCCACTTGATAATTCATGTCATCATAACAGATGTTTTGATTGATTAAGATGGAAACTAATTGCCTTTGATATTCAGCCTGGGAGTCAAGGGTATTGAAAAGCCAGCCAATCTCTCCCTCTTATAAAGCACATGAAGGGAAATTCAGAGGGAAACTGTCACCCTGGCTTCAGTTCTTATAGAAGGGGTCAAGCCAGACTTGCCTCCATGAGTTGTGGGTTTTTGTTGTTACAACCTAAAAACTCCATTTAGTAAATATTTACTCTTCACTGTCTGAGTCCCAGGAACCTCGACAGTTCTTAGCCAGGAGCAGTGAGGCAGATGGCAGGAGCCTTCTTTACAGGGAAGCCTCACTCTTGGATTACATGCCGATCACAGAGTTGACAGGTCCTTCCAGTGGCGTGGAGTGCCCCATTAGTGAAAGATGCTCTTGTGGAGAAGGTAACTTCTACCCCTGGCCGGTGTCTCAGTGTCTTTCTTCAACACTAAGTGACATTCTGCACAGGTTCTAGAGCCCACCATGGCCTCAATGAAAGATGCTGGGTGATCAGAGTGGCATGATGAAATTTCTTCTCATTTGATTTCTTGTTCATACATCACAGAGCTTTTGATGTGAACTTCACTCTAATACAACGTCTCTTAAAAGACCATAGAACACGAAAAGCCACAGGAAATGATCAAGGATGTGTGTCTTGTGACTGAATGAACCATTAGCCAAAAAAAAAAAAAAAAAAAAGTGTGATCATTGATTTGTGGTAAGAGATTCACAAGAACAATTGATTTCCTTAAAAACTCACAAAATTATGCCTTGAGGAGGGACTATTATCAGTTAATGACTGCTGGGGGGGTGTCAATTTCCTCAGTGGTGTAGCCACTGATAAGTCATTCATGTGCCTGTAATATCATGCCACCATGTTCATGCAAGCAGCCAAAGTTAAGCTCTGGATATCACACACACACACACACACACACACACACACACACACACACACACCATTAAAGTACAAAGAGGCTTCTTGGGGAGAAGAATTTCTGTGGAGGAGGGACAAGAGAGACTAGAATTCATTATATACATTAGGAGGCTGTCAGCAATAGACACATTAATATTAATTAATAAATTACAAGCCAATCAGAGGTGGTTCTGAGCTGTGCTTTGGGTAAGAGCATCATTGCACCACTGGGAAATTCAGTCTCACAGATTTCTGGCATGCTTCCAGGGAGGTTCATGGCAGACCAAAGGGTAGAGTGATGGGTGGAGACTTTCCAGGGCACTGGCCCCACTCAGAGAGCTCTACCTTGTTGGAAACCCCAAGTTCTAACACCTTCACCAGAGGAACTTTCAGATTACTAAGTGAGGGGGAATATGAAAGATGTGGGATGATAAAGCTACCCTCAAGCTGAGTCTGCTTTTGTTACTTTAAACAACTGTTCCCTGGTTGAAAGTCTGTGCCCTTTGGAAGGCTGTGGATGGTCCCCTTAGTGTCCCCAGCTTCCCTGATGCATTCCCAGATTGTAGGAGATGATACACATTTTTTTAAAAACCTCTAGAAAATAAGTTGTAAATCTGTTTGTCTTTTCCAAAATGAATCAATAATTTTTTCAGATTCTTAAAATATACCCTTTCCAAAAAATTGGGGTGTAGATGTGGCCACCCAGGTCACTGTCCACGGTCCTGAATCCATCCACCATTTTCTCAAGAACCCGTTCTCCCCACACTCAAATCATTCAAATCAACTCTTCCCCCGGGATTTTTTTTTTTTTAATCTTTTGGGGGTTTTGTTTTTTTGTTTGTTTGTTTTGTTTTGTTTCTTCATCTGTAAGAAGGAAAGCCTTTTTCTTGTTTTTTATTCTTTTTTAATTTTTATTTTATTTTATTAGTTCAAATTAGGAACAAGCTTGCTTCAGATGTCAATCCCTTCTCCCTCCCCTCCCCCCAAGAATATTCTTATTTTCAGCAAAGACCTCACTACTCACCCCACCTCCTCTAGCCAGCTCTCAGTCTCACTCACCAATGGACCAGTGGATACAAAAAGGCTTAAAACCATGCAAGACCCCCGCTGAGCCACAAAGTCCAAAACCCAACTGTATAATTAATTCACAGGGCCAGAGCACCATGATGAGACAGTAAGGCCATTATCAGCCCTCCTCTTCCGGATACCCAATCATCATTCAGTCAACAAGGAAGCAGAATTGGTTTATGTAGTGACTTGATTTTAATGCTTCCCAAAGCATTCCAACACTTGTAAATAGTCTTCCTTTTGGTAAGAATCGGTCTACCGGGCTATCTTACTGCCCATGTGACCAGTTGGACACAGACATTGTGTGATCTGAAGGAAGGTGGTTCTCAGGGCTCTCAGGCTGACTGAGCTTACATTTCTGAACTCCCACAGCACCCTCAAGTGGTGGCATCCAGCTCAGAGTTACTCCATGTTCTGGGACTGGTGTTTGCTCTCAGCGACTACTGTGATTTTATTTGTTCTGCTCCTGTATGGTTGCTTTTCACAGATGGTTAAATTCATCATAGGGACATCGATATGAAAAGCTGAGAGAGTGGGGTGTGCATTGGGGTGTAATGACAGGGATGCTATCTCAGCAGAGGCTGTCAGTGGAGTTGGGGCAGGAGGAAGCATGGGGAAAGACAGCACAAGAGAGGAGACTGGGAGAATGTGAGGAATGAATTTATCTCCCTCCTGCCTCACATGAATGAATGCAAGAACAGATAGCACAAGGTCCAACAGACTGCAGGACACAGACTTGCTTCCTATAACCAAGGCCCCTACTGTCCTCTCCTAACACCAGACTCTCTGGGGGATCTCTGAATCACAGACTGTACCTATTGACTCTATTTTGTAGTTTGGCCCCTTATGGCAATAATCAAGGCCAACAAATATGAAATAAAGGTCAAAATTCATATTCAAGACAAAGACCTTAAACATCAACTTCTGCCTTCTCTCCTATATGCAATTCCAAAATGAAGTATACTTAAGAAATAATAACAGATAGATATGTTAAAAAACAATTTCTTCCCAGATACATTTGATGCAAAAGTCTATGTACATCCACCCAAGCTGGGACTTTTCTGTTGTTTGGCTACTCATTCTGATAACAGGTGTTTGGAGGCTACCTGGCCTTGCTGTTCACTGGCAAGGCATTTCAAGACTGTGCTGTCTAATTGTGACTCTCAGGGGTCTTGACATGACAGAGGCATTCAACCTTCAGATGCTGCAGCATGACATGTGTTCTAAAGTATGCTGGGCTGCATGCATTGCTTTCCTGGGATATGTATCCATGAACCTAGGTTGGATATGCCTGATCGCACTACATTTCAAGTCAGCTTTTATGATACCATGTCAAGATTTGTATCATTTATCTCAGAAAACTCTTTAGGGACACAGGGCCTATGTGTCTGAAAAGTCTGGAGTGCTGGTAAATGTAAGATATAGATAGATAGATAGATAGACAGACAGACAGACAGACAGACAGACAGACATGTATCAAACTGTTCATGTAATTTCATTCTTGCACTCAATGTATTTTGTTAATATTCACCCAAGATACCTCAAATACCTACCCCCTAACTCCTCCCAGACCCACCCACCCTCCCAACTCTCTGCCTTATATTTCTGTATAGCCCACTGATTCCAATTTATACTTTCCATACAATACTCCT
This sequence comes from Cricetulus griseus, assembly GCF_003668045.3. Classification (NCBI taxonomy): domain Eukaryota; kingdom Metazoa; phylum Chordata; class Mammalia; order Rodentia; family Cricetidae; genus Cricetulus; species Cricetulus griseus. Next base: position 95,526,329 of record NC_048601.1, on the reverse strand, counting down.
GGGTGTAGAGCCATTCACTAGAGCAGTGGTTCTCAACCTTCCCAACACTGTGACCCTTTAATATGTTGTGGTGACCCCAGCCATAAAGTTATTTTCCTTGCTACTTCATAACTGTAATTTTGCTACTGCTATGATTCAAAATCTAAATATCTGATACATAGATAGTCTTAGGCGACACTTGTAAAAGGTTTATTTGCTCCCCGGAGGGGTCTCATCCTACAGATTAAGAACTACTGCACCAGAGCTCAGTTTAAGTAAGAAATGACCTGCAGAGTCTAAAGCATTTGAGCACATGGTCTCCAGTTGGAGGTGCTGTTTGGGAAGTTTTAGGTAGTGCAACCACTAGAGAAAGTAGATCACTGAGAATGGACTTCGAGGGTTAAAAACACCTACTTCTATCGTGCCTCTACACTTCATGCTTGTTCTTCAAGATGACAGCTCTCAGCTTCCTGTTCCTGCTGCCACACATGCCTCTTGTTGCCACACCTTCTCTCCATGATGGATTCCTGTCACTCTGGTCTGACCATAAGCCCTCAAAAACTCTCCCCTCCTTAAGCTGCTTCTAGTCATGGACAGAAAGTAACAGATACAATGGTCGGCCTACCAGGGGACACACTTTTAAAGAAAAATGACCCCTCCCTGCAAAAGAAAACAACAACAACAACAACAACAACAACAACAAAGAACTATCAACTGGTCATAGCTCCCAATCAGAGGGGAAGGCACATAAACTCCTCTGCCCTCCATGCTAGAACGCAGACTGGCTTGACCTCACGCAGGTATTATGCAGACAACAGCTGTTGTGAGTTCATGAATGCAGTGTTCTTATCGTGCCCAGGTAGCACTGTTTTACTCAGGTCCTCCCAGACCTCTGACTCCTATAGTCTTTTCACTCCGCCCTCCTTTGTGGTCCCTGAGCCTCTGAGGGAGGAGCAGCAGCATACACCTTAATTGTGGCTGAGCACTCTATAGATGACTTTGTCTAGGCACTGACCGATGTGAGTGTCTGTATCACCTGCCGACCACTGATGTCTGAGAGTTGACTTCACCCATGGTCATAACAAGAAGCTGTAAAGCTGTGGTGCTCTTCCCAAGTCACTTGGCCCTCCGTCTGCACCTGGTGCAGTCCAGGGTTGGCAATTCTCTGTGCGTTATCATCTCTGTGCTAGCGTATCTCCAAACCTTGTTCCTGTCCCTGAGAATATTTAAGAGGCTTTTAACCACTGACAGACATTTTCTTCCACAAGCTCCACTTGAAGAAATGTACCCTGATCAAGAGAAAGTCCCCAAACAGGGGCCATTTTCCTCAGAATGAAGAATATTGGCCACCTACATCCAGGGAAAAAAAACAAATGATTTGTTTTGGAGGATTAGCTACATATGACCATGGTATTTTCTGTAAGTTTACACTGCTAGTACCCTCCATGCTTACACCCCCATAGTCTGAATAGAAAACCCAGGCCCAAGTCAGGCCTGTGATGAGCCAGGAGTTCGGATGATGGTGCCCGGCTGAAGGGTCAGATCCTGAGTCTCTTTTCTGGATTGGAAGGCCCAGCTTCAGCTAAGCAATTTCGAGCTCTAGGTTTACATGGTGGCAAACATGTGTCCCTTCTTCCTGTGGCCTCTTAGAGGCCTCAGGGCTCTTAGAATCACATCCCTACATAGGGATAGATAACCAGGAGGAGGTGATAGATTGAGTATTGTGTATGAAAAAGAAACCAAGCCCACAATGCTAGGAAAGCAAAGCTGTTTATAAAAGCTGTCTAGAAAAATAAGTTCTCTTAGGTAAGAGGGATATCGTCCTTGAGAATAGACATTCTGCTTGGTGGACAGACAAGCAGGCACATGTGTAGTAGGTGAGCACCTGTCTGTATGGAGTGAGGACTGTATGAACCATTTTTATGGGAACATTTTCACATCTTGATTTTGGAAAGCAAAACAGAAGTTCTGGTTTTCTTCCAAGTCACCATCCAGTGTGTGCCCACCCCGAAGCTTTCTGGAGCACACCATACACTATGGCTCCAGAGCCAAGGAGCAGCCCATGCAGTCTTTCTAGAACTCATCCACCATGAGAAGGTGGGTCTGACCAATACCAGAAAGAGGGCATTCTCATGAACCAGAATTTGAAGAATCTGTGATGGGGAGAAGGCAGCCAATAGTCTCTCCAGTCTCCTTCTTTGGAGAATGCAAACTAGAATCACATTGAACATGGTGATGAATTTACTTTTCTCCAAGTCTGGGGGCAGTGTGCTGGAGAGAGAGCTCAGCAGTTAAGTTAAGCAGCCTTGCCGCTCTGCTCTTCCAAAAAACTCTGGTTCATTTCCCCTGCACCCTTATTATAGGACTCATAGTACCATGAAACTCCAGTTCCAAGAGATCTGACACCCTTTTCTGGTTCTATGGTCATATGTACTCATGTACGCGCGCGCACGTGCACACACACACACACACACACACACACACACACACACACACACACACACACACTGTATTAGTGTTCTCTAGAGGAAAGGAACAAATAGAATGAATATATATATATATATATATATATATTATATATATATATATTAGATTTATTAGAATGGCTTACAGGCTGTGGCCCAGCTAGTCTGACCATGACTGTCTACCAATGGAAGGCCCAAGAATTCAATAGTTGTTTAGTCCATGAGGCTGGATGTCTCAGCTGGTCTTCAGTATACACCAGAATCCCAAAGAAGTAGGCTCTAATGTCAGTGAAGAAAAGGGCTTGCTAGCGAGAATAAAAGCAAGCAGGTGAAATGAAAGCAAGCTTCCTTCTTCCACGTCTTTCATATAGGCTGGCAGCAGAAGGTATGGCCCAGGTAAAAGGTGGATCTTTCCACCTCGAAAGATGGGTATTAAAGGTTTATCTCCCCACCTCAAAGAATCCAAATTAAAAGTGGGTTTCCCTTCTTAAATTATTCAATTAAAAAAATCCCTTATAGGTGTACCCAGCTCCTTGGGTTTTAGTTAATTCCAGATGTAGTGAAATTGACAACCAAGAGTAGCCATCACACACACACACACACACACACACACACACACACACACACACACACACTTAAATATAAAGTATTTTTTAAAGTAATGAAAAGCAGCAATGTGAGGCAGAAGAGTATGGATGGTCTTTTGATAGCCACATAAATTGGTTAAGACATGGTATCACTCCATGTTCATCCAGGATGGAAACCAAGGCTGGGTGTGACTTATTCCCGGGATGCTCTGCACATTTGGGTCGCCATCATTTTAAGTGGGCGTGTGTTACTCTGTGATGAGCTCCCAGCAGGCTGCCTTCCCAGGAGACCATGAGCTACTTGTTGGATTCAGGGCCTGGAGTTCCCATTTTGAATTTGTGGATTTAATACAGCTCAGGTGTGATCAGTGGCTAAAATGTTAGGTTAGCACTTGTTGCAAGCTATCATTCGGGTGTCTGTGACTATGTCCACAGGCCACCAGGAGTTTCCTGTTGTTATTTTTGTGTTTTGTCTTAGAATACTTACATCTTCTGTATTCTATTTCATGATGTATTTTGGATTTGATAATTTTATGTTACAGAGATAAATGGCCTATTCAAGAAATATGCTTAATGATTTGACCACCTCTAATAGAAAACCCAGCATCCACTGATTTCACAACCAGTCATTTCCATCTCATTTGGAGTTGAACTTGACTGAATACTATCAGAGCCCTGAAAGGCAGTTATAAATATGGCTTCGTACTGCTACTTCTTTTATCCCAAGAAGGCTAAGAAATCCTTCAAAGTCTTTTGCAAGCATTAATTTATCCGACTTTCCCCACGGAGATGGAAAAGGCTCTGTATAAATGATGCAATTTGAGTATTGTTGGGTTATAAAGAGATGTAATGGCAGTGATTATGGGTGAGATGCTGAGAGGACTGAGGTAATAGGGCCTATCAGGAACTCAAATCAAGAGGCAGGGAACAAATGGGACCCACCTCCCCCTATTGTAGTAGAGAGTGGGTCCACTTGTTGCCATCTGTAAGTGAGGAAAAGAGCTGTTCAAACTGCAGGCTTACATGACTAATGGATTTATTTAGCCAACAGGCAATTTCTATTTACCTGTCAAGCAAAATATAAATATAAGTCAATGTAAGGGGAATTACTTTTTGTGTTCCAAATTACTATGATTTGAAATGCAATTAGCTGTATAGACAAATCAGTTTTAACCTGTATGAGGAAGAAATTGTTAAGCAGCAGGGGGAACAGAATGGATGGGGTTGCAGTCCACAGGGATTGAATTTCCCACAAGAAATGGGCAGCTTCGTTTCGGTTTTATTGTTCCTAATAGCATCTGTTTTCATTAACGAGAAGCTACCATCTCTCCGGTCAGGCACACACCCACAGATGCATGAATCAGGCTATGCGCTGGCAGCTCCACTTTTACTCATAAGTATGTGATCACACACAAATTACTAGCTCATGAATGTGAGTATTTATGTATAGATATTGAATACCACCTCTGTCTATACAGTGCAGTGAATTTCAAGGAAATATATTGTGTTATGATGGCATCAGCCCATTTTTAAACCTGTAGGCATGTGCCATGGGAATTTGCAATGGATCCAAGTGACAGTGAAAAATAAAATAACATGGATTTTATAATGAACATTTTAATGGACTTTAAAGGATCGGGTTCAGGAAAATTAAGTTCATAGAAGTCGGTTTTCAACTTATATATGTTTATTAAATTTATTGGTTTTTAATTAAGGACAGGTTTTCCTTATAGCATTAACTAAGCAGCAAGGCCAAGTCAGAGGTGCTGAGGGCTTTTTATGGAATCAATTTTTGAAAGCAAGCTTTTTCCCCATTTGTGGTTCTGCAGACCTCTCTGCCAAATTGTATGCATTTTGGCAAGATGGGAAAGGCTCTTTGTTAACGCACAATGTCAAAATGTCTCTGGAGAGAGGCATCAAGAGAAATGGAATCTTCCCTTTCACTACAGAGGACAGGTCAACCCAAGGACAGACAGCATCCAGACATGTCCTCCATTCTAGTGTGACTTGGAGTAAGCTGCAGAGCTAACCCCGCATCAGTGAGGAAGAGGCTTTTTCTTTTGGGGTTCTTTCCATAGACTGGATAGAAGGTTCAATGAGTAAAGGCACTTGCTGCCCAGTTTGATGACCTAAGTTCAATTCATGTGATCCACATGGTGGAAGTAGAGGCAACTACTGCAAGTTGTCACATGACCTCTACAGACACACACACACACACACACACACACACACACACACACACACAGAGAGAGAGAGAGAGAGAGAGAGAGAGAGAGAGAGAGAGAGAGAGAGATAAACAAATAAAATTCAACCCCACCCCATGGAGAATCCTTACTGGACCCCCTAAAGTGTGACTGTCTTCCTGGGAGTGGAGAACTTGGAGACTCTTTGAGGATATGCCTTGGCTCTAAAAAGAGAATGACTCAAGTGTTAGATTCTAAGGCATGAGTTCTCACTCTTGTATGTGCACCAGGTATTCACAGAGGGCTGTTTCAGCGTGCATCTCAAGCTTCCAGTCCCAGGTCTCTGTTAGGACAGGTCTAGAATGGGCAAGCCCTAGAATCTGTGTTCCTAACAGGTCCACATTGGAGGCCGACGTAATATGTAATTCTCCACAGTCCTCAGTGGGTTGAAAATGCTTTCTCATGACCACGCTGTAAAAGACCAGGCTTTGTAAAGAAAACACCTGTAATCCAAGAGGTTCTGCAGTCATCTCTCTGTTTCCAGGGAAGACACTCATATATAGCATTCACCTGATGCATGTAAAGCCTGTCAACTGGTCTGAATGACTACAAGTTCATCATTTCCACCTCATAACACAGCACAAGCAGCACATAGTAGGCATTCAGGCACTTCCCAAGCAAAGAAGTGAAATGCTTGCAGTAAGTGTTGCTGTTTAGCTAACAGTCAAGGCATGCTATCTAAAAAGTTACCCCCAAATGCAGCCAATTATACAAGAAGCTAGACAAGACTTGGATTTAGCCTAACGAACTGGATTTTTGCTGGTCCTCACTAAGCTCCCCTAGATGCCTTTGCTCTTTGCTTCCCAACCATGGAAGCATGGCCACAGCTTAGGGATTAGGTCCAGGTCCAAGTGTCAGCAGCTCGGGAACTCATGTCCTTATGGCACAGAGGTCAGTCAGTGACACCAGCGCCTGCCAGGCCTCTGCCTGAATCATGCTCATGCACTGGCCAAAGTCAGTCATGCAGTCAGTCCCGAGGTCAGAGCGTCAGGCAAGGGTCACATCCCTGAAAGTATTGAGGATAAGAGAATACTCCCTAAACGATATCCCAGTCTGTCATGGTTTTGAATATGGAAATTGTGGCTTACCTCAAAGATGACTCCTAACACCAGAGATAAATGGCTTGCTATTAGAGTCCTGTGTATTCAACTGTGTTGAGGTCTCTTTTTTTTCTCCCTAGTCCTCTTCCATCCATAAACAGGAAGTTGAAGAAAGCATTATTAAAATGCAGCAAAAAGCGCAGATAGTAGATTAAAACTTTACTGATTTAATAGAAAGTTTTTACTGAGTTAAAGTGAACGTTTTCCTTTAAACCATATTAATATTTAATATGTTGAATAGCTGGAAAATAATTCAGTTCCCACTTTACCTTTGAGGTTTCTCTGAGTGCAGAATTTACTGATTCCTTTGTGTGGATATGTGTGTTCATTATGCAGTCCTTGTTTGAAATCTGTGCAGAGCCTACAGCCCAGTGCATCCTTAGCAGTCATCTTGCAAAACCAGACAACAGAACAACATAGCGGAAGTGTGTGTGCTGTGTGGAGGGGGATTCAGAGTTAAGAGTGTGTCTCTCGTTTTTTAAGCAGTTTTATGAATATCCAGATGCTTGTTTTATTTATCCCAGGTTATAGGAGGGTGCCCAGTGCTTCAGGGAAGACCTGCCCTCTGAGCACATCTCCAACATCAGCAGCCAGGAAGAGGAAAGATCTTTCAAGTTTCCTTTATTGCCAGTTTAGAAATATCCTGTAGCATCTGCTGGGTTCGATGCTTTCTCGTATCTGTTTGTAAATCTGTTCCAGGGGGCAGCATACACAGAAACAATCATAAGACATGACAGAGAAGCAAGAGCAGGTGGACACTGGTTTTAAACAGTGATGGGGAATTTGTTTCTTGACATGACATGGCCCACAAATAAGCTCACCACATTTCCTCCGTTGACTCCGGTGCAGCTTAAGCCTCACAATTGCTCCTCTGGGCAGAAAAGTTTGTCCCAACTTTTTCCCTGGTTAAAAGTTTTATAGCTAAATGTTTTTATTATATCTGTTTATTTGGTGTGTGTGTGTGTGTGTGTGTGTGTGTGTGTGTGTGTGTGTGTGTGTGTGTGTTCCGTGGCACACTTGTAGAACTCAGGTTGTCAGGCTTGGTAGCAAATACACCTATATACCTGCTGAGCCATCTCAACTACCCTATAGTTTTTATTTTACAATAAAATGTTCACAGCCACGTTGAGCCAGATCTTAGATCTGTTTCCTGCTAAGACACTACCACCTGATCGATAGGCCCCAGCTTTATTATCCCTCATGGTAGCTCAGGCCTTGTGTTGCTGAGGAGGGGTTTCCACAAGCCAGACTTGATTAATTATGTGTCATAAGCAGTAGAGTTGACCATGCTCTAAATCCCCACCCCCTCACTCTAAGTTAACCTGCTTAATCTGGCCCAGGGGATTATGCAGCATCAAATCTGTAAATGCTCTCTGCCATGAGTGTGCCCGTGCATAGGGGAAGACCGGATCTGCAGGTACATTGCTACACGTTCACGGCTTCACTGTCAGAGCCATCCTTTAAAATGGGGAGCTTTGTGCTCACTGTGAAAGACAGAAAGAGTGTGGCCAACCTATTCACTTACTTGTGCGCCTCCATCAGAGTGCATTAAGAAATGCCTTGCACACAAGCGGCTCTTCCCAGCTTTAGACCCTCTGTGCCTTTTATGCCAGCATGGCCAGGCTCTGCCTCTTTCTTCCCCACCCCCCCTCCTCTCCATTTCTTTTGCTCATGCTGCAGATCTTCCTCTCTAGAGAGAATATTTTACTTGAATTCTTTCCCTGAATGTTTATAAGTTCTCACAACTTTTTCTTTTACAATATGTTTAAATGGGAATAATGTATATCTTCAGAATAATTTAATCGGACTTTTAAAGCTTTCGCCTAATTTTAAGTTGAATACTTACAGATTCACCAGAGAAAATAAGTCTCAAAGACATATACCTGTTCTATCAACTTACTGAATTCATCATTAAATAAATGGTTCAGTCTTGGGGCTTGGGATGTGGCTCACATGTTAAGCACACACAACACTCTAGCCTGAGTTCAGATCCAAGCACCCATATCAGGCAGCTCACAACTTCCTATAAATCTGTTTCCAGGGGATGTGACACCTCTGGTCTCTGAGGGTACCTCACTCATGTGGTCATACTCATGTAGAGACATACAATGCACATAATGAAAATAATTCTTAAAAATCCTACCATTAATTTATAATGGTTACCAGGCACTCATCTATAAAACAGTGGACACGATAGTCTATATAATTTCTATAGTTTGCATTAATGTATTAACATGGCATACACAATTATTCCTGCTTGTGAAAAACCGTACATGTGTCCTTCGGGTATAGTAAGGAAGTCACAGGAGACATCCACAGGCAGTGATGTCACAATCCTTAGCTGCAGTGGATGTGAGCCCCCAAAAGGCAGGGCCTGTCCTTTCAGGTGGCTAGCAGAGGGATCTTTCCCGAGAAGGGCTGGGAGCCAGGACTTACTGACCAGGGAATGGAGTTTTTAGTTTTATGTGTTTGAAAACATTCAGCGGCCCGTCTGAGTTGTGGCATGATGTCCAAAGCTCTCCCACCCCAGACTTTCGGTGGCCTCCCACGAAGTGAGCCCTGCAGTGATTGAAATGTGACTTCAAGCTCTTCTTATTTTCTTCATAAAGGGAAATGTCTCTAGAGTGTTTTAGTGCCTGTCTATTCACAGTGAGCGCAACGCGTGAAAACCAACTTCTGCATTGGGAACTTGGGAGAGAAGGGCTGAGAGGAATGGCAGGTGGTTTTGGTTCCAGCAGTAAGCCTGGCTCAACGCAGTGCAGCGCAGCTTCCTCCATGCTGAGGGCTCTACAGACACTCTAGGCTCCAGTCAAGGAGGACTGGAGGTCCTCCGCTAGCCAGGTCCTCTGAGTGGCTGTTAAAATGCTCAGTGTCAACAGGAAAGCTGAGGAGGCTCCTGGTGCTCCACTGAGTGGTAGGGGAAGTCAAAATGGTCCTGGACTCATTGTGAGAAGGGACAACTGAGACTCTGGGAAGGTGCCAGAATTCCTGTGAATCCTCCGAAATTTCAACCCTTAGTGGTGCTGGTGCATCCCAACTCAGCCTCAGAGAGCTGGACCAGGGGAAAAAAGGGATGCACATGGAGGAGGGGGAGCGTCTAAGACCCAATAGTGGCCAGAGACCCACAAAGGACAAGTGTTCCAGAAGCCTGCAGGAACCATGAAGGATGGAAGTAGGGGGAGATGCCTGCAAGGCGTAGACCAACAGTTAGATACAGTTTGCGCATCTCTCCACACGGGGGCACTCGAGCACGTTGGAAGCCCTGTGTATTTCACAGCCTTTGGGGTCAAGGCTCCCCTATCATGGCATCTCAGTGCCAGAATGGGGTGGAACAAGGTTTGGAAAGATTGCTGGCCTCCAAACACTATAGCGTTTCCCTGTATTTACTCATAGACAGGCAGGTTGGAGCCAGGCGTACCCTTGAAAGGCGTTGCTCCTGACACTTGCACTAGGCCAGCACAGGAGTCCTGCTGCCTGTTGTAGACTTGGTCTTCTCTTCTTAAAAAGATCAAAAGAAAATGACTCTATTTTTGAAATCCTACATGGTGGAAGGAAGGTGGGTCCAGGAACAGGTGCCTCCCTGTGCCTGCTCCTTACAGGCCTCCTCCTATGTCCTGCAGCCGCATTCCTACCCTAGGCTCTCGGGTCTTTGCCAAAGTTTACCAAAGCTGGGAGAGCAATACTAGGTGGGAGTCGCTGGGAGGCATGGGAAGGCAGCTGTTTGCTGCCACCCAAAAAGGATGTCATGTGAATGGTGGCCCTGAAACCCCAGGATACCATGACAGAAGGGGTTTCTTTGCTCAGCTTTAGCCTCTTGAAGCACTGGAGCCTCTCTCTTGGGCACTTGGCCCTTGCCAAGCTGGGAGTGCCCCAGCCCTGAACCCTCAGCCACGACCAAACTAGTGTTCTGAGAGTCCTCGGCATCCACCTCCAGCTCCATCAGACTGAAACTCCCCAGGTGCCATCACCAGGCGGGAGCTGGGTACCCCGCTGAGAAGGGAAAGGAGGAGCTGCTAGGGGCCAGGGCGGGGACCAGGAGATGAGCCGGGATGAGCTGGTCTCTAGGTGGTGCCAAATAATGGGGCCTAGACATGTCCCCTCCCTTGGTGTGCCTCTGGTGTCTTGCTTTCCTTCCATCTCTTTGGTGAGGCCGAACGTGGCGGTGGAGAGGACTTAAAAAAAAATAGCAAAGCAGAAAGAGAAAGCGATCACTCCGACCCCTGGCTTCCGCGCCGCCGGGGAGGGGGCGGAGAAGCTGAGCCAGGCAGAGTCGCTCAGCACCCAGGCGACTCGCGAGTGGCGCGGAGCGGCCGGGCTCGCCTTTTTTCTTCTTTCCCCACCGCCTCCCTTTCCCCCCTTCTCTCTTTTCTGCTGGAGGGGGTGGGGAGAGGGAAGAGAGATAGAGAAAGGAAAATTTTTTTCCAAGCATCCGAGCCAGTGAGCCAGCTCGCGGCGGCCCATGGCTTCGCTGTACCAAAGGTTCACCGGCAAGATCAACACCTCGCGCTCCTTTCCGGCGCCCCCGGAGGCCAGTCGCCTCCTGGGTGGCCAGGGGCCGGAGGAGGACGCGGGCCCGAAGCCCCTAGGGCCGCAGGCGCAGGCGGCGGCGCCCCGGGAGCGCGGTGGTGCGGGTGGCCGGCCCCGGTTCCAGTACCAGGCGCGGAGCGACTGTGACGAGGAGGACGTAAGAGCATCGCGGTGGGTGGGTGGGTTGGTGGCGGTGGAGGGGGCTTCGGCGAGAGGCATGGGCCTAGCGACTCCTGGGGGCTCTCTGGGTCCCCTGTTTCTCTCTTCCCGTTCCCCCCCGCTGTGCCGGAGCGCGCTTAGACACTCTCCTTGGCTCCTGGTCTCAGTCACCATGGTCCAGAGCAGGTCTCTGTGGTGGTAGCGAGGAGTTGGAGGCTGGAGCAGTCAGGGTTTGGAGCTGCGCCTGCTGGGATGTGGACTATGCGTGGAATTCACTGGATTCGTGGATGTCTGTTTGCAACCACAGCCTGCTGTGGCTCCCAAGGAGGGAATTTGATCTCTGTGTGCTTGGAGTTGTGTTTTATGTTTATTTTCTTGCTTTGAGGCTCAGGGAACAGCTAGCCCAGATTCCTTTTCCCGTCCTTCCACTTGTCACTGCAACTATACAAGGTGGCCCTCCTCTCCACTCTGCCCCCTTCCCCTTTTCACTGTCCCCAGACACCTTCTCTCCCAAGGATTATACCGTGTGTTGTTCTTTTCCAGGAAAAAAAAAAAGTCGTAGGTTCAGAGTCCTGGCCTCTGACCCAGGCCCAATACTGGTTTCCCTACTAAGTACCAGATGTGCTAATTTGGGCTACAAGCCCATGGTCCAGCAACTCTACTTGGGCCATGCTTCTTCCTTTAGAAGTTCTTGGAGTGGTCTCTAACTCTTGAGACTGGATGTCTGGGCTTCAGAGGCTGAATTTTCAAATCAACCTAGTAATCAAGAGCAGAGTGCCTTCCAGTGGCTCCAGAGATGAAATGGGTTGACCTTCCAGCAGGTTGGTGCCATGAGGACTTTCAGGGAGGGAGAGCTTTTATTGAGACCTGGAGACAACTCCCTGGGGAGCCCTGAGGCAGACAGGTCTGGCTTGGCTGGTGCAGCTTTAGAGAAAGGTGTGTAGTGCCTGAGGAGTTGCTGGGATCCCTTTGCAGTGCAGTTCTGCAGCACCCGTGTCTTTGCACCAGCCTCTTAGCCCTCCTCACCCTCTCAGAGCAGCCCATTGCCCTGAAGGGAACAGGAGGTGTGACCTCAAGACCTATAGGGTCTGGAGTAATAAGACTTCAGTGCTTAGTAATTTTTGGTGCAATAGATGTGCGTGGAGGGACAGGACTTCGATGGGGCAGGGGTTTCTTAATTGCCAGATCTTACGAAACCAGTGAGGCCATGCTACTGTTAATAGTGGGTTTTGTTTTGTTCTGTAAGACATAGGGACTGACAGCCACAGAGGTGACAGGAGTTGGAGGGAAGCCCACAGACCCCAGCCAGGCATCATATACCTTTCTCTATGGTCATTTCCACATTCCCTGGTTAGAAAGATACCAAAGACTAGTGTCCCTCATTCCAGTGGGCCAGTCTGGAGGAAAGAGGACAAATTCTTTTGACATCTGGTTCAAAGAACTAGAATTCCTTGAGGAGGGCATCAAACAATGATGAATTCTGGAGGATTCTATTTACTTAGGGTCCTGGGGACATAACTTGGTTGCAATGCAGGCAGGAAATCTGGCTTAAAAGCTTTGGATTATGGATCGGAATGAGCTTGTTCTGCTAAGCAGGCTCTAGATGTCGCTAGGAGAAAGGACAGGCAGGGCTGGAAGCAGCAGCTGGTCTCCGCCCATCTGGATTGGGTTTGTTTGTTTGCTTCTTAGATCTTAGCTGGGAGCATGCATATCCAGAACTGCTGCGCAGATAAGCCCAAGTCTGAGGTCAGCAGCAGATCAGGGATACTGAATCAGTGGGACATGTCCACTGTGAGAACTCTGAAGGGGGCTTTCTCAAACTCGGATTCGTCAAGTCCTGGCACTGTGTATCCTGCAAAATACAGAAATGTGTGTTTGCATGGACCCACGCACATGGGCATTGGTCAAGTGTGTTTGTTATACCAGGGCATATATATTTTTCCATTATTGCATCATAATAAGCAATACTCTTCCTATAAAGTAGAGGTTGTGTGGGGTGAAGAACATAAGAGTTGTTCATCAGGAGCTTTATAGGTAATACAACTGTTATGTGGAGAATTCATGATATAAGAGTAGATTTTAGCTGCTCTTACTACAAAACTAGCCATGTGAGGTGGTGGGAATGTTCATTTACATACTCATCAATTTTGAAAGTCTCTTAAAACAAAACAAAACTTCCTTTTTTAACTTGTCAAAACATTTACCAAAAGACAGATGCACAAATCAAACCTTTTTTCTTCCAAGAACAGAGATTGCAGTTTCCTTGCAATAAAAGGTAACTGGTAATGTTATTGGGTTTAAAAACTGCTAAGCATGTCTATCTCATGTTATTTTTTAATCAAGTACAAAGCAGAGGGAGAGGGAGAGAGAAAGAGACAGAAAAACAGACAGACACACAGACAGAGGAGACAGAGAACCTTCCCCACGGGAGCTATAGGAACCTCACCGGTCCCTCTGGAGCTGTCCAAGGTTCTGAACGCTCTCTTTCCATTAGCTCATAGAAAATCTCCACCACTTGTGTCTGAGTGAGCAGTCTGAATACAAGACTGGTGACCTCATCACAAGTTTATGTTCTACCAGTCAAGGCATAGCTGTTGCAATATTCAGTGTCTTAATTTTTTTCTCTTGCTTAGATAAAACACTGATCCTTGAGATTCTCCTACATCAATCATTAATCAAGAAAATGTCATACAGAAGTGCCTAGGGGCCAATCTTGCAGATGTCTTTTTCTCAATTGATATTCTTTGTCTCAGATGACCCAAACTTGTATCCAGATGACCCCAAAAAAAGAAAAAGAAAAAAACCAACCAGCATATACAGAAACAGCTACACAGTCCTGGCTGGTCATCTGATGCTGGTAAATGACATAACTTTAATAACACATTAGGCTTTACATATCTTGTGCTTAGACCTAGAGATGGATATTAAAAAGTAGTAATATAGTGTAGAAACAATTATGAAGACTGAGAGAAGGCTCAGTGAATAAAGAGCTTGCCATTCCAGCGTGAAGACCTGAGTTCACACCCCTGAACACACGTAAAAGTCTACCCTGGTAGAATAGTGGTCCTATAGAGAGATAGGAGGTAGAGTCAGGAGAATGTCCAGAAGCTTTTGGGCCAGCTAGTCCAGTGTGTGCAATGGCAAACAATGACAGACTCTGCCTCACATAAGGTGGAAAGAGATGACTAACACCTAAGGCTGTTCTCTGGCCTCCACAGAAGCACTGTGGTACTCCCCTGTTTTCTTTTGGTCTCTGCCTCTGTTTCTCTCTCACTTTTTTAAAAAGTAAAACAAACAAAAAGAAAAAGAAAAAGCCGGGCGTTGGTGGTGTACACCTTTAATCCCAGCACTTGGGAGGCAGAGGCAGGCAGATCTCTTTGAGTTCAAGGCCAGCCTGGTCTCCAGATCCAGTGCCAGGATAGGCTCCAAAGCTATACAGAGAAACCCTGTCTCGAAAAACAACAACAAAAAAAAACCCAAACATATCAGTGTATGGCTGAGAAAAATGTAACTTCCATGAAATTTAAGGTACTTTACAAAGACTGATCCAGATAAAAATCTAACAAAGTCTGTACAGAACACTCCTACAGTAAAGGTAAAGGGCTAGTGATGAGCTAAGAAGATATCACCCAAGTGCAGATAATGTGAAACTCTCCATGACCAATGACCTGTTTGTCAGCTGTGCAGGTCCACAGATGCCTCTTTGGACTGTGTCATGGTTGATCACAATTGCTGAATTGATGGGATCTGGGATCACCTGGGAACAGGCCACTGGGCACGCTGGTAGGGGATTATTCTGATTTGGGTTAATTTAGTTGAGGAAGGAAGATCCACCCACCATGGACAGCACCATTCCCTGGGCTGGAATCATGGAGTATAGAAAAAGGAGAAATGAACTGAGCACCCGCCTTCAACAGTCTGAAACCTGACTGTGGGCAGACTCCCTGTGACAATCTGTATATCTCAAACTCCTGCTGCCATGACTTCTCTGCCATGATAGACTGTACTCTGAAAATGTGAAAATCAACCTTCTCTACTGGAAATTGCTTTTGTCAAGGTGTTCCACCACAGTGACAAGAAAAGAAACTAAGATAGTGAGGCTGTCCTAAGAATTAGAAATAAACCCACAGGGTCTTTAGTTTTAGTCAGTTTCTTTATAAAATTTGCATTTATTTAAACAAAGCCAATTAGTTGGGCAACCACTTTGAAGAACCAGTAGTCGCTTTTATTTAGAACTCATGGTGTAGAGTTAGAAATAAGTTGACTATAAAAAGCTGCTGAAAGTGGCTTTTAGTGAAATGTTGTGACTTGCTCTTGGAATCAACTGTGACTCCTTGTAAAATATCAGCTTTTGTCAGTTCTGTATTTGAACATACTGCTACAGTGGTCCTTCTGTCAAGGGTACATAGCCACTTCTGCTTTCTTCATCTTTGGTGACTCACATTCTCCTAATGATATTAATATGTGGATGGCCTGATTTTAAAACCTCAAACAGGCCAAAGCTGAGAGCCACTGATAAACCACTGCCCGTGATGTCAGTCAGCCTGACAGATCCTAGCTCTCCGTCCTGCGTGTTGCTTTTGCTCTCAGCTCATCTTCTTTTTCTCTACCCTGATCCTTCAGTGGGGTGACATCACGTGTCCTTGGGATTTATTAGTTTTGTTACTGGCTTCTTAAGCAGCTTGCTACCACAAAGATATCCTATGATACCCTGATATCTTCAGGGTATATCCTATGATATACCCTTAAACTTTTTTTCACCAGTGTTCAGTGACTTTTAAATTTTAATTGCACATTATTTTCCTAACATGATAAAGAAAAGGCTAAACATTTTGTTGGCTTCTCCTTCCCAGAACCTTCCTCATCACTGCATTGGCAGTGCCTAGAATACCCACCCCCAGAATGGGTGTGGGGAATAAGGGAGTCATTTGGAGCTGTGCCTAAGGAGGCACCCAGTGCTGTGGTGAGCCTTTAATCTCACATCAGTGGTACCTGCTGGGCAGATGCTCTGGGTACAGTAGAGATGCTCACTGAGCCCAGCAGCTGCAGGGACAACTTACTGTTATTACCTTCTACAGACAATTAAGGCTGGCTTCCAGAGTCTTCCCCTACCTTGGCATGCTTCCCAACCCCATCTACAACTTCTCATACAAGAGCCTTGATACTAGCTCTAGTTTCCATCCTCAACGGTCCTCTTTGCCTCATCTTACTCAGTGGTAGATTTGTACTCTGTGTCATTGCCGTGTTTACTACACAACCTGCACATGGTATGTCACAGGTGTGCTGTTGACCTCTTGATATGATGTCCATGCCATCAGATAATTTCTCCTTTGTCTTTGTGCCATCCTAACTTTCGTTCAAGATGACAGTCCTTCTTCTCTTCAAAGCTTTGAGCCTTGGGCTTTTTTACGGTACCATCCATAAGAATTCTCTGTCTCTCCCTCCATCTTCCTGCTCCCCTTGATCCCTTTCTGATCTCAGCCTTAGTTCTCTGGTAAATCCTCTCCTCCTTCTCCTACCCTTTAAAGTTTGGGTCTCTGGTGTTCTATTCATCCCCCTTCATGCTTTCTTCACCTTTGTGCAAAGGGAACACAGTGCAGTGCCTGCTGTGCCTCCTGCCAGAAGACTTTGAAAATAGCTTTGTTACTCGGGACGAGCCTCTCTGAAGATAATTTGTTTCTACATTATTTGTGTGTGTGGGGGGGGGAGTAGTCAGTTCTAGAATTGAAGGCCTGTGGGATAGCCAGCATGATCACTCTGCCAGGCTCTTGTAAGACATGGCAATAGCTCTGCAGATTATAACAAAGCATCTGCATGAATAGGTCACTAATTCCAATTGGAACTCAGCAAAAACACATGAACCACATTCTCCAGTGTCCAGGTTCCTTTCTTGTCTAAGATTTTCACTAGATGAACTTAGAATCTCCCTGTCACACTACCTCATAGCTCACTGCTAGACATAATAGTTTTTTATTTCAAAATATTTTCAAAATCTAAATTTCATATTATTATCGCAGACTGTATTTAACACTAGTGTTTAGGTAAAGTCAATGGTCACCTAGCCTCACTATAAATTCTTTCAATCAAAACTGGACAGAGTCCATGCTATGTATATAGCAAAGACATGTAAAGTTCTTCCCCCTGAGAACAGTGGATGAGGTCACAGGAAGTTGAAGATGCTACCAGACAGTAGCACATTGCTCTGCACAGAGAAGCAGTGCCAGCAAAATGGAGAGTAGAGCCAAAAACAGCATCAAACCTGCCTCACCTCTGCCCTGCACCTGCAAGCCTCAGCAGCACCACCCCTGTCTCATGTCACCTGCACGGCTGCCTTGACCTGGGAGGAAAACCAGGACAGGGAAGCGATCTTTGCACTTGCAGCATTAACAAGAACACGCTGCCCTGGCTTGTTATCAGGCAGGTCAGTTGTTAACTGTGAACCACAGCAAACACATTTTGACATGTTAACAAGCTTTTGCTCTTTAAAACAAGCAAAAAACAAAAACGTGCCTGTGAGGCAGGAATGCGATCTCTTCCCAAGGGATGTGAGCTGTTGGCAGTAAGGGATTTTGAGGTAGTTATGAAAGCCAAATTTACACGGCATTCTGGTTTTTTTTTTTTTTTAATTGCTGCCAGCACACATTTCCAAATTTTACATGGATCTGTTACCTACAGGCTAAGGAGATCCCTTGGGAGTACTAGAATTTCATAATATTAATTTTGTGTTACTGGTGTTGGCTTATTTTCCCATATGAGATGAAACTTCTTGTATCACTAGTGGGGAAGGATTGTTTACAGAAGCTGGCCCTAGTGGCCTTTTTTCCTTCCATAAAGTAGAACTTCTTTATATCTTACCCAAAGCCTTTTATCCTTTATAGTGGAATTGATGAATGAGTTTAATTTTTGTGAGCAACTGGCAGGAGTTACTGAGTGAGATGTACATGCTGATTGTACCCGACCCCGCTCCTTTTAATTACTCTGATGGTAATAATGCATTAATCAAGTGCTGGAGAAGTGCTTCCCCCCCTCGATGTGCGATATTGATCCCCTTGTGCAATGCTGCCTATAAAAATAATAATCCCGTGATCCTTTTAAAATTAAACTCTGGTTAATAAATTGAATGTTAGGGGTGCAGGGGGACCTGCGTGCCATGTCATGGTTTTCTTCCATCTCAAGCTTATTGATTTGATTTTATAGAGATGTAAAACACGCGTGCCCTTTCCCAGGAACAGCTTTTGCAACACTTTCCTTAAAATTAGGTCCAGCCTTCTGAACTTATTTGGGGTGGATCTGTTTTTTTTTTTTTTTTTTTTTTTTTTTTTATTGATAACCTCTCTAGTTTTACAAATGACTAGACTACAGTGCAATCAAGTAGATGACACCAGACAAATCACACAGGTTTCTGGACTCCTTGTCTCATTCTTTTCTTCCCTGTATATGTCACTGCAGCTAAGTTGGGAAATCAACTTAATTGTGTCACTGAGTTAGAAATGGGGGCTGGAGAAATGGCTCAGTGGTTAAGAGCATTTGCTGCTCTTCCAAAGGAGCTGAGTTTGATCCCTAGCAAACACCTGCAACTCCTTCTCCAAGGAATCTGATGCCCCCTTCTGGCTTCTACAGGTATCCTCATGCATGTGTCATACAGACACACATACATGTTTGAAAATATATGGACATAAAAGCCGGGCATTGGTGGCACACGCCTTTAATCCCAGCACTCGGGAGGCAGAGACAGGCAGAACTCTGTGAGTTCGAGGCCAACCTGGACTACAGAGCAAGTTCCAGGACAGACTCTAAAGCTACAGAAACCCTGTCTTGAAACACACGTGCGCGCGCGCGCATGCGCGCACACACACACACACACACACACACACACACACACACACACAAATATTTTGATTGTGGTGGTTATACTGTTTGCCAGGGGAGCAGAGAGGGGCAGCTTTGCTGTACTGCTGTAAGATTCACCCCTTTTCCTCAGTTTTCCTTTTGTGCAGGATAAACAGCTTTATGTTTTCTAGTATCACTCATATGCGCTTCTAGCCTAGCAAGAGGTCATTTTTGTTCCATGATGGTGAACATTCAAGCAGACACACACACACACACACACACACACACACACACACAGGAAAGCTGGACTTCTATAAGACCTCTGAGATGCAGAAGTGAGGGTACAGGTGTGCAGGGATGACTGGTTCTCTGAACTCGCAGAGGCTTAGTTGTTGTTGTAGAGCTCTCTGCAGGCCCTGGGCATGGCTGGCAAAGAAATTGGGTAACATGGTACAAAAGAGGGGGAATCCCGTGTTTCCAGATACAAGGCCTCTTAGCTCCCAAACAGCTTCTATCTCTGGCAGAAGCACAAAAACTTAGCCAATACTGGGTGAGCCTACAAACAACCTGCAGATGTCCGGAAGTCAGAAAAGTCACCCTGGCTATAAGCCTACTGGGAATGAAAAATAGAAACACACACACACTCATTTATTTTAATCCAAGTGAAACCTATATTTTTAAGATCATTAAAGCCACTGTAGAAATCAATTTTTAATCTTCTTTAGTGGTTAGATTGCATGTTGGCATCAGCATTTACCTTAGATAAGTTTGGCCAATTTTTAATATAATGCCAATTTTTTAAAAAGTGAAATAAAAGATGTAGGTTCCAGTCCCAACTGAGAATTGAGAAAGTGGATTTTTTTCTGTCTCCTGCTCTTCACCATTGTGGGAAGTTTTATAGACAGAGCAAATGGGACAAGCACAGCAGCTTTCAAATAGCAGTGGGCGTCTTGCTGTGTTACCCACAATATATGAGTCTAGCTTCATAAACCATTCTGCAGGAAATGCACAATGTATGCACCTAACTTTAATTTATATGCACTACATACTATGTACACAATGTCTCTGGCCTCCTTTGTCCACTCTACATAATAGACATAATTTGTGAAAGAATAGCTCTCAGGTGACATCAATCAGAAGGAATGCAGGAATGGAGGAGGGCTGTGGCAAGCACTTAGAATCAGAGACCCTTACTAAGCCAGGGGGTTGGATGATGAGACATGGGAACGGAAGAAAGTGTAGAGCCTCTGACAAAAGCTCGGAGAACAATGTCTGGTTTGGTGTGCCTCCCTGTCAGTCAGTCTGTCTAGAAGGCAGTGGTGTTGCAGACTATGCTACTCAGATAGGTTCTGCCTTTATTCTGAGATGCATGTTGATGACATCACAGTCTAGCTAGACTGAGTGGGCTTCAGCAGAGGACAAGTGGCTTTCTTCTATGTGGCAGGTCATCCTTTATTTCTTGGCCCTGGTAGGTTCTGTCATGATGGGCTTGTGGGTGCACAGAATTGCTCTCTGAAATTAATAAATATATACATATATGTGTGTGTGCCTGGTGTCAGAAGAGGTCAGAAGGCATAGATCCCCTGTTGTCACAGACAGTTGTGAACTGCCATGTAGGTTCTGGGAATTGAACCCTGGTCCTCTATAGGAACAGTCAGTGCTCTTAACTCTCTAGCCCCCTCTCTGAATTTTAAGGGCAAGTACCTCCTGTCCTGTATCTCACAGTGTATCTCTGATATACTGACGTGGAAATTGCCCACAGGAAGGCAGCAGAGACTGCAGTGCTGGGGCACATGGGCCTCATCGCTCCTTTCTCAGTGGAGGAACAGAAGGGTTCTAGAGCCTGTGTCAGGTGTGTGGGGAGCTGGTGGGTCACAGGGGCAAGACCAGGCCTCCAGGTTGACAAGAGTGCATGGCAGCTCCTAAATGTCTGTAATGGTTCATTAGGAATGTGGCCTCCAAGAGCCTTGAGTGGAGGCAGCAACAGAGCCTGAGGCAGGCCCTCAGGGTTGAAATTTCTGGAATGGAAAAATTCAATTACCTTGTCCAAGCACTTGGCATTGTTTCTTGTCTCCGTGATACATGGATTTGGACCAAGGCTGTTTTCAGCTAAGAAGGTGAAGGTTTTGTGCTTCATCTGAACATTTCCCTTCAACACAATCCCTTCTCCCCAGTTACCGCCGTGCCCGGGAATGTTTAATTTCTACTCTGTATGTGGAAAGAACACTTGGGGAGTCTCTCCGTTATTTCCAAAATTTTAGCTCTTCTGAAAGGATGGGAAATTCAACCCCATCTCTTCCCCCTCACTGGCTATCTATTAAAGGAGGGGATGTCGGGGAAGGCAGGGCACTGTTTCTATAGAAACCAAGCTGCAGGTACAGCAGGGCCTCTGGCTTCTGTGTTGGGCAGCTGGCCTTACTGAATGCAAAATCACCCACATTATTCCTCATTGCGTCTTCTGGATTTGTTTAGCTGATGTCAATCAGCATGGGACAGGAGGCACCTCGGCAGAAGCGTGAGGACACCCCTCCCCCCCCCACACTCACCAGTGACCCCAAACTCAACGCTTTCTTTTCACTACATCAGAGAAATTAGCATCTTGCGCTCTGGACTTCTGCAGTGCAGGGGTTCATCCCAGAGTCCCGGGATGTAAGAAGGGCTTAAGTGTCACTGGCAGTCTCTCTGTATTAACACCCCCTGCCTGGTACCTGCTTAAACAGATAAAGGTTTCAACTCTGTTCAGGGAGTGTCCTTCCATTCCCCAAGTCCAGTCCACAGTCGGCTTCCTTGGGTCCTGCCTGATCCTGGCGGAAGGGCCTGCTTCAAGAGCCCTACATAATTAGAGCCACCTGTAAGGCCAGGCCCACCACAGGCAAGGCACCTAGTCTCTCTCAGAGCCAGGACCTGCAGGTGTGACATGGTCTGTCCTTTGATAGTATCTGGCTCAGTGGCTCTCACTCTACCAAAAACCTTCTCATTGGTTCATCTACCAACCCCTTCACCCGGACCTCCCCACACACCGCCACCAAACACCTTTATCCACCTGGCTGCTCCCACAGGCAGAGACCCAAGTTTCTTCTAAGATCACTTTCTCAAGAACTCCAGCCCATGCTCCCTGGTGAGAACTGGAGCCCAACCCACGTGCTATGCCCAGGATTCCCCACCCACTATGGTTTGGTCTTCCCTTGACACATTGTTTAACACTTTCTGATACATTCGTTATACAATATACTTATTATGCCACTTTTCATTTTCTATTGCCCATTGTCAGAATCATGGCTGAACTGGGAATAAGGACTTTGGCCTGTTTTGTTATCAAACACACGTAATGCCTGAGGGATTAGTCTGTTTGTGAAGTGACTGAGTGATGGTAGCAGAGCTGGGTTGCCTCTGATCCCTTCTACCTGAACAAGCCTGCTTTCTTTAATCCTAGTTTTGCCAATTTGTTGTTGTTGTTTATGGTTTCTTTTCAAATATAATGCTGGGATTTACTCCCAAGTCTGAAGCATACTAGCTACACTGGTGTGTTGAGCTATCATGTTAAAATTGAGAGCTAGCAAACATGTTAAAATTGAAAGCATTCTAAAGCAAAGTTCTTGAACTTTTCCTATGGCCTCTTCACAGTGGCTGAAAGGGAATTCTCTTTCGAATCCTACACTGTTGGGGTAAGCAGAGGTTCTTTTTGACCGCTCATCCTAAGAGAACAGATAGGCAAGTGGTTATTAGAAAAACAGCAGCATGGGGACTGGAGTGATGGCTCAGCAGTTAAGAGAGGCACTGCTTGCTCTTCCAGAGGACTCGGGTTTGGTTTCCAGAACCCACACTGGGTGCCTCATAGCGGCCTTTAACTCCAATTCCAGGTGATCGGGTGCCCTCTTCAGGCCGCCATGGGCATAGCACTCATGTATACCTACACATACACATGAACACATACATCATACATACAATTACATTTTTTTCATCTTAAAAAAGATAATAGCAGAACGTATTTTTATAGAGTCAGCATTTAGCTTTTGCAATGTCCTGTATTGTTTTAATAAGTTTGATAAATATGAATTCAATTAAAATAGTCTCCAACCATTTTGCTGATTCTTTTTTGTTGTTGTTATTGGAGAATAGAAGTTAAGAGTTAAGAGTTCCACAAAGGAAAGTGATTCCTATAAGAACGGCATGGTAGTGAGTCACTTTGATCAAAATTTTGCATCACCTAACTCAATGTAATTGAAAAGGGGGAAAAAACACAGCTTCTTTTTCTATGATCACATCTTTATCTGACAGGTGGGAAATCAAATAAGAGTATTTTTGAACCCTGCATCTTTAGAGGGAAACTCAAATTCCCAGACCAAATGCAATGTTTCTGCCAGAAAAAAAAACTGTTTCTGGGTTCTGTAATCTCTCTGAAATTGCCTGGGGCTCTCTGGCTGTGCATAGCACCCATTTCTATGATAATGTAATCAGATCAGTCTTAAAAGATGGAGGGGGAGCAGGCAGCATGACCTTTACCTGCAGAACTTGGACACCTACCCCTCAGGCAATGTCATGGCTGCAAGAAACCAAAATGTGTAGGACAAAGGCCTGTAGCTGCTGGACAAGGTTGGGTGAGGTATAGGTTTTGGATGCTTACATATTTACCCTCCTTACAGTGAGCAGTGTTCAGCCCTGGATAGCTGAACCAAAGCCTTCCCTGTGAAGTCAAGACATGTCAGACAGTGTGCTAAACAAGTAACAATGCCTTGAGGACAAACCATGTCCTTCATCTAAAGATGCATTGCCATTAGTGACAAATTTTAGAAGTTTCCCAAGTATCCTAGTGCCCAGCTTTATAAACTGTGAGACTCATCACTGGTTTGAGGTCATTTAACTCCATGTGGAGGTCATGGAAGTTTGGCAATACTGACAGGTCTCTGAATTTGTAACAACCAAGAGGTCATTCAAATGTAAAGACGAAAGGAGCCAGAGGTGTTTCCAGGACCTGCTGTTGTGTCCCTTGACTTCACAGCAGCCTTGATCCTGAGCTCATTTTTTGTATCATACACTTATGCAAAGTGATGCTCTCTGCATAGATAATTATAAAATTAAAATATCAATCAACTCTGAAAAGTACTGAAGATGCTCTGTGTCCCAAAGAATTAAATATTTAGCCAAGATTTAATTATTTATATAAAATAAACAAGCAACCCATGTCATTAATATGCAAATTTATTTTCACTGTTCATAAATGATGAAGTTACATGTATACCAGAGACTTGTGTAAAGATAAATTTCTCTGACTTATCACCAGTAAATGTTATATTTGAAT
Organism: Cricetulus griseus; assembly: GCF_003668045.3. Lineage (NCBI taxonomy): Eukaryota > Metazoa > Chordata > Mammalia > Rodentia > Cricetidae > Cricetulus > Cricetulus griseus. The sequence continues at coordinate 95,502,140 of NC_048601.1, read as the reverse complement.
ACCTATTTTATATTCCTGTATACCTGGGGTTGCATACAAATTTTCTTAGGGAAAAGAGGTTATGAAAGGACAAAATTGAGGAACCCCACCTTAGTGCATGGTGTTGGTGGAGCATCTGAAAAGCCACTGAGTGCCACCAGAGATGTTTCAGCCTGGCTTTCTGTTGCTGAGATGACTTGAGACCCCTTGTGTATCCAGAGGGCAGCCAGCCACCAGCAGAGATGTCAAGCACAAGCCCCACAAAGCTGACCCTCTGTTGCAGTCCTGTTTGTCCCCATGGGCCCATCAACACCCATGCAGGGAGCGAAAGTCTCAAGATGGTATACTGTGAGGCCAATTTCTGGCTATCACTTCCAGTCTCTGGATGTGGACCACAGGCACCTCCAGTGTAGGCAGGCCAATGACCTTGCAAGGAGGGTCAGGATTGAATGAGTCAGAGGTTGAGGAAGAGGCAAAAGAATGGTGGATAATCCAGGAAGGCTCTCTTGAGGGAAACCTCAGAGGGGATGGACGACTATAAACACACCTTGCAAAGAGACATGGGGTATGGATGACTTCCTGGGCTGGTGGGCTGGTAGAATGTGTAGTCCTAGCATTCATCCTGGGCTGCAGGGAAGGCCCAGTGTGCCCGTGAGAACAGCTGTGCTCAGCATTATGTATAAGCCATGAAGTCCACTTTAACCAGCACCCAACACAGATCCTAGACTGTAATTTGGAGTCTTGGCTTTAAAGTACTGTTCTGTTTTGAGTCCCAGGGTTCCCAATGAGAGCAAGCGGAGAAGGGCAGGACACACAGCTGACAGAATGTTGCCCCCACCCCAAAGCAATTGTGTTCTTTAAATATTTTACTTGAATGTGCAATTTCAGACAAAGAAGGGGTTTGAGAATTGAATGAGCTCTGCTGGCGGAGCAGCCACTTATTCTGTGAACTCTGAGATATCCAGCAGGCTTGTGTGATGAGATGTTCTCATTACAGCTTAGAAAGGAACTGCATGGAGAAAGGAATCAAGCCTGTACCAATACTGCCATTAGTGTTGGCAAGACTAGCCCTTGTTTGTTGGTTGACTCAAAGGCCCACAGAGAGAGGAAAGCACAGTGGCACTGCCTGCTCCAGGCTATGACCTGTGAGCTTGGATGCCAGTTCGGCATCACTCCTTATTCAAGGGCTTCAGCATTCTTACTTGTAATATGGGAAACAATTGCCCTTGGCATGCCACAGACTGATGGGATACTGTTGTGACATCCTTTTGATCAGACCCAGCTGTTGCTGCAAAGGGCAGAGAACTGAATGGCTGCAGGTCACAGCTGGCTTAGGGCTAGAAATGCCACAGGTGCAGGTGGTTGGGTTGGTGCTGATGCTGTGACCATTCCCATATGAAGCCAGCCATGGGTCTCAAGGGAAGAAGGAAGGGAGAAATGAAAGTAGGTCATTTCCTTTCAACTGAAATAAGTTTCTCCTTGCCCATTACGCCACAGGGAACAGAGGGGTACCTCCCAGTAATAACCAACCATAAGTCATTACTGTGCCCGTGACACAAAATGGGAGCTCTATTAGCAGAAGAAATGCCATGCACTGAGGGACACAGTCCCCAAGCCAAGGGAAGCACATGAACACCGTACGACCAACGGAGAAGGAAGTCGTGGGATGGAGTTCTTGAACCCAGTTAAAACATGAACCCCTTTAGAGTCAGTGGACTCCAAGCACTGGGGCCCCTCTTCTGTCTTAGGAGTCTGAACTCTTGCCAATAAACTTTACTTTCCCTGGATTTTTCTGTCTTTTAATTCCTTAGTCAGCAGAGGAGAAGAACCCATACCGTAGCAGGAAAAATGAGCTTATATAATTTAATGCTCAGGATAATTGAGGGGCTTTTGTTATGACACTGTTGGATGATTACATGCCCTCCTGCCCCAGTTTCTTTGAGTGTGACTCTGTGCCCATGCCACCCCTGTTGGGGGTCATCAAGGAGACATGGTAAACACAGTGACAAAAGTTTCTTTCCCCATCTATATTCATATATTGACATCCAGACCAAATTATGGGATATAGGATGGAGCATTTGGAAAGTAATTAGATTGCGAGGATGGGGCCTGATGAATGGGATTGGAACCCTTATGACAGAGTGTACTAGCTCTCCATCTTCCTGGTAGGAAACATTTGGAAGCCACAGTTTATACCCTAGCACAGGGCCCTCCCCACAGCCTGACCACACTGACTATGACCTCAGCTCCAATCTGTGAGAAGTCGGTTTCTATGGTCTCTGGTACCAACCTGAGTTTCACTCCTCTCTCTCAGGGATGAGGACGGCCATCCTACCTTGACTGACTCTGCTTCCCTGACATAGAAGGTGCAGCCCAGCTGTCTTCCCTGGACCAGGGTGAAGCACAGGCAGCATAGATGTGTGCTGAGACACTTGCTCTCTCTCTCCCAGGAGCTGTCACAGTGTCTGAGCCTGCTCACTTCAGATGACTTACCAGACAACATGTCAAAGAAGGCAAGAACAAGAGAGGACAACACAGCAGCACAATGGAAATGGACACAAAATTGTGTTAGTCAGATCTTTTGAGGATTTTTCTGCAAGCTCACAGCTGTCAGGATGAAACACTATGAATTTGAAACCTTAGTGAGTCAGGCATAAGAGAGTGTTGTGTGGTTTTCTCAGGGACAGGTGAACAGATGTCTGTTTATCCCAAATGGAGCACCCACAAAATACCTAATAAAAACTTTGACTTAGTGAAACATCAAGTTTGTAGGGGTTACTTACAGAGGTATGGGTGAGGGGTTACTTACAGAAACATGGATGACTCAAAGGCAGCAATGTCACCAAAAAGCCACCCCAGCCTGAGTGACAACTCACCAAACCTGCATGTCTGGGACTCCCTGCGTGTCTTGCAGGTATCTGGGTTAGTCTAGGAGAGTCTTCTCTCCGCAGCAATGATTTTTGCTTAGCTAACCTTGGGAGGGGCCTTGTGAGTCTTGTAATTTTTAGGAGCTTCCTGGGACTGCTTTGTGTTTCCTTTCTAAGCCTTGAAAGGATGTTTAAGGAAGAACTGTCAACAAACCAAATGGTACATGGTTTATAAAGATCTAGCAGTTGGTGCTGTTGGCTAAAACATTCAGGGACTGTGTGAATGTTCTGGAGGTTCCCACATGACCTGAGAGCCACTTACCTCTCAGGAGCCTAGATGCAGTCAGTGTGACAAAGAAACTCAACTTGTACAACCCACCCTGGTGACACCCAGGGTCACCTACTTATATTTCTCAGGCAGGGATTCTCACGGCCTTCTAATCTCAAGCATTTAGGAATAGGAGTGTCTACCTCAAGAGGAGAGGTCATGTTTTTGTTAAGGAAGAGAAAGCCTTCTCTGTGAGGCAAGGTGCAGATTTGAATGCAGTGGGCCAGAGGGAAGAGATGGGAATTTTAGTAGCTCTTTAATAGACAGGAAGGTATGGATGCTTCCTGAATTTTCTGCTAGTTCCTCATTGCCACCAAAGCACATCTGACCGTTCAGAGTAGTCACCACTGCTGGCATTCTTCCTAGTTTTTCTGGCTCCAGCTCTGGCCTCTGCTCAGAGCATAGAGTTCAAATAAACTCTGTTGATGAGAAGAATATAAGATTTCACTTCAAAAAATACAATTATGAAGAGCCTCATCTAATCTAATTCATGAGCATCCGTAGTGTGTGCATATAATCAACTGTCAGCTTTGCAGTTCCGTCCAAGCAAGATTGGGTCCATGCTAGTGGAGAGCTTAGGGGAAACTGCTGGGGCAGTTGCTAAGCTGTCCTTTGAAAATTTGTACACAGGCTGGGGAGATGTCTTAGTTGATAAGGTCTAGGAGAGTAAAGAGAGTTGTCTTGCAAACATGTGGGCCTGAGTTTGATCTCCAAGGCCTACATTAAAAGATAGACATGGGGCTGGACAGAGCCTGGATCTCACTGGCCCATCAGCCTAGCTTCAGCAGTGAGCTTGAGCCAGTGAGAGACCTCTGAAAACAACAATGAACACGTGGACAGTGTCTGAGGAATACCTGGTTATTGACTTCTGGCCTCTCCATTCAAACATTGACATATATACACCTGCACATGCACACACACACACACACACACACACACACACACACACACACACACACACACTCACACACACACACAATTTACACACACAATTTACACATGTATTAAGAGGTTTTCATGACCAAAAAAAGTTTGGAAAACATTGAATTCTTCAAAGTTGTTTTAATGGCTCCAATTGCACTTCAGAGTGAATAACAGAATACTAAGTAGAGATATTTTGGGAGAGATTTCACACTTATTTTTGTCTGCTTAGTTTGGTGATAAAATTTTAGGACAGGAATTGTGTGGTGTGTGCCTCTTCATTCAGCAGCAAGAGGGATCCTTCTCTTCTGGCTCCCATAGACATCCTCACTGTGGTGGTCTGAATGAAAATGCCTCCCATAGGCTCACAGGGAGTGGCACCATGGGAGGGGTGGCCTTGCTGGAGGAAGTGTGTCACTGAGGGTGGGCTTTGAGGTTCCTGATGCTCAAGCCAGGCCCAGTGTCTTTCTTTCTCCCTGCTGCCTGCTGATCCAGATGTGGAACTCTCAGTTCCTTCTCCAGCACCATGTCTGCCTGCGTGCCACCATGTTTCCTGCCATGATGGTCATGGACTAAACCTCTGAACTGTAAGTCAGCCCCCAGTTAAACGGTTTCCTTTGTAAGACTTGCTGTGGTCATGGTAATAGAAACCCTAACTAAGACATTTACCCCATTCTATCACACTGGTTTTCAAAGTCTTGTTCTCTCCCCTCATATTTATTCCAGGGTGTCTAGAACCAAACACCACTGACTGGGAGGCTGAGAATAAATTCTCTTTATTGTCTCAGAGTTCTGGATATTGGAGGCTCAAAAACAGAAGTCTAGAAGAGTCTCCCCCCTCCTGGTGGTCGGGAGGGTCCTGCTGTGTCTTCTTTAGCTATAGGGAGAATCCTTCTCTCTCTTCCAGCTGTGGAAAGGTTCTCTCTCTCTCTCTCTCTCTCTCTCTCTCTCTCTCTCTCTCTCTCTCTCTCTCTCTGCTATGAGGAAGGTCATTCTCTCTTCTCCAGCTGTGTGGAGGGTCCTTCTCTCTCCTCCAACTGTGGGGAGGGTCCTTCTCTCTCCCCCAGTTGCGGGGAGGGTTGGTCCTCTGTGCCTCTTTGAACAGTTCAGCAGAAAGAATCCTTCTATGTCTCTTCCAGCTTCTGGTGGTCCTGGGAACCCAGGCCTTGAATCTATATCTCTCCAAGTCTTTGTCCTGACCTCTTCCTGGCCACCTTCTCCCACTCTGTCTTTTCCCTTCTTCTAACAAGCATAGTTACAAGTGCCTGATTTCCACATAAGGCCACATTCTGAGAGACTGAGTTCGAAAAGCCTCTTCACTGACTGTTGACAGCAGCCAAGATATGGAATTGGCCTAGGTATCTACAGATGAGTGAATGGATTTTTTTAATGATGGCATATGCACCAAGGATTATTATTCACTCATAAAAATAAGTACTGTCATTTGCAGCAACACAGGGAACCAGGTGAACAGCTAAGTGAAATAGGCCACACACATTCAGGCAAGCAAGCAGAAGAGTGGTTGGGACTTTTTCCTGGCTAAGCAATGCTCCATCTTCACCCTTGCAGGTCACTGCCACTTTGCTGGAAGCTTTTGGGGCAGGCACCTTCACTTTATGGCCCCTTTTCCCAACAGCCCCACTGATTCCTCAATCTAAGCTTACTGCCATTCTGCCATGCTCCCAGGGCCTACATGTTCTGTACAGGAAGGACTTGATCCCAGCTCACTGGATACAGTCTGTGTCCCCTCCGCTTTCTCCTCCCACAAAGCCTGAGCTCCCGGAGGGCAGGGCTGGGCCTGGGCCTCGGGAGCCTCCGTGTGACCCTGAGCCCATGCTGTCCACATCTGTTGCTCATAGTAGGCACTCATTACTTGACACACCAGGCAGTCCCAGTTGGCAAATGAGAACATCAATGCTATACCTCTACAGCTAAAACCAAGGAAGATGAAGGAGCCCTGCACAGGCCTCCGCTCAGGGCACCCGGGGGCTGTGACACACCCGGGGGCTGTGACATTTCTACATTATTCAGTATTTCCACCCAGATGCCCGGCTTCCTGCTGGGTCTGGCTTAATAGGAAGGAAGCTATTTTTAAGTGCGTCCTTTCACAAAGCAGCAGCCACATCTCTTGGGGCTTCTGGTTCCTTCCCAGACAGTGGATAAAAATCCCTGTTTGGGGACAAGCAATGAGCAGGAAGTTTAGTTAGGAAAGAAATGTAAAATGTCACAAGTCATTAAGAAAAGCAGTCCCTTCACTGCTCTGTGTGTCCAGCCTGTCAAGTGGCTAAGTATGCACCCCCAGAGACACTTGGCTGACATAAGTTTGCCTTACCAAATGACCCATTTCTGCACTCAACTGGGCCTTGCAGCCTATGTACAGCAGTATGTCTCGGTCACCCAGAGTCTTAGCAGTGCCCCCAACTCCCTTTGCAGCCTTCTGACCCCTTACCTTCCCTTCACATACCGGACTCTTCCTGTCTCCTGCCTTGGCTATCCAGGACCTCTCTGTATCTTCCAATTTCTAGAAAATGCTAATTATTTTTAAGACCGCTTCAAGGTTAATTTATCTCTGAGGTAGCTGTTGGAGGTGGCACAGCCCTCTGCTGTTTCTAGAGTTAGTTAACCTGCAAGTGGTAAATCACAATGGCATTACACTCCCAGAAATGACCTCCCCCAACCCTGCATTCCCACCCCACCAGTGCTTACTGTGTGCAAGGAGCATCTTAATTTGTTTTTGAACCTCTAAGGCTATGTGATGTTTATTATTGATTGGCAACTTAACAGGCTCTAGAATCAGCTAGATGATGAGCCTCTGGGCGTGCCTGTGGGAGTTTCTAGATTGGTGAGAAGACCCACCCTAATTGTGGCCATCACTGCTCCAGGAGCAGTCAAAGTTCTGAGCTACAGTGTATGGAAGGTTAGTTTGAAGAGCAGGAACTCAGGTACAAAAGGCAGAGATGATGCCTGGGGCACATGAGGTCAGGTTTGAGAAAGTAATATCTGCTCTGATTCCATCCCAGAAATGAGGCATCTACTGAAAGAGAGGATTTAGAGCATCATTCTTACCAGAGCACATTAGTACATTGCTAATAAGTTGATTTTAAAGCCTCTTCAAATAACAAGCCCCCAATCCTCCCATTTGGCTTCATTAAAAAGCTCTGTGAAGACAGACAGCCGGAAAGTTGGCTAGATACTCCCAGCTCTGGTAGGGCTATTCTGCCATGATGGTAACTAGATACAGTCTCCTCCCTCTCTGTTCCAACTTAGCATGGCTCTTTTGAACACCAGAGCCGTTCTTAAACCATACACTGCGTTCCACACCTCTGTCTCTCCATGAAGCTATGCATCGGTCTGTTTTGCAGATGTTTGCTTTGCCAGGGCCACTGGGTCCTTAGTTCTCACAGTGTCGGTGTCAGCTTGCTCTGTGTGGCTAGCTTTTTGTCTCAGACTCCCGTGCAACTTTTTCTTGGTGCCTGGCTTGGGACCGAGCCACGGCATGCCTGATTGCTTGGCCTTTGGGCTTTTGTGGTGATGTAGCTGATGGATCAGGGTAGGAGGATAGTTATGTTACTCGGTGCTACCATCGCTGCTTCTGCCTCGACCAGTGCAGGTCCATAGTGTGCTCAGGGTGAACTCTCTCCTGGTCTTGACTCTGGGTATTCTCCATGGTTGTTTCAGATCCCTGTGGCCACTCTTCCCATCACAGCATTTCTCTGGCACGAACTCCGTGACGCCCTAAACAGACCCACCATCAGCAAGCTGGATACCTCTTCACCTTGGACACCAGATCATTGCATTTAGACCAGCTAGTTCTTTTTCGAGCTATGAGAAACAGGCACACTCTAAGGTGATTCTCACAAAGTAATGCTAGCTTTTTCACAAACCACCTCTGTTGAAGTGACCTGTTGTTCTTTAGAGACTGGAGCCCATCCATAGATGACAAGGTTGCCATGGAATCTGGGAAAAGACACACACGTGATGGATCTGCCCAGAGCTCTGTCTGTCCAACTCCACAGGAGGTTCGCATCCCCTGGGTGGATGGTGGTGTCAGACACAGCAAAGGTGGCCACTGCTCTATCAGGCTTATACAGCTTCTGTGTTCTTGATGAAAGAGGGCATAGAGCCAGCTGTTTTCAACATCTGCATATGACATCTCACTCACTCTTCCTTCCTCCCTTCCTTCCTTCATTCCCCCCTTCTTTCCTTTCTTTCTTAATTTTTATGTTAAGTCTCATGTAGCCCAAATATGAACAAACTATATATATAGCTAAGAATGATCTTGAACTTCTGATCTTCCTGGATGCTGTGATTACAGGCATGCACCATCACACCCAGGTGTTTCAGTGTAGGGATGAAACCCAGGGCTTGCATGCTAGACAACCACTCTACCAGCTGAGCTGCATTCCCAGTCTTGCACTCGGGGTTTCTGAAAAGCTGCATTGATCACATGGCCTGGTCATTAGCAGTCAGTCACAGCATCAATGTGTATGCTTTGGGGACAGGTAAGGGTTTGGCTGGGGACTAATGCTCAGTCAGAACCCAGTGGCTCTCCAGATCTTGCTGTTTCTTCCTTGCCCAGGCTTCCTCTACAAAGTTCCTTTCCAGTGTGCTTTTAATGCCAGCAACACTGGAAGGTCCAGGCTCCCTCCTGCCTCTAACCTGGGAGGTGTGCAGCTCCTGCCTGGACCCCACAGCACCCATCCCAGTGCTGGCTTTGGTTTCTCACCACTCTTATCATGAGTGGTAGCCACTGGAGAATGCCTGCCATTTAGAACAAACATCAATAAAGCAGAAATAGGGTAGAGGGCACCATAAGGGACATGCAGAGAGATGCCCACCTCACTGAAAAAAAAAATACAACCAGGGTTCCATTGCCAAAGTATCCTTCTGTGAGTAAAAAACAAAACAAACCCAAAGAAAATAGGTAGGAAAAGTAGATGGTGCCTCTTGCCACCCGTCTTAGGGTTTCTATTGTGTGGAGAGACACCATGACTACAACAACTCTTATAGAGGAAAACATTTCATTGGGATGGCTTACAGCTCAGAGGTTTAGTCCATTATCATCATGCTGAGGAGCATGGTGGTACATAGACAGACATGGTGCTGGAGAAGGAACGCAGAGTCCTATATCTTGCAGGCAACAGGAAGTTGACTGAGACACTGGGTGGTGTCCTGAGTATAGGAAACCTCAAAGCCCACCTCCACAGTGACACACTTCTTCCAACAAGGCCATACACACTCCAACAAAACCACATCTCCTAAGAGTGCCAATCCATATGAGATTATGGGGGGTCAATTACATTCAAAGTACACACCACCCTCACTGTCCCTACTGGTTAAAGGAGCATAGGTTAGACCCCTCATTAGGTGGCATTCCTATTGGACAAGTTTCCCTCCCCAATTCAGTATCTATTGAGGAATTAACCTTAAAGCAAGATTAGAACAAGGCCAATGAGGTAAGTGATCCCCACCCCCGTCATTAGCTCCAGAGTATTTTGGAGGGATCCAGCCCTGCTGATCCCATGAATGTGAAATGAGGCTGAAACTCTGAGGGTACAGGCACTGCCCAGAGAGGGACAAGGGCTGAGGGACTCTTCTGACCCGCCAGAATGAGGACCCCAGTCCAGGATGGCATTTTATCCTACAGACCCCTCTTGGTAACCCATTCACCTCCTGCACCCCAGTGACTTACTGTTCTTAGCTCCCAAGCTCTCACTTCTCTCTAAAATCTTCCTTAATACAGTTGTGTTATTGATTAATATCAGCCATCACTGCCTTCTTATTCCTTATAATCATGTACAGTACTCCTCGATGGATGTCCTCTCAGGCCAGAGACCTCTCCAATCTATGCTGAAGTCATAAGGCTCTGCATGTCCCAGGCATGACAAATGTTGTCTACCCTGTGTTTTCAGATTTGGTTACCAGGGCCACCTGATGAGCATTTGAAATGTGGCTGATGCAACTGGGAACTGAACTTCAAACATTACTTCATCTATTTTAAACATACATCACTGTATATAGCTAGTGACTCCCACACTGGACATCATGGATTTGGAGGACCAAGATAGGAAATTTATACTTCAGTGAGTCACAGGAAAACATGTTGACTCATCCCTTTGGTGTAAGAACCCTGGATGAATCTCTTTTTAAACAATGGGGTCTTGGTCTGGTACTCACAAGTGAAACAGTCCTTATTTCAAATTGAGCTCTCTGTTTTATCCTGCCAGTGTCTGACTCCATGTGCAAAAGCCTCATGGTAGCAAAGAGGAGACACTGATTCCATCTCAAGGGTGTCAAGAACTGCTTCCTGGAAACTGAGTAGCCATTGTGCCTCTTGAGAGGTTAAGCAGCTGGGAATGGAGGAAAAAGAGAACAGGTCCAGACAGGCATCACGCATCTAAAAGAAGCTCAAAGAGCTTCAAATGCAGTCTGTACAGGTGCAAAATGCTTAGAAAGGCACCTAGGACAGACTGTGTATCTTGGTGGCTCTTACAGGGTCTTCACACTTTGGAAGGCCTTGTCAAGGTGAGGGGGAGTCCGGAAAGAACATCTGAGAGGTGAGCAAAGTCTTCTTTAGGAGTGTTTGGTTTGGTTTTCTCTGACTTAATTATTCTGACTTCTGTTTGGAGAAGGCACCATTGTATTTGACTGGGGCACGGTCATCTAGAGAGAACGGACTGACTATTTTGCTGAATGGAACCTACCTGCCTCGTAACACAAGCAACAGAATGGAACATCAGCTGGACCTTCAGAAGATAGGCGTGTCCTTGTGAGTGAACTTCTGCTCTCCTCCTCTAGTTTTACATTTTCTGAACGCGAACATCATTGGAAAGACATATCAGTAGAAACCATGAAAGAGGAGAGAGAGCAGAAGAGGTTTCTTGAAGTTTGGGTAAAACAGTTCTGATTTAGGGCTGAGTTAGTGGAAGGTGGGGTGGGTGGGAAATGAAGCCTTGTGGAAGCACTACGGGATGCCGGCAGGGTGCTAGAGACAACGTCCCTGGAAGAACTGATCATACAGTGAGACAGTGATGCAACCATCAGCATTTTAATGTCATTATTCACTGTTGATGCGAAAGGAAGTCTGGGAGCATCGGGGACAGGACAACATCAGAGGAAAACAAGGAGAGTCACTGCTGTGTACTCCAAGGGAAGCTCCTTCTGGAACTCAAGAAGTGTGCATGCTGGGTATGGAAGTCAAAAGTCACAGCCCAGAAAGTGTCAGCAGCCAGGACCACTCCAGCAAGAGCACAGGCTGAGAAGTTAGGATGCAACCTGAGAGCCCGGGGTAAAGACACAGCAGACAGAAAGGAAGCAGCCTCCTGAGTCCTCAGTGCTCTGCAACAAGGGCAGCCCCGCCTGACTGGGCATGGTCACATAGAAGGGAAGATGCCACCAAACAACAGTCAGTCATGAAGTACAGAGGACATCCCTGTTCAGACAAGGTCCCTGAGAACTTAGTAAATCAGGCCACAGGGGACTTCCCTTAAGTCTCTTAATATGCAGCTACCCAGTGAGAATTGACAAATGGCAATAAAATTTCATCTCTCCTGTACATACACTGTATAAGTATACACATACAGGCATACACACACACACACACACACACACACACACACACACACACACACACACACACACCTCCTTTTAAGAAACAGAAAGCAAAGCAAAAACAAAATCCAGCCAAGATGGCAGCAGCTGCTCCCCCACCAGTGCAGGTGAGCATCTCCCCTGTGGGCAGTGAGTGGGACCTTGTGACCGGAGGATGTGCTGGCAGTCAGAGCCCAAGGCCCAAATTACAAACTACTCCCAATGGAGGAAATGCTTGTCACCTGTTAACTTTTCTCCTTTACAATATGAAACCAGAACAGGGTCCCGTCTCAAAAACAGTGTGATCTGTTTATCAATCTATAAAATTCCTATTTATCCATTGGAAACATTCTGGAAAAACGGAAGTGTCTTCTGGGACCAATTGCATAACATACTGGCATTTTGATGATTCCATTTGGTAGTCATACCCTCAGATTTTCACCCAGCTTCTGCAATTATGTCTCTGAGGGTTCCTTTTCCTCAATGACAAAGTTAATAAATGTGGTCACCCAAAAGTCGTAAAGAAAATAGACAAATCCAGTCTCTTCAATAAAACCCCCTTTAAAATAGGGCATTCCTCCCTTGAGCCCTCAATTAAACAGAAAACCAAAATGACCAGCACATGGTTTTCTTCAAATAGTTTTGTTTATTGAAGGCATGGGAAATGGTGGTGTCCATTCATATAATTTCTAACAGGGAAATTATCCATGGGCCAAACTTAACATTGATGAATATCTATTTTGAAAGGGTGGTATATTATCAAGTCACTCATTCATAGAGCTCTCCTCTCTGCATTGTGGAGCCTGGAATGGCCAAGTTTCACATGCTATATGCAGCCTGTCAAGAACCACAGAGTACAAAATACAACTTACATATGTGTCTGCATGTCATTGAATTTGGGGGTTTTACCATGAGAGGTTGAAACAGAACAAACATCTCACACAGGTTTAGCCTGGGTTCACTAATAAACAAGTTCCTTGTACTGGTTGCATCATTTTAAAGGCAGGGGCACTGAGAATAAAACCAGAGCCTTGTGAGTGCTGAGCAAGTGCTCCACCACTGAGGCTTGTCGCCAGCCCACTGGTTGGTTGCATTTCTGACCCTTGAATTTTATCTGAAGATGGAAAAGAGAGACCAAAGGTGTGTCATAGGCTCTCTATGTGTGGGCCACTATTATCCCTTGCCTTTCTTTTTCCCCCACAGATTTTATTTTTATTTATATGTGGGTGCTTGAAGAAGCCAGTAGAGGGCATTGGGTCCCCTGGAGCTGGAGTTACAAATGGCTGTGAACTGTCTAATGCACATGCTGGGAACTGAACTTAGGCCCTCTGAAAGGCCGTCAAGTGCACCTAACCACGGAGCCGTCTCTCTAGCCTTGTGGGCTTTTCCTCTTAGTTCTCCACCTGTGGCTGCTCACCCTTTACCAACTAAGACATGGCAGGATCTACTCTATGGAAATGTCCAAATCTAGAATAAATTGCCAGGAATTACACAGTGAGCCCATGACACCCACTGCCAGCTGGGTGGTGAGCAAGACTCTGGCAGGCTTGCTGTGATCTGCCCACTCCCAACACCATCCCATTCCCTCCCCATGGGAGCATTTTTCCATGCTTCTTTGGTTCTGATGGTTGGCCTATGTTATGCTGGGTACTCTGGTAAGCTCAGCTCTAGCACCTGTTCAGTCAAGTAGTGAGAAAGAGGGTCCTCCCTTGTCAATCAAAGCCAAATTACTAGGGAAAGGGAAGGGATTCAACTTTTTATCCATGGGAAAAGTCAAGTTGGCAAAATTAGCTTAAAACCTCAATCATTAAAAACAAAAAAGTCAATATTCTTAAGCAGACAAAGCATTACCTTGACAGTTTCCATGCGTCTACCTGCCTGTTTTGGGAGAAAGTGGGGAACGTAGTTTGTGAGTCTAGCCAGCAGAGGGCAGAGTTTACTGCTGAGATCCTGATTTTTAGGGTTGTGTAGAAATGTTGCAAGACTGGGCAAGCAGGATGCAAAAAAAAAAAAAAAAAAAAAAAAAAAAAAGACTCTTGTGTCAGCAAAGGGGATCGTCGCATCTGGGAGAAGCTGCAGCAAGCTTCCTTTGCACAGAGGGCAGCCCTGCCCGGTCTCCTTTGATTCTGTCCTTCACCTCCGGGGTTCCTGTGAGCAGCTGCTCAATGGTGTCTGATTACATCACCACACACAAAACCCTGTCCAGAGGCCTGGCCTCCTGCCCATGCTTACAGAATGCCCTGAGCTGTGCTACTCCCCTGGGACACCCTCACAAATAGCATTCAGGGCTGTTCTTCTGAATGGTGAAAGGGCTCTGTGGGTCTCCCAGCCTTGAATCACCCATGCACAGCTAAGCTGGGTCATTACTTCAGTCACTCTAGCAGTAGGGTTAGCAGTGGACTTCAAGCAGGTGTTCCTTCCCCCACCCCAGGGGCCTTCAGCAGGTTCTTGTCTACAGGTTTAGGATTTGGGTGCATGTAAGGGCTGCTAGGTGTTGGTAGTAAGTCCACTGTGCCTGAAGTAGTTCTAATAGGTGCTGCTACCCCTGACGGATTGTCTGAACACTCGACAAGGAGCTGCGGGGACTGCCGTTCATTTGTATGGTCCCATTAGAGACTCCTGTAAAAAAAAGCCACTGATCAGTGGCTGTCCCTGGTCTGTACAGCCTGCCTGGCACAGGACAACCACAAGGCCAAACAGGGTGGTGTTTTTCATGATCTGTACTGTGTGGGGTGTGTACTGTTGCATATTTTAATTATGTGGCTAAGGAAAGACTAAACACATCAGAAATGTAACAGACCAAGACTAAGCAAGACAATGGAGAAGTTAATTGTGGTGAGGTCTCCATGATTTTTTATTTTATTTTTTTAATTTGTATTTCACATTCAGGGGTGTTTTGCCAGCGTGTGTGTGTGTGTGTGTGTGTGTGTGTGTGTGTGTGTGTGTGTGTGTGTGTGTGTACGTACGTACGTACGTACGTATGTATATATGTATACTACTTGCATGTCTGCTGCCTGCAGAGACCAGAAGAGGGCGTCTGATCTCCTGGGACTGTAGTTACAGACTCTTATGAATTTCTTCCAGGTGAGTATGGAACTGAACCTATGTCTCTGGAAGAACAGCCAGCATTCTTAGCTATTGAAACATCTTTCCAGCCCCGTGGCCTTGGTAACTGTGATCTGTACCCTGCACTGAGTAAAGACAGAGTATTCAGACTAATGGGTGGACAGACAAATGTAGCAACAGACAGACACTTGCACAGCTTCTACTATCAGCATGACTGTAACAATTTCCAAGTGCAGATTCCTGTAGCCTTCACTCCCACCAGTGATGTGATATTTATGGCACCTATTTCAAGCGTTAGAGAAAATAGGAAAGGAAAGGTTAAGTCTCTTAAAATGCCAACTCGTACCTGGAAATTAGTATAAGACAGAAGAGTTTTCACAAGTCAGTGGGAAGTCACTTTCCCTTACTTGACTCTAGGAACTAAAGACTACAAATTTTTAAACATTAGGAAAAATAGAAATGGTTTCTGCAGGATGAGGTTATGAAAGATTACCTTAATTAGGACACAAAATGTTCACAACAGAAAGGAAAAGGTGAATTATTTTTTTCCTCATGGCAGAAGACAGATGAGAAATCTATAAATTTTAGAAGGCTGTGTCTTATGAATCTGGTGGCCTTGGAGCTGGTACCCCTGGTGTCCAGAGTTTCTGTACCCTGGGTCTGAAGGCCTTGATCTGGTAACCCTACATCTGGTAGCCCTCTTGACTAGCAGCCCCGGTGTTCAGAAGCGCTGATATCTAGTGGTGCTGGGCCTCGAGGTGTAGTTCTGGTATCCGGTGGCCCATCTGTGGCTATCTGTGTCATGGACTGGTGGATTTATTCCAGCAAGCCTGCAGAGGCTGAGGATGCCCAGAGCCTCACTGGGCAGGCTTCTGACTCCACAGGATGGCCAGCATACCCAAGTCCTGCCTGAAACACCAGCAGAGCCTCTCCCTGTGGCACCTAGAGCACCCCCCCCCTTTAGGATACTTCTGAGGAGGAGATGGAAGATGGGTCCCTCCTTCCCAAAGCCTCACTGCAGAAGCACTTTTCTGGTTCAGGCTTTGGGCAGCTTCAACCTTGCTTACCTGAGGCATCAGAAATCCACTTGTGACTGTGCCCTAAACAGGGCCCAGTGTATCACATCTCCCCACCAAAGAATCATATTTTAATTGACTTTCAGCAGGCAGGTAAGAAAGGTGGTGAAGACAGAAATGTCTCCTGCATCTGCGATGCTGCAGGCATTCTAGCACCTTACTAAAAATAAAAAATGAAAAAAAAAAAAGCTGCTAATGCACGGGGAAAGTACTGAAAACCAGAACAATTAAAAATAAAGTATTTCTTACTACACATCTCAACTTTCCACGCGCGCACACACACACACACACACACACACACACACACACACACACACCCACCCATGAACACCATTTCTAACCATCCATTAGCCCTGCATATAGACCTCCCACCCTGAGACAAGAGAGATCACAGGGCATGCTAACACTCTTACCCGATGAGTGATGGGAAGATGTCTGAGGGACACATGTCCCTAATGTCATTTAGTGACAGCTGTGGTGGGGTGCCTTGCGAAGGCACTGAATACATTAGAAACCACTGTAAGGTGCACCAGAGGAAGATCTGGAGGCTAGAAATATTTAGGGACTTTTTGTTGTTGGTTTTAAAATATCTAGCCAACCCCTGAAAAAAAAACAGTGGTTGTCATGGCAACCTCGACTTCACATGGCACAGGGAAGTACATACAAAGAGTTGGATGAGGGAGCCAGAGGAAACCACCTGGTTTAGAATTTAATTTGGGAGAATAAAATTCACCCAAAATGATTTATTAAACATGATTTATTTTCCTTCCGAAATGGCTATTGGTTTTTTTTTAAAGGTTTTCTTTCATTTTTGAAATT
Source organism: Cricetulus griseus (assembly GCF_003668045.3). NCBI lineage: Eukaryota > Metazoa > Chordata > Mammalia > Rodentia > Cricetidae > Cricetulus > Cricetulus griseus. Next base: position 95,485,494 of record NC_048601.1, on the reverse strand, counting down.
CAAACCTATGTGGATGAATTCCAGTGGAAATGCATAGAGACCTTGCTGGCCAAAGAACCCTGCCCCATTGCACAGGTGCACTTTCCAACCCCCTCCCACCCTGTGGAGGATTCTGAGGGAGTGGTCCTCACACTGCCTCTGGTGGGTATGATTCAGCATCTGTTCCCTCCTCTTTGGTGATTATAACAAGGGTTGACTGTCCCCTGCTCCCTCTGTGGTTATCCTGGGAGTGCTTGTGTCTCCCACTCCCTGCCTGGTTACCCCCAGGAGTCCTTGTGTGGTTACTCTGGGAGTCCTTGTGTCCTCTGCTCCCTGAGTGGTTACTCAAGAGTCCTTGGGAAAATGAAGTCCTGAGCAAATAAATGGCTAGAGGACACCGATAAAGAAGTTTGCCTTGGAAAAGCAAAGTAGGCTCAAAGGCCTGGCTGAGCCTGATGATTTTCCAGACATGGTCGTAAGGACAGCTGATTGGGAGTCCAACATAGGCAGAGGGTGCCAGCAGGAAAAGAAGAGTACATTCTGGGGGTTTGTAAATTCTTTGCTTAGAGGAAGGTGAGCATGACTGGAGAGGAGGGATGTCCCAAGACCCCTGCCAGGAGGCAAGGGATTGAGAAGCCTTCTCCTTTAACCCTGTCTGAGTCCTGACCTGTATGTGGACTTGGATAGGCTTCCTGATGTCCCAGCCACCATCCAGTGCCCCTCGATATCCGTCCCCTGGTCTGCTCTTTCTTACAGCACCACACAGTCACATAGCCACATGGCCCCTCAGAGTTAACAGCATAAGACCCAGGGAAACACTGGTGGGTAATCATAGCCTGGCAGGCAGGGGACACAAATGGGCATCCCGAGAGGCTCACACTGTGACCCATTTATCTATCTATCTATCTATCTATCTATCTATCTATCTATCTATCTATCTATTGGTTTTTCGAGACAGGGTTTCTCTGTGTAACTTTGGAGACTATCCTGGCACTCACTCTGGAGACCAGGCTGGCCTTGAACTCACAGAGATCCGCCTGCCTCTGCCACCCGAGTGCTGGGATTAAAGGCATGCGACACCAACACCCGGCCCTTTGTGACCCTTTTAGAAAAGCACCTAAACCAAGTGGAAGTCAGGAGCTTGAAGTCACAAGGAGTCAGTCCTGCAAGTAGGTGGGACAAGCAACGGAGTGGCTATCCAGGAGAAGGCAGTGTGGAGACAGTACTTTGTGGACAGGAGCACAGGCAATAGGAGGTGCAGTGTATCACAACCGCATTCACTCCCGCCCTGCCCCCAGGTTCCTACCCAGCTTCATCACATGTCCAAGGTCTTGGTACAGTGGCCATCTATAAGATGTACTCCCATGTTCTACATCTAGGAATATGTGGCCATGAAAAAGGCGATCTTCACCTGTGTCCCAGGTCTTGGTACACATAGCTATATGTCAGGCTGTTTTCCCAAGCCCTGTATCCCCCGATTGCCTTTGATTGGGAAACACCAAGGCATATCTGTGCCAAGGCTGATGGATGAAGCTAACTGACCAGTAGATGGGAGCCAGTCCAAAACAGGCAGCAGAGGTGGCATGGGACCCGCTGTGATCTCTTGCCAGCAGCTCCTACAGAAAGATACCATGAGGCAGTGTGGCTAGTGAGGAACAATGGGGTCTTTGTCCTCTATTTTTTAAATTTCTCAGACTAAATCCCTGCCCTCAGAGCATCCATAAGAGCCTAGGTCTTAGAAACACTGTATGTGTGGTGCTTAGGATTTGGAGCTGTTACTAGGAAATTCAATGTTTTTAAAAAGGAATTCATGTTGATGACGACTTTGGGACATTTTAACACTGTAAAGACCTTGATGCTGAGATAGTGAAGTACAGACCCACAAGGTTGAGATTGGAGAACAGGATGCAGGGTAGATCCCATCTCCAGATGCTTCTATGTCAAGGAGGAGTGTCCCTGAGACAACTTCGGTGCTATCAGGTCCCTCTGTTTTCTTTTCTTTTTTTCTCCAGTTTTTATTTGAATTAGAAACAAGATTGTTTTACATGTCACTCCCAGTTCCCTCTCCCTCCCCTCCTCCCCTGCCCCCCCCCAACTAACACCCTTCCTATCCCATACCATTTCTGCTCCCCAGTGATGGTGAGGCCTTCCATAGGGGGGGTCTTCAGAGTCTGTCATATCCTTTGGGATAGGGCTTGGGCCCACCCCCGTGTGTCTAGACTGAGAGAGCATCCCTCTATGTGAAATGTGTTCCCAGAGTCCACACCTATGCTAAGGTCCCTCTGTTTTCATCACTTCTTTCATTGCCATAATGCAGCATCTGGAAAACGCAACTTAAGGTGGGAAAGCTCATGGTTTCAGGAGTTATCAGCCCACTGTGACCGGGATGCATGGTGGCAGGTGCAGGGCAGTCTGTGTGGCGGGGGCATGGGCTTGATGGCTCTCACATCTTGGTGGCTAGGAAACAGAAAGAATAGGACTTCAAAGAGCCACCAACTGGGCCATGTGTTTCAACACATGAGCCTGGGGGAGACATTGCAAACGCAGACTGCAATAGCATCTGATTTCTGACTTGAGTGTTGGGACATTTATGATATCAAATATACTATCGATAATGACGTGAGGCTGCAGTGTTCTGTGGCTTGGAAACATTAACTCTTGATAGTCTTGTGGCCACGGTCTTGCCACCTCCTTTCTACTTCCCATGCTGTGAGACACCAGAGGAGAAAACAGTTGTTAGTCGAGGTGGAGAGGTCAGTGAAGGCTGCTAGGAGGGGCAAACTTTGAGTCATGGTCTATGTTAGGGTTTAGTCAGGCAAGAGTGAAAATAATGACGTTAGGAGTCAAGTGGCAATGCCACGCTAACTTCGGAGAACAACGTGTGCTCCATTTACTACTTAGACACACACCGACCCTTCTGAATGGGATTTTCTGTGCTGGACACTAATTGTGAAGGGAACGTGTCCTTCTAGATTGCTGTAGGATGCCACAGTTTCTTACAGCAAGTAAGCTGGCTTGCTGTGTGTTAATTTGGTATACGGAATGGAAAATGAGGGGCGCTTTTAAGGTCATTCCTGAAGGTTTGCTGGAGGAAGATCTCCTGGGGCATATCCCTATTGCTTCACATTAGAAATGAACTTGGTGACCTTTCCCTGGGAACAGACTCTTGGCTGTAGGGCCTGCTCGGGGTATGCCAACCTTCTTAGGGCTTGTTCGTATGCTCAGACTTACTGGGTACACAGAAAGAACAGCCCAGAAAATGAAAGACTTATTCTTCCAGGGGAGAAAGTGCTAGTTAGTGGGAGTGGGACTTAGTCCGGCTAAAGTATTGTGTAGAGGCTCATGGGCTGGCTCAACACATACAACACTTGTTCCTGAAAACACATCTCCAGAATCTGTATAAAATCTTGGAGGGTATGGGAGGTAGAGATGGGAATCCCTGGAACAAGATAGCTAGCTAAATTAGCAGAAATTAGCAAGTCCTGGATTCACATGAGAGCCCCAGCTTTGATGTATAAGGAGGGGAGTGATGAAGAAACACACCGATCAACAACCCCTGACCTTTACACACCTATACCCACACGTGTGATCATGCATGAACACATGTACATATCACACACATGTAAGCATGCAGGAAGATAAAGAAATTTCCCAATCTGGCTTTGGACATCTGTGAATGTCCAAATGTCACATGTGTATAAAAATGTTTCATGTTGTCAGCCATCAGGAAAATGCAAAGAAAACTAGGATGAGGCAACAAACAGATCACTCCAGTTAGAAAAGCTGTCATCAAAAGAATAAAAGCAGACGTTGGTGAGGAAGTGGGGAAGTGGGGCTCACATGCTCTGTTGGTGGGAATGTAAATGGGTGTAGCTATTATGGAGAGCAGGTTCCATGAAGACCTAAAAATAGACCTACTCAGCTATCACGTATCTTAGTATGCATGAAAGACAATGAAATTAGCGTGCTGATGAGGTGGCCATAGATCCAAGTTTTTGAAGCCTTGCCTGGCCACAGTAGCCAACTCACGGAATTAGCTTAAATACCCATTATCAGACGGAGAGGCAAGGGAAATACAGTGTCTATACCCAACAGGCTATCACTAAGCCACCAAGGAACGAAATCCTGCCATTTGCAACAAAGGGGAAGAAACAGAGGATGCTTATTAAGTGAAAAGATCCAGGAAAGGACTGGATGTCCTCTTTCTTGTGGAAATTGAGAATGTGTTGACCTAAATGTGGCCTAGGATATTGTGCTGCTAAATTTTTTGCCAACTTGATACATTAGTCTAGGAGGAGGGAATGACATCTGAAAAATTGCCCCCATCAGACTGGCCTTTAGATAAGTCTATGGGAGATTTTTTTTTGATTGATGTTTCTTGTGGGAACATTGTGTGTAGTGCCACCTGTAGGCAGGTGGTCCCTGGTTGTATTTGAAAGCAACCTGAACAAGTCATAGGGAGCAAGCCAGAAAGCGGTGTTCTTCCATGGCTTTCTGCTCCAGTTCCTGCCACTAGGTTCCTCTCTGAGTTCCAGCCATGACTTCCCTCAATGACTGATTGTAAACAGGACATGTGAGCAGAACAAACCCTTTCCTCCCCAAGTTGCTTTTGGTCATGGTGTTTATCACAGCAAGATGAGACAAACTGATATGGATAGTGCTTGACAGAGATTGTGAGGGAATGAGGCAGGGGTTAAGTAAGGCTAGATCTAAGTGGTAGACCCTGCATGTATGAAAATAGCATTCTAAATATTATTAAAAGTTTACATGTGCTAATGAAACTTACAAAATTGGTGAAAACCCTCTTTGAGTGTATGCCCTGCATCAGCTTGGGCTGCAGAACTCTGTAGGGCATCCCTGTCTTTCTCCTCTACACGGGTCTACATAGCCGTGCTCTTGCCTGGGCAGGCTTGCTGTCTCTCTTGTAGTTTAGATTTGTAGAGGTGGGTCTCTGAAAAGCCAGAAAATGTGCCCAATGGAGTTGGAGTGAAGAATAGGTTGTGGCTTTGGAGTAACACTGTAGGGTGTTACTCTGAGTTATTAGAGTGAGAGGGTATTGGCAAGTCATATAAAGTTAGTAACACCAACGTCCTGGAATGTCCTTGGCAGCACCCTAAATTAATAATTTCTAGATGTAGGGGCTTCTGTAGCCTGGGCTGGACTCAAACTTGCTATGTAGCTGAGGATGGCCTTGAACTCTTAGTCTTCCTGCCTCCTGCTAGGATGTCAGACCACCAAGTTCACCTGCAAACTTAGTTTCTCAAGTGTTTTCACTCCACAGTTGATTAAATCTGCAGCTGCAGACCCTACAAACTTGCCAAGCTCGGTTTTACAGCACATAGATGAGTGGAAATGGGTAGAGACTACTTTGACATATAGAAGTGGCTTAGGGAAGAAAGAGTGTATTTAGGCTTATGGTGCCAGAGTTGGAAGGTCTCTCGTGCTGAGGAAGCATTGCATCAGGTGGCCAGAGTAGAAAGCGAAGAGATCACATCCTCAACCACATGCAGAAAACAGAGTAAACTAGAAGTAGGGTGAGGTTATAAACTCTCAAAAGTCCACTCCCACTGACACACGTCCTTCAGCAAAGCTCTACCTCCTAAAGGTTCAATAACCTCCCTCCAGAGAATGCCACCAGCTGGAGTCTATGGCTTCAAATGCCCAAGTATATGGAGAACCTTTTTGATTCAAACCAAGATCTCTGTTCTTCCTTCTTCTGCAAGTTCCATGATGTCTCTACAGAGGTCAAATAGACAACCAGTGGGTGAGATTGGACCTGCCTGTGGAGAGGTTGATACCATGGCCATTTACTGAGAGAAGGCCTATGATGACGTGGGTGGAAGAGCCTATCTTGAGACTGTGCAGGTGGGAGTTAGTTGCAGGGAAGTGAGCAAGAGAAAAGAGTAGCAAACCAGGGTCACTGGAGAAGCACTGTGAACTGAGAACAACACAGGGGAACACCAGAGAGCCTCCCTATAAGTCAATGCCCATTTTTCTCCATGGTTTTACCCCTGGTCATTCTTAAGCAAAACCAAGAGAGAATTAGGCTCTCTAGAAAGAAAATCCCTCTGTGTTGTTGGCTGTTATACTTTGAATAAAATCTTGCTTCTCTGATCTGACACTGTTAAAAATTTTCAGACAAATTGTCATTATATGGTGTCTGCATTTGCAATGACTAAATACAAACCTATGAGCACACACTCATGTGTGTGTGCATAACCCCCCCACACACACACACACACACATACACACACAGTGATGCCTGGCCAAGTGGTGACCAGAGGTCTTCTTTGTGTGCACGTTGAATCTCTGATAGGCTGAGGCCAGTGTTGGTTTAACAGACATTCATTGAGCTCTCAGATCTGCCAGTAAGGCAGCTGTTTTTAATGGCTTCTTGCAATATTGATTTACTAGGGTAGAGGACAGAGATATGTGTCCTTTTTTGTATTTTATTCCTTCCTGGCCACTTTGGGGGACACACCTTTGAAGGTACACGGAGCTCTTCATGGAAGAGATCTTACACCAGTACCATGAACTGAATGGAACACCTAGCCACATAGAACAGCAGAGCCTGCATCTCACTGACCTCTAGTGGGGAAAGCAGGGACCCCTCCCATGACCAACACCCATTTCTGGACATGTCACTGGAAGTTGCCTTAGGCTCCAGAGTTTGAATCCTATTCTGATTCATCCAACAATGACCCAAATCAGTGGCTGCTGTATTCCCTGGCTTGTCTTGTGACATATCTCTGAGACCCTGCTTGGTTTGCAAGAGCTGGTACTTAGAGAACTCCATCCTTCAAGGGTCATTGACTTTTTATAGCATTGTTGGGAGACTTAATTACTGCTCAGGCAGTTTGCCCAGGCTGTTCCTTTCAGTTAAACCCTGAGTAGAAGCCTTGGAGATGCTGTCTGAGATGGGAGGAAAACAGAGCAATGGACCTTTCATCACCAGGGTCACAAACCATGACAGTTTTAACTAAGCCTCAGCTGAGTTATCTGGGAGTCATGACCACCAGAAAAGATGACATGGTTAGGAGTTTAGTGATCATCACTTATGCATGGAGTCCAGGTAATACTTTTTCTATATATAAAATTGTGTCCTTTTCTGGAAAGGTCTCCGTCTCTGTCAACACAAGAGTCATTCACTAACCATGGGTGTTTAAATTCTATATAGTTAAAAGTTGAGTTAGAATGTACTTCTCTGTGTCAGCAAAATGGCTCTATCAGTAAAATTCCTGCCACACAAACAGGAGGACTTGAGTTCAGATACCAAGAACCCATGTAAAAAAAACCAGGCATGAAGGCAAGTGCTTGTAAACCCAGCATCCAGGTGAGACCTGAAGGACAGGCAGGTCCCTGAAGGTCTTTGGCCAGACAGCCTAGCACAACCAATGAGTTTCAAATTCCATGAGGCACTATGTCTGAAAAAGTATAGGTGGAGAGCAATGGGTAGAAGACACCAGAACTCCACCTTGAACCTCTACACACACAACAAACGTGAATGCACGCTCACAAGTGCTCACACTACACACATACATCATACAACATCACATATATCAAGAAATACTCATACATGGAGACACACACACACACACACACACACACACACACACACCCATTGAAGGAAAAGGTATTCCTCTGATACCTGATATGTTTAAATGTTCAAGGGCCACTTACTTGCACTCCCAATTACAGTGCCACCAGCATGGTAAAGAGCCAACTGTCCTTTTTCTGCAGATCCCTGGACATCAGCTCTAGACAGTGACCATTTAGGACAATGACAAAGCTGAAGGCCACAGGGAGGGAACTGTGACTGAAAGGCAAGTGCTCTCAGAAGGCTCAGGGAAGCAGAGGTTGGGTTTCCCAAGTGTGGCTTCTGAGAGCTGAGCCTGGACTAACTGAAGGGATGTGCAGAGTGGGCCTTGGCTCATGGGTGCCAATGTTTCTGCCAGACTGTTTAAAAAGCAGAGTGTGTATCCCCAGGAATTGTGATTTTTCATTCCCTCAAGATGTTCAAACAGACCGATGTCCAATTCCTGCGGAGGCTGTGGAGGAGGCGCCTGTTTGGATGGATACAGTAAAAACTCACAGGAAGAACTTGGAGTTTAGAACCAGATACATTAGCCTCAAATCCCAGTGCTAGCACCTTCTAACTGCATCAGTTTGCTTAACTCCAGCCTGCTGGGTACTACATGGGTAGCAAACACCAGGTCTTCCAGCAGTGTTTTCATCAGTGTTCATCAACTCACCATGGCACCCATGGCATGCAGCCCTATCCAGACAAGTCTCGTGCACTCTAAAATTCACCCCACCCAAGAAATGGGAATGGAAGGAGGTGAGAGCCACCTTCTCCACCTTCTCATGGAGAGCCATATTATTTTCTGCAGTTTGATTTTGTTTTCTATACAGTTTTAATCATGCAGTTTCAACCATTCTTAGCTTGTTTGTTAAGGGTTGAAATTTCAAAACAGAGATCCCTCGTACTGGGTGATCCTAAGCCCCATTCAATTTCAGGCATTACAGTGGTGCCCTTAAGGTTTTTATTTTATCCACAAGGATATTGAGTGAGGCCAGACCATCTAGGCATAAGTCTCATAAGAAAGTATTCTAGTCACATGCTTCTTGCAGAATAATCTCTGACCGCCCAGTGCTAGCAGCTGATGGGGAATGTGATGTCAGGACATGTGACTGGAGGTGACACTGAGGAAAAGTAGGGTGTTGTGGAGGTCTCAGGTCAGGTTCTCTCTAAGATGGATAAGTAAGATACATCCCAGACCCTGGTGGGCCTCAGCAGCATTCAGGAGTTTTATTGTCCCTAAAGTGATGCAAAATAGGGTCCACCCCTCTTCTGGAAGGAGTCTCTCCAGATCTCTCCCTATGCTAACCTAACTCTCTCCTTTGCACTGTGATGTAACTTGCAATAGAATTTCAGTTTCCAGCATAGTTGTATAAATAGGACAATGCATGTTCTGAGGTCTCTCCCACAGAGTGTCACCCAGCCTTGTGCGCTGTATTTCCTTATTTTTTTCTGTGTGCATGTTGGGAAATCTTTTTGTTTTGACTAACCACTTTGAATGTAATTGTAGACATTATTCCCCTTTACCATAAATACTAAAATATGGACTTGGCCAATAAAAAGGGTATTTTATTACCGAGGCCCTGTGCCAGAACCAGAGTATTTCTAATGGGTAGATTATTGCCCAACCTAGGATTGATATTCTAATTTTACAGCATGCTATGAACTGTGCTACCCCATCCCAGGTTCCGACCCAGTCACCCAGTGAATTTAGTTGTCTTTTCTCCTTAATCTCCTTTCACCTGGAATATGTCTTCCATATTTCCTTGCTGTGTTGCGGCTTTTATAACTTTCAGAGAGCAGAGCAGATTTTCTGTGAAAACCTTTCATGCTTCTTGCTGTTTCCTCAAAAGAATCATCACCACCAGAATGATTAAAAATAATATGTAAACACAATATATTTCCACACACACTGTGTCATGCCTTATGAATACATTTGTATCTGTAAATACAAGCACATATGCATTTTATATATGTGGGCTTCCTGATGGGAAAAGAGCCTGCTTGCGTCATCTTGGACACACTGTCATTTTCAGGGCTGGTTAGTGTGCATCGATTCCTTGTATGTTCTAGAATCAGACCTGTAAACACTGGTTCCCATCTGCGACAACTCTGTCTTTTGCTTTGCTGCTATTGCTGTGCACACGATAGTCTTCCTCCTGGAGTGTAGCAGATCTGATGGGGAGTTCTGCTGTGTGTGATTGATTCTCTTACTGCACGGTGTGGCCAATAGTCTGTGGTATTTGATGCCCAGAGTGCTGCATGCTTTTGTGCCTGCCATCTCTATGTTAGGGTGTAGGCCATGCCATAGATACCCAAACATATGGTGGGAGACACTGCTTGCTAACATGGGTTGGCTGGACAGGAGCAGCATGGAAGGTTAAGCTGAGAGCCTATCCCAGGAAGGGCTTCTCCTGTCCTGTGGCTAGGGTCTCTCCATGTGGAAATCCTGTAATAGGGAGGATCTAAGGTACAGAATCCTCTTGTACTTCCGTTATTTTCTCTAAGTCAGAGGCCGTGCTGATGAGGTGACAGAGTAAAGAAGCCAAGCCAGTCCTGTGTACTCAGTGCTCTTCCAAGAGGACCCCCAACCTGAGCAGGACCAGTGTGAGAGGTGCCATATGAAGGGGAAATAAGCACTGTTCAGTTCCTCCTGGCTTTGCAGGCTCGCCTGAGTGTGACCTTGCTTCTCTGGCAACATGCACTGTATCTGAAAGGCAGATATGGGGAGGTCATGTTGATGTGGATAAGCTAGGGAGCTTGGGCTACCTGACCGTCTGAGCTGGGAAGCTGGCTTCTGGGTGTTCACCAAGAAGGTTGGGGAGACCTGACTTCAGCTCAGCTCTGAAGCCTTAAGCTGGACACATGGGAACAACAGCTGCCGGGAGATGCTGCTAGATGTCTCTTGGTGCTCAGGCAATGGCTGAGCTGGTACTGACTTCACAGGTGCTGGCAGAGCCTTCTAAAGACCCTTAAGGATTGACATTACTGAGAATAGGAACACAGTGGGAGTCTTAAAAGGACTTCATATGCACATAGGGTCCTCTGCTGTGGTAGCCATGCGTGATAGTGAAAAGTTGTAAATAATTTCACAGCCCATTTTTACAGATAAGGAAAAGTCCCCCAGAGACATTGTATGACTTGATAAAGGTCTGCTGTGATCAGCCCACAAACCCCTCTGATAGAAAATAATGCTAACCCACAGATCAGCAGTGGGTATTTCTACAAGAGTAGCCATGTATCCATTGAACAAGCTGGCAAGATGAAGCCATGTGTGTGACTGAGATGCTGAGGGGCACTCTTCTATGCCTCTGGGTGACAAAGTAAAATACTGTCTCTTTGTATTTTGTTCTATCTGAAAATGGAATATTATGTCATCATTAAAACCATTTTTCAAGAGAATTCTTCACTTTGTAAGAAAATCAATATCGCAGCTCACATTAAGGGAACATGGCAGGTCAGTAAACACTAACACTAGATGGAGTCTTGTAAATTAGATCGGTATTGCTATGTGAGAAATTATGATTAAGTTATCATTTCCACTTTATTCTTCTGACTTAATTCATTTATATTTTAAATTAGTTGACAAGGTGTATTATTTTTCCATTGATGTGCTAGAGCACCCTGACAAAAAGCCTATTAAGGAAGAAAGGGTTTCTTTTGGTTTCCGGTTCCAGAGGGATAAATAAAGTCCACGCTGGCGGAGAAGGCGGGGCAGGAGTAGTCTGGGCCAGCCTGGCAATCAAGAAGCAGGGAGACTGCATTTGAGTGACATGCTAGAAGAAAGACAGACAGACACACAGAGAGACAGAGAACAGGAAGTGAGGCCTGGCTACAGACATTCAAAATCCACTCCCAGTGACAAACTTCCTCCATCAAGCTCCACCCCCAAAGATTTCATAATCTCCTCAAACAGAACTACCAACTGGAGACCACGTGTTTAAACTCATTGGCCTATGGGACTGGGAGCATTTTTATTCAAACCACAACACAAGGGGCAGGTTTCTTCATGGCATTTGCATACAGGCCTAGCTTCTGTGTCCGCCCTTCTCTTCCGTATGCGCCTTCTCTGAGAGCTCCCATCAGCCTTCACACCTGTTCCCTGCAACTTCTGTATCATATATGGTCTGTTGCTCCCTAGCCCCTCTCATTTCAGGCTTCTTTTCTCCTCTCACGGGAGGGGGAGAACCCCTCTCTTGTTTCCTGTCATCTACAAATTCCACAGGAATACACCCTGCCACAGAAGCTAAGCACCAGCCACATAACAGCAGAGAGTACCTGGTATTTGCCCATAGTAAGCACCCGTTGTGTTTATAGCAATGGATGAGGGTGAGCGGGCATGGTTAAGTAGCAAGACTGATGAAGGCCAAATTTGGATTATACCATGTGCTCCTCCTTTAGTGGCTCACGGATGGGGCAGAATTGCCTCACCCGTGGTAGTGGCTTGTCCCCACATTTCATGGCATGCTCTCAACAGTTCAGACTTTCCCTGCCTGCCACTCAGCCTTCTGACTAGTTTGCCCAACAGTGTGACCGACTCATGGCATTTCTATCCTAGACTCCAGGTCTCCGTGCCCCACCTCCCATGTCAGGGTAGCATGGGATGCCTGGGCCTTCCGGCTGCATCGAACATGCCTCTCAGAGGCTGTCACCCCATCTTCCATGTTGTAGAAACACTCTTAAAACGTGCTCACTTGTCCTCTAGAAGGGGAGAAGAACTGTGCCCTATGACAGTAAACGCACACCCGTGAAGCTTGGCTAGGCTCAGGGCCTACATGAACATGAAGTCACATGGCTGCAGTGTGAGCCTGACTACCCGGGGACATGGATTCCTTCTGGTTCTGTGGCACCAGACTTCTGTCAGCAGGATCTGTGAAGGAGGCAGCAGAGGACAGTGAGGCTGAAGGAGAAGGTGGTGCTGCCCCTTCAGCTTTGTTCAGTGGAAACAGATCTCGAAATGTCACCCCATCCTTGCACTAGGCCCCCCTTCTGGAATAATTCATGGTCTTTTTTTTTTTTAAATCAACTTAGTGTTCAAGCTTGGGCAGGTGACAGAAAGACCTTGTTCATACATCATCCTGGAGGCAGCATGGCTTCTGCAGAGGGCCCCTGCCTCCCAGGACCATTTTGCTCCTTTGTGTGAGCTGTGCAGTGCTAAGAGGGAAGGAAGAGGAGGCTGTAGCTCTCCCATGTGCCAGACTCCAACCTAGGAGGACAGAAGATGGCCTTGTCCCTGAAGGATCAAAAATTAAAATTAATAAAAGTTTAAAAACTTGGGCCCTAAAAAGGGGACTTCTAATGGCTGGGAATGTCCTGGCTAGCGCCTGAGCCCTGCTCCCAGAGAAGCGGAGGTGACTGTCCACCACTCCTGTTACCATTCCTTTGCTAATTGCTGGTTGTAAAGATTCCCCAGCCCAAGGGATAACTGACAGACCCAAAGATCCCCATAACCCAGCAACCCCATACCCTGTCTTATCTTACTCAAATGTATCTTGCTTAAAATATATAGTTTCTGCCTTGTTCTGTACTTTGTATGACCTTAAGTAACCATGGAAACTTTTCAGGCTTATGGTCTTTCCTTATAAAGACCCCTCTTAGTTATTGTTCAGGGCTTGTTGCTATTTTGTAAAAGTTTAAAAATTAGAAAAAATGTAGCTTTGAGATGGATTCAGCACCAGCGTGATGAACTAAAGTACATTAACCATAGAGTTTATTACTGGACAGGAGAGTGAGAGAGGGAGAGACAGGGTGAGAGAGAGGACACAGAAGAGAAAGAGAGTGTAAGTGTGAGAAAGAGAGGGAGAGGAAGGTAAGAGAGAGAAGTGTAGAGAGAGCATAAGTGGGCGGGGTCTGTCTTTTAAAGGGGTCCTTTACACCTGTGTGCAGACTCAGTTCCCATGGAACCCTGGGCTGACCAGGATACTGCCTGAGTGGATTCTGCCAGGTAACAGGGCCAGGCCAGCGTAATGCCTGAACCTTTCAGGGCTTCTGCCACTTACAAGAGTAGAAGTCCAAGCTAGCTTGAATTAAAAGAACCCTTTTGTGTTTGCATCGGATGTTTCGTGTCCTTGGGGTGGCCTGTCTGGGCTCCACGAACGTGGTGTAACGGTCCCATGCAGCTTCCCTCACTTTCTGTGAAGTGAGCTGAGGATTGCAAAGACCCACTTACAAACATCTACAAACACAGCAGAGTGGGAGCTGTACACAGCTTCAGACTTGTTCGGCAAATGATGGCTCCGGAACTCATTCTAATACGTGGAGACAGTTGAGACTATGGATTTGAGGAAGAATGGCAAGACAGAGGATCATATGTGGCACAAACTAAACACTGTAAATAAAATGGTGGTTTGATCCATTGAAAGACGGAGCTCATTCCACTCAGAGGACAGTTGTTTTCCTTGCTGCCTTGCTTCGCCTTTATACATCAAGTTCAACAATGCCACTGCACACTAAATACAAGTTGGGGTGGTTTTCATGCACCGGTTGTTCACAAATAAATACTGATTGAGTGCCAAATACGTGCCAGGTACCATGAGCTATTTTGAGAACTTTGGATACAGCCATGAAAACCTTTTCCTTCATCAGTTTTGCATTCTAACCCTAGCATCTGAAAATGAGTAATCCAGCCAGTTACTAAGCATGTTTCTATCCAGGGGCTGGGAGTATCTCCCACATAAACCAGGCATGGTGGAGCAGATAGGCCTGTAATCACAGCACTTGAGAGGTAGAAACAGAAGGATCAGAAGTTCAAGGTCATTCTTGCCCACATATCAAGTTCAAGGCCAACCCTGTGTCAACAACACAGTGGGCCAGAGTACCTCCTGCTCTTGTAGAAGACCAGAGTTCAGTTGCCAGCACCCAGTTAGAAAGTTCATGACCACCTGTAACTCTAGCTCCAGGGGATCCTGTACTCCTGACGTCTGCACCAATGTGCACATACTCACACAGACACACATGTATACATAAATAAATAATCAAATTGATGTTAAAAAAACAGAAGATGGTTACCTGTTAAACAGCATTAAAGAGAAAAAAATCACAAGAAGTGAGTATGTATGTCGTAGGGAAATTGCTTTAAATGTTCACATAGAGCACTCACACTGGCTCACAAAGCTAAAGAAAACAAGGGTGTGGACCATGGGTTATCTGGGGAAAGGGAATCCCAAGAATGTAAAATCAATGCAAAGGTCCTGGGTCATGTGGGCCCAGTAAGCACCAGCTGAAGGCCTGAAGCCGAGAGAGTCACATGGGCTGATGGGTGCTGAGGACAGCTATGAAGGTTTGAGACAGGTTTGCTGTGATAGAAGACTGGGAGGTGACAAGAGGGAAGACCTGTCAGTACTGACCTGTGAGAGGCAGGCAATAGGGGCTCTGAGAATCAGGGTTTTAGCTAAACCCCTTCAAAGATTAAGAACTGAGAAGATTCTGCAGTGTCACGGGGAAAGGTTCAGGGTGAGGTAGATTTAGGGAGTGAGATGCCTTGAGTATTCTGGGGAATATTTGAGTTTAGAATTTGGTGTAAGGAATAAACTCAATCAGACTAGAACAAAAGAGCACAAAATTCCAGAGAAGTGGGATATTTTATAACCAGAATTGCTGTTTTTATAACCTGAAGGTCTCTAAGAAAACTCAGTGAATAAAATCTCTGTCATTAAGTCTCCAAATTATAATGTCCTTACATATAATTTAGGACCATCTGTTCTCTAGAAGCCTGCTTCCTGCTCTTATCTTCTCAAGCAGTCCTTGGCTTTTAGAGAGAAAAAATAATTTTCCTTTTGCCCTGCAAAGCAAACTTTTCCCCACCCCCAATTTTATCCTAGATGATGGCCATCTGTCCGTCCACCACCAGCCTTCCTTTCTTTCCTGTTCTCCAAGCCTAGATTTTTCCGTCACTTCTCCATGGAGCTCCACTAAGAGCCAGGCCATTCTCCACAGCTGCAGGCTTCCCCACTGGCAGAGTGACCTCCATCCTGCCCAAGGTGGCTTCTTGGTAGTGAATGTCTCTACATCAGGTCTCAATGTCCTTCTCACATATGGCAGCAGTCCACTAAGTGTCTTCTGTGTCCTCTGTATCTCTGTGGATGATGGTTCACCTGCTCAGAATGGACTTGCCCTCTGACTTGAACTGACTGAGACTGAAGAGCACTGTGGTCTCCAGGGTGCACCCAACTCTTCTGTGCCATGAGGACCATGTTCCCTCCCAGTGCGTGAGGCCCCCCTTCAGTGACGAGACACTACCATAGCCTTCTTCAGTGAAATGAGTCTCGTTGAACGTTCCTCTCTGTCTGCCTTGTCCCTCATTTGACCATCTCTCTCCATGGTTGGATAATTCTGTGTCTTCTGTCACCCATCTTTTGTCTTTGGACTTCCATCTTCCACTCTTAGCTGAAAGCTCTCCCAGAACACCGCCTGCCACTTCTGGGAGGCTAGGCTTCCACTGAGCTTTCTGGTTCAGGTCAGGTGTTTATCCTGCCTGTTCAGTTTCATCCGGCACTTTACTCCGCTATCATCTGTGACTTTGTGTTTAGCTGCCTCTGTGCCATTTTCCCTGCAGTCTGAGAGCCCCACAGAGAATGGTCTGAGGCATGGGAGCCTCCAGCGCAAGCTCAGGCAATATGTATTGGCTTTGTTATTTTCTTCTTTACTCTTTCCTCCCTCCTCTGTCTCCTTTCCATCTTTCCTTCCTTCTTTCATAACCTTTCCTTCAAACCCATGTGGAATTCCAAGCAACAGAGTTTAAGAGTTAAACAAAGCAGGGCCTTTGGCTACGTGGACGAGAGGCAAAGGAAGACATGTCAGATAAGAGAGGAACCTACTGTTTAAAGATGCCAGGATCCAAGCACCACAAGCCGCTCTAGTTTCCTTGCAGGCACATCTGAGCTCTCAGTGGGTCTTTGTGTATTTTGCTAGTATTCCTCTGGCCTGACTCAGTCCCTCAGTCAACACTGACTTCCTGTTTCCTGTCTCCTCGCTGTGCTTCCAGCCCCTTGGATCTTGACCATGAAAGTCTTCCCAGAATCACAGGTTGTCAAGGGATCTGAGGCTCCCACACTGTGAGTTCTTTGTACAGGGCACAGTTTCCCTGAAGCCCTCCCTCTGCCTCCTGCTTGGTTTCCATAGAAACCCCTCATCTGACTGCACATTCCCAAGTCTGATGGTCACTTAATGTTTCTACGTGTAGCTTCTTATTTGCCTTCATGTCTTCTGCACTGGAGTGTAAAACACATTTCATATATTTATTAGGATAAGTCATTCTGCACATTCATGTCTGCTTTCACAGAACAGGTGGATTAGTATATGGTGGCTCTAATCTTTCTTTCTTCTCCCCCTCTTTCCCATCTAATTCCTTTCCCTCCTGTGCTTGCAATGCTCAACATTGGTCCATAAAGCCATGGCAATTCAAGCCAGCCACAGAATGATATGAAAGCAACTTTGTATGTCCTAACCAACGTACAGCAAGGATAATTGTGTAAGCATTTGAAGTTGGAATCTACCTGTCCCCAGACAGAGGCCACCCCCATAGTATCAACCTATTGACCCAATTAGCCTCATCCACCCCGAGTTCCCATTCTCTTAATCTCTGTGCCTAAGTGGTCACATTGTCGGGTCCCTGCTCCAAAGACAGAGTGAAGATTGCAGAGAGGTGCTTCTGCCTGCTGGGTTAAAGGCCAGCACCCCTGAATGGGGCTCAGTCTCCACAGCCCACCCTTTCCCTTGTACTTTCCTTCTATGATTCTTTTTTAATGATGGTTTTGTCTTTTGAGACTTCCATGCAATGCATTGTGAACATAACCCACTTCCTTCCCTTACCTTCTTCTGTGCCCTCCATCCCGTCCCAAACAACTGTGACATTTCTTCTTTCTTTTCCCACTGTGTTCAGTTTGTGTTGTCCAGTTACTCAGGAGCGGGAACTTTTCCGACATATCATCAACCTACATTGCTATCATTTTATCTTTAAAGAAGATTGAGTCTCCTTCTTTTAGGAACCATAAAATGCCAATAGCTCCTCAGCAGCCAGTGGGATTTCATGCTCCCCCTGCTCCCCAGGGTGGGATTTTTGTCTGGGTGGAGATTGTGCAGGGCTTGTGTATTCTGTCACAGTTACTGTGAGTTCATGTGTGTACCTGCCCTGTTTTTTTGATTTTTTTACTGACCACCTCTGCCTCTAGAATCTTCCCATCCATTCTTCCTTGAACACACATAGGAAGTGACTCCATGATATTCACCATCCTGACAGTATGTTTCCCCAAAAACATCTGGGCTTCTTCATGGGAAGAAAACCCCACAGTGAGTTTGGAAGTCAGTGATTCTCTGAGGAGAGAGTTGGCAGGAACATGTGGCCTTTAAACGTGATGCCCCCTTCTTGGACTTGAGAAGCCTCTGCTGCGGGCTTCCTCTCTGCTCTCACACCCTTCTCTCTTCCTCCTTCACCATCTGAAGGTCCACATGGCCCAAACATTGCTCATGACCTGCTTCCTTCATAGTTGAAGGATGCTGCTAGGAAGAGCACCTCATCTACTGGGTTAGTAGGTGAAGTTTCCCTGGTATTTTTGTCTAGATATTGAGGGATTTTGCTTCCTGGAAAATTCAGTCATATTTTATGAAGATCATTTGTCAGTGGCTAGAAAATTGGCCACGCATGATGCACAGCCAGGAGGACTAATGAGCCTTTCCTGAAGCACTTTGTCAGTGTCGGGTGCAATGCCCATGGTGGACCTCACTTCCACAGCTCCCACTAGTGTGTTCTGGTGACAAGGGCTCTGTATTCATACTGCAAAACTCCAGCTGCTCAGAGTTGTCTGCCGCCATGAATTTATTGGGTGGAAACTCAGGATGGAGTTTCTGAGAAGTCCTTTAGCTTTTCCAGAGACCCCTAGATTGGAACTTTGCACATGAGGAAACTCTGAACCTGTGAATAAGTCATCCAGAAGGCAACACAAAGTATAGGGATAAACATTCAAAGGAAGACTGATTTGCACTCCACCCTCCTGGCATGTCCTAGCAACTAGTCCAAGATGTCAAGTGTGTACGAAGGCTCGGGAGAGGAGCCAGACCCAGGATGGGCCCTTGTATCTCCAGGTTTGTTGGATGCTAACTTTCACACCTGTAGAGATGAGAGCAAAGAAGCACAAGACAGAAGTATTCTAATAGAAGATACAGTCAGAGCCTCGTCACACGGCACACCAGGCCTGGACAGTCTGCTGACAGCCATGCTGGAGGCTAGTTCTGTCTGGACAAATGCTAGACTATGGCAGATTCTGAGGGTCCCTGTGGCTCTCCAGTGAGCACCACTACATCCATGTCCCTGTTGGAGGACCTCTCCCCTCAGAGCTTTAAGATGTATCTCAACTCTGTCTAGTGAACCACTGCTCAGCTAACTCCAGAATGTGGCTATGACTCATTCCCATGCTACCCCTCCACACTGCCCCCATTCCTCATATCAATCTGAGATTTAGCTATGACCCATGCCTCATGTTAATTCCCAGAGTCTTTAAAATGCCACCCACAGTGCCCCATGGGGAAGGGAAGGGAAAAGGATGCCTTACCGAGCGCTTGCTCATTCAGGAGGCTTGCTCCCAGATACCTCCATTCAGAAAGCACTGTGGGTGTCCCAGCATCTGCTTTATTACTCCCTTCTTTGCCCCCTCTAGGTCACCCACAGAAAATGTTTCACTGTAAGGAGCACATCTGTGTGTCTAGCTTTCCTCCTATGGCTCAGTTCCTTACATGTGGGAACAGATAGACAGACAGGCTGCTCACTGTCCCTCCTGTCACTCAGAGAGCTGTTCAGTCCTTGGTGTGTATCTGTGGGCGGTGTCTCAGGCACTCAGTTCTCTGGGGTGAGCTATGCGGCATATGCTCTGGTAAAAGGACCAGGCAAGCCTGATGCCCGATGCTGTGCCCTCTGTACTGTGCAAAATGCTGGATACTGCAGTCATCCATTCTGTTTGTGGAGGTTCATGGCAATAGGTAGACAAAAACATCCAAAGCAAATGGCTGATTTCCTAGGAAATGGGAGGCAGCGAGGCATGAAGCAGACCACACTGTGGTTAGAATGATCCAGGAAGACATCTTCCCTGAAAAGATGACACATAACTGACACCCAAGAGTAAGCTGAGACGAACCTATCCCCAGGGGCAGGTGAGAGCAAGAGCATAGTTGCTGGAAGGGAGTAAAGGCTAGAAGCTAAGGGCCTGTTGCTGAGTGGTAGCAAGACCAATGATGGGAAATAGAGCTCAGAGCAGACACCCAAGGAAGCAGATTGCTAGTGTTGGGCTCCACCAGGGAAACTGACTAGGGAAGAAGATAACACTTCCTGTCAGGGTTGTGAAGAAAAGAATCCTTGCTCATCAGTGCTGGGAAAACAGTGTGCGGCTTCCTTTAAAGAGTATAAGCAGAGCTGGTGTCAGACCCAGCACCCCACAGCTGGGTATGTACTCTCTGAGCTCAATGGAATGGGATGAGAATGTGGAGAGACACCTACACCTTCATGTTCATTTTTTTAACAGCACCAAGCTGGGGGCATCCACAGGTAAATTGGGTGGATTAAAATATTGTAGGTTAGTTGTCAGCTTAATACAAACTCTGAAAAAGGGACCCTCAATAGAGGAATTTCTTTCATCAGATTGGCCCATGGCAAGTCTATTGTACATGTTCTTAACTGCTAATTGATGTAGGAGAGTCCTGCCCACTGAGGGTGTGAGTGTACAAGAAAAGTAGAGAGATGCCAGGGAAATGGAACCCATAAGCAGCTTTCCTCCATGGTCTCTGCTTCAGCTTCAGCGTCTAGTTTTTCCTTGGCTTCCCTTGATTGTAGACTATGAGCTCCAAGCCAAAGAAGTCCTTTCCTTCTCACATTGGTTTTGGTCAGTGTTTTACCACAGCAACAGAAAGCAAACTAGACATGGTATATAAATCTATGGAATACTATTAGACCATGCTAGAGAAGACAATTCTATCATTAATGTAACATGGAAAAACCTGGTGGACATTAAATGGAGTAAACTAGACATGGAAATGAAAATACCAGGGACCTCAGTGCTGGACAGAACCCAGAAACATTGGATTCTTCAAAACAGTGAGTAGAATAGCAGCTGCCAGAGGCTGGGGGGTCTATAATAGGTGAACAAGATCAGTCCAAGGGAACAGGTTTCATTAGGAGAAATAAGCTTGGACAACCTATTGCACAATGAGGTGATTAGTTAGCAATGATGTAATGTGTCTTTGGGAATCGCTGAGAAAATAGATCCTAAATGCTTGTATCACACACACACACATACACACACACACACACACACACACACACACACACACACACACACACACACATACACACACACACACACACACACACACACTTTTAATACGTGAGTGAGGGACCTGTCAGGATGGTTTAAATAGTACAAAAGCAAACCTCAAACCCTCCTGTTACATCCCACACACATGCGTGTGCCTATGGGAGTTTCTGTATAAAAGATGCCTGTACCTGTGAGGGCCAGCAGATGACATCAGATCCCCTGGAATGAGTTACAGGAGGTTGTAAGCTGCATGTTGTAGGTGCTGGGAATAAACCTGAGTCTGCTATAAGAGCAGTGAGTGTTCTCAACCACTGAGCTGTTTCTCTAGACCTGTTTTTTTCATTAAATTTCAAATTTTATTTTACATACCAACCACAGTTTCCTCTCCCTCCTCTCCTCCTGTTCCCTCCCCCACCTCCCTTCTCTCTGCCCCCCCCCATCCATCTTTCTTCTCCAGACCTTTTAATTACATTAACAAAAAATGAATACTGAACTTAGAGCTTTCCCCAGGGTGGCTGTGGCTTTCTTCTTCCTTTTGTCAGGACAGTGGGTCCTGGTGAAGCCCAACAGTACTGTCAGCCTTGGATTCTCTTTACCTGGTGACTGGCAGACTCAGGGATGCCGTGAGACCCTTAACAAGCCTGAGTATCAGGCTAGTTAGAACTCCTAGTGGTGATATGGTTCTATTTGAACTTGGGCAATTTTCATTGCCTTTGAAATTTCATTCAGTTGGGTTTAATAACAAATAAATAATTCATGGAGCCTGGAAAATGAAAGGGAAAGGAAAATAAAGAAATATGTCATTGGTGATGAACAAAGGGGCACCTTGGTACTGAGCAACCACTCTGCAGTGTCTGCTTCCAACACATTCACTAACTTCTGGGAAGATTTAAAAGACCAAGAAGGAAGTGTTAGCTCCCTCAGGCACAGGGAGTACTCCTTCAACCAACTTTTCTGGGTCAGGAATTGGCAAGAGATAGAAAGTGCCACTCCCTCTGGCCCCACCTCCTACACCCCAATCCTCCCAGTGGCCTAACAGTAATCTCTAGTTCCTTTGCATGGGCAATGGTTGGCTTAGGTAAATGTCAAAAGTGCCCAAGACAGCTTTGAATATTAAAGTGGTACTAAAGGTCCCTCTGGAGATCACTTGCTGGTTACAAGGTGTATGTGGGTTATGGGGGAGGGCTTGACTTCTGACTTCCTGTGGAGAGTTCTGGCCAAACTTAATGGAGTCATCACCCTTGCATCCCCGACAAAGGGGCAAGCAGAGCATTCTTCTCTGGGCCTAGAATCACTTAATAAGTAGCTCAAAAATAGGTATACTACATCCAATCAAGCCAGCAGGTCTAACTTTTAGGATGTAGAGTGTCTGGATGCTGAACATGAGGAGGGAACAAAAGACGAGTCTACAAGGTGGGGCTGCAATGGGACTACTGACCTCTCCTGTCAGTGGCTAGTGTTGTGTGTTGGAACTGGGGAGTTTTTGGAGTGGTCCTTTCCAAGTCAGCTCACACACAGTAAGCATGGATGGCAAACAGTAGGCTACAGTCCGTGAGAAAAGATTCATTTTAAACTAGGAAAATGTTCTTACACAGGAAAAGATCTGAAAAGTGGAGTCTCTGCTCTTGAGTTGCTCATCACCTGAATTTCCTTCTATCAAAAACTTATTAATTGAATTATTTAGACCCCAAATGTCTGTTTTTATTTACTTGAGATAATTTTAAAAATAAGTGTGATTAAATATGCAAAATGTTAGTGATAGTCAAAATCTGAGCAAAGGCTATGTGAAAAATAATTATAGCAGATGCCATCTACTTTCCACAGTGGTTGAAGTAATTATTAAAAGCTGACCACTAAGAATCTCTTGCAGCTACGTTCCAGTCTTGGCTAGGAAATTGTTTGTCCTGATTGGGGACAGGGATTACCTGATCCGATTGACCATCCACTGGCTACCTACCATCACTTGTCAGAGGTCTTAGGCCCCTGGAGGAGGGCTCTAGGTTGGCAAGCTTTGGGACTGAATTAGCAACAGTGAAGCTCAAGGCTGAGTGTCCTTGTAGGGAAGGGGAAGTTCACAGGGTAGAAAGCTCAGAACCCCGGTGGACCAGCATGCAGATGTGAGCTAAAGTTCCAGAGGGAAACAGAGAGATTAGAAACAAAAAAGAGCAGAGAACTGTATCAATGTTAAAGATTGTAGAAGACTAAATGACTGAACTTCAAAATTATAGGGAATTAAAATGTTGTAGATCAGAGATGAATTAGCTGTTGTTAGACCCTTTGAAAACCATCACTACTACCCTTGTGTCTGTTCTAACATCCTGCGGCTATCAAAATATTAAAATGTATTCTACTTCCACCAACCAGCTTCCATCCCATCCCAGCTTTATCCTAGTAGGACCATGGAGCCACAGGCCTCCCTGTTATATCTATGAGGATTGGGAGAATCAAAAAGAAGCCTAGTTCTCAGCCCTATTTGAGTAGCCAGGGAAGAATCCTGACTCAACCTTGAATCTGGTGAATATACTATACTAATTAAAGTTTGTAACATAGACAATAAGGACAGAAAGTAGAGGGAAAAGCATAAAGGAATAGCAGATCCCTTGTCTTACAAAATGTAAAAACTAGCTTCTACCACCCCAAAAGCTGAGAAGGTCCCTAGACAGCATCTGAACCCTGCAGCAGCTCCTCCACTTTGCTGCAACCCACCTATCCATGGCCCCAGCAAAGCATTTGGAAAATACTTTGATTTGTGATTTCCTTTGTTCTATAGCTAATAATTTCAAATAACCACTTCTATAGAGGCATACATTATTTTCAGGTAAGCCAAATTTGTGTTCCCAGGCCACGGTCACTCAAATTTAGCTCAAGAATAAACTTTCTTATTCCCTTTGGGGTGAGAGCTGTGTTTTGCACTGACAGAGAGAAGGCAGGAGAGATTCCATGAAACCCTAGTTGGGGTATGGGGTACAGAGCACAGATCTTAGTGCTTTGCTTAAATATTGGTTGCTACTTGATTGATTTTAATCTGCTGCAAAGTTTCACATGACTCAAAATAAACTCATGGGTAGGCAGACAAGTCACAGCAGTGGGAAGGAAGGTAGTTTGGGCTGCACATTTATCACCTGTGGTTTGGGGCTGAGGATCAGGTGGGACATAGTGTGTGTGTGTGTGTGTGTGTGTGTGTGTGTGGTGAGTTGCTAGCATCCTGTTATCTCCAAATGCAGCTTCTCATGCAGAAGTATTTGACCTTGGTGTCTTCTATCCCACCTACCTCTTGTGCTTGTTCTCTTGACGTGTCATCCAGGCTCAGCTCCTTCCTCTTAGGAGCCATGGAGCCATGGTACCACCTGATGATATTAATGGGGATTGAGAAAATTGGAAAGAAGTCACAGCTCCCAGCTCTGCTTGGGCAATCAAGGAAGAATTCTGGCGCTAATCTTAAGTGTAAATACAATCGTTAATTTGTAAAACTAGACAATAAAGGCAGAAAGTAGAGGAAAGAACATGCAGGGGTTGCAGGTCCCATGTCTGGCAGAAGTATGCAAAGTTAGCAGAAGGGAAATCAGCAGCATGTCATAACATACGGGCTGCAGCCAAGAAGAGGTGGGGGCAGTGGTGGCCCTGGGTGGCCTGCTTGGGGGGTTACATAGAAGGCTTGCAGTGCTCATATTAGAAGAGAAAAGGGCAATGGTCCTTCATGGTCAGGAAGGCAGGGGGCAGGAAGACAATGCTGCATTCAAACCTTCCACAGAAGGGACATCCAGCTATCTGGATACAGGAGAGGGGAGTACAGGGAAGCCAAGCTGGTAGACCTATAGAGAGCAGCATTAGAATAAAAAGAAATGGAGGTACATTTAAGTCAGGAAAAATATAAAGAACAAAACTTAAAATCTGTAGCAGATAGAAGAATGCCCACCCAGTCCAACAGGACAGTGCCCCCCCCCCAGTTCAATTCCTTTGGATGAGTACAGAAATGAGTTTGGGACTTGTGCCCATACAGGCTTGACTGGAGGCACAGACCTCCTCTTGTTTATTTATTCTTGATTTTATTCATGTATATGCATATGTGTCTGTGTGTGCATGCACACATGTGTGCAGGTGCACTCAGAGACAAGTAGAGAGCATGAATCCCCTGGAGCAGTTGTTGCAGGTAGTTATGGTTACTAAGAACCCGACTCTGGTCCTCTGGAAGAGCAACAAGCATTCTTATCTCTGATCCATTTCTCATCCAGCCTGTTAGTGTTAGTTTATATCAACTATCTCTGGTGGCATCACTACTGATGCTGAGCATAATTTTACAAGCAGAATACACTTGATTCCACTGCTAGGGTCCCAGCCATCCATCAGAGAGTGAGACTCCAACAGGGCAAGTTTAATGTGGCTGTGTGGACAGAGCTACAGTCGGCGCTATCACTTGTCTCTGCAGTGCCCTGGTCTCCCCGATACAGCACAGTGACGATAATGTCTGCCTTATAAGAGTGTCATAACAATCACTTGGAAACAGCCATGTCAAGCACTTCTAAATGTGTCTGGCAATCAATAAGCACTCAACAAACACTGCCAGGAATATCGTCACAGGTGTGTGTGCCACTGAGGAACCTGTCACAACGAATCATGATTTATGCCAAGGACTAATGGAAAGTATTTATTTTGGTTATTTTCTTGTCTGGGTAGCACCAGAGGGGATAATAAAAACATAAACAGACAGGTATTTCCCCTTTGCTGGCAAATATGATTCGGTTGATGAAATTAGATGTCTCTGCTTGTCTATTTTCTTTCTGTCTTCATACTGGAGCAGAAAATCCCATCTAAGAGGAAGGAGATCCTCCAGCAGGGTTTTGATTGACAGAGGACTGAACAGCTGATTGACAGCAAGTTGCTATGAAAGAAGGGTTAGCAATTAAGGATAATACTTCCACATGGCAGAAGTACTTATATACATAAGGCAAGATCCTTTTCCTTAAATTTTAGCCAAACAGGAGCTGTAGACATGGCTCACAGTTAAGAGCACTTGGTACTCTTGCAGAAGATCCAGAGTCAGTTCCCAGCACTCTCATTTCAGCTCACAACCATTGAGGTTGTCCAGTGCCCTCTTCTGGATCCTAGAGCTACCTGGCATGCACAGTACAACTATATATCCATGTAGATTAAAAAAAAACATTCATAAACATACAATAGAATAAGTAAATCTTTTAAAAAGATAAGATAGAAAAAACAGCGAAGCAAACATATGTCTACAATTTTAATGTCTGGTTGGTAGTTTTCTGGTGGCCAAAAAGTGGGGACTTCCTCTGTCTGATTTTCCTTGTACTGCTCCAAAAGGTTCTTCTATTGGCTCTAATGGAAGAGGCAGCCTTGAAGATCAATGTCACAAGTGGCGTCCAGCAACTTTAAGGTCAGGAGAATTCAGACTCAGATCATGTGCAGAACACATGGGATGGGATATCACATGTCCTGGTGACACCATGACCAACACTGATGCCACAGATCTCAGAAACCTGAGGACTTTCCCATTAAAGAGATATTAAGACACCAGGTGAATTTGGATCAATTATTCCACTGAGCAGTTTCAGAAGGAAGAAATCATGGTAACTTTTAGCAAGAAACTGACAGCAGATCAAAAGAGTACCTCAACAAACACTGAGTGAAACAGGAAGAAATTATCTTTGTACATTGCTTTTTATGGCATGATGTAGGCTGAGATCTCTCCATTCTCATATTTTGAAATGCACAGCCATCTTAATATACTATCAGCACAGTAGGCAAGCCTAGTGAACAGGAGGGCTCCTTTCCTTCCCCTAGCTCCCGGCACCCACCGTTCCCCTGTCTTCTGGTCTGAAGCTGACTGCTCTGGGGACCTCATCCAAGAGGCTGTGTGACAGCCGTCATTCTACAACGGGCTTATTTCACTCAATGTGCGCCTCTCAAGGTGCATTTGTGTTGTCACAATAGGATCTTTTGCTTTGTTGAGAATGGCTGCTCTTTCCTGGTACACATATGGCACATGACCTTCATTCGTTCCCTTGTTAGTGAGCAGTTGGCCCCTGTGGTGTCCTGGCTATCGAGTCATGGTGCTTGCCGTTAATGTGTGGGTGCCAGTGTTTCTTTGAGATCTTGCTTTTAATTCAAGCACATACCTGTGCAGTGTATTCGGTGGTGTGTGTGTGTGTGTGTGTGTGTGTGTGTGTGTGTGTGTGTGTGTGTGTGTAGGCCACACGTCAACACTGGGTATCTTCCTCAGTTGTTCTCTACCTTACTTTTGGAGACAGAGTCTCTGACTGAACCTGGAGCTCACCAATTTGATTATACCAGCTGGTCGGTGAGCTCCAGGCATCCTTCCATGTTTGCTTTCTCTTTGCTGGGCTTACAGGCCCATGCCACATGCCTGGCTTTTCATATGGGTGGTAGGGATCCAAACTCAGGTCCCCATGCTTGCACAGCAAGCGCTCTTCCAAATGCACACCTGTCTCCCCAGCCCTGAATTTGAATTGTTTGGGGCAAATAAGTGGATACAGCAATGCTAAATCACATGGTTAGTCGTTCTGGTTAAGCTTATATGGAGCCTCTCTGATGCTTCCAAGAGAGGCTGCATCACTCTCCATTGCTACCAGCAGTGTATAAGGACCACCCCACACCTTTTTACCATGTGTTATCACTTCTTATATATAACATCTGTCCAGTCTGGGAAAGGTGACATCTCACTTAGGCTTCAATTTTCATTCCTGTGTACTTGTGGCCATTGTGAGTCTTCTTTGGAGCTTTCTGCCCATTGTTCAACTGGCTCATTTGATCTTTTGCCCTTAGCCTGTAGATCTTCCACTGCACAGATTAGCCTGTGTCATTAGATGCTTGGCTGGTAAGCATTCATCCATTGGGCAGACTTCTTTTCCACTCTGCAGATTATTCTTTAGTCATACAGAAGCTTCATATAATCCCACCTGTGAATGTTTACTTCAGCTCCCTATGCTTACCAAGAAAACACTGCCCATATTGACGCCCCAAGCCATTCCCCTGCAGCTTCTTGTAGAGGTCTCACAGTTCTGAGGGCTGCATTTGCATCCTCTATCCATTCCAGGTTCTTTGATAATACCAGAGTCAGGTTTCATTCTTTGTATGAGAGTCCAGGTTTCCCCGTGCCCTGTTTAGATACTCCATCTTTTCACCATTGGGCATTTTCCTCACACCTCTCCCTGAAAGCTCAGGTGTAAGGCCCAAGTTTCTACTCTTATCAGGAACTGGAAGGTTCCATCAGAGCAATTGTTCCTAAGAAAGAAGTAAACCACTGTGTTGTGTGGAGAAAGGAGTTTCTCTGATTGAAGATAGTGATGCCCTGTATAGCAACAGAGTCTTTCTGGTACCTACCTGCACACATTCTGTGTGATTCCAGCTCCAGAGAGAGGAACCCAGGCCATTTTCCTGTGGGGAGGAACAAGGTGATCAAACTGGAGCCTGGCTTAGACCAGTTCTGAGCATACCACCAGGTGCTTAGCAGACACCAGGCACTTTCCAGCTCCATGGCTGGCTCATTCTCTGTGAGAGAATTTTGTTCAGCATTTGCTGAGGTTCCCTGAGCAGGTAAAACACCCTGAATCTCAGTTTTGCTGTGTGGAAAGTGTAGGGTTCAGTGTCTATACCACAGGGGACTTATAAAGGCAAAGTGGGGTCCTCTAAAATGGCCCAGAGTCCTTATTCTGGCACAATCGTAAAAGCTGAGCTTAGTCACTGAAGGTATGATGAACTCTTCGGTGATCAGTCCAAACTCAGCAGGAGTTATAGCTTCATAAGAAGGAGGGCCTAAGTGTACTGTCTCCCAGCCTGACTCAGGGAGAGTCTCACAGCTTGGAGGCATACCTAAACTATGGATGGATGACCAGGCACCTGGCACCAGGTGGCAAGTCAGGGACGCCACCCTGAGAATCAACGTTCCATGTCTGGAAATGGTGAAATGGCTATCACGGGGGTCTGACTGCATCATGTTCCTACAATGGAAACTTACAAAGGAGAGAGGAACGGCGGTGGAAGGAGAATGAAGCCTGCACACTAGCCCTGGCCACCTGCTGCTGGATCTCACTAAGCTCCCTGCAGGCTTGACATACGTACAACCCTGGATCCAGCTCTCACTGATATTACTAGTTCAGTAGTGTGGTTTCCCTGTGATGGGCTCAATGTGGGCAGGTTCATGGGCTGCCTGTGGACACTTCCATGGCCATCAGATGGGTTACAGTCAAGCGTCTCTGAGCCCCTATAGATGACTGACACAGGGAGGGGCTGCTGGCCCTTGTGATGGATGTTGCCATCAGCTTAAGTGGAGCCTCTTATGCGTCTGTTACAGACATTCACCATCCAGAGCCTCACAATGGAATCCTACCCATGGCTACTGCAAGTCTCACTCTAAACATCACTGTGAGCATCACTGTATGCTTCACTGTAAGCTGCACTGTAAGCTGCACTGTAAGCCTCTCTCTGTAAGCCTCGATGTAAACTTCACTGTAACAAGCCTCAAAGCCAGGGGATAATGAACCTAGGTAAAGGATTCTCGGATGTAGTTGAAACTATAAACATGAAGATACATCTGTGACCCTCATGTCATCATGACCTTCATCCTTCTGGCTCACATCTGGGGTTGAGTTGAGATGACAGATGCATGTCTGTCATGATTTGAATGTGAAACATCTCCCACAGACTCATGCTTTGAATACCTGGAGCAGCTGGCAACATTTTGGGAGCTTTGTTATGTTCAGGGAATGAATTTTAATAGTAGTATAGAGGGTGGTAGGGCGTGAGTACTGTTGTCCAAAGAAACCTAAAGAAGGTGTCAGATCCCCTGGAGCTGGAGCTGTAGGTGGTTAGAAGCCACCTGGTGTGTGTTCTGAGAACTGACCTCAGGTCCTCTAGAAGAGCAGTAAGTGCTCATAGCCATCCCTCCAGCCCTGTGGCCTGTGACTAACCTTTAAAAAGCAGGGCCCCTCTTTTGTATCTAACTCTTACACCAAGCAAACACCAGGAAGCAATTATGTTCCAGCCTCAACTATTCCACGAAAGTCTCTCACTAAATTTTATCTATTAAAAGTTTCCTCAGAAATTCCTATGAATCCACAATGATCACCCCAGCTAAGACTCCAAGCAATAGTGGATGCGTAGCCTGAATTGGCCACCCCATGTGATCAGATTGGTGACTACCCCAATGGTCATCAGAGAGTCTTCAGCCAGTAACTGATCAAAACAGACATCAAGACCCACAGCCAAACATTAGACTGAGCTCAGGGAATCCTGCTGGAAAGAGGGAGGAAGGATTGTAGGAGCCAGGGGTGGGGGTGGGGGTCAAGAACATCACAAGAAAACCCACAGAAACAACCAACCTGGCTCATAGGAACTCACAGGGTCTGAACCAACAACCAGACAGCCTGAGTGGAACCGACTGAGTCCCTCTACATATATGCAACGGCTGTGTCGCTTGGTCTATTTATGGGATTCCTAACGATGGGGGTGTAAGACCCCCCCAGGAGGCTCAGGCCCCCAGGATGTTGGCCCAGGATTGCCACGACAACCCCAATCACCAGGTGGAGGCAAAAACTTGATGCAAACAGCAAGAGGTTTTATTGCAGTTGTTTAGCGAGCTAACCCCATGTTAGCTTGGGCCTTTCATCCATCCACCATGGCGGATGGCTAGGAAAGATGGTCAGAAGCCACAGCATAGAGATCTTATAGAGCAGTGTAAGGGGAGTGTCTAGGGGTATGCACAGGCTCAGGATTGGTGTGCCTCCAGGCTTGGAGGGCTTGCCCTGTGTTGATTGGTCAACTGGTTGTTATGGCCCATAGGCCCTCCCAGGGTGATTGCTATGCTCTGCACGTCATTGTTGTGCACTTGTCCATAAAGCACACCCAGAGCTGTAAAGCATAGCACTACCAGCTAACTTCTGATTGGTTCCTTGCCACAAGGCAGGCGTCTGACCTCCTAGTGACCAAGGCAAGGTCAGGCAAGCACGTACTAGGCTGCTATGGCTGCTGAAAAGGGGAGCTGGTCCCTTCAGGAGCAGGGGCAGACCCTAAGGCTTTGGCCAACTCTTGGGAACCCATTTCTCATACTCGTTTGTCTTGCCCAGCCTAAATACAAGGGGAGGTCCTTACAGCAACTCCATATGCCATGCTTTGTTGATACCTGTGGGAAGGCTGCCCCTTTCTGAACAGAAACCAAAGAAGAGAAGATTGGGAGGAGGAGACAGCAGGGAGGAGGAGGGAATGGGAGGAGAGGCAAGAAGGGAAACTTTAGTCAGGATATAAAATAAATAAATGAATTGAAAGAAAAAAGTACATGAAAACACTAGAAAAAAGTTTTCCCAGAAATTCATACACCACCACCAGGCTAACATGTGCTGCTCCCAATAAAACAAAACCTGGACTATTGGTTCTGAAATATATGTGTGAAAAGTGTCTTCTTCTCACATCTGTTCAGGATTCAAGCTCCCTTTAAATATTTGACCAGTTTAACTTTCTACAGAAATGCCTTTTCACTGTGTCATTCCCACCTCTCATGACTCTCCTTGACTTGGTTGTTAGCTCAGGTAAACTTTGTTTAATGGTATTTTCTCAATTATTCAAGACCTGTCTCTTGCCCTAGGTGGTAAACTTGAGAGTCAGGCTAAGAAACAAAACAATGAGAAGTGGAAAAAGCAAACTGACCAAGCTGTGTACTTTGCATGGACTCACAGCAGAACTGCCTCTCATTTTTATTGTTTTTTCTTTTGAGTCAGGTTTTGTCATGAATCCAGGCTGGCCTTGAACTCGTGATCATCCTACCTCTGCCTCCTCCTAGTCTTAGTCCTTCATGTGCATTTCTAGTGGGGAGCATCAGAATGGTGGCCCCAGGACTCTGAAATCTCCTACAGCCAAAGCCCTTCTTCCATAGCCTTCACCTTCTGTCGCGACTGTCAATGAATAGATTTTCATCCAAACCTATAAATTAAAAGATTTCTTGATTAGACAATCAGAAAGTTGATCTAATCTACTCAGTCACCAAGAATTATGTTTACTGGATGATCTACTAAGATATTCTGCTATTGAATAGAAGTCCAGAAAAATCTAAAATTTTGCAATTTCACAGCATGGTCTCAAATGAGAAACTCAAAATCACTTCTTAGAGGGGCCGAGGCATGAGACCCTCCACCCTTGGTTCTGAGGTCTATAGAAACAGTTTTATTCTTTCTTAATGGGATTCTTGAAGGTCCAAGCAGTGAATTCATTGTGCGTTTCATATCCGTACTTAGAGCTCAGTAGCTCTGTCTGCCCTTTGGGGTCAAGCAGCTAGGTCTGGGACTGAAGAAGGACACTGGCACTCTTAACTCACTGCATGTTTATATGACACAATGGGCGAGTGAGATTCCTGTCTCCTTTAGAAAAAAGAATATTTACACTTATTTATTCATGTATGTGTGAAAGAGAGTATGTGTGCAGCTGTGTAAATGTGCAGAAGAGGGCACTGGGTGTTCTATTTCTCTCCAAGTCGATTCCTTTGAGACACAGTCTCACCCAGGGTTCACATCTTCTTGGTTAGGCTAGAAACTAAGAGGGCCCAGTTCCTTCTGCCTCTGCATCTGCTCCCAACCCCAGAGCTGGAGTCCCAGGCATGCACAAGACACCTGGCTTGTTCTGTGGATGCTTGAATCTGAACTCCTATCATGAAGACTGTGCAGCAGATATTCTTAACCTCTGAGCCCACCCCTCTCCTCCATCATCCATTGTAGGCCTTTCTTTGTTCTGGGATCCACATGACTTGGAAGCTGCTACTCACTTCAAGGAAACATAATCGTATCCGAGAAGTATATGTCAGCTGTCTTGAACTTGCACAGGTTCATATTACAGACTGCTGCTTGGTGGCTGATTAATTGGTTGTTTGCAGACTCCAGTCATCACAGGGCAGGCAGGAGCTGGATAGGACAGAGGAGGAATAGGAAAGCAGAAAGGTAGCAGACCTCCATCTGGGTTTTGGCAATGAGGACCACAGTGTGACCAGAACTCTGACCCGATACAGGGAAGCCTTCTTTCCTGTGTGGGAGAATTGGCCCTGGGTGCCAAGGTTGAGGATGGAGGTGAAACAGGTGTCCCCAAGGCCACTTTTCAGAGACCAAAGCTGCTGCAATTTCTTGCTTTGGGAAAAAAAGTGGCCATCTGGCTGAGGTCAAACTGTTCAAGGTAACAAGAGCAGGAAGGGATGCTCATATACAAAGTACCTAAATATAGAGTATTGCATACATAGGCCGAGAGAGAGGGAGGGAGAGAGGGAGAGTGAGGGAGGGAGGGAGGGAGGGAGGGAGGGAGGGAGGGAGGGAGGGAGGGAGATAACAAAGAGAGAGACAGCACATAGAACCTGTGCAGGATGGTAGGGCCACCAAGTCTAGGGTCCAAGCAGCCTTACAGACACAGCTCTGCTTAGAGAACTGCAACTATGGAATGAGTGACAGAAGTAAGAGTCATTGTCACCAAGTCAGAAAGTGTTTGGCGATCCATTCCTGAGATCCTAAAAAGTGGCAGTGTGTTCATTTTAGGCAGAGACTCATGGGTCTCAGAAGTTGATACAGAGCTAGTGCCACTGTTTCCATCTCCAGTATGTGTTGTTGTTGTTGGTGGTGGTGGTGGTGCATGCATGCGTGCGTGCGTGTGTGTGCGTGCGTGCGTGAGTGCATGCATGTGTTCCTATGCGTGAGAATGAAGGTACCCATGTAGAGGCCAGAAGTCAGCTTCAGGTGTTGGTGATCAAGTGCTATCCACATTGTTTATTGGGACAGGGTTTCTCACTAGCCTGGAACTCACCATGTTGGCCAGTGAGCTTCAGGAATCTGCCTGTCTCTATCCACACAATGCTGGGATTATAAGATGCTCTGAGTGACAATTTTTAAAACATGAGTTCTGAAAATTGAACTCCAATTCTTATGTTTACATGGCAAGCATTTTCCTGACAAAACTATCTCCCTAGCCCTAACCCCTGGCATTTAAAAACAAAAATGAATGAACACAAAGCTCAGGATTTATTTTTTTTGTTTTATATGTATGAGTTTTTTGCCTGCATGTGTGTGTGTGTGTGTGTGTGTGTGTGTGTGTGTGTGTGTGTGCACCTCACACATGCCTGGTGTCTGGTGAAGGCAGAAGAGGGCTTCTAATCCCCTGAAACTGGAGTTAGGGATGGCTGTGAGTGTGGATGAGAGCCATATCTGAGTCACAAGTAATAGCACTGAGTGCTCTTAACTACTGAGCCACTTTTCCAGCTCCCAGCCTCTGCCATTTTATACACAGGAAAGCCTTCGAGAAGTCAGTGTGTCAGAGATAACAGTGTAGGGCATGAGTCCCTGGGGTTGGATCATGAAGAGATCTTTAAAGGAGGTCCTGTGCTTTTGACAATATTACATGGGCACATGGCCCTGTGTGTGGGAAGGACCAGGATGTGTGTGAAGGCAGATAAGGAGAAGACTGTCTTTGGTGTTTAAGGACAGTGATGACCAGCCAGCTAAGACCCAACCTGTTGATACTCTCAATACAAACAAGAATAATCATGACAGTCGCTGATAGGAGCCAAGAGAGGCATGCCTAGAGACAGGCTTTGGTATCCTGTAAAGGAGGCAGAACCCTGTAATGCCAGTTCATCCTACTTTAGTCTAGAGGTGGCCTGTAGCCCCAAGCAGGGAGCTCTGTTTCAGTTTCTCCCTGAGTTTCTAACATATCCATCAGAAAAATTGAAGAAGGGCTGGGGAAATGGCTCACTGGTAAAGTGCTTGCCAGGCAAGCATGAAGATCTGTGTTTGCATCCCTAGCACTTAGGAAAAAAAAATCAAGTAAGTTAGCATACATCTTTACCCTAGCACTAGAGAGAAGGGGTATGGAGACCAGCAGATGGCTGAAGCTCATTGGCCAGGTGGACAAGAGGTATCAGTTAGCTCCAGGTTCAGTGAGAGACCCTGCCTCAAAATATTAGTATGGAGAGTGATTTGAGAAAGGCAGAAAGATACTGAAGTCCACTACTAGGTTGCACACTCACAAATATACTTACACATGCATATTTTCAGTACATACACCATACACACACTATACCACACACACCACACACACACACACACACACACACACACACACACCATACCATCTACACCCCACCCCCATATACACACACCATACTACTGCCCATACAGAAATATCTACACATTGTCTTTTGCCCAATTTCCTCCGAGCTTCCTTCTCTACTGTAGAAACTGGTATAATAAGAGTAAACACAAGGATAGACTGTGATGACAGCCGTGGCATGTCATAGCTCTGCATCACTCAAGGTCACACAGTGCATACATAGGCTGTGAACAGGTGATGTCGAAACTCAGACCTGCTCGGCCATTTAACTATGATGCGCCATTTTTACCACTGATGTGTGATGCTGGGAAGTTCTCAGAATCCCTTCTTCATAGGGTTCTGGGCCAGAGTTTCCCCAAAGTTCTATCTGAAGAGAACTGGGGTGCAGCCCTGTGCTGTCTGTACTGCTTACAGTTGGCGAGAGGCCCCGGAGGGACCAAGGGAGGGTTCAGGCTGGCCTTTCCTCTTCCCCAACTCATTTTCCAATAGCCAGCCCTGCTGTCCCCAAGTCCAACACCAGAGCTGCCAGTATCGGAGAACCATGGGCCAAGTCGACAGAAACCCCCACCCCCTCGTGCCTCTTGATGGTGGAGAAGCCCAGCCTCTGTAGGGGTCATTACTCATGATGGCCTCAGATCTTAACTGTGACTGGAGTATGACTGTGACTCTCGAGCACTACATGAACATTCGAGTCTTAGCCCTCTACCACTCTTCTATGGTGGGCTCTGACTCCCATCTTCATCACTCTTCCTGTTCAATTAAAGAGTAGATGATCGTATCAGTAACTCAATATTTGTAACAGTTTTAGAATGTATGAGAACAGACAAGTTCCTTATTTTGTACGATGGTTCTCTGAACCCTGATGATTAGGTGTTGAACATGAAGAACAGCAGTGTGAGCACTGGGGATATGGCCACCCTTAGGAGAATGCTTGACTGGCATGTAGGGTTTCCTGAATTCCATCCCCAGCCTTGCATAAACCAGGCATAGAGGCACATGCCCAGCGCCCCAGCCTACATAGCAAGCTTCAAGTCAGCCCGGAATTCCCAAGCTTCTGCCCTAAAGTAAAATTAGATAAATAAAAATTAAAACCAAGTAAGTTAAAGAAATGTGGTTTGATAGGAAGTTGAAGAAAATATCCTGAGATTAAAAGTTCAACCAAAGGAATTCATGAGGGCTAGTATTCAAGGGCACGTCAATTGGTTGCCAAAGGACTGACTCACACTCGGGCAATTTTCTTTATTATTTTTCTGTGCTCTCATCTAGTTCTCTGTTTGTTATTGCATCCTGCCTCTGCTTGCTTTGGGTTTGCTTTGCTCTTCTCTCACTCGTTTATTAAAGATAGTGCGTTATTGATTTGAGGTCTTTCTTCTTTCTTAATATGAGCACACACTGTAGTTTCCCCCCAGGACTGCATTCATTGGCTCCCCTAAGTTTTGATGCAGTGTTTTGTTTTCAGCGCAAAACACGTTTATTTCCCCTTGGTCTCTTCTTTAATCCATTGGTTATTTATGAGGGCATTGTTTAATTTCCACACATCTGTGTGAGCTTTTCAGTTTCCCATCTATTATTGATTTCCAGATTCAATCTGCTGTGATCCAAACCATGCTTTTTGGGAATGAATGTCAGTCTTTCTATAAATATTGAGAATTGTTGTGTTACCCAGCACCTGGGGAATGTCCAGAAAGCACTGGAGAACATGTGTTCTATTTGTGGGAGGCATCAGCTACAGTTCACAAAGCACCGAGTGTCTCACATAAGAGTTTTGGCAAAAAACGTGTCAGGGCTGTGATGACACAAAACATCAGCTCGTGCTTCCACCGTGTGTTCCCAACTCAGACATGTCACATGTTAGTACAGATTCCACTGAGAACTGCACGATGCCCTCCTGGTTTGCATTCCTTAGAATCCGATCAATAACTGAAAATATGCACACGCCCTTTGGGGGCTGACAGTCATTAAGAGCACTCAGTGCTCTAGCAGAGGATGGAGGTTTGGTTCCCAGAACCCACTTGGCAGCCATCATCCATCACCCATCACTTAGTTCCAGAAGCTGATGCCCTCTTCTGGCCTCCATAAACACTGATCATTCACATCACACACACACACACACACCACACACACACACACACACACACACACACACACACACACACACACACCACACACTCTCTCTCACACACACACACACACACACACACACACACACACACACACACACACTCACACAACACACACACACACTCACACACAGACACACAGACACACACACACAACACATTGTACACATTAAAAAATCTTATATATGATTTTCTCATGCTTTCCTTTCAGTACCTTAGAAATATACAAATCACTCAAAGAAAGAAAGGATACAGTTCCAAACAGGGCTTCTTTCTCTTGGGAGCTGTGAAGATTGTAATGGAAAGTTAATTACTTAGGGGAGCTCAAGGGTTTAAAATAATGATCAGAAGTGATGACCATGGGTCACTCCAGTGGCCCCAGGCCTGCAGTACTGCGTGCCTGCATCGCACTTGTGCACTGATCAGAGGTGGTAACAGCAATGAGCAGGACGCTTTGACATAGAAGTGTAAAGAGTGCCATGTTCTTTGAGTCCATAAAGAGCAGGCCAATAGAAGACCTAGGAAGGAGGAGGGGCCAACAACATACCATGTGACCATGAAACAACATAAGCTAAAGATAAATCTAGGTTCCCAAAGAGAACAGGCTACTGATGTGCCTGCCACTTGTCCGGAGGATGATGGTGGCCTCTGGGATTCTATGACTCCCCACCTGTGCAATAGGAGGCATAACGCACTTGGCTTAGGCGTTTGCTGTAATAACTGGCAACATCTGAAAACATGCCATGGGCATGTCTAACATCTAGCACAGATTCCTGTTACTTCTTCCAAAAAACAGTTATCAGAGTTTCTCATGAACTGTCTGACATCCTCCCTCTGCTCTGTGAACCTCCTCCCTCTAAGTATTGCCTGCCCTGTTTCCATCTGTCATTTCCCTCTTCACAGAGCAACATTGCTTGGACCATAACATTCTTTTCCCACAGACCATCACCCCTACCTCTCTAATCTTTCTCCCTCTGATCATCACTCTCCTCACTCTGGCCCTTAGACTAGCTTTGTTTTCTCACTACTCAGCCCTCAAGTGGGCCTTATGCAAGTAGCTGGCAGCAGCCAGACACAGATCCTGCTGGCTGTTTATCTAGCCAGACGATCAGAACTCTATCAAAAGGCTGAAGCACAAATAACACTTCAGATTATTTACAGTGGGAAAATGGAGTCTGGGGGGACAGAGGTATAACAAAGACTATGAACTCCTGTTGACTGAGTTGCCTTCCCTTTGGCCCCCAAGGCTTTTGTATTTGAACTTTATCAAGTAACAACATCAGTAAATAACTTTTTGTAGTACTGCCACTCATGGCCCAGTTGACTTCCCCTCCAGACAGGTTTGGAGCTGCCTGTGACACAGTATTGTGAAACTGTCAAGTACAGTCTATGCTCAGTCACTGTTCAGTTAAATATCTCTCATGAGCATTTACCCTGCATAGACACAAAGGAATTCACCATTGGACTTGTTGGGTGTACACATCCCTTCCAGCAAGTGATCCGAGGATGAGGGTGATGGTTGGTTGGAGGACACTCTGATGGACCAAGTGATGTTGCTCTGATGGAGAGAGAAGAGGTTTTAAGGATGGGAAAGAAGGGTATGTTATACTCACAGACAGCCCTCATATTCAGAAGGGTGTGGCAGTGGACAGAAGACTGTGAATGGCTAGTGTTGTGTGAGCAATCCATGGGGTGCTTTGATACTATGGTCGGAAGCTAAGAGAAGGTCAGATTCTAGAGGGCCATCATTCGGAGCCTGCTGAGCTGGGATGCTCATGAGATACCCAGTGGCAATGTTAACTCTAGGAATGTGGAACACAGGCAAGGTGTAGACATAAATAAAATTCAAGAGCCTTAGTTAATATGAGACTGATAATTGCTTAGAATAGTGCCGTGTTAGCTAATCAGCTAATGAATGATGGCATACAGAAAGCAAGGTTGATCAAAACAGTAGAAGCCCCTGGCTGTCCACCGAATTGGACTTGGGGGAGAAGTGACTGGAGGACATGAGAAAACCATGATATTCCTACCTGCTATGGTGAGGTTGGAGACGGACCACTAGTGATGCTCTGTGGGATCTGTAGAGACACTGCTGCGGACAGTGTACCAAAGACTGTGGGAATCAAAGCCTGATTAGCACTCACTGAAGGGAGAATATGAGGGAGAAGTAATGATGTCACAAGTGTGGACTCTGAGGCTGCAGTAGAGTGTGGGTCATGGGTTAGTGGATGACATAGAATCCAATTCCTTGAAGTCCCTTCAGAACCTTGCTTGCTTTGTTTTATATACTGCCTACATTACTGGAATTTCAAGTACACGATGATAATGCTAATATGAATTCATAGCCTGGACTTCATTAAAATGATGGAGTCACATTAGAGAAGAATTTAGCCTGAAGCATTAATATC
The DNA here is from genome assembly GCF_003668045.3 of Cricetulus griseus. Classification (NCBI taxonomy): domain Eukaryota; kingdom Metazoa; phylum Chordata; class Mammalia; order Rodentia; family Cricetidae; genus Cricetulus; species Cricetulus griseus. The sequence continues at coordinate 95,446,001 of NC_048601.1, read as the reverse complement.
TGTAAGAACACTGACCTCACCATCAGGAACAAGGTGCTTCATTTAAATGCTACAGTGTCTGGCTTGGAAAACAGGGAGTTAAATGTACAACCATTCATACAGCATGGCCTCTTACCATGAAGTCTATCCTAGTGACTTTCTCTGTCACTGGAAAATAACACCTGGTAAAAGCAAATGAAGGAATCAACTGTTCAATTTGACTCACAGTTCAAGGGTACAGTCCATCTTGTCAGGGAAGCCTGATGGCAGGAACGTGGGGACATTATTCATATCACCTGCACTCAGCTAGCAAAGAGGGATGAATGCTGGAACTTAGCTCACAGTCACCTCTATTCTTTCAGTGACTCCAGCCACATTTCAGGTGCATCGTCCCATCTTAATTAACCCAGGCTAGGAACTCTTTCACAAATCTGCATAGAGGTTTAGCTCATAGATGATTCTACATCCTGTCAAACTAGCAATCAGTATTCATTATCACAGAGTCAGAGTTGTAATTCATAGTCAGTGAGACATGTGCCTAGGGCATTTCTAGTGAACAAGGTGGATTTGTACCATGGGTATGTGTTGTACTGTGGGCATTTACCAGTGGACAAGGTGAGTTTGTAACTTGACTATTGCTAGTATACTGTTAATGTGATAACTCTCTGTGTTCTCGATTGTCTGTTGCTAGTACCTCTTTGGTGTGATAGCTCTCTTTGTTTAGGGATGATTTCTAGGGCTAGAGGGGAGTACAAAAATAGTGGACCTCAATGCAGGGATTAAAACACCTCCCCTCTGTGTTTGAAAGAATGTAGATTTAACAGGCCACACAGGGGTCATCTGCTAGATGCCTTATTAGAGCCTTAAAGCTCCCTTCCAGTCCCTTTCCACTTTGATTCAGTGTGAACTGATTTAGTGGACTTGAGTAAGTCCTGCTGGGGCTGTGGAAACCCCAGGAGCACAGTGAAACTGTGTCTCAGAAAAATGGAGGCTTCCAATTCTTTATTAAAACATACTTGATTTTATTTGTGTGTCTGTGTGAGAATGCACACATGTGTGGGGCCTGAACTGGTTTAAATGAGAAATCTCCCTCAGAGTCCCAGCCATTTGAACACTTGTTCCCAAGTCAGTGGTGCTGGTTGGGGAGGTTCAGGGAAAGTGCCCTTGTTAGAGGATGGCTGTCACTGGAGACCGCTTTGAGAGTTTAAACTCCCGTGCCATTTCAAGTCCACTGTCTGTTTCATGCTTGGTGTTCAAGATGTGAGCCCTCAACTTCCTGTTTGTGCTGCCATGCCTTTGCTCGCCAACATCCCTCTAAACATCTAAAACTGTGAGCACAGTTTTAAACCTTTGGCTTCTGTAAGTTGCTTTAGTAATGGCATTTAATCACAGCAATAGAAATAACCAAGACAAGTGCCTGTGGAGGCTAGAAAATGGAGCTGGAGTTACAGGCAGTTGTGAGCCGCCCGGTGTGTGTGCTCGTAATCCGATTCTGACCCTCTACAACAGCAGCAAGTGCTCTTTTGTTTTAAAAACAATTTTACTTTTTATTCACCTTGTGTGTGCATACTCATGCTAGTGTATGCTCATGAGACCAAAGGACAACTGTGGTAGTCAGTTCTCTCCTTCCACTGTGTGGGCCCTGGTCATCAGGTCATCAGGCTTGGCAAAGAGCACCTTTACTCACTGAGACATGGGTTCAGCCACTGCCCCCCAATTCATTACTTCATTGCTGGGGTATTAACTGTAAGCAGAACTGTCTCCTGGGTTTAACAAAGCCACAGCAAAGAACATTTGGTGATGACCATTGAACTTGAAGGTGAAATTTCCAACTGCTTTGGTTTGGGGAGAAATAGAAAACCTACCCAGATACTCTCCCTGTATTTGCTCATATGTAAACTGAACTTAATCTTTCCAGTTGGTTAAATATAGAACCATGAAATAGGACTAAATGAAATTAATATAAAGGAACTTGAGCATGTGGTGCCCCTGACTGTTCATCATCCAAATAGGGCAATGAAGAGAGTGGGGACTCATCTTTGTCAGGAACGACAAGCCAGGTCAGCCCCAGGACAGGCTTGGCTGTGTTGTTGCCTTGTAAGGACTTCTCATTTGTAAGGAACATTCTGTGGCACTCTCTCTTCTTTGGCATGACAGAGGAATGACCAGGACAATTCCCTCATGATAAATCAGCTAAACTCATCTGCAGGGTTTCACTCAAGGTCAACACAAGGCCACTTTCCCATTCTCATGACACGCAGTGATTTTTACACAGACCTTTAGGAAATCTGTCACCATCTCCCGCTGATGCGTGCTCCTGTACCTCCCGGAGTCCACTCCCAGAAAGATATCTAATATCTGATATATATCATATTTCATGGAGTGATGACATTTTGAACTTTGATAAGGAAAACATGGTCATAGCAGTGGTTTGTATGATAAGAAATCCTGTATCTTGTGAAGTCAACTCCAGATGGCTTCTGGAATGCTAATTACGCTCCCCTGAATAGAGTATGTCACTCAAATAAACACATCCCTATTTCCTAATCATATTGACCTCTATTGATTCCTTCCTGCTTAGAAACACTCTACTTTGCCAGGGTGGCTGACACTCAGATGCAAGGCCTCTCCTATAGTCCCATCAGCAGGAATTTGGGTACTCCTTCCTAAGTTATTCTGCTTTAAGGCAATTGGATTAATATCCTAGAGTAAAAAACAGACACCCTAATTCCAATGATTATGACATACACCTTTTTAAAAACATTGGCAAGGGACAAGGGATATCAAAATAAAAGCATGTTTATAACAGATATAGGAAAAAGTAGAGTGTGGGCTGGAGTGTAGCTCAATGCCACAGTGCTCACTTAGCACACATCCTCAGCACAGAAGCAAGCAAAAAAGCCTTCAGTAAGGAGACAGAGTCATACAAAGGGTGGAGTTTACTCAGGATGCTTCTGAACTTGTTATATACTAGGTGTGGCCCCCTGTGACTCCCACAGCCAAGTTCTGCTTGTGAGGACTGCAATTGTCCTGCCTGGTTATTCTTGAGCAAGGAGCAACGAGGACAGGGCCAGTATTACAAGCTATGGCTTTACCCTCTGAAAACATGACATGTTCAAAAAGGGTCCCCGGAGCTGTAGAGGAAGCATCCATGAGGGGTGATGCACAGGGGAAAGGATATTCCTTGGAGGCAGCCGCCACTTCCTGCAGTCACAACACGGTAGACATGGGAAAACTTGGAGGGGAGCAAAATGAGGCATCCAGTGGCAGCTGCAGAATCTGGAGAACTATGTGCTAGTGACTCTTGTCATCTCTAGCTGTGCCCTGGAGTGTCTGCCCAGGTTTCAGATGATGGAACAATGACTTCTGTCCTCCTGTCCTAAGATGCTTAGGAGATCTGGATATTGGAGTCTCTCCTATGTACCTCATTTTCTCACAGTGCATATTTGAACCTCAAATGACATTCTTCTCACAGTGTCTAATCTGAGGACCAGCCTCCGGTTGAACACCTGAATCCCTCCAATCTCACATCAGGCAGCCGGGAGGATGAAGTCTCTTTGAGTAAAAAAGAGAAAGGTTCTTGAATAGTGACCATTTGCAAGGTGAAATTGAAGTCTGAAGCCTCATGCACAGTGATCATGCAAGGTGGACAAAAAGCCACCACCAGACAGGTCACAGGTACTTGTAGAACACACTGAAGAGAAGTATCTTTGTGTCAGGAGTGCAAATCAGTGTGAACTCAGATGAGGCAGAATGTACGGAAAGCGAGTGAGTGTGAACGGAGCCTGGAACCAGGGGCTAGAATGTGAGAACCCAGTGCCTGCTCCCCTCGCACTGGTTGCTTGGGATGTGCAAAGCTGTGAGGTAGGGAAATATGAACAATAAGTTTGGGGAATTCTGGATCCTGTGAAACTAAATACAAGGGTGTATACTAAGATTTAAATTTAAATGCTATTTTGGGATGATGAGTATTTATTCCTTCAAGGCTTCCAATATGGATGTGGAATGTCATATAGTCTGACATTACATGGCCATGGTCTGTTATGTCTACAGACTCTCCATGCTGGCTGATCTTCCCCTGGGGCCCTGTAGGGAAGCTGCTAGCCTGTACCATTCCAAAGCCATTTTGCCTTGGACATCTCTGACTGTGAGTTCTAAGGGAGACTTCCAATTAGCTTTTGACGTTCAAGGTCATCACTGGTAAATCAAAAACAAGGCCCCTCTGAAAATGGGCCAACTCCTTCAGCCGCCTCCTGCCTTTTGTTCTGGGATTACAATGCACATCAAGAAAATGATCAAAGCCCTATTTGGAGAATATTGGATTAGCAGAATGTTTGATGAAATCAATAATTGGAATAGCGAGGGACTTTTACTAATTACATCTGGAAGGGCTAATATTGTCTGTGGGGGATGAAATAGGAGGCTTTGTTCCTTATGTAAATGATGGTGGTAGAAAGAAATGGGTCTTGGAAGGATGCCCTTTGGACTCCGGTTTCTATGTGTCTAATGGAAGGGAACTCAAGGAGAAAAGGGCATACAGGCCCCTGAAACTTTAGATTCTAATTACACTAGAAATGAGTTCAGTCCATAAATTGTGTACTCCTTGCAAAAATTAAATATCAACCTGGATATATAAAAAGAGATTTGATCTTTCATCTGTATAGCTTTATAAATACCCATTTTTTTCTCCCATAAATCAAGAACAACGTGAATTGTTTTGTTTTTATTTTTGAGGCTGGCCTCAAACTCATTATCTAGCCAATGTTCCTCTGATCCTCTTGCGCCCACCTCCCAAGTGTCGAAATTAATGGCATGCACCGCTTTGTTTGATGCTGGGGATAGAGACCAGGGTTTCATGCACTCTAGACCAGCACTTTACCAACCACAGCCCCAGCTCCTCACATGTGACAGTATTACAAGAACCTGGTGGCAATGTGTATTTAGACCTTGTGGTGAGACCGTATTTATTTCTTCCTAAGGCCATTTTAAGTAAGAGAAACGTTTTTTGAGCACCCCACAGCCTATTCAGTCGCATTTGTACTGAGGCAGAAATCACTGTACTCAAATCTCCATCAGCCTCATTATCAGAGAATCTGTGGCTGGACAGCTGATTGATTGGCTGTGTTTACTGCTGGCTTAGTATTGATCTACTAAGCATTCCCCTTGGCTTGCTAAATATATGCTATAGAAATCAAGCGAGGTTTTACTTAAAGGGAAACAAGTAACCCTCTATGGTTATTGCATAGGAGACAGAACTCAACTTGGCCAAACCAGCTGGAAAGACACAGTGCCCAGCGAGTGGGGATACTTTCCTCCCTGCTCAGGTGCCAAAGTGTGCTTCCTACCAGTTCTGACATCCCAGAGTCTAGGTCTTTCTCTTTCATACACACATTTAGTGTCTCTTTACTCCGCCACATCTCCCCTCAGCCTACAGGACTCTTCTGACTTAGCCTTTGCTCCATTTTAAGGGTCCTGTTCCAGCCCTACTCCCTACTCCCTCCTTCCTCCTTCCTCCCAGAGCTTTTGAAAGCTCTACACAGAATATCTTGAGTCTCCACTAGGTTTCCCTGGGTGTGTGATGACATTATAGGGACAGAGAACCTTTTATCATGGGTTCTGGCCACTCAGCATAACCCCTTACCACGTCTTCAATGTGTTTAGTGTGGGTAAGAGGCACAGCTCCCTGGAAACAGCCCTGGCCTCTATTCCTCCCATGCATTTACCACACTTTGCCAGCCCAGAGCTGGTGTATCCTTCTCACCCAGCTCCTGTCAGTCCCTCTTGATACCATCCTCCTCTGTGTGACTTGCTTCTCCTTCCCCTGTACCCACCCTGTGCTGCTACTCCTACTGGATCCTCATGTCTGACTCACCCCGGTCTACAAAGACAAATACATAAGAATAGAGAGAGATTGAAGCTATGATGGAAACAAAGAATAAAATCACAATAACCATCATCCACCGACATGACCACACAGTAACAGCCATGCAGTTAACACCAGGCCAGTACTGTGTTTATTAATTACCTTTAAAATGGTGTCTTAGTCAGCCTTAAAAGCAAGACATTTTTGCATACCTCACAGAAACATGTTCAGAGAGGTCAGTTACAAACCCTGAGGACATAGAGCAGTTCAGCTGCAGGTAGCACTGTGCCCCTTCCCACAGTTTCCTCAGTGGCATCCTGCCCAGTGGGTTGCTAGAGTAAGACAAAGCTCCAAGCAGCTCCAGGCTCTGAAGGGCTCTGAAGGGTTCTGTCATGAGCAGAATCCTTTGTCAGTAGATATAAAGGCATTGCAAGGAAAGCAGAGACAGAACAGGATGCCCCTCCTCAGAGGCCATGAGCCAAAGACATATAAGAAGCTTCTTTTAATGTGGATATAAGCTGACAGCCATCAAACAGCACACAGTATCTCCATGAGACCACAGGAAAAGTATTCTCCAACTTGCTGGCTTCATAGTTTTTGAACAATTTTCAGTTCATCAAAGACTAGATAAAGAGAGAAAATGTGTGTTCTATAAGGAAAAAACGGCAGGTTGGGCCCGTTCTGAACCTGGACAGCAGGTGCCTGCTTGTATCTGGAGCAGTCAGGTATTTTCAGCATGGGCTTTTGACTCTGTGGGGCATGCTTGATCTTCCGCTCAATCAGCTCAGTGACTCAGCCTCCCGGTTCAGACTTGGCATGATCCCAAGCGGCAGAGGGGCCAGTGCAGTACTCCCTACAGGACCATACGAGGCTCCACGGGCTTCATCTACCTCCCATGGCTGCTGACAATTAGGTCCACACCTCTGCTCAGCAGCCTGCTAACGTGACAGGACTCGCTGTGCTGGAGAGCCCCTCAGCCAGTCTACAGAGAGGCATGCCTGCAAGTTCACAAAGGCGGATTCCATTTCACGTCGCACGGCGTGGCTACTTGGCACAGTCTTTAAAGCTGGAAGCATTTTCTCCTCTAGGGGGATGCTGGCCTATGCTTAGTGAGACACAGTTCTCCAGTACCTTTGGGAAACAGGGAGCACATGTGCAGAGAAGCAGAACTCACTCTTCCGTTGCCATTTATCCACTGGGCATTCTTCAGTGGCTGTAGACAAGGCTGTTCTTTCGAGCATTGACACCACAGGGAAGACTTGGAATCGTCTCTAGAATTTTCCAGAATGGTGATCTTGTGTCCATCAGGTTGAAGTCGGATTATTAGATTCATTCGTGGGTCAATGCTTGCCACAAGGTGGCAGGGAGCAGGCAGGGTATTGACTTGGGCCACAGAGAAGGAGGTGTAGAGAAGATAGACAACCTGACTCCCGTGAGGTGGCTTTCCCAGCTGGGTTCTGGACAGTCCCAGGAGGGATCCTGACTCCTGTCCTGATGTTCAGGAGGTCAGGCATACTGAGAGCCCCTCAAGAAGCCTTCTGGACATGACATGGCTCTACTCTCATGAACTCACTGCAGCTGTGCTTCCCTGTACACGCTGGGCACGAGGTAGGACACGGCAACATCTTAGGATCCATGTGGGAGGGGCTTGGATTCTCCACTCCCCAGGAACTGTTGGCAAGCAATGGCTGCCGGGGGTGTCATTCCTCCAGTGGTGCAGCCACTGGTAAGTTGCCACTGCAGATGCTCCAGAAAGTAACCCCCACTCACACTCATGAAACTCTAGCTGAAATCAGTGCATCACAGCTAAAATAAGGTATGGAGGTAAAAGGGGATTTGTTGGAAGAAGGGTCTCATCAGGGACAGAAGGGGTGAGGAAAGAGAATAAAGGGTGTAAATGGCTAAAATTCATGTCATGCATGTATCAAGCTGTTAAAGAACTAAAAAATTGAAAATAAAGCAAAAATAAGGTCTTGCATGTTCTGGACCCTGAAGTAGCTCTGACTTTCTGTTGTATCAGTCCTACGAACACACACTTCCTGTAAGTGTGTACTTCCTGTGAACGTAAATTTCACTTGAGTGAGTACACACTTTTGGTGTATTTAGTCTTCCTGAATATTTTCTGTAATACCTGATTTCCTGTGAGTGCATACTTCTGAGTACACATTTCCTTGGGCACATACTTCCTGTGGGAACACACTTCCTCTGAGTCTGTTACTTCCTGTGGGAACACACTTCCTCTGAGTCTGTTACTTCCTGTGGGTACACACTTCCTCTGAATCTATTACTTCCTGTGGGTATATACTTCCTCTCAGTCTGTTACTTCCTGTGGGTACACACTTCCTCTGAGTCTGTTACTTCCTGTGAGAACACACATCCTCTGAGTCTCTTACTTCCTGTGTATACACACTTCCTCTGAGTCTGTTACTTCCTGTGTGTACACACTTCCTCTGAGTCTGTTACTTCCTGTGGGAACACACTTCCTCTGAGTCCGTTACTTCCTGTGGGTACACACTTCCTCTGAGTCTGTTACTTCCTGTGGGAACACACATCCTCTGAGTCTATTAATTCCTGTGTATACACACTTCCTCTGAGTCTATTACTTCCTGTGGGTACACACTTCCTCTGAGTCTGTTACTTCCTGTGTGTACACACTTCCTCTGAGTCTGTTACCTCCTATGGGTACACACTTCCTTTGAGTCTGTTACTTCCTGTGGGAACACACTTCCTCTGAGTCTGTTACTTCCTGTGAATACACCCTTCCTCTGAGTCTATTACTTCCTGTGGGTACATACTTCCTCTGAGTCTGTTACTTCCTGTGGGTACACACTTCCTCTGAGTCTATTACTTCCTATGGGTACACACTTCCTTTGAGTCTATTACTTCCTATGGGAACACACTTCCTCTGAGTCTATTACTTCCTGTGAATACACCCTTCCTCTGAGTCTGTTACTTCCTGTGGGAACACACATCCTCTGAGTCTATTACTTCCTTGGGTACACACTTCCTCTGTTACTTCCTATGGGTACACACTTCCTTTGAGTCTGTTACTTCCTGTGGGAACACACTTCCTTTGAGTCTGTTACTTCCTGTGGGAACACACTTCCTCTGAGTCTGTTACTTCCTGTGAATACACCCTTCCTCTGAGTCCACACATACTTTCTGTGTGTAATCTTAGCTCTATAGTTGGCCTCCATTGTTGAGATAGGAATGCTGTATGTCTTGTTTGAATTTTTATTTTTATTTATTTATTTTTGGTCCTGGGACATAAAATATCCTTTGAGGGTGTTGCCTCTTCAGCCAATGACCTCTCTGTGCTCCTCCAGCACCAGTTCATCCTTGAGAGTTCTCCCTAAATAGTATTGACCCTTGTTATGTGCTTTCATAGAAACCTGCACCCTCCTCCTATGTTACTTACCTAACATTCTAGATGATGAAACCAAGCTAGCCTCTTCTCTTCCATGTCTCCAGGGTCAGATTTCACGGGGTTTCCCCAATTAAACAGGCAAATTACAGGTCAGGGTCTTCTCTCTAGGAGATGTAATTAAATTTTAGAATGCACAGGGCTGTTTTTAGTATGGATTTCCTGTAAGGGAATGCTATGTAAACTCAGCTTAGTGATTTCTCTGAAACCTGACGTGCAGCTGAAGCTAATGGCACAACAGCATACTCTAGAGCTTTGGAAATGCAAGCAGAGCAAGAAGATTCAAAAGCAGTGGTTTTGATCCCAGCATCAGGGCACGTTCGGACACCTTGCTCGAGAGTCCCCTAAAATGTTTCAAATGCTCTCACAAGCCCTGGAATACAGCACCCAATAGAGACTTGAACATCTCAGGCTTAGCACACTCTTTCAAAAGCATGATCACAATTCCTCAAAAACAGTTTCTTGGAGAAAAGTGAAAAAAAAAAAAAACCTGAAATGTTAACATTAGAACCATGAAACCTTGTGAAAAGGCATCTATATCAGACCAAGAAAGTTCTGGAAAATATTTAGGCAATGAGCACTTTGACTTATTGGTGGTGGACTTTGAGAAGTGACTGTAGACTGTAGTGACTGTAGGTTATCCCCACTGATGTATTGGATCTATAAAAATCTACCCCCTAAAATATCACTGTGTGTGGTCAGTGGAAATGCCTATGGAGGATCTCCCAACCCTCCTGCCTAGAACTTCTTCACAGATTCTTATAACTCCCTACAGCCTACAAGGAAAACAAGCAGAAGACTGTTGCCATGCATCTGAGGGCCATCTCTTAGGGCTTGCTTTATGCTGACCCTCTTCCCTCAGGGTTCTGCCTGTATTTATGTTGACGTGACCTCTCCCTGTCTCTTTACATAATACTTTGATATATGAAGTTCTTGCTGGAAGTCAGCCCTCTTCCCAAGCCTGACTCTATCCTTCTCTCCACTCTTGTAGTATAGTACATGCTTCTGCTTTCTAATAGAATCAGACTATCCATGTCTGTTGCTGCAGAGTTATGGTACATGCATGATCAGAGAAGCAGAAATGTTCAGGTGATGAAGGAATCTGATGCTGTGTGAGCCTGCTCCCTGTTCATTATTGCTGCTAATACAGGCCCGGTCACTGCTTTCCACACACACCCCACCCAGGTTAAAAAATACGTATTTCTGTGAAAGATTGAAATCTGCAAAGAATGAAGTTACATGGAGAAATGCACATATTACCTTTTAGCATGAACAGGCTGGTGTGAGTTTCTTTGCCAAGGGTCTGTGGCGCGTCTGACACAGGAGAACAACGCGGAGGGAGGAGAAGCAGCAGGAGACACTAGTGGGTGGAATGTCATTACCCAAGTTGGAACAGATCCAGGCTGCTTGGATTAGCACATGCCTTCCCTGTGCGAGGGGAGTGACTACACCACTAGCTGCCAGGACCAGACCTCTTTTATCATCCATTTGCAGGTACTAAAATGGATGTATTACACGTAGCATCTTTATTAACTTAAACTAAAAGTTACTGTAGCACTATGGGTAGATGGTTCAGTGGGCGGAGTACTTGTTCCCTAATCATGAAGGCTAGAATTCAGAATCTGAGAATCCACGTAGAAACCCAGGTGGGCATGATGGCTTGCCTGTAATTTCGATAGCCTGATACTGGAATCAAGTGGCCCCTGGTGTAAGCTGGCTAGTCAGACTAGCAAAAATGACACTCTAGGCTCAGTGAAAGAACCTATCTCAATATATAAGGTAGAGAGATGAAGGAAGACATTTGAAATCAAACTCTGGCCCTGACACATATGTACCTGCACATAAGCATGTACATACATACACACATGCAAACACACACACACACACACACACACACGGTGGCAGGGGGGTGTTAGATGGTGATCTGCAAGGACATAAAATTAGAGTGGCCTCTACCTCCAAAGCATTCGGCCACCATTGTCTCCACTAATAGGGGTACTATCAGGATACACTGAGACTCTCATGTTGTCGTATTCCTAGCAGGCTCATTCTCTGGGCACAGGGTTCAGTATATTTGAGCCCAGGGTCTCTCTCAAGCAGAAAGATCAGTATCTCATATTGGCAATCTGTTTGCCTGTTTGCAAGAGACTCCCTTTTCAAAAAGACATTTTTATTATCACTATTATTGTGTGTGTGTGTGTGTGTGTGTGTGTGTGTGTGTGTGTGTGTGTGTGTGTGTGTTACTGTAGTGTTCATGGAGATTAGGAGAGGGCATCAGATCAACCCTGAGATAGTTACAGATGATTATGGACTGCCCAATGTGGGTATTGAGAACTGAGTCAGTTCCTTTGCAAAAGCGGCCCTTGGTCTCATTTTTCCAGCCCCAGCAGTAGGCTCTTTTTTAATTCATACCTCTTTGCAAACAAGGTTTTTTTTTATGAACAGAAATTATGTGGACTTCACTGCTTTGCTTGCTCTCTCAGAAGTTCATTAAAAGCTTCTACACACCAATCAAGGCTGTTTCTAAAAAAATGGGCACATCCAAATGTTTCATGTGTGTGGTGCCAATAAACACACTTCTTCAGGAGGAGCTGGTCCTACTTATGTAAAGTAGACACTTAATTCAACTGAATGGAAATAGCAAGTGAGAGACAGGCTGATTGAGGCCCTGATGATGCTTTCCCGGGTGAAGGCAGCCTTTGGAAAAGCTCCAGATGCTGACAGCCAAGGAACATTAGGATTGGAGAGGTCACTGGCAAACAGATTCGGGTACTAACAAAGTCTACCAGGGACAGCTCAACCAGAAAGCTTTCTGAATTGTTTTCATATTAACTAGACAAGAAAACCATCAGCATGGATACAGTTGCACCCAAAGAAGCTGTTCCAACAGAAGTCTCCATAACAGCAGGGGCCACAGGGATGGAGATGTAGGCATAAATGGAAATTGACAGGAAGTCTGCACTGGGACAGTTGCTTTCTGTGGTGACAGGGGCTAAGACACCCAGGTTAGGTCATCTGCAAACTGGGAAACCATGGAAGGTGACTGTGTGATGCAGTTCAAGCTAGAGAACCAAGGAAGCCCTCTGTGTCACTATCAGTCAAACCCGAAGATCAGTAGACCAGAAGGCAGTGTGAAAACTCTGGTAAGCAAAGACTAGTACCAAGGGCTTGCCCAGAAGGAGGTGAGAGACTCCCTTTTAGTGGCATTGTCATTTTATCTGGACTTTAGCTGACTGGATGGATGGTGTGCCCCCATGCTGAGTGAGGGCAGATCTTCTATCCTTGGTCCATTGATTCAAATGTCTATATCCTTCTCATCCATAGTTCTTCATATACACCCAGCAATCTCAGCTCACCAGCCATCTGGGCAGCCCTTGATCATGCTGACAAGAATTGCTGTCCCTGTGAAGCAGGGAGGGGGCTGAGTATTTGCTCCCTTGTAGGAATGACACTAGCCCCTCAGTGGCCGTTGGGGCTCCTCACAGCCTGAGCAGTGCAATGACTCTTTCCCTGTACCTGTTCCTTCTCTTGCCTACAGCACCACTCTGTGAACTTCCCATGGAGCAACAGAACTAAGAATCAGTCTCCTTCACGCCTCTTCTCACCCCCTCACACAGGGCAGAATACACTGTGCAGCTGCCATGGCCACTGTGCATGAGGGGAGAAGCCTTCCCTTGTCCCCTTCAGAGGAGAGTCAACTACTCCCCTGTTCTCTAAGCTATTCAGTCCTGACCAGGTCTCCTAGACCAGTGCACTGGCAACACTCAGGATGCCCTCCAGTTCCTGCTTCTGGATCCAGTCATTTCACACTTCACAGAAGCCTTGATGGGCCTCTGTGGTTCTAGCAATGACAGAGGGCCCCATAAAGACCAGAGGAGCCTTGAGACATGGCCATCAGCCTCCGGTGTGTGGATTAGAGCCAGTAGGAGGGGTCCGATGACTGGCTGCCATAACTTTCAGCTTACACTTCTAACTCAACCTCCACACAGCTATCTCTGATCTTACTTGTGAACCCATTACAAACCCAAAGCCCACATCTAAACTTAGTTTACCCTAACCCCATAATTTCCTAATCTGTGTGTACTTTGAAGAAAACCACCACATTTGATTAAATTAACCACGATTCTGCTTGCCAACAGCAATCTGCATATTTAAAAAAAGACACCCAACGTCCCACAGTCAACTAATTTTATTCACACCAAGTTTTCTCTAAAGGGTTGCAGCACATGGACGAGTAAACACAGGTAGCCCTTTACTATAACATAATTCTTCGTGCTCTATCCAAAACCTAAGAATCCTTGGAAATACCTGGAGAATTCACTCATTAACATAATGAGATGTAAGGAGCATGAAGTAAGCACAGTGAGTTTTCGGACCACTAAGGTTCCTCTGCCTTTTCTGCTTTCTCCTTTTATGGCTCTGGGAATAAATCCAGAGCTCCATATACACTACACACGTGTTCCCCTACTGAGGTAAAACAAACTCACTTTTGATTGGAACACCAAGAACCACCAAATTGACGGAACATTGCTTCAAAGCCTTCCTGGAAGTTGGCAGATTATAATCAGTTAACACATAACTAAAATGCTTTAAGCTTCAAGACCTTCTGGCTCTCAGCTTTCTCTACATCAATTTCGGACTGACCCCATTAGATAGTGTCTGAAAGACTCTTTGGTGTAAAGGTCTATAAATGTTCAGTTAGTCCCAGGGCTGGTTGGAAGCCACCTTTGTCTTTGGTCTTTGTTGACAGTCTCTGGGAGCAGTTGAGTCCACACCTGCTGAGCTCAGTGATTGGGGTGAATGTGTCACGTCTGAGCATTGAAAGGTTCAGGGTTATTCGCAGACTGACCTGGCTTTCTGGGGTGCATGGTTGAGGGGGCTATTGCTGGCTGAAGCAGCTGCATGGAAAGGTACTCATTTCAGACGGACATAATAGAAAACATAATAGAATATGTTTTCTTGTCCTATTGAAGAAGTCAGCTTGCTTCCTTCTGGCGATTTAGTTTCACTAGCCCTCGCTGTGGAGAAAGGGCAGCTTGCTTCAAAAGCACCATATGTGCTTTGTGACTCTCTCACTGCCCCTCTTCGGTATGGGTTGCCATTTCACAGGTGGAGACAGTGAGGGCTATGTCTGCTTACTCTGGGCATCTGAAAACACTGGACTTACGTGTTCTGTTTACTGTGTGTCACCATCTCTCACTCTCTGTGTCCTCAGGGCCTGGTCTCCCGCGTTGCATCGTCATCACACAGCTGCTCTTCAGGTTCTGTTTGAATGAACGTATGTGGACCTGAGGAAGCGTCACTAGCTCATGCCTTGGTGCTAGTTCCCAACTTCCTCAGAGCCCTGTGTGTGCAGCTTTCTTCTCCTATCTTACACCCACTCAGACCTGCAGTCCCTATGTCTCTCATCTGCACCTGATTTTCTGTCAGCCTAATTTAAAGGTGTGGCTTATGGCTTTATCATGCTTGAATAAACCTTTGGAAACCCATTTACTAATGTCCCCAGCAAAGCGACCCCTCAGCCATGACAACTCTGAAGTCAGCACAGTCAGGAATAGAAACCTTAGCCAAGGATCACCAAAGACCAGAGGAATTAGCAAACATTTCTATCAGATTTATCTCTGGCCCTCACCAAAGACAGATTTTTCCATGGAGCAAAATCTACCTTTTTGGCTGAATTAGGACCCATCAAGAGAATCTAAGCCTAAAATTACAGCAAAAGATGGCTCTGGAGTCTAGTTCACATTTATGAAATTAATGAGATATTGCCTATTCAAAACACTCTTCAAATTGAAAGACCCCTTATTCCCAGGACAGTGGCTAAGATCACCACACCATAAATGGATAATGACCTCATGCTTAATTCATTGTATATGTACTTTGTTAAGTGCCTTAAATAAGTGATAGAGGTGACAATTTAAATACAGTATACAAGTGGAAAATATTTGAACTGAACTGAAATCAACACAAGGTACTAAATATTGGATAAGATACCAGAGCTTGGCTGGCACTGGATAATTTATTTGGTTTGAGATTTGGGTTTGCAAACTGAATACATAATTCAGCATGCAGTGAACATAAAAATAAATAAACAATCTGATTCTCTAAACATATGCAGAAGTGGTCCAGGAAGGCCACAGAAGCAACTGTCTATGAGGCAGGATGGGGTGGGTTCCTTCTACATTCCATCTTTATGGAACGACGTTCCTCTGCGGAATTGTGTTTGCGAATTTATTTACTTCTGTTCTTTACTGACTCGCCTCAGGCAGCTCCCTTCCAGCAAGTCTTCAACTCTGCCTATTTACACAGTTGATAAAACTGTGGAGATTTGGTCAGTATGAAGCCAAACCTCTTTCTTTGCCATCACTTTTATGTTTGTTACAGTCTACTCAAAATATGCAAAATGCAAAAACCAAACAAGTTCACACCAACACTTGAGTGTCATGGAACATGAGATGAATGACATCCACGGTGATCTTTGTCTGTGTCTCACCAGCATAGCATCCATTTGGTTGTCCACTGCCAGCCAACGAAATGCAGGGTCTCACTAACCTCAACAGCCCTCCCTATGCCAGCACATAATGGCCTCAGAGCAGGTTGTTCCTAACTCAGCTCATCCTCCTCAAATGGTTCACCTCCCCAACCCCTTTTATCTGTCTTATCCTAAGTAGCAAGGAGATGTCAGAGGGCCGAGAAAAGCTCTGGGAGTGCTGCTTGGGATTTAGGATCAACCCTGGGGGAATATCTGTAAATTGTGGTTAGGGGTTAGTTGAATGACTGCTGGGGAGTGCTCCCAGAGGAGGGAGGAGCAGAGCCTGCTGTACTCAGAAGCACAATGGCAGCTATGGCAGAGAGCCTTGTGGGCTGATAGGCATGTCTTCCCTGACTGACTGATGGAAATACCATACCGAGCATTCTTACACTGGGTGTGATGATGAATCCCGATTGACAGCTGGCTGGGTTGAGCGCTGGGGAAAGTAGAGAACCACACCTCTTGAGGGGAGACCATCCCTATGAGGACATTTCCAGATGGAATTGACTAAGCAGCAAAACTTCCCCGACTCTGTGAGGCTCCATCCCAGTCTGGGGTCTAGCTGGAAGAAAACAAAAAGTAGGATTGTGTTAGTCTGAATGAGAATTGCCCTCCACAGTCTTGGGCATTTGTACACTTTATCCTCAAATGATTACACTGTGTGGGAGGCTTAGGAGGTGTGGCCTTGTTGAAAAAAGTGTGTCACTGGAAGGGAGTTGGTAGTTTAAAGGAAAGTGTCATTTCTAGTTGGCTGTCTGTGCTTCGTGCTTATATTTTAAAATGTGAGCTCCCAGCTTGCTGCTCCAGCCACCCTGCCTGCCACTTCCCTACTCTGACGGGTTCTTCTCCCTCTGGAACTGTAACTAAAAGCAAACCTTTCAGTCTAGGAGTTGCCTCAGTCATGGCATTTTCTCACTACAGTAGAAAGTAACTAACACAAGGATAAAGCCCAGGTGTTCTCTTGGTCTAGGCCCTGGCTACTATGATGTGAGCAGCTTGCCCCACAATACTCTACGATGTTCTGAACTCTGTGCTAAAAAGTAAGTCCTTTTTCCTTTAAGTTGGACATGTCAATTTTTTTTTGCCGTGACAATGCAAAAGTAGCTAACACAGCAAGACCATGGAGCTGACTTCCAGGGAGGTGCTCCTTGGAGCTCATGTGTCCAGTGCTCCTGTAGTAGGTGAACCTTAAACTATTCCAGTGGAGGGATATGGAGGACGCAGGTCTACCTCTCAGACATGTTACGGAGCTTTAGCATTTCAGTTGTGAGTAGGCAATATACGTTTAATGTGGAAAATTCAATGTGCCAGGTAAAGTAATAGCAGCCTAACAAACAAAGAAAGAAAATCAAAGGCGATTTTTCTTCCTGACACTTTCCAGACCTGTGTGGTTTTATTTTCATCTGGGTTCATGTATACTGTACTTCTTCACTCAAACGAGGACTCTCTTATTCACACACACACACACACACACACACACACACACACACACTCACACACACACACACAAATACACATACACATACACACACACTCACACACACACACACACACATACTCACACACTCTCACACACACATACACACACACACATACATATACACACACATGCACACACACACATGCACACACACACATGCACACACACATGCACACACACACACACACACACACACACACAGAGAGAGAGAGAGAGAGAGAGAGAGAGAGAGAGAGAGAATACATTATGTTTTGCCCTGCACAGAACTTATTTCTCTCACAGAAATAAATTCCAAGCATCTTTGCAGATCACTATTTGTCATTTAACACCTTCTTGTCTTTCGAGCATCAGGCTGCACCTTGATACATTCTACACCCAGCTACTCTTATGTACTGCAGAGTTACACTGTTTTTAAACATATTGCTATGTACTGGAAAGTTGTCCATTGGGGAAGCCAAATCAGTCTGTGTTCTCATCGGCAGTATGCAAGAAGGAATCCCTCTGGGCATTGTGGTTTCAATTGTTGCCAACCTAATAGTTGGTGGGCTCCACAAATTTGCATTTTGTTAATTGAAGAGGTTGTACTTTCATGTTTGTTAACCCTTCCATTTCTGAGGTCTTTGTGTTCATGTGGCTCAGATGTCTGAGCTCCTGCCTCTTGCCATTCTTCACACTATTTATCCAACCGCTCACTCCTTTATCTTATCCACACCTGGGATGGTGGGGTCTTCCCTATGCTGCCCCCTAGTCCATTGCCCCCTCTCTCAGAGGAGCTCACAGGGATCTATAGTGTGCTCTGTGCCCCATGTTGCTCCAGGCAGCCTCTCTCAGGCCTGCACATCTAGGTATCTGATGTCAGAAAGCCGGACTGCCCAGCAGAGTTAGTGAGCAGTCTCTCACTCCATTTGCATGTCTAAGAAACCGGGGCACACTTAAGTGCCCAAGGCATGCCCTTCCTTTCCCCATCCTACTTACAGCTTGAACAGAACAGAGGGCCCGGGCCTCAGGTCTCCTCATCCTCACTTCTTTCTCAGCCTTACATTGTCCTCCGCATTCTGCCCACCCCCTCGTTCTTCCTCCCATTCTTTCCTTCTCCCTTCTTTCTGTCCTTTTGCTATTGTGAATGATACATGCATAAACATAAGAATGGTGGGAAAAGTTAACCGTGCTCCTTTTCCTCCCAAAATTTCTTTTAGAATGCATGAAACACGACACACATTTATACTTTCAATAGACACAAAAACCATGGTCTATGTAACTCAGCCTCATGTTTCCTCCGTGAACCAAGCCTCACAGACAACCCAAACTGCCTTTCAAACATGAACCTGATCATACCTGACTCGAAAGGATCCCATTTAAGGCCAGCCCATTTTTTAGGAGCTGATGAGAGAAGCATTCTGACAATGGTATCCCACCAGCCTTCATGATGGTTATCTGGGCTCTGACCCAAAGACCTTGGCAAGAGGCCTCTCTTTCAGATGAGTATTGGACAAGTTGGTAACTGGTGATGTCCACTGCCTGGCTTTCTCCTGCCATCTGGGTCTGTCCACATCTGGTACCCACAATGGCCTGGAAACAGGTAGGCAGAAAGACCCATTTCCCATGCCCTTGTGGACAAGGATGACTAATGATGTTTCAGTCACAAACCAGGCCTGGAAGTGTGCAGCAATGTTCTCAGAAGGACAGTGAGATACCCAGGGCCAGGAGCTTCCCATTTAGGCAAGTGGCCTTCTCATGCACACTTCCTCCCCTTAAACTGGGATGATAATGCCAGCCACCCCAGACGTTGCTGGGACCAAGCAACCAGTGAAGAGCCGCACCACACTGTGCCGTGCTATGTCACAGTCAAGAGCTCCCTGGCTTCACTTCATCCATCTCTGGTGATTCTGAAGATCTTTTTTTTCCCCACTGATATTTAACTTATCCTGGAATTTCAAATGTCATTAAAGGGCATATGCTGTTTTAGAGCTTGAGTTTAAATTCCTTCCTATTCACCTCCCTCTCCATCCTTATTAAATACCTACTCTGGTCCCCGCGGCTTCCATAAGGTCTACAGAGGCTCACTGCTCCAGAGAGTGGACAACAGTGTGTGTGGCACAGTGAGGACATCACTTCTGTCCATAGGGATGCTCATGGCTTGCCGCATCCCAGCACCACACCCTGGAGCCTGTGACCCCTCCCCAGTAGCACTGTGTCAGCAAAATGTTCTCTGCACCATTATCACCAAACTGCTTGAACTCCAGCTGGCCGTTCTTTCTGGAAGCTTTCTAAAGTGGGGCTTTCTAAAGACCCCTGGTAGAGGCCAGCCCTTGATGCTGAGCCTGCTGATCCAGACCCTCCCCTGCCTTCTGGATGCTGCCTGGGGATTACAGTGGGAGTCCTTCCCTCTCCCCACAGCTCTATCTGGTAAAACAGCTGCAGTTGGTCTCAGCATGAGGGTGGACTGAGGACTGTGAGGTAGGGAAGGCTAATCTATGTGTAAACAAGATTGCAGATCTTAAGTCACTCTGAGGGTTCCAGCTGCCCCTCTTTGAGGGCTCCCCACTGAGAGCATTTCAGGTCTCATGCGTAGTAGGGTTTTATGCACAACACTAATTCAAGTTCTAGTCATACTTGAGGCATTGAAAGACAATGAATGAAGAAAAACCAGGAGCTGGGGAAATGGCCCAGTGGATAAAGCATTCACTGGGAACACATGAAAACCCAAAGTCAGGTCCCCAGAATCCACATAAATGCCTGACAGGTGTGGCTGCTACTTGTAACCAGTAGCACTGGGGAAGCAGAGACAGGGGACTCCGTCAGACAAGCTGGCAAGCTCGGCTCTCAGAAAAAGGAGTTCAGGCTCAGTGAGAGACCCTGCCTCAGGCAATAAAAATACCCAGCATCAACTTCCAGCTTCCCCATGAACTCACACATGCATGTGCATCTGAACTCATACGTCCACACACAAGAACACACATGAACACACACATGCGTGTGCATCTGAACTCATATGTCCACACACATGAACACACATGAACACACTCATGCGTGTGCATCTGAACTCATATGTCCACACACATGAACACACATGAACACACTCATGCATGTGCATCTGAACTCATATGTCCACACACATGAACACACTCATGCATGTGCATCTGAACTCATATGTCCACACACATGCAAACATGCATAGACACATAACAGACAACAGTCAGACATGCACATACAGAGATATACAAACACACACAGAGACAGACAGATAGACATACAGACAGACACGGGGGGGTTACAGAGAACAAGAGAACACTTTTTAAGTTGTGGGAATTCAATTCTAAGTATTACAAAGGAACTTCTGTGAAGAGGTTAAGACAGAGTGAGGGCTGCAGGGTGAGCAGGGCTGCAGGGTGAGCAGGGCTGCAGGGTGAGGTCTGCCTCTACATCAGAACTGTGATGGAAATGAGAGGCTGCAATGAGCCCCTCACACCTGGGCTAATTACACTTGCTTCCCAGGCAAGAACAAGTTGGAGAAAGATTGTTTTGATTAACACTTTATTGTATTATTGATGTAATTTTTATTATAATTGTTAGCAAAAGAGAGGCTGTAAACTTTGAGAGAAAACATGGACTTTTCCACTTGCATCTCTTGAATCTACATCTTCACAGACAGAGAAACTGTCTCCATGGAACACTGGTGTCTTGGGGGCTGTGACACTACATTGGCAGTCTGATTTTGCTGTTTTAGATCATCTAAGAAACATGCTGAGTGGACTTTGAACATGTTATCATACATTTGGAACTTATCTGTTGAAAATACTTTGCCCATAACCAGAGAATAAGCAGAACTTTTATGATGCTACACCATTGACTGTTGGCACCATGGACTTTAGAATGCAAAGACAACATCAATGGGCAGGGTATGAGAAACCCATCCTAGAACTACTTAGATGTCCATAGTCCTACCCATCTGGAATCTAGTACCAAGGAATTGCCAAGATTTGGCTTTTTTTCTGGGAGACTATATTGAAAGCAAACAGGAAATGTTTGCCATGTGAGCTGGCCCCTGTCCTAAGGGAAGGTGATATGGTGTTCATTTTCAGGACCCTTGCTGGGTTAGTCCATGTTGACATTAACAAAATATCAAAGGAATGGCAATGTTCCTGACTTGTGGCATTCTGTTGCCCCCACCCAGAGTGGATTAAAGTGTGTCAAGTCTGACACATCAGTGATGGTTCACAACACTCTGCTCATGGCTCATGCCCCAGGGGCTTTGTGTAGCAAGTAAACCCCCTCCAGCTTCGTGGCACCTGCTACTCACTGTGTTGAGTAGTTTCACCTGTAACTCAGCATCTGGCTTTGGTGTCCAGTCCACGGACATGATGGAGGAAGCGGTGGCTGCCCGTGTACATAAGAAAGTAGTGAGGGTATAAACTCCTCAGTGCAGTTGCCATATGGGTTGACATGATCCATGTAGCAGGTTACCATGGCCAAAGGGAAGAGACCTGAGAGTTCGATCTGTGTTGTTCTCATTGCTGAGCTACTCCACAGAAATAAAAACTGAAAGCCAGCCCTATTTCTTTAACATCGTTTTGAAGGATGTATAAATTCAGCATTCTATCGCTGAATGATGGAGATGGTGGGTGTTTGTATAATATCAGGCCAAAGTGATCTACAGATGGGATTGATGGTAACTAAGTGACTATCCACTCTTTCTATACCTTTCCATGCCAGATCCACAAACAGCAAATGGATGCTCCCAGTAAAATATTGCTGACACCATCCAGGAAGCAGATAATACAGCCTGTTACCTTTACTCTTGCTGACCCCAGAAGCCTGTTGGCATAGTCAAAACAATGTTATTTAAATGTGGCAAACAACTTTATACAGAGACCCATGTATGCAGCCAGTTGTAGGTGGCAGGGTGAGTGAGGCCCCTGGAGATGGGATTTGTTTCTTTCAAGTATTTCCGAAATCTCTTTGGGAAAGAAACTGATCACATCCTCAGGTGTACACACCAATGTCCAAACACCCAGAGCTGGGACTCCAGTTCCAATCACAAGCTTGGATCTCCTATGAAGGAGACAGACTGCCATACTGCTCATCCCAGGTCCTGCTTAGAGTTAGGCAGAGGTGTAGACAGGGCTGTTGGACAATGCAGGCTGCTTAGTCCAGTTCCAATCACAAGCTTGGATCTCCTATGAAGGAGACAGACTGCCGTACTGCTCATCCCAGGACCTGCTTAGAGTTAGGCAGAGGTGTAGACAGGGCTGTTGGACAATGCAGGCTGCTTATCTGCTCCATAGAACTGCCACCAGCAGTGCCCAGGCTGAAAGACAGGGCTCGATCGCACAGGCACTGCAGTGGTGTTAGGGGGACAGGACATGAAGGCATCTTCGATGGTCATCTTTCCATATACCATCCTACTCAGAAGAGTCCTGCAAAGAAGCAGCACATAGGTGGTTGTCTCTGTGGCCTCCCCTTTCCTCTTAGCCTCCCTACTTAGACCCCAGGATCTCACACCTAGCAGAGGACCACAGTTTCAGAGCCTTGTCACAGCCTGTATGTGGCAGCCCTAGGAAGGGATAGGACAAAGGTGGCTGAATGGGGCCTTCTGCTCTGTTCTTCGGAACTGTTTTCGGATGGGCTTCTTTAGGAGTTCATCAAGAATGGAGGGCTGAGCTGCCTGCCCTGCAGGGCAGAGTCTCTTAGGGACAGGTCCAGGCCACAGAGACATTGTCTATGGCTCTCAGCCTGCCCTTTAGTTATGGGATGGACAGATGTGTTTCCAGAGCTCTGAGGGAAACAAGTCCAATGTTCAGGAAGCTTGGCTCAGGGGAACTGTCCAAATAGACATGAATCAGCACTACTTCCAGACAAGAGTGACCATGGCAGCAACAAAGGCTTCTCTTGGTGTTGCAGGAGCACCTCCTAGGGCACCAGAGAGCACTGACCCTCTTTTGCCTCTCTGGAAGGCATATGGGTACTGGAGTGAGGTGCTCTCTCATGATGACAAGCCCTCCTGAAACTGCTTTGTGTTTTTGTTTGCACTGAAAACCACTTTTAGTTTTGGTTTCTTGAAAGTGACATATGCTCAAAGTTTATAAAGTTATTTAATTTTTGTATCTATTTTTTCAGTGTCAGGGAGCTCACTCATGCCTCAGTGTATGTGTAGAGGTCAGAGGTAAACCTGCTGCAAGTGGTTCTTTCCTGTCATGTGGCTTCCATGCATCAAACTCAGATAGTGAGGCTTGGCAGGAAGCACACACACTTCCCTGCTGAGCCACCTTGCCAGCCCTAAAGTTAAATTTTGTTAATGGAAAAAAAAAAAAAAGAATCTCCCATTTCTCTTTCCTTAATCCCAATCTTGTTATCAAATGGCTAAGCTCTTTCATGTTTTTGGTATTTTCCATAGCGTTTTCTTTTTAAATATTATTATTTGTGTGTGTGTGTGTGTGTGTGTTTGGTTGTATGTGTGTGTGGTTGTATGTGTGGTTGTGTGTGTGCAATTGTGTGTGTATGGTTGTGTGTGTGTGCAGTGTGGAGTTCAGATGACAGACAGCCTTTGGGACTTAGTTCTCTCTGCTAGCATCCAGGAATTGAACTCAGGTCATTGGGCATCTGTAGGATAAAGTTTTCAGGGCTGTGGAGTTTTCTTTACCCATTGATCTATCTGGCCAGCACTCATGACATTTCCTTTGGTGCTCCTCATGTATGTTTTGTATTTATTCATTAGACTATGGCTATCCTGGCACACTAGCTGAAGATGTGATATTCACCCTCTGTAATTTTCCCCACCCATATTGCAGTCAAGCCAATGTGAAATGATAGCACCATTGACCTTATGGACACACATCTCTGAGTCTCAGTAAACATCTTTTGGCAACGATATACTTTTGAAGAAGTTGAACTTAAAGTAAAATGTATAAAAACATAAAAACTTTTTAGTACAGATACATAGGTTCAGCTGTGTAGTTTTTCTTCCATCTTGTTCAAGGCTCCTGAAAATATTGGATCCTAGGGTACCCACATACCTTATATAAGGCATTGTCATATTTTTATAACCTTCAGCACCCTCCAGCACACCCTCAATCATTTCTGGAATACTTAGAAAGGCTGTGTGAACAGTTGCCATGTCGAGAGTCTAAGGAACAAAAAGAGCAGAACCACCGTGTGCCTCTTCAGTACAGAAGGAACTTTTGTTTTCCAGATATTTTCAACCCACAGTTTATTGGGTACAAGGACTCTGAACCTGGGGCTGCAGAAGCCTCACCATTCTCTGTTTGCAGCTTCATTCTACAGAGAGGAAATAAGATAGAAAAGCACACTAGGGTTCATCCTAGTGCTGGCTAGTGTGGTGTTTGTCTGGGTGGACATAGATCTGGGCTTGGTCCAGAATTCACTTGGGCAGTGTGCTGGTTAATTTGTTGTCAACTTCACACAATCTGGAGTCATCTGGGAAGAGGAAGCCTCAGCTGAGGAATGGCTATCAGATTGGCCCGTAGGTGAGTATTGGTGCATTCTCTTGATTAATACTTCTTGTGTGGCTGGGGAGGGCCTAGGCCCTATCCCAAAGGATATGACAGACTCTGAAGACCCCCCCATGGAAGGCCTCACCCTCCCTGGAGAGCAGAAAGGGTATGGGATAGGTAGGGTGTTAGTGGGTGGGGGGCAGGGAAGGAGGGGAGGCAGAGGGAACTGAGATTGACATGTAAAACAATCTTGTTTCTAATTTAAATTTTAAAAATGGAGAAAAAATACTTCTTGTATGGCTAGCCCTGTATTCCTGGCGCTGGGGACTCTAAGAAAACAGGCTGAGCAAGCCAGTAAGTAGCAGCTGTACTCCAGCTCCTGCCTCCAGGTTCCTAGCTTCTTGAGTTCCTGCCTTGGCTTCTCACAATGATGTAAGCCAGTGGTCAGAAAATGTAAACCAAATTAAACCCTTTCCTTTCTGAGCTGCTTTTGATCAGAATGTTTTGTCACCATGACAGAAAGCAAACTAGACTTGACCTGTATGTGGTGACGCTTTTGCCTATCTAGATCTGAGCTTCACCAGAGAGCAACCTCAGTCTATGACCCAGGAATGTTTCCAAACAAACAACCAGCATGCAGAAATGGAATGTGTCCCTTGGACCTTATGAAGAATGTGGTCTATGGTCCCATAGACATGTATTTTATTAAGGGGTGACACAGAGACGTATCAAATAGCTATTGAACTCTTGAACATGTAAATAGACATTAACCTCTTGCCACTGTCATCCCAGGATCCATGCTGCAATGTCACTTCCAGCCACCCTGCATGTCATGGAGCCCTGCTTCATAGAGCAGTGAGCAGAGCTAAATGCTGACCCCTGGGGTAGAATGCCCCACCTGTGCTCCCAACTGGATCAGTAAGGTTTTGGATTTCAGTCACACTCATTTCTTGTTTTAATTTTTTTTTCATTTTCAATGTAAAATTACCCATTACCATTAGTGAATTGAGTTTTATTTACAGATTATAATTGTGGGTCAGAGGAATATATATTTTCACAAAGATAATTGATAAGATTTTTCTGTATTGAGTTTAAGAGTAACAACTCGTGAATACCTCAGCAGCTGAGGTGGAGACATCTGGAAGATCAAGTGTGCTGGGCTGGGATGCTTCCTTGAACCTGTTACTTTCAGAGCATGATATATGCATTAAGGAACTTAGTGGCTGTTGTTCTATGTGAGAAGTATAGTTTATCAGCCTCTGGACATTCTCTGTGGCTCTTGGCTCCTAACGGTGAAGTCTTGGTGGAGGAGGAAAGCTGCTACCATGGAGGCAGGAACTGGAGGAGTGGGTAGGATTCATCTATACCATCATGCTACCTATCAGTGTGTTCATCCATCTATTCCTCTAGAGCCCCTTTTCGTGAGGGCCATACTCTTCCTGCCGGCTCCCGCCTTCTTTCTTGAAGCTCAGACCTTCTCAAGGACCCTGTATGACACAGCTGAGACTCCTAAAGGGACTCCTAAAGGCCCAGCTTCGTTTACAAGGTGTAAAAATAGCTAATTAAAACCATCACAAATTTGACGGATGTATCTTCATAAAGTCATCAATGACAGTTCAGAGTATGTAAGAGCCCCCAAAGTAGGAAGGATCCAAATGTCCAGCAACAAATTAATGAATTAAAAACATGATGGGACAGACAACACACTGCCACTCCCTGGATAAAGAAGTAAAGTCTGTATGAACGTTGTTAGGTTTCTGCTGCAGCTAAACATGAACCATGAATCAACAAACCCAAGTGGAGTTTATTGAAAAAATGGAAAGAGGGGGGTCAGATGGGGGTGGACTGGCAGCCAACCCAAGAGAAGGAAAAGACAGAGAAGGGGGTACAAACTTTGAAAAGGGAAAACTGGGCATGTGCGCTGAGGCTTCACGCATGCGCAGAGTCCTCACGAAGATCCTTAATGTGTAAAGAGTGACATGGCGATGATGTGGCACGTCACTGTGCGTGCCCCGCCCATCGTCAGGGGGCGGGGTCAGCCTGGTATTTCAGTCCCCAACAAATGTGGTGGCACATACCTGTCAACACAGAACTCAGGAGGCTTGAGACACTAGGAATGAGTGAGTGCTCCGAAGTCTCTCACTCTACACAATGCAAGAAGAAGCTGTGGTGAAACCTTCTTTGTACAAATAAAGAGTGTCTGAAGATCAGAGGGTGGAGCTTGCCACTAGCTAACAGACAGACAGGAAGTGAGATGGCTGTGCAGAGACAGGAAGTGAAATGACTGGAGGAGAGAAGATTAGAGGTGGAAGGAAACAGGAACTCTCTCTTTTCAGCTGGGAAGTTGGTGAGGTAAGGTGTGGCTGTGGCTTGCTCATTTATCTCTCTGATCTTTCAGCTTTCACCCTATATCTGATTCTAGGTTTTTATTATTAAGACCTACTAGAACTTGCATTGCAGATGCTTCTCTACTGAGGGCTGATTAAGGCACTGATCTATAGGTATAGCAGAATTCGATTAGGAATCATTTTATTGCTGTGTTCCCTTCGCAGAATAACAGTGTTAAGTTTTCCCTGGGCTTATGACCTGTCTAGTGTCAGGTTCTTGTGCACTTTAGCAGTGTCAGGCATGGGTTCCTTGTCATAAAATGAGGCTTAAATACAATCAGAAAATTGTTGGTTACTCCCGTGACATTTGTGCCACTAAGGCACAAGTCTGCCTTGCAGGCAAATCACTGTTGTAGATTGCAGGGTTTGTGTGTGAGGGATATTGATGATTATCTTTTTCCTGCAGGGTTGTGCAGAGTACCTTCCAGTACCATGAACACTACTCAGTAGGTGTGAAGCTTCTAGTTAGGCACCTGCTCAACTTCTCTGTGCTTGGTGGCATGTATATAAGTGTAGTGTTCAGCAATAAGGCCTTACCACCAGTTTGTAGAGAGTAACCAATGGTTCTAACAATAACCTATGATGTTTGGGGATTTCCAGGGGGCCCTTTTACTCAACAATATGTAACACATTCCTGGAATTGGAGGTTTTACTTGGTGGCACAAAACGTCTAGTTGGGGTTGTGTGGTTATTAATGCTTAGCTTCTCTTCCTTATTAAGGATGTTTTGAGATTCCCCCATGATTTTACATGTGCCTGGACATTATTTCTTGTTTGCTTGCTGTTTGAGACAGGTTCTTACTGCATACCTTGGGCTAGCCTTGAATTCCTACTATCTCAGCCTCCTGAGTGCTGGGATGACAGGTACGTACCACCACATTCATACAGACTTTACTCCTTTATCCAGGGACTGGCAGTGTGTTGTCTGTCCCATCATGTTTTTTATTCATCCATTAATTTCTGGACATTTGGATCCTTCCTACTTTGGGGGCTCTTACATATTTTTAACACTTTGGCTACAATGAACTGTCATTAATGGCTTTATGAAGATATGTCTGTCAAATTTGTGATGGTTTTAATTAGCTATTTTTATACCTTTGAAATGAAGCTGAGCCTTTTATTCCACAGAAAAGGAACATTTGAGCTTCTAAACATAAGTACATTTGGAGTTAGCAGCCTACTCACTAGAGTTTAAATCAGTCAAAGATTTGGCTTTTCCTCACCTAACACTTCTCCACTGATTTATTGAGGTCAATGCTTCACTGGTGTTCATTACAATCTTTCTAACCTTATTGTCCATAGCACACTGGACCCTGTGATATTTAAAAGGGGCTTTATTTCTTAACTGGGATCTGGCTTCTTCCTGTTCTAATTATGGTTCAGATCAACAGTATCATTAAATTCTGCCACACCGAAGCTGCCTTTCATCCTGGGTTTTTGGCTTATCAATCAAAGACGTTTCATAGAGCAGCCACTGCACAAAGCTGCCCTGGTTACCAAGAGATGTGCAGAGCTTCTTTCCAAGCGGTACGCAGACTCCACCTGCAGCAGAGCATGGTGAGCTGCCGAGGGAGGGAAGGTGTAAAGTGTGTGACACTATTCTTGGGAAGACATGAACAAACGCCACTCATCCTAGATAGAGAACCAGCCAACATGAGGGTCCCACCAAGTCCAACTTGGTGAGTCAGTGGTCTATTGGGATTGTTTACAGGACAGGCTCAGGAGGTCAGATGTTGGCCAGCCCCAGAGAGCAGACTTTTTTCCGGGTTTCCTCTTTCTGCCTTTTCTATCCTCCAAGGATCCTTCATCCCTTTTGTCTGGCCCACCAGTCTGTCTAGTTCTTTCTATATAACATTTCTAACTTATGCTACACTAGTCTCTTTATCTCTTTAGAGTTTCTTCCTGTAACTTGGAAGTACTGATAATGTGTGATTGCAACACAAAAAAATAATTTAAAGCATAAAATAATCTAATCCATATGCCATTACATGTGAAGAGGAAGGAAGCTGGAAGATACTTCACTGATGCCCATATAACTCTGATTCTCTTAAAATAGTGATATGGTTTCCAGTCTCCTGACGGGGTGTGTGGCCTTTTCTCATCATGGCTTGTTTCCTGTCACCATCCACAGAAATCTTCAGTTTTTATCTCCTGTCCTCTGGGACAGCACCAGGCTGTCTACCAGAGGTCTCCACTCACTGATGTATTGAGGAAGAAGATGCCCTGACTCCAAACAGCAGAGTACCCTTATCCCATTAGCATTAACTATCAACTTGACACATTGATATAGGAGGGCCTAGCCCACTTGGGGTGGTACCATTCCCTAGGTTTGTGGTCCTGGTTTATAGAAGGAAGTTATCTGAGCATGGATCTGATCAAGGCAGAGAATGAACTAGCTAGCAGTATTCCTTCATGGAGTTCCTGCTCTCACATCCTCAGTGATGGACTGTAATACAGAAGTGTAACCCAAATAATCCTTTTCATCACCTAAAGGACTTTTTGTCAGAATGTTTTATTACAGAAACAAAAAGAAAACTAGAACTGGTTTGGAAAGCTATGATGTTCCAGAGACCCACTCGTGAAAAGGGCATGGGTGTAAATTATTCACGTGTTTCTCCTCTTGTACCCACAGATTTGTATGTGATGGAAATGTCTTTATAAAATAGTTTCAAGTCTACTTTTCTTTGGGGCACCTGGCCTATCATGCCAGGCAGGAAACATCTATGAAGAAACTGTTCAAATTCTATCCCAGATTTGCACTTGAGAGGCATAGAAGCAAAGACAGAATTTACAGTAAAGTTGCCAGGGCATGTGTGTGGATGTTGATAAAGGGAGTCTCTGTCCCCACACTCCCAATCTGTTTACAGTGTGGAAACATATTTCAGGAAAAGCACCAGCCAAGAGACCACCCTCCTCACAGTGAGACAGGAAAGTAATAAGAAGATAGAGGCCAGATGGAGGTTTAGCAGCGCAGGGGTGGTATGGAGGTCATTGAGGACACGGAGATGTTAAAAGAGACCCTTCTGGACCTCCAAGGTGAGTTACAGAGTAAAACCTGTAAAGGGTATATTGAGTGATAATTTCTAGAAGACCAAGCTTCTGACTTCTAAGTGCTGGGATAAGGATGCTGGTGAGCTCTGAGCAGAGTTCTGCTCAGAGGTGCTAAATTGGCATCTGTTTTCTCACTATGAACTTGCCTGCTGAGCAGTGTGTGCTGGCCAAGGTGAATGAACAGTTGCCCAGATCTGCTTCTTTTAAGCAAATCCTAAGATTTGAGGAGCCTTCAAATGTGACCTTCCCTTTAAGCAGTTCTTACCAACTCTCCTTTCATGGCTCTTCCCAGGTAGGGTCTAATGCAGCTGGCATAGTCACATACTCTTTGAGAGGCTGGGCTCTGCAGGGGCTTGGAGCTGTTTCTAAGAGATCCTCTGACATGACCTGTATGTGAACTTGGCAGGAAGAATCTTAGTTTCCAGTTCACATAGTGACTTTGTCAATTAATTAAATCCTGTAAACCACTTAAACTGTTTTCTTTGACCCCTATAAAATATTGCTAGACACTTAAGATGTTCCTTATTTTTAGAACAATAAACTGGGAGTGTGAGAGAATATAACCAGATTTGCAAGTGTACAGGCCACCTCGGTGATCTGTGACACCCACGGGCTCCTAGGGCTGTGAGCACAGAGACAGAGCACATGCTGCTGTGTCTTGCTGGGGACAGACGGCCTGTCTTATGCCTGTCAGGTAACATCACCCCCCACACTGCTGCTGGGTCTTCCCAGCCTCATCTGGAGCTGTTGTCAGTGAGAGCAAATCTGTTTCTTTCTATTAGCGTCAGGAGAGGCAGAGGCAGATGCTGGAGGCTGACAGGTGGCTGTGACCCTAGGGAGATCAGCCTCCCAGCAAGGAATAGCCATTGCAATTAAAGTGTTTCCTTCCTCCAGATGTCTTGTGATCAACATAAAATTGTCTCAGAGACCCCAGACTGAGACTCTGAGAGTCCAGGCAGAGTAGAGAGAGGAGAGCCCAGAAGGCCTTATTATTCCTGCTCTAGGAAGATGCTTAGGATCAATGAAGTAAATGAGCTGTTTCATCCAAGCCAGCTGCCTGCTGCAAGGGTGGAGAGACAGACAGACACATGACCTCATCCACCACCCTCAGACTGTCTCCATGGAAAATGACTGCTGGATTGAAGGTGAAGGAAGTGGACTGTGTGTGGTCTGACCACAGGTCACCTCCTTCTCCAAGGAAAGGGCAGGTGCAGCATGGTTATTATTTTTTTTTGACAGAAGCAGGGGCAGTAACTGCAGAGCAGGGCTGACTGTGGGTTTTCTAGCAGAGTGCTTGCTTGGCCCCTCTGAGGGTCTTCAGCATCTCCTATTAATTAACTCGAATCTGACCAATATTCTGTTGACACCAGAACTAGCTTAGTGAAGGAATTCATAGTGACTCATGAGAGGGTTGAGAAATACATTTCCTTAAATAGTAATGCCATCAGCAATAAACAGCATTCACAGCAAATACCCCAGTAGCACGTTCTGCTAAAGCATCACCCCTGCCCAGTAAAATAAGTGCTATGACTTTACATGATATAATTAATGGTAACAGGGTGAGCTAGTGGGCTGCATCTTGGTAGCAACTGATTACAGCTTGACTAGCCCTAAGTGAACCTTCTTCTAAAAGAGGAAAAGTGAAAGAGTGGACTAGAGCAAAGCTAGTCCTGAGGATGGCCCATCAGGGACTTGGCTGCACTTAAGACTGTCCCATCCACTCTCTGCTCCCTCTGATGGCTTCTGCATTCAGAGAAGAGAGCCACTCACGTGTCCCAGAGTTGTATCCTCTGTGTCTGATTAGTGAAGGGAGCTGGTACCTTTCTTCTAGCTCTAGCTCTAAGTCTCCTGCGGGCACGTGATGGAATGGTAAAGGATCACTGGGCTGGTGTGAGCTAAGTGGCTGCTAGGAGAAGGGAAGGAAGGGAAGCTGTGAAGGCAAAGGACTTTCATTGCTGGAGTTCACATGTTAGTTTTGTGGGTGGGCTCACTAAAATATGCTCCACAAGGAGCTCGGGAGATGACCCCATGGTTAAAAACACTTGGTGGTCTTACAAAGGACTGGAGTTTAGTTACCAGCACCAACCTCAGAAGACTTATAACTGTAAGGTGCCTGTAACTCCACACCCAGCGGATTTGATGTCCTCCTCTGGGTTCTTTGGATACCCAATGCACACCACATACTCATACACACACACTTGCATGTACAAGCATGCATGCAAGCACATGTACAAACAAACCTGTATGCTTGCATGCAATGTATACTTAAATAAATAATACAAAACTAAGTCTTTAAGTAATGAATTTTTGAAATGTTCAGACATGGGCCTGGTGGTTCATGTCTATATTCTCAGTGCTTGTGAGGCTGATGCAGGAGGCTCATGAGTCTGAGGCCAAGATCCTTGTGTAACAGATAGAGTTGTCCATCTTGGAGAGAAGCTCATGAGGACACAGCTGTTCTAAAGGGAGGTGAAGCATCCCATTCATTTAAGGTCCCGGAAGCTCCGTAGGTCCCAGAAGCTCCTTAAACTTAGGAAGTCCCTGAAACTGACCAGATTCACTAGACCCTTCTCTCTGAATGACTGCTGAGAGACAACAAATCCTAGCTGGCTAGAAAACCCTCAGACCAGCCGAGCCGCCTGGGAAGGACCCTCTCCAGTCTGCTGGGCCCCTGCAGGCTACACAGTGTGTTCCAGGTTTCCAGCTTTTGTGAGCTGTCATCCAGGCTAGGGTAATGATGTAGCTGTGTTTGAGTTATTTCTCCTCCTGTAAGTAACCCTCCCACCCTTATTCCTATAATTATGCTACTGAAACTCATCGGTTCACCCAGTTAGAGTGGTGGTATCCTTACTATGGCCTGACCATTGTCTTGGTTACTTTTTAGCTGCTTTGAAGAGACACCATGAAGAGTTTCTTTGGGGCTAATAGTTCTACGGAGTTAAAGTCCAAAACCATTGTGGCAGGGCAGCCATAGCTTTGGACCAATAGCTGATAGCTTGTGTCTTGTTACAAAGTCATGATGTAGATAAAGAAGAGCTAGCTGCAGATAGTGTGGGCTTTTGGGACCTTCACCAACAAGGCCACACCTCCTGATCCTTCCCAAACAGTTCCACCAAGTGGGCATACACTGTTCAAACACGGATCCTGCTGTCCTCATCCAAAGCATTCCTGCCACCCTAAGCAGTTCTCTATGTGAGGTGAGAAGATCTTCATCGAAGCCTCCCAGGAACAGTGTCACACAACGATATGCTCCCAAAAGAAATAAAAACAGAAGTGGAATGAAACACTCACTGTTGATCTCCTTCACAGCACGAAGTCTGGGCATGGGGATGCTGTGTGAGTGGCTTCCACAGTAGTCTATGATCCCTGGGGCAAGAAGCTTTATCAGAAAACATTTACAAATGTGTCTT
The DNA here is from genome assembly GCF_003668045.3 of Cricetulus griseus. Classification (NCBI taxonomy): domain Eukaryota; kingdom Metazoa; phylum Chordata; class Mammalia; order Rodentia; family Cricetidae; genus Cricetulus; species Cricetulus griseus. Next base: position 95,412,425 of record NC_048601.1, on the reverse strand, counting down.
GACCAAGTAGCATGTTGTGTTTGCTAAAAAACCCATACTGGGAATGAAGCATAGCAAAGAAATAGTCTATTTTCACATTTAGAAGCAGGCTTGGAGTATATAGATTTCCTGGTGGGTTACATTCAAATGAATCTTATGTGGCAATTACATTCATTTAGGAATTTTGTCAAATAGAGTGTGTTTCTCAGCCTAATTGAAGTTTTGGTTGACATGTCCCAATAGCAATAGCATTGTGAATATTTGTATAATTCAAATAGCTTCTGACCATGTCACCTTGGATGACATGAAGGTCCCAGAATTGATTTTAAAGAGATTTGGGGATTTAAGGAGTCTGTGAACAGTCTTAATTCTTAGTTGCTTTTCAAGAAAAGAGATGAATGAAGTAGCTTAGTGGATGTCCTGAGTCTTCCACAGGGGAGGAGAGGCTGCTTAAGCAGGATGGGAGGACAGGCTGCGCTCCTTTAAACACTCCTCACAGGGGTTGACAAGATGGCTCAGTGGGTTAAAGGCACTTGACACCAAGCCTGACAACTGAGTTAACCCCATAGAGTCCAACTGGAGGGAGAAGAGAACCAATTCCCGAAAGCTGCTTCTCATTTCCCCATGATCACCTATACCCATGTACACAAAATTTAATAAGTAACAGTATATTAAGCATAATTTTAAAACAAAATAAATAAACCCTCTCCACTGAAACCTGGCTCTTTCCACCTACCTCATACCTGTATTGTGCCACTATCCCTGAGCTGCCTGAACCCCCAACTGGTCATTCCTCTCCAGCTGCCTCCTCAGGTATCCATTGTCTCTCCTGTTCCATTTCCTTCTCAACTTTTTGTTTTCCGTTCATGACTTTCTTTGCACCCCACTGACCTGCTGTGTCAGTCTGAGCCAATGTATGTCTTTTCCTGTCTTCCAGCTTCAGCTGAAAATCTGTCTGTGGTTCACCAGCACAGTCCCTGGGACTGTGAAAGCAGGCTCAGCCTTCTTTTAGGCTCCTCCAAGAAGGATACCCAGTGAGATGAGTCTGTCTCCCGAATCTCAGCGTGGCTCCCAGGGTTCCCTGCCAGGGCATCCAGGCTTTTGTGCATAGCTGAAGTGGCTTTCCTGCTTAAGGACCTGCTGCCTACTTTAGTTATGAACCAGTGTCCCTTGGACTCTGCATATATCTAATGCTGGGACTCTTCCTGTCAGTCCTTCCCTTCCATATGTCTTGTTTTCTTAGAGATGACCTGTGTATTTGCTGCTTCAGGTACCTGGTTTCCCACATGTGTCCTTTGACCATCTTTCTGGTCTAGATGAATTAAATGAGTGGTTTTTGTTCTTATTTCTGAATGCAATTCTTGTTGGGTAAGAAGCAGTATACCCAGTTATGACTCAGAGGCCTGAATCGGGCTGTTTGGGGCTGATGCCAAAGAAGCAAGGCAAGTGTCTTGCTTTTCTGATAGTTCTTTTTCCCCATGGAAATTAAACTAGTGAGAATCTAACCTGATGCGGGGAGAGAAGCATACATACTCCAGCTACAGCATGTGACAGTTTATTCTGGTGAAATGGGTCTCTTGGAACCTGCCATCGCCTTCACTTTTTCACCTGTTCCAGTCAGCAGCCTGAGCTGCATTTCTGTGTGGAGCAGAACTGCAGTTTCTGAGACAGGTTTCATCCTGGATCCAACCTCATGGGAGGCTAAGCCTTTGGGTGTCTGCTTTCTTGTCTCTGCAGTGACCCCAGGAGTGGGGCTGCTGGCGCATAGATCTGCCTGGCTGTGTTTTGCTTTGTTTTGAATTTTCTTCTCCTCACCGTGTCTTTACCTGGCTCTTGGCTGATCAATCTTCATCCCTACCTAGAAATAAATGGAATAAATGAATTTGTTTATATCACTGGAGATGTTGGGTCCCAGTAATGAGGGAGCCTCTGCCTCCTGATCCTGTTCGCCTTCAGGCTTCCTCCGCCCTGTCCTATTCTCCTGCCTACTTGACTTCTCCTCTAGCTTCTCCTGGGTAATTTTTCCCTTCCCCATTTCCCCTCCCCTCCCCTTTCTTACATAGTCTATTGTATTGTTTTCTTTCTTCCTCAGTACAGGAATTGAACCCAGGTCCTTACACATGTCAGGCAAGTGCTCTATGGGTAGGGAGAACCATCTCCTCAGCTCTGGAGCCCACTCTTTCACTCAGTGCTCCAAGTCCAATTCAGTGAGACAGAAACTGGAGGTTGTATGAGTTACTTTTCTCATTGCTCTTATTAAATGGATGATGAAAGCAACTTAAGGGAGTGAGGGTTTATTTAGGCTCACAGTTCGTCGTGGTAGCAGGAGCATAAGGCAGCTGGCGTAGGAAGCAGAAAAAGCCTGTGCTCCGCTCTCCTCATTCATTTCATTCAGTACAAGCCCCCAGTGCAAGGATTGGTGCTGTTTTTGAGTGAGTCTTCCCCTTCAGGTAACCCAGTCTAGAACCCACCTCACAGACACTCCCAGAGATTTCGCTAATAGGCAGTTCTAGATCCCATCAGCTTGACACTCAATATTGACCATCGTGGGGATGAGCCAATCAAACACAGGTTGGAGTGAGCCAAGTGGCGGCGCTGGAGTCAGGGCTGAGGAGCACAGGGAGCCTGCAGGAGTGCTTCCATCCACATAACAGCCACTCTGCACTTACAGTTGGAGATAAATTATTCAGGCATGCTTTGGAGGGCTCTTTCTAAGTCCCCCACCTCCACAACTATAGCTAAACAGTGTGTTTAGCTTGCGGAGGGATTTTCAGATGAGTGGATGTTCATGAGGTTAAAACCTCACTAATTTAATAAGTATTTATTTTTAATTTTGTATAATATAGAGTCATTTTCAGCTAAACTGATTTATAGCAGAATTATTTCTAATACCTAATCCTGTCTATTACACAAAAATGGTGTTACTGACCCTCTGTAGTAGACTACATTTTGGGTCCTTTGAGCTTTGTCCCAGTATTTCACCCATGAATATGTGTGCACACTGCCAAAGGGGCTTTGCAGATGGAGCCAAGGCTGATAAAAAGTCATGAATAATCAAGATGGACCCACTGTAATTGCTTGAAACCTAAGGAGCAAAAGAGGAGATGCAGTAACCTGAAGCAAGAGAAGACTTCAGGTGCAGCATGGGAAAAGGCCTGAGGCACTCCTGCATATTGAGCACAAATCCGTGTGCGACAGATTCTCCCCGAAAGCCTTCGAAAGACAGACAGCTCTGTCGACATGTCCACCTCCTCAGACCCTGAGCTGGTCTAACCATGCTCTGCTGGCTTCTCACTGCTCTGGGCTGCAATAAGTAGGGATGGAGGTGAGGGTTGCAGTAAACCAGTAGTGAGTGCAAACCCAGTACACCTGCTAAAGCAGCTTCGAACTTGGGGGGGGGGGTGCTTATAAGCATGGAGACTTTCAGGTCTCCCGGTCACCAAATCTTGCGCTGTGAAGATGGGTCTAGATGTACTTTTCTGACAAAATCCCTGGGCAGCTCTTCCCCATACCAGCCCTTGCAGACGTCTGCTGTCCTACAGTACTTCTTAAACAGCTCAGGAAGACTCGGTGGATACTGTAATTGGTGCGTTGAGGCTATTGTACAAAATAGCCCAGTGGAATGCCCATGGATGTGGCTTAGTGGGAGAAGCTCCTGCCATGCAAGTGTGAGGACTTGAGTTCAGACCCCAGGAGTCCATGCAAAACTCGGGATATGATACTCACATCTGTGTTTCTAGAACTTCTATAGTGAGATGTGAGGCAGACACAAGGGAATAACCTAAAACCTCATAGGCCAGCTAGCTAGCCTGGTGGTGGGATACCACAGAGACAAGAGAGACCCAGCCTGTCGTCCCGTGATGTCCACACATACACCATGGCGTAGACACACACACACACACACACACACACACACACACAGAGAGAGAGAGAGAGAGAGAGAGAGAGAGAGAGAGGGAGAGGGAGAGGGAGAGAGAGTTAGTTCAGAGCGTAGAAGATACACATTATCAGAATGCCTTGCAAAGCATTACAGGCAAAAGTGTTGGTAAAACTTTATCAGTGTGTGTGTGTGTGTGTGTGTGTGTGTGTGTGTGTGTGTGTGTGTGTGTGTATCCATGTGTGCCTGGGCACATTTGTGTGTGTGTCTCTCTCTCTGTGTGTGTGTGTGTGTGTGTGTGTGTGTGTGTGTGTGTGTGTGTGTGTGTCTGTGTGTCTGTGTATGTGTATCATAAAATGAGCAGGAGTGTCTAAAAAGTCCTGCTCCAATTGGATCCCTTGAATCTTAAACCTTTCCTACGAGGCCAACCTTCCTGACGTACCGTAGTTCCTTAGCTTGTTATTGTGATGAAATCACTGACAAAAGCAATTTAAGGGAGAGGGGTTAATCTGGCTTACAATTCCAGGGTACAGTCCACCCTGTGGGGAAATCAAGGTGGAAGGAACTTGAAGCAGCTGGTCCCATCACACCTGATGTCATGTCATATCTACAGTGTTATATCATACCCACAGTGTCATGTCACACCACAGTATCATACTATATCCCCTGTCGAGAGCAGAACAAAATGAATAAATGCACACACGTTCTCCACTCTTATGCTTCAGCATTCCCTGCCTAGGGAATGTTGACACCCACGGTGGATGGCTCTTCTCACCTCACTGTAATCAAGATAATCACTCACAGACTTGCCCATAGGCTAACCTAATCTGGACAACCTCTTAAAAGACCCCCTTTCCAGGATAATGTGTAAAGTTGACAGTTAATACTAACATACATGGAGTGCCACCAGCCCAAGCCTAGAGAGTTCAGAGGACAATGTGGGTGACAGTTATGTCACCTAATCTGTTGGGGGAGGGCACTGGCACCAGGACCTATCCCAGGGGTATGAACTGGCTTTTTGGAGCCCATTCCCTATGGTGGGATACTTTGCTTAGCCTTGGTACAGAGGTTAGGGTCTTGGTCCTGCCACAAATTGATATGCCAGACTTTGTTGACTCCCTAAGGGAGGCCTTACCCCCTCTGAGGAGTGGATGGGGGGTGGGAAAGGTAGGAGGCAGGGAGGTGGGAGAAAGGGAGGGAGGTGTAACTGAGGTTGGTATGTAAAATAAAAAACATTTAAATAAAAAGAAGAAAAATTGAAAAAAAAAGAGTTCAGAAAATAAGCAAAACCTAGGTCCAGATTTTACGGGTTGATATGGCTTCATCTCTATTGAGGTAGCATTTGCACACCTGTCTTCAATGCACTTTGAGAACACAAGGTCATTGCTGATTTAAAGATGAGACCTTTGTATTGACAGCATCCTGCAATTATGAACAAGAGCTCAGCATCCGCCATTTGGTCAGGAAGCAAAGAAGTTGTTGTACAAACTGAAATAGCAGATGCCTCAAGGACCACTGCAACCCTGTTAGAGGGCTGTCCTGCTGACCACTGTGTATTGCTTTATTTATTTTGGCTTCTATCTTCAGTCTCTGACCACAAAGCACAAACCACAGGAAGGCAGAAAAGTACAATAAATGGGCTTTCTCTACCCACCCCTCACAATCACCTTACGGCTATGGAGTCATGTGAAAGGAACCAGCCTGGCAGATGCCAGTTCTGGCAGAGAACCTGTTAGTTCTCTGACATGTGAATAGCAGGAGTGCACCTGTGATTCCCAGGCGCTAGACCCTGACAGCTGCTCCCACTGGAAGATGGTCACCAACCACTGGTGTATCAGGAAATGACATCTTGTGTTGATTCTGGATTTTACAGAGTGAAAAGATGCTTGCCATGGGTTATCCTTTCCGATTCTTTAGCAGCTTCCTGCCGTTTGTGTAGAAGGTATCCATGGAGGTAATAGATGGTCTTTGGAAGCAGTAGGAAGAAAACACAGCTCCTTAAGACCAAAGGGGAGAGCTCAGCATTCTCTGAGGGGCAGGATCAAGACCCCAGGGAAGGCTGGGCAGTGACTTCCAAAGAGTTCCATGCCAGGCTGGCCAGGAGTAAACAAGGCTAACACACTTTAAGGAGTATCAGGAGATAAAATGATTGTCCCACTCATGCCAAGAGTTATGAGGGCTAACCTCTGTACACCGCCACTCTATAGAACCACAGGACTTCAGCAGGCCAGGAGAGGCACCCCAAGAGGGTGAAGTACTGTCTCCCATGATCTGTTAGGACTGAGCACTGGGCTCAGTTCTAGTTGCCTTAATAACAAGAAAATGAGGTTTATTTGTGCCCTGAATGGCATGCCAAGCACAAGAAGGGCAACATAAGCCCATGTCGAGCAGAGCCTCGTATTTGGTTAAAGATTGCACAATACAGCATAAGGGGTGTCACAAGTGGCCCCTGGAGTTCAGTCTAAGACACAGGTCCTGAAATGGCAAATCTCTGAGAAGCCTTGGGTGTGGATGTTGGTTTTCTTAGCTTAATTCCTGACAGCTTCAAACTCCTTTCTTACATGTAGGTGACATCATTTCACCGGTGTTGTCCCTGAAACGTAAATGTGGGTAATGACCTCCAATTCCCAGGATGGCCCATAACAGCAGCAAAAGGGGCTGCCTCAGCTTTGCCGTCCATGGGAGCCCTGGTGTGTGTGAGGGTTGTTCTCAGTCTGTTTTGTCCTCAGAGTTGCCTTCTTGTGGTGCAAAGCCAGCCTGGCATCCTGTAGCTTCCCCTCTTCTGAGTCTGAAAGTGACATGCGTGGTGGTTTTTAGCACCATCTCCAAACTGTGGCGTTTCACACTACTTGGTGATCGCCTAGGTGCACCATTCCTTTAGACTACTGAAGAAAGGCAAAAGCCAGGTCGGTGGAGGTAGCTTTCGGCATTCATTTAAAAATCAATAAATCACTAATGTCCTTTTAAACAAGTTAAGCTAAAGATGGGATTGCAATCCTTAGCTGACTAATAGCCTAAAACAATGTGGGATTTCACAGGAGGATTTTGTCTCGACATTTAGAACTTCCATGATGCCCTATAAATATGCTAATTAACAGAATATTTGAGGTCAGGTTAGTGTTTTAAGATTTTGAAAGCATTTTCCTTTCCTTGAATCTATGGATGTCCCGTTTTTCTAAGTGGCACAGCAGGGAGACCTAAAGTGTTATAAAAATGTCAGAATCTGGTTTTTAAAGAAAAAGCCCTGCATAATTCAGTATCCTAAGCCTACGTTTTCTTACCCACATTTTCGGTGATTAAACGTCTCTTTTGATGTTCGGCCTCTCTGTGGTCTGTTTCCGGGCTGGTGAATCTACCCTGCCTCCTCTCCCACATCATATAAATCCAAGTCCAAATTATTTTTACCAACCACCCATTAAATATTAATCAGTGTTTCTTGGTTTTGAGCCCATAGGTCTTACTTACAAGATGTTACAGGGAATGGCTAGAAAGCCTGCCAGTTCAAATCCCATGGCTTGGCGTAATTCAGCCATAAGTACCAACAACAGGAGCTCTCTCTGCTTGACTTGCCTCTTTCGTAAGTAGAGAGCTGAAGGAGCCTGAGAAATTTTACTCGCTCTGCTGCCGTATTGACCTGATCAATAGCAGACATGAACACTGGATGCATTTTGATTCCCAAATCTGAGAGCACACCCCTCGGAAACTGCTGTGAGTGGTTCTGAGTTCCGGAAACCCTTCGTGCTCATGAGATTATGGCCATTCTGTTATCTGGGTTTCCCCTCATAAGAGCTAATGTACTGCATTTCAGATAAGGGAGGCCTGTGCTGTCCAGACAGGGTGTAATGGAAGAGATGCTAAACTGTCTGCCCACTCCTGTGAGTGTGCCTTCTTCCAGGATCCAGCTGGGGGCCAGGAACTTCCCATGTTCTATGGGCTCAGTCAGACATCTGTGTCCCCAGAAGGGAGGCTTCCATGGAAACAGAAGGATAGTGATGCTTTCAGCTCTCCCCTGTGCCCTTTGATACCCTGAGTTGAAGGGGGCCCAGCTACTCATTTATATCAATGGGAGAAAAATGCACAGCCTGCTCCACCTGTAGGTCATGGCAGGGAGGGTCCAGAATTGATTTATAAACTCTCATTTGAATCCTTGCCTCTCTGTATGGCTTTGGACTGTATCCCAACTGGGAAAAGGTGATCTGTGTAGATTCAGGATGAAAAAGCCAGTCTCTTCACTTAGGAACTTGCAAATGCCACCACACATCAAAAGTTATGGGGGGGTTGCATACTGGTTACTTAGGGTGACAACAAGAGGAAATGATTTTCTGGACAGACTAGGTGATGACTCCAAGATGCAAAGGGCTCACAGAAGAAAGGCTCATTCATCTCTCCTGGCTGTTGCTAGTCTAAGAGGTGAAACACATTTCCAGAGGAGGTGAGCCCAGAGCATGTGTCTGGCAGCAGGATTTACACCCATAGATGACAACAGGGATTTCCAGCAGAGAGACCAGCCCCCACCCACCCCCACACACACCCAGAGGAGAAGCATCTCCACAGTCCGGGCTTGGAGAGACAGTGCTGTGTTCTCAGGCACTCTGGGATGGTCACACTGTCTTCACCTTCAACCACACTCTGCAGCCCCATGGAGAAAACCATGGCTACATGCTCAGGGACACACATGACTCCCGAGTGTGCTTGTGTCCCTGTTTCAATGTGCTCAGGCACAGATTCTTGGCTGTCATGCTTTTTTCCTTAGAATTCTTTCCCCTCTTTCTCCTCCTGTACTTTCAAGTCCCTGCCTTCAATTTCAAGTGGGTAACTGTCCTGGTGATGTCTCACCTTTACTCCAGAGGTGACCTGTTAAAAGACCAATGATACCAGTTTCTAAGCTCACACTCCACAGAGTCTTGTGAGCAATTTGCCACTTGTCCACCTGAGTTCCCAGGTTCCCTTTATCTTGGTATTTAGCACTCTTGATGTCCATTCTCCCACTCTTTTTCCATTTGTGTAGTTGAACAACTTTTTCTCTTTTTTTTCTCTATTTTTATTTAAATTAGAAACAAGATTGTTTTACATGTCAATCCCAGTTCCCCCTCCCTTCCGTCCTCCCCTGTCCCCCTCAACTAACACCCTACCTATCCCATACCTTTTCTGCTCCCCAGGGAGGGTGAGGCCTTCCATAGGGGGTGTTCAGAGTCTGTCATATGCTTTGGGATAGGGCCTCGGCCCTCCCCCATGTGTGTCTAGGCTCAAGGAGTATTCCTCTATGTGAAATGGGCTCCCAAAGTCCATTCCTATGCTAGGGATAAATACTGATCCACTACCAGAGACCCCATAGATTGCCCAGGCCTCCTAACTGACACCCACAATCAGGGGGTCTGGATCAGTCCTATGCTGGTTTCCCAGCTATCAGTCTGGAATCCATGAGCTCCCCCTTGTTCAGGTCAGCTGTTTCTGTGGGTTTCACCAGCCTGGTCTTGACCCCTTTGCTCATCACTCCTCCTTCTCTGCAACTGGATTCCAGTTCAGCTCGGTGTTTAGCTGTGGGTGTCTGTTTCTACTTCCAATATATGCTGGATGGCATATAAGGTAGGCATCAATCTCATTATCAGGGGAGGGCATTTAAGGTACCCTCTCCACTATTGCTTAGACGGTTAGTTGGTGTCATCCTTGTAGATCTCTGGACATTTCCCTAGTGCCTGATTTCTCTTTAAACCTATAATGACTCCCTCTATTATGGTATCTCTTATTTTGCTCTCCTCTATTCTTCCCCCTACATAAGTTTCCTGCTCCCTCATGTCCTCCTCACCCCTCCTTTTCTCCCCTTCTCATTTTCCTAGCTCCCTCTCCTCACCATGCTCCCAATTTACTCAGGAGATCTTGTCCCTTTCCCCTTCTTCAGGGACCATGTATGTCTCTCTTAGGGTCCTCCTGTTTCCTAGCTTCTCTGGCAGTGTGGATTGTAGGCTGGTAATCTTTTGCTCTATGTCTGAAATCTATATATGAGTGAGTACATACCATGTTTGTCTTTTTATGACTGGGTTACCTCGCTCAGAGTCGTTTCTTCTAGATCCACCCATTTGCCTTTGAATTTCAAGGTTCCATTGTTTTTTTCTGCTGAGTAGTACTCCATTGTGTAATTGTATCACATTTTTTCCATCCATCCTTCGGCTGAGGGGCATCTAGGTTGCTTCCAGGTTCTGGATATTATAAATAATGCTGCTATGAACATAGTTGAACATATGTTCTTGTTATATGAATGTGCTTCTTTTGGGTATATGCCTAAGAATGGAATTGCTGGATCTTGTGGTAGACTGATTCCCATTTTCCTGAGGAACCACCATACTGATTTCCAAAGTGGCTGTACAAGTTGGCACTCCCACCAACAGTGGAGAAGTGTTCCCCTTTCTCCACATCCTCTCCAGAATAGGTTACCATTGGTGGTTTTGATTTTAGCCATTCTGACAGGTGTAAGATGGTATCTCAGAGTTGTTTTAATTTGCATTTCCCTGATGGGTAAGGATGTTGAACACTTTCTTACGTGTCTTTCAGCCATTTTAGATTCCTGTATTGAGAATTTCCAAAACACCAAATAATCCAACTAAGAAGTGGGATACAGAACTAAATAGAGCAAGTTTTTCTCAAGCTGACTGGCATCCATTTTTACCCCTTCCTGCCTCTGTGCCACCTTTCTAGCAAGTGACTTTCACCGTATCAACAAACAAGCAAATCCCATGAAGGACGTCCATTCCCAGCTTCTGTGTAATAATCAGAATCCAGAAGAAGCACCAGAAGCACCGTAATGTTTTTACAGTTTATCACCATGTGAAACAAGGTGTGTGTGTGGGGGGGGGGGGAGAACAGACGCAGACGCAGACGCAGACACACAGACAGTCAGCCAGGCAAACAGAGCACTATTGGTTAGGAGAGGCCCCCAATATTAAGTTGAGCCCTCCCTGCTCCATTTCCATAAAGGTAGAAATAACCTCTTTTTTTTTGTTTGTTTTTTGTTTTTTTTTTTGTTTGTTTGTTTTTTGTTTTTGAGACAGGGTTTCCCTGTGGCTTTGGAGGCTGTCCTGGAAAACATAACCTCAAAGTAGTTGTTCCTACAACTTGGTGGAGACAGCATAGAGTCTCAGCCCTTCACTACATCTGCTCTTCCTCTTTCCCTTTTCTTCTCAGTGACTGAGCACTTGTGTGGATCCCACACAAACACTCCCAGTGCTAGGTGAGGGCCTGAGGATGTCACTGTAGCTTCTGACTATGATAGAATCTCACCTGAGAGGAATAGCAGTTGACTGTATCATCCCAACACAGGAATTGGTGTCTGCCTGGCTCTTGTTCACACCTGGAACATAACTACAGTCCCTGGCACAGAGCCTGGGCTCAAAAGCCCTGTGCCTAAGGTCTGGAGGCTGTCACAGAATTGTGTTATAAGGACTACAAAGGGGACTTTCTGAACATTGCTTCACTTTGTCAAGCACAGGGCTTTTGGAGAAGGCCATTTGCTCCTCCATGTCTTACATCTGCTAATTACTCTCAGAAATACACCTATCTGTTCTCCTGCATAAAGTCAAGGGCCAGATCCCTATTTCTCTCAGTAACCAAACTCAGCAGCCAGCAAGTAGCCTTTCTCCGGGATCACTGACAGCCCTGTGTCCCTTGACATGACAGACACATACCTTCCTGTAGTAAGACCACAGAGGGAATCAGAGACCCCTTAGGGGAAAAAACCCTGCCCTAGCTTACCTACCCGTGGTGAGACTCCCCGCAAACAAAAGCAGGAACTAGTCAAAGCAGCAGGAGCCCCTTGGCGGCAGGCTGTCTTCCTACAAGCAGAATGTGATCAGCTATCTATTGTGCAGAGCCCCCCTGGGGGTAGGAGGATGGCCAGACCATTCAGGAAACCCCCAGTCACCCCCTGGGAGGAAGATCCCTCCTGGCTCAGAGGCTCAGCCTGCTTGGGGCAGCTCCACTGTCTGTGGTCCCCAGAGGCTCACTGTCCTGTTCAGCTATTGGCTGTTTATGCTCACCACGAAACTCTGGTTGTTAGTAAGCAGCCTTAAAAGCCAGGGAGTGTCCCTGCTAAGAGAGCCCTGGGCATCTCTGCTTGCACACTAGACTTGGTGGCAGCTGCAGGGGTGTGCCTCACCTGGGATCAGCTGGCAAGGATGAATACTTCCAAGGTGTCCCGGGTGAACAAGATAAAACAGTTTTGGAGGGTGAGTAGAAGGGCAGGAATCAATTTATTGGAAAGAAATGTTTAATTCTGAAGGTGGGGGTGGGGGCAGCTAACCATCAAGGTGAGACTTTCAGAGTGAGAGTTCCTTATCTTACAAGGCTCCCGCTGGGGGTTCTGTTGACTGTGTTTGATGCCTTGCCAAAGGTTTGGGATTTAATTTGAACTAATTTGCAGCAGATGCAATCACTAGTCAGCTCAGCGTTGATATTTGCTCAGAGCAAAAGTTTCCTGGGAAAGGCAGGTTAGCCTTTAGCCACAGTGTTACCTGGTCCCTGGGAACCTGACAGAACCTCCTGAGCATAATAACCTCAGAAGCAGACCTGGGTGTCCGTGGGTGGGTGTGGGCTGAGAGAGAGTCCAGGAAATGAAGTGCACAGGTGTGTTTCCTTCTGGCATTACGTTTCTTCAGAAGCCCTGACTGAAGCCCTGACTGACCGGAGGGATAAAAGCTAAGAAAATCGGGAGCTTTGAGTTGTACTCACAGAGCTAAGGGAAGCAGGAAGGCAACTGCTCTCACACTCTATACCGTCAGGAGGACCCTGTGCTATTGACACCAAACTGAGTAGTCACAGTCAGCTTCTGGAATCTTCTGGCTCTCCCCACAGGGTGGCAGAGCCCTGTGCAAACTGCTTCATCTCAGGCGCAACAGGAAAGGATTCTTTCTTTCCAGAGAGAGACTTGGGGTGATGGGTCGCCTCTATATTGAATGTCAGTGTCAGATTCTGATACTGTTTAGGAATCTGGGGATCAAGGACCTGTTCTAAGGGGAGGATTCTGCCTTGCTGTGATGCTGTGGGAGTCTGTGGTATTTTGAAGCCAGAACTGGCACCTTGCTTGCAGAAATGCCTTTAATCGATGAGTAAATGACAAGCAGTCATGCTCCTAACCCCTTTCTTACAGCACAGAAACTGCTTTCTTCTCTCCGGCTGATGCTCCAAGGAGCTTAGGAAAGGCCTGCATGTACTGATGGATTTTGTCAGTTGTATCTTGAGCCACAATATCCATTCATTCTGACTTGCAATGATCATAATGTGAGTTTGCAAGGAATTAAAGATCAAGGTGTCTATGGCCTGATTGATATAACCAAACCAACTTCTTCCCAAGTTAAGGCATATATAAAGTACATAAATATGTATTTCTTCTGAGCAAGGAGAAGGATATTAACAATAGTTAAATGATGACCTCTTCAGGGATACTCTAGACAGCCTGCACTGCTCTGGGCTGCAGAGACCTGGGTTGTGGTCAACCTCCTGACCTTGAGAGCCACTTCATGCTCTTATCCTATGTATAAAGTACATAGGTGGTCCCACTGAGCTCTGACAGTTATCTGAACAGCATGATTTCTTCCCCACCTCAAACATCCAGTCTGTCAGTGACTGGAGAAGTTTGATTAAATTTCTTATCCCGGGCTTTCCAGCTATTAGAGGACTCTCTCAGTGTCTTAGGACCTGGCTCCAGACTCTTCAGATTCTTCCTTAGGGTCATGGGTTTGGTGGATCAGGTACCCGATGAACCACAGGCTAGCTCAGTTCTGAGTTTCTTCTTCTGCAGACTAAATTTCGTTTTAGCCTTGAGCATCTGTATGCCCAGAAAACCCCTTGCACATGGTTCCCCAGTGCTTCAAACATTATGGTGTAATTGAGAAGGACACTCAGAAGTGATCTTTCTTTTAGCCCTGGCTCATGACAATTCAAAGGGACTCCCTCTGGTGGCTCTAAAGCAATGCCCAGGATCTCACCAGCCAACAACAGGTCTAGATAATGCAGAGAATTCTGCATGATCTGAGGAATTCCTTAATTATTTAGGAAATGGAAATGGGTGATATAATTACTCTTGTTGTCTGGTCTCTGAATTATTTATCCTCTTTTCAGTGGTAGTTTTATGATAATTGCTCAAGCTGCTATTAAGGACTTCTTTTAAAACTCAGAAATAGAGTAGAAAACAGTGCCAAAGAAAGGATTTAAAAGCATCTTAATGGCATGGCAAGGCGGCTTCCTACTCACCTCACCCTCTCTCTGCCTTGTCCTGAATGGGCCTCCACTCCCAGGGAGTCTGGGCTGCATAGTACTCCCCAGCACTCTGACCTGCCCAGTGTGAACCGTCTGCAGGATAAAGGTGAATTTGAAAAACACACAGCTTTGTGTGTTGCCCAGGGGCAGGGGAGAGGGCAGGCACCAGGACTCCTTTAAGATGACAAGGACAGTTTGTTTGGGGCATTGGCATGAAATGAAACTATGATATCACTGATAACAATAATACAACAATCTGAAGAACAGTGTTAGTTCTTTTATGATTTTGATGTTTTGGGAGGGATGTTTTGAGACAGGGTCTTGCTATGTAGTTCCAACTGGCTTGAACCTCACTGTGCAGCACAGGCTAGCTTTAGGCTCACCAAGTCCTGCCTTTGCCTCCTGAGTTCAAGAAGTATAGGCATGTCTCATGCCTGACTCCAACATGGCCTCATTGGTAGTGAGTAATTATAAGATGGCTGTTTAAAACAACCCCAGGATTGTTCCTGCTTGCAGTGGTAGGAAGAGTTTGGGATCTCTGTCTCAGTTGCTTTACTATTTAGAATGCACATAGAATAGCTGGATGATGATGGATGACTTGATTTCATCAGGAGAAACCTTCAAATATGGTTATCAGGTATGTCCTAAGGCTATTGACTCAAAACTTATTTGATGATAGGTATCTACATATTGGTGAAGACAACCCAATTTCACAAGAAGAGAAATAGTAGACTCTTTTTGGCTTTTTCCATGCTATTGTTTATGATGTAAAATACTGAAATTGAGACATTTCACAAGCCATGAAAGTTGGAGTTTTGGGACAAGGCAGGGCACCTCACAGGGTAGACCTGGAATAATGGGGCAAGGCAGTTCACAGGGTTCAGGACACTTAGTTCTGTCCTGTATTTTCCCATGTTTTGTCCAAAGCAGTCAGTATTTCTCCATCCTTCACTTTTCTGAGTTATAACCCTGGGGAGAAGAGGGCCAAGTGCAGATCAGATCTGCAGGCCTCTCTGTGTGGTAGGTTAGTAGCATCAGCAAGGACTCCTTTCCCCTACCTTGCGATACTCACGCTCTTGCCTCATCTCTTTAAGTCAGAGTCCCATGCAATGAGCAAGAACCACATGTGCATCTGTAGCCTGAGGCTCTCTAAGCCGCTCTAATGGACAGTAAAGTCAGAACAAGTGTCTATGGGAGCTCCACTGCCTCTCTCTCCATCGCCTGCTAGGTCCTAATGACCATTTCCCAACAACTGAGCTCTGAGAGAACAGGTTGTGGTTGCAGTAATTTCTCTCTCCTCTGGTAGGACTTTAACCACCCCACCCCACCCCACCCTGTACAGGGAGCCTGTTCAAGGCTTTGACTGTCTGTGGACTAAGTAGTCATCAGCCACCTGCATTTTTAATTCCCTAATGGAGCACTTGTCTTCTCGAGAGCTGTGAACTTCAGGTTCTATGGGTAGAGCTCATAAAAACGATCCATTCCTCCTACTTATGTGTGTCCTGCGTGTACAGCAGTTTTCTCAGACATGAAATACACAGGGACCATTCCAGTCCTTTTTGCTAACAAATTTACCGCATTGTAAAGGTATGGAGATCAGTAGTCACGACAGGGTGCTTTGGGATATCTCAATCTGGTGTTCAAATGCTATGACTCTTTCTAGTCTCAAGAACTTGGCTCACAGCTTCCCAGCTGGAAGTAGGGCCCCTCTTATGCTTCACTGTCTCTGTGCAAGTGTGACGTTATCTGCTCAGTACTTATATTCCATATCTGTCCACCTAGATGCTCTGGGAGTGTGAGGTACTTATTTCAGTATTCAGCCGGCATCTGTGCTTTTAAACATCTTTATGTGTTACCTAAAAGAACAACTGTGGTAATAAGAAGGCACACATCTTTTTTAAACACTTGCCCAGCTGGAATTCTGACCCTAGGTAGTTAAAAGCCTCTCCAAAATGGCATGTCTCCCTGCTCAAGTTTGCCTTATATGTAACAACCTTCTTCAGGGCTTCCCCAGAGAGGAAGAGACATTTTTGAATGTGGCTTTCAGCTGTGTCTTCACCTCTCTACAGTTGGGTGAAAGAAGCTGAGTTGCTTCCTTTGAGAACCTTGGTCCCTTACCCATGATGTGACTAACCCAATGAAACAGTTCTCATCATAAAGCGAACATATTGGAGTCAATTGCGTGACCATGACCAGGGAAGACAGTTGTAGGCTACCCTTAATACCAAATTCTAATGTGGTCACAGTTTCAAGAAGTTTTTATAGTAACAGAACAAAGGAAGCCATAGATAAATCAAGGCACTTGTAAAATGCATTGGTTGGGACATCAGGTAGGCAGTTACAGGACACTGGGGAATCTCTGCTATAGGACTCAAATGCTATCTGATGACATTCTTAGCCTTTGAGTTGGTAGGAGATAAGAAGAATCTGTTGGTATATTCCAAAAAATTTTGCCTAGCAGCAACAGAAATGGATGTTAAGTCAAATACAGTGGTGGGCAATGGATGACTATAAAGGGAGCTAAAATAGCCCAAGATGAATTATCTACAGATTTGTATCATTCAATCTTTCTATTGCCATGAACTTTCCAAGCAGTCAGTCAGCCTTTTAGTGTCTTTAACACAGGTGTGGCATTGTTTTCCATGTCCTTCAGTTTACACTTGGCTTTCTCTGAGTCCTTCCTCACAAGGCCTGGTATTTTCTTCATGTAGTTGGGGGTAGGGAAGATGATTTTAAATCTGTTAATATACAGAGGGACTACACACCCAACCTGCAAACACACCAGTGTGGTCTGCCAATGAAGAATTGATAGACAGACAACATGGAATTGGGATTTGGATTCTTGGGCATGTTTTTAATCCATCTGAACTCACATTTCCTCCTCTGTAGATGAAGTTGGTATTTTTTTTTTTTTTTGCAAAGTAGTGGTGGTGATATTGATGGTGTTTATGCACACAGTAAGAACTACACTGGTAATATCCGGATTGGCAGCTCATAAAGAGGCAGGTTGGGTGTGTATTTAAAGACTCACGTGGAGTTTCCACCCATGTCTTTGTCTGATGTGGTGTTCAGGATGGTGATGGTTGGGCACATGATGATGCCAGCTGAAGAAAGAAAACATTGCTACCTAGTAAGCCTGTCAAGATAGTATAATAAATGACAACACACTCCTGGTGGGCCCTTCCCTTCTGTTATTCTTTTGTTTAAATTAGAAATAAAGTAGAAAAGAGGAAGGTGCAAGATGAGACATAAGACTATGAGACATATTAGACATATTAACTAGTATAGGCCCGGCAGAGTAGGGAGACTAAGAGAGAAGAGGAACAGGGGTAATGGCTGACCGCCATGGCCGGTCACCATAGAGAGACAGAGAGAAGAGCAGAGCAGAAGCAGAGAGAAGAGTAGAGAATGTAGAGAGCATAAATGAGCAGGATCTGTCTTTTAAAGGGGTCCTCTGCACCTGCATGCAGAATTAGTCCCATGGAACCCTGGGCTGACCGCCAGGTAACAGGGATAGGCCAGCATAATGCCTGAACCTTTCACCTCCCTCCCATAGCTCTCTGGGGTAGGGATTAACATTGTTTGCATTTTTAACTTTTTCTTGTGCATTGGCTTTTATTTTTGTGTATATTTTTTTTTCACATATACCCAGTCAAACTGCTCCTAGCTCTGGGAAGGAGAAAGAGAGAGCCAATAGGTTTCTTTCTCTGGAGCTTCATGATCCAACACACAAGCCACAGTCACCATGACGACAGCCATTTTGATGTCTGGTAAGCTTTTTATCCTATCAGATAAGTCCTTAGAGTCTTTTTAAACAACTCCTAAAAATCCTTAATTTGCATCTTTCCTCAATATTGAAAGACAAAAGACGTTAAAGCTGCAAAGACTGCCTGGTTGGTATGGAAAGATGAGAAACCAAGAGCCAAGAAGAGCTCTCTTCTTCCCAGAATTAAAAAAAAATCAGTGTGAAGTGGGTTTCCACTAACCTACCAAGGATGTAACTGATGTAGACAAGGAAGACTGGCCAGCAAGGAAATCCCCACGCTGCTCCGGGGTCTGCTAAGAGAGTCAGAGCATCATGCTTCTCACTCTTAGAGGCAGGGGTGGCTGAATTTGCATGGGACTGAGTTTACAGTAACACTCAGGCTTGGTCTGGATGGCAGAGAAGTGTGCAGTAGCTCTTGAAAGTGTTTTAGAATGCTAAGCCAGCAAGTCTCCCTGCCAGTTAGATTATATTATTTGCTTTTACCTCATACCATCTATTTGTTTCCCTGCAACTGCATTCGGGAACTCACCAGCCATGCGGTTTGCCTTAAAGAGATTTTTGGTCCCTGCTGTGGACCAGACAGATTCTTAGGGGTTACTATTGATTCCACGGATGAATGGTTCTCTCTAATGGCCTAGAAGAAAGAGCCAGGGGAAAGAAAGTCGACTTTTTTCTCTAGAATTCTAAAAGTCCACAGAAATCTACCCCATTCTCAGGCCACAGTGGGTACTTCTTAAAGAAAACAGCACTGGTCATTTCCTCAGGGGACAGTTCATGGAAGAGCTATCCACTAAACAGCAAATTTCTAAGCACTTGGATTTGTAGCTTGCTTTAGCTGAGAGCCCAGAAAGAACATAAAAAATGTCTGCCATCAGGCATTTTTAAAGAAAGTGTGGTAAATATTTCATAAAGGGGAAACTGATATTCGAAATGTATACTCTCTGATGAATTACTTGATGTTAACAAAGATCTAGCCCCTGATGCAAAGCTCACAAATAGACTTGTTAACTGCAAGGTAGGGGGCGGTAGTGCGGGCAGGAACTGATGGCTATGTTGAGAGTTTAGACTTTCCCTCTGCCTCTCATCCTCTAGAAAGTGAGCCATAGATGTGGTCATTAGAAAGGTGTACACAGAATGTGTATATAGAATGTATTAACATTCTTATAAGGATTTTAGACTATTGTGATTTAAACTTGGTTCCTGGAATCTTAATGAAGAACACTAATTCTTATTATCCTTGACATGAGTTTGTAGAAACCACTTCTGAGAGGCAGGGAGACTTACTAAGACGCTTTGAGCAGCTAAGTACTCTCTTGTGCTCTGTCTGCAAGCATGGATGATTGCTTGTCCTGTGTGTTTTGGTGAGGGATAAATGACATCACCATACAACGTGCAAGCATAGATCCTTTTTCTCCTCCACAAATACTACTGTCTCCTCTTTCCCACTACAGTCCCAGGCCACCTTCTGTCTTCAGCCAGTGCATATGTATTGAATGGAGAGATGGATGGATGGGAATTGTGAGCAATGAATAAATGAATAAAATCAACCAAAGTTCTACTTTAAGGTTTGTGATTGACTCTTGAATCACTTGCAGGAGGCAAAGACTAGTTTTAACCAATTTGCTCCACTGATGAAATTAACATTCTCTAACCATCTGAACACAGCATAAGCATCAGAGCAGAGATCCCCACTCCCATTTCTGTTTACTTGACCCTCCAGGGGAGAAAAACAAACAAAAAAACATTAGCCTTGGAAACTCCAGATTACCAGCCATTGTGTATAGACATTTCATGTGCTTTGTTTGTTACCCATTTGAGACTTGGAGAGGTTCTTTGACTTAAGAATACTGTAGACTATTTCTACTCTACCATTTATAAATTAGGGAAAGAAAGCATTGAAAAGATAGATGTTTGACTCAAGGCTTTCAGGCATGACTGTTGGTCGGTTTGTGTCTGTCAATATTTGAGCATCTTCACCGGGCATTGGTGGCACACGCCTTTAATCTCAGCACTCAGGAGGCAGAGACAGGCAGATCTCTGTGAGTTCGAGGCCAGCCTGGTCTCCAGAGCAAGTGTCAGGATAGGCTCCAAAGCTACACAGAGAAACCCTGTCCTAAAAACCAAAAAAAAAAAAAAAAAAAAAAAACCAAAAAAAAAACACCCAAAAAAACTTGAGCATCTTCCCCTGTGTTCACCTACAGGAGTGCAGAGAATGGGCCAGAACAATCAAAAGGACCAATGTAGTTCAGATGGCCTCGTTTTGACAAAGATTGTAATGATGAATAAAAATTTGCATCAAACATTGATCACCAAATCTCATTATAAATGAGTTTTCTTTCTGATGGTGACTATCAATGGTGATATCATTGACTTCTCATGAAAATACTTCATGAGGAATTTTGCTACTTCCAGATATAAGTATGCCCTATCCCTAAAATCTCCCCAATTTGTTCCCTCAAAAATTAGCTGATGCCTATTTACTAATTCATCTCAAAGACATACATTTAATGTCTTTACCTTTAGGTACCAAATTTGAATAGGCCTTGAAGTGAAAATGTGAATAGAAACATAATAGATGGGTAAATGGTAGCTTGATAAATAGATATAGATAAGTAGATAGGTAGGTCGATAGACAGACAGACAGAGGTAGATAGATGACAGATAGGTAATTACTTATTAATTTTTCTAAAAATGCATGGTAGAAGGCAACTGAAGGAAGGAAGAGTGAATTTTGGTTTACAGTTCCAAGGGGCACAGTTCTTTATAGCAGGGACATCATGGGAACAGGAACACAAGGCAGCTGTCACATTTCATCCAGTCAGGAGGCAGAGAGAGATGAATGCTGCTGCTGGGCTCATTTCCTCCTGTGTATTGAAGCCGGTCATCCAATCATGCTTAGAGTCTCTCCTTAGTTAAACCTCCCTAGGAATGACCTCACAGATGTGCTTAGGACTGTGTTTCCTAGGTTACTCTAAATCCAGTCATGTAGACAGTGAAGATTAATAGATAGACAGACAGATAAATGATAGATAGATAGATAGATAGATAGATAGATAGATAGATAGATAGATAGATAAGATAGTAGGTGGGTCCTCTTGGTAGTTGCATACAATCACAGAAAACCAGTATAAAACACCAGTTAGAAGATGAGAAATAGCAGGAGGAAATGGGGATGGTATTCTTCATCTATTTGAACAGTATAAGTTTTCTCAGAAGACTGAGAACTTAGCAGCACAATGAGAAGACATGAGATGCTCAAACAAGGAATTAGAAAATCTCCACATTGACTAAACAAGTACCAAGCAGAGCAGTGTGACCCATGGAA
This sequence comes from Cricetulus griseus, assembly GCF_003668045.3. Taxonomy (NCBI): domain Eukaryota; kingdom Metazoa; phylum Chordata; class Mammalia; order Rodentia; family Cricetidae; genus Cricetulus; species Cricetulus griseus. Next base: position 95,391,230 of record NC_048601.1, on the reverse strand, counting down.
AAGAGATATGGAATAGTAAAAAACCCTATGCAGACAAGAAACAGTCTCTTTCATCTGTGGAAGGAGGTAGCTGGAAGTGGGACCTGGGAGGCAGGGCAGGAGATGACTTGAGGCTGGGTGGGGAGACATGCAGGCTGAAGGAAGCCCATGGTGACCTGGGCCTGTGAACATTTCTATAGATATAGATATATCTAAGTAGCTATAGATACCAGTGCCTTTGCTATCCATGTTGTTCAGTAAATAATGTTCAAGAAGGAAAGTGTCTTTCTGCATATAGGTGTATTTATCCCAGTAAACTCTGAAATTCTTAGGTGTTCTTAGTACTCTAAGCTATGGAAGAGTCAGGGTGTAGATAACGCATGTGCTGCCCCCTTTCTTCCTAAGTCCTTGTTCATGGTTATTTACAGGCAAATTTCCACATCAGGTTAAAATCACTGCAATGACTGTTGTAAATACTTTACGATCACCCTCAGGATTAGGTGCTGATAAGAGGTTCAATAGACTCTATGATCCCCTTTAGGATACATTGGTGAGAGTTACATGCGGTACAAATGTATATAAGAAATCTCAGGGGTGGCAAAAGAAACAGGAGGGAGTCACACTTGTGTGCACAGCAGAGGGATTTTGTTCCCTGCAACATCACTCATCTATCTGCCATTTGAAATTCTTTGCATGATTTTGGAGGAGTAAGAGTTGGGTATTTGTTGAAAGTGCTATTGAAATATAGTTTAAATACAAGAAGGATGAGTTGTGGCTGAAGTCTTGGCCAATGGATAGAACTTCAGCAAACATAGTTTAGTTGATGGGATGAGGAGCCCTGGGAGAGAGAACCAAGGTTCCTGCAGAGCCCATGACCACTAAGAATGATAAACACTTGGTAGTGGTAAACACTAAAATGTAAAGTGGTGAAACGGTAAAACACCAAAAATAGAAGATTGAATTGAGGCCCCAAGACATTCTTCTCACATGTCTCACACATGTGTCATCTTCCTATGTTTAGAAGCCCTGGTGATAGGTGTATGTAGGTTCTGGGAAGGAAAGGGGAAGAGATACGTTACCATGGCAACATACTTACCTCCATGCAGCAATGTGTAAAGAAGAGGGAAGCAGAGTCAATTCTTTCTCCCTGTTAAGTGGGTGTTGAGAATCCCAGCTCCATAAACACCCCTGTGCTAAACCCACTACTGGGGTATAGATTGGCCTCAGGGGCAGAGCAGAAATGTAAGCTTCCTGGCGTCTGAAGAACTGTGGCCATACATGCAAAGTAGCAACTTTTCCTTTTACTAAAAGAAGCCATTGTGTCCAAATTGAATTCGACTCTAGGAAGTGTAGAGAAAAGATTATTCATATGAAGCTGCTCAACTTCAGAGAAAAAACCGTCTCCAGTCCCCGTCTCTCTAAGGGCCTTTCCCTCTTAACTCCTGCAGTGCCCCAAGTTAGAAACACCCCTGTTCAGGTGCTGTCCCTGTCAGTATCCTTTGAAGCACCGTGGGCAGCATGCAGGTGTCTGTAGGCATCAGGCAAAGCCAAAGAAGTCTAGATGTCAGACAATATGACCCAAGGATGAAAAAGAGGGGAATTATCATAAGAACCAGGGCCGCCATGTGACTTCTATGCCCGTAATTCTCTTATCTTTTTGGGTAAAGCTATATCCAGAGATTAACATAGCACAATGAGCTGCTCATATGTTACTGTGTACCAATGGGCAAGCCATAGCATGAGTACATCCAAGAGTCAAGACACAAGAAAGGCATTCAACAGAGGCCACTCCCCCAGGCACGTCCTTCAGCCCTGGCCACATGCCAGAGAGCCGCTTCCTGTGCATTTTCTAGAACATTTCGTGAGATGCTATGGGAAGCATGGTTTACTTTCAGGCTTCTCATTTTATTCCTTCTCTTTAGGTGTGTGATGATCTCGCACTCTGGTTCTCTTTGAGACTCCCCAGTGGGGAATGTTATTAGAAATCTTAACTTGCTTGTTTCTTCTGCACCGTGTTGTCTGGATAACTCTTATTCATTCTAGAACTGGTGTTTTGTTGATGTGTGTGTGTGTGTGTGTGTGTGTGTGTGTGTGTGTGTGTGTGTGTGTGTGTGTGTGTGAAGGTTTTTAGAAAATACATGCTTGGTGGATATTTTTCCCAGAATTAGTTTCCTTTTCTGATCATTTTTTGAAAACTGTCTTTAAAATATTAATTTGTATTTTATGTGTATTACATTTGCCCACCTGCATACCTGTGCACCACATGCATTAAAAAAGCTCTCAGAGGCCAGAAAAGAGGGCCAGACCCCCTGGAGCTGGTATGACAGATACAATTGTGAATCACTATTTGGATGCAAGGGATCAAACATGGGTCCTCTAGATAAGTAGTCCATATTCCTAATCATTGAGGCATCTTTCCGACCTCTGGAAAGTGTCATTTGACAGGTAAAAGGTGTCCTTTGATGGTATCTAACCCACATTAGTTTTCTTACATACCCTGTCATGGTGACATAGTTAAGGCATCCTAACCTTGCATAAGATCCCAAGGTTTCTTCCTTCCTTCCAGGCCATCATGCAATGCATCAAAGTTTTGCATTGGGGTCTATGGTTTATTTAATGATATTTCTTCATATGACAGGAAGCTCATTCTTTTGCGTATAGATCTCTGATTGTTGCAAAACCTTGTCTTGAGATGTGGCAACAGTGCACGCTATACACGTCATTCCATATAGTTCACACTGCCGGCAAGTTTCGGAATAGCCAATCACAAGTGGAACTCTCTGAGCCAGACTAGAAATAAGGACAGCTGCAGTCAGCCAACAGACTGTGGAATAAACAGTGTTGACTCCACACAGAGACACTCTCCTGCACAGTGGCCAAGTTGTCCTCATGTTTAAGACACAATATCCATGTTGAGAAGTCTATTGAAAAGCTACCAAAGAGAGGCTGGGAGATGACTTGTCTGTAAACTGCCTGTCTTGCAAGCAGGAGAGCGAATGTCTGAGCACTAGAACCCATGTCTAAACTGCGTATGTGGTGCACACTTGTAATCCTAGGCTGGGGAGGTAAAAAAAAGTAAATCCCTGGGGTACACTGGTCAGCCCACCTCACCTAGATGGTGAGAACCATACCAGAGAGAGACTTTGTCACCAGGAAAGCACAGTGGATGGTGTCCTGAAGAACACTTGAGGCTGTACTCTGGCTTCTACACAAAATCCTTACAAACATGCAAGATATGCATGCACTTGCACTCACACATACACATATACAGAATGTGAAGACAATTACCACCGAATTCCAGAGAAGCTGCCATAGGGCATTCATCTGGGCAGGAGACGATTACAATGGAAACCTCTCCCCAGCTCTTATCTCCACAATTGCCCATGCAGTTGCTAGGTGACGTTCCTATAGGTGACTTCTATGCTGTCACTCCTCTTTTCTTTACTTTATGATTTTCCAGGTTATAATTATGTAATTTCTCCCTACCCTTCACTCCCCCCAAACGCTCCCCCACACTCCATAGCTCCTCTTTTCTTTTTTGGAAGCCTCCAGCAGGCCTGCCTTCCAGCTCTAGAGGATGTCAGCCATGTCTGAGCTTCTACCATTCCCAGAAGATAGCGGGGGGTGGGGGGGAGTGGGGTGGGGGCATGTCTCATCTCATTCTGTCCCTAGCTGTGGTCCTCCTGGCAGCCTCCTGTCTCTCTGATTGTCAGACACCTGTTCACTGTTGCCATGGGAACATTTCCTTTGTGGCACTGAGAGTTCCTGCCACTGAGCACATGTTTGACAGTGAGTAGGGTCAGTGGGACCTCCCTCCAGGCTTGGCTTCCAGGCCCAGAACTGATGAAGTCTGCTTTGGCCAGGAGCTACTGTAGCGGTCGAACATCTGCCTGGAGTAAAGAGCTCTTGAGAGCCGGGTAATGAGTGTGTACACCATGAGCGAGTGTGTGTTTACTCCCACTCACCTGAATTTCATGGAGTGGCTTTAATTCCACACTGAATGTTGCCTTTATGAAGATGATTGCCTTTCAGCTGTGGGAAGCGCCTCCCTGCCTCCTTTCAGAGAGCACCTGGCTGCCTATGCCTTCCTGATGTCTCTGCCTTGCTGGATAGCAGCCGAATGCCTGTACCCTTGAGAATCAAAGCTGGCTTTAAAAACCCTCCATCAGAGGGTTATCTTCTGCTTTCTCCATGAAGCAACCTTTTAATTAAACTTCAGCTCTGTTCCTAGATAATTCTATGTTTCCCACATTCCTGACCCAGTGTCTGGAGATTCTGTCAGATACAGGTAGGAGGTCATGTATCCCCTGCTATGGCTTGGCTAGGGCTTGTCCACAGTTGGAATGGTGTTGAGGTTTAATTCCTCCCTGTGGCAGTGTGGAGTAGTGGGATCTCATGGGAAGGACTTGGGTCATGGGACAGAGGGCTCCCTTATGCACAGACCAATGCGTCCAGTGGCCTGGAGTGAGTTCCCTTCCTCAGAGAGCTGGGACAATCCAAAGAACTGTTAGGTATTCATTTCTTTTGCATGGTAGTGACAAATTGCCTGACAAAAACAGCTTGAAGAAGGAGAAAGTTAATTTCGGCTCACAGTTTCAGGGGCTTCAGTCCATGGCCTTTTGGCCCTGCACACTTGGGCTGAACGTCACGCTGGTGAGGGCATTCTTCACCTCATATTCAGCAGGAAGCAGAAAAGCATAGGGAAGTGCTAATACTCAGGGCTGTTTCCTCCTCTCTCTCTCTCTCTCTCTCTCTCTCTCTCTCTCTCTCTCTCTCTCTCTCTTTTTTCCATGGGGCCCACAGCCTGCAGGGAGCTCTTGCCTACACTCAGACTGACTCTTCCTCTAGTTCTTCCTCTCTGGAAACACTGCCTCATACAGTTATTGTTATTACAGATAATCTCCTGTGTAATTCTAAATCAGACAAGCTCACAGTGAAGGCCTCATTGTGAAGGTCCTTTGAGATCTGCCTCCTCTTCTGCCTTTCTTCCACTTCCTGCCATGACGCCTTTACCAGAAGCCAAGCCAATGCTGGCACCATGAGCTCCTGAACCACTAGCCTCTTTCCTTTCTGACTTACCGGTGTCCAGTTTTCTGTTATAGGCACAGAAGTTGGACTGAGGTCCTGCTTGGGTTCCACCCGCTCAGTGTTGCCTTCCTTTCTCAGCTTTGGCCTCATCATGGATTTGACCTGTAACCAGCCGTGCTTTGTTCTTGAATTTGGTGTATAGTTAGGTTACCTACATTTCTGTAACTAGGGCAGAGCCCAGTGCATTGTGGTATCTGTAACACCAAGCAGGGCCGTGGAAACATCGAATAGCAGCATCTGGCTTTTAGTCTGAGCTGAAAGGGAGTGGCCTTTTCCCAGAATACCTTCTCATCAGGGACATTCCTGATGCATGCTTGTGCAAGCAATGATCTTTTCCTGAGCGGGTAAGATAAAATATTCCCCCAAAGCCATCCATGTTCCACTTTTGGCTCTTGGAGATCATAGGGTAGGGGAGTTGTGGGTGGTATCCACAGACCCAGTTCAGTCAGCTTCATCTATTGGCAGGAGGTACCATAACGAAGCCCTTTGACTCATCAATATCCTCATGCCAAGGTGCCCATTTGTTCTGAATAAGAATCAATACTGTTCAATTAATATAGATTATGTCACCACACAGTCAATCTAGGATGCCATTGCTTTGCAGTTCATGTCCTGACCTGGTTGATCCCAATGATATTCACCTAGAGGACTCACTATTAGGACAGAACAGGGCAAGTACCAGAATTTCCCACCTCCTGAGTGGGATACCTGAGATTTCATCCCCCCAGCACAGTAGGCCTGCAATGGCTCCCTTCCCTTCAGGAAGCTGTCAGGATTCACACCCACTGATGACATCACTGGCACCTTGGGCAGAGAGCAAATCCATGTTGAGTGTTGCCTGGAATGGTTCTCACTCTGGGGATTGATGAATCAGAACCTGATAGATGCTTAGGCACACAAGCTTCCTGACATACAAGCCCCACAGGAAAGGGGCTTGCAAAGCTATTTTTTTCTCCTAGCTCATAGGCATGGTTGATTTTTTTGTCATTTTTACTTCTAACATTTTTAAAGATGTATTTTACTATTTATCTACATGTTTGTGTGTGTGTGTGTGTGTGTGTGTGTGTGTGTGTGTGTGTGTGTGTGTGTGCCTATGTGTATATACATGTGAGTGCACATACCCACAGAAGCCAGAAGAGGGCACCAGAACCCCCAGCACTGAAGTTCTAGGCACTTGTGACCTGAACTAGGAACTGATCTCCTGTCCTATGAAAGTTAATAGCAAGTGGGGCTAGAGAATTGGCTTGGTGCTATGAATGCAAACTGCTCTTGCAGAGGAGCCAGTCACACAAGGGCAAAAACATGTAGTACCATAGGATCCCGTGTCATCCTTCCTCTGATTTATATAACTAGGCTTTCCATCTCCAGCTCAGCATGTGAGCTGGGATGGATAAGAGCCTGAGGAGATGGACTAATGACCTGGCCATTTATGTACGTTCCTGTCTTTTAGAATCCTAAGCCCTCTTCTTTGGGTTTCTCTGGGATTCCAGCCCTTGAAGCAAGCCTCAGTTTCCAGTGGCCACCATTGGGGTCGCCACAAATCCTCTGGCATGTATCTCTCACCTGGTCCATTTGTGTGCCAGGAACTTTCTCCATTCTGTATTTGTTTTAGTACATGGGAAATGCTAAGTTGCCAAATGTTTACTGCTTTTGGCAGGTAACTATGTGAGCAGGACACTGTTGTAAGGAGAGAGAACTTTCCACCCTCCTGCTGAGGGAGCTGGCCATGGATAAACACAGAACCAGTTTTAATTTGGAACAATAGCCATTGACTTTCCCTCCCCCAGATAATGACATCCTTTCCAGACTAACAAAACCTAGTTTTGAGTCCAGCATCTCTGGCAGTCCAACAGGCTTCATACTCTATGTAAAAAGATAAATGGGAATTCTGGTTTATGGTGGTGGTGATTTGCTTTCTAAAATGAGGTTTTCCAGACAGTTGGGGTCAGTTACTTGTCTTGTCTTTTTGCTGTGAAGGATGCCTGACATGGCAGCTCAAGAAAGGAAAGTCAATGCTGGCTCCCAGTTTGAGGGTGCAGTCCATCATAACGGAATAGACATGGCAGCAGGAGCTTGAGGTGGCTGGTGACAGAGCATCCACTACCAGAAAGCAGAAAGAAATGGACACTGGTGCTCATCTCACATGTGCCTATTTATTTAGTTCGGGTCCCAAGGAAATGGTGCCACGCATTAAAGTGAGTCTTTCTGCTTCCATTTACCTAAGCTAGTTAACCTCTCACAGACATGCTGGAAGAGTCATCTCACCTAGAGAATCCCTCACAGGTTTGCAGAGTCTCATTTAAGCAACATGCTACCCTTAACTAGGTGGGGCCAGTTGCTTGGTTTCATGGACCCTTCTTCTACATTCACACCATCCTTGCTAAAAGGTTAATTTTGTTTTTGAGTGTATATGTATTATGATTATGTATACATGTAGTTAGTTATGTGTGTGTTTGTATGTATGTATTTCTGTGAGTATGTACACAGAGTACAGTGCCCATAGAGCCTAGAATAAGGGGTCAGATCCCCTAAAGCTGGAGTTATAGGAGGTTGAGAGCCACCCAACTGGGTGCTAGAATTAAACTCAGGTCTTCTGCAAGGAAAGTGCATGTCCTTAAGGGTTGAGCCATCTGCCCAGTCCCTGGGACAGGTGTTAAAATTTTTGAAGAAAAAGAGGCGCGCAAGATGAGACATATTAGACATATTAACTAGTTTATTATAAGCCTGACAGAGTAGGGAGACTAAAGAGAGAAGAGGAACAGGGGTAGTGGCTGAACGCCATGCCGGTCTCCATAGAGAGGCAGAGAGAGCGCATAGGTGGGAGAAGAGAAGAGCAGAGCAGAGAGAAGAGTAGAGAGAGAGAGAGTAAAGAGAGAGAGCGTAAATGGGCGGGGTCTGTCTTTTAAAGGGGTCCTTTGCACCTGCATGCAGACTTAGTTCCCATGGAACCCTGGGCTGACCAGGTTTCTGCCTGATTGGATTCTGCCAGGTAACAGGGGCAGGCCAGTGTAATGCCTGAACCTTTCAACATGGTCTTCAGTATATGTCCCCTGTTGTCCTTCCACATGCTAAGATTCCTTAGAACAGGCCTAATTTTCTTTTTCTGCCCCCACCTTTACACAGAGCTGTACTACCAGGGCTCTCATTTGTTTCCAAATATCAGCTAACAGCTACCATGCAGGAGAAGGTTCTGGCACACAGTGTGCACACAGCTAATAGCTACCATGCAGGAGCAGGTGCTGGCACACAGTGTGCACACACAGCTAATAGCGAGCATGCAGGAGAAGGTGCTGGCACACAGTGTGTGCACACAGCTAACAGCTACCATGCAGGAGAAGGTGCTGGCACACAGTGTGTGCACACAGCTAACAGCTACCATGCAGGAGAAGGTGCTGGCACACTGTGTGTGCACACACAGGCACACCAGCACCTTTTTTTCTCCTGCTGTGGACACAGACCAGAGCTGGACATCATCTGTGGATAGCAATACTTGCCAATGGGAATGTCAAAGATCAGAAACATGTGGATTCAAGTTCTGGTTTACCAAGTGACTAGAGGCATGCGACATTGATTAACATTACCGAAATTAAGATCCACCCCCTCACTTGGCAATGTGAGTGACAATAAACATTGTATTCACCCACTATTTTTTTTGAGCATTTAAGTTTGGGGATGAACTGCATTCATCAAGTGAGTGTTTACCTGAATGCTAATTTCCTAGCTAGCATTTGGGCATATGTTATTTGTGTTGATGTTGAGTTTATACAAATAGCATCAGACTATGTCATGGGGAGAGGACTGTTGCTGTCTTCAGCTCAGACTCCTCTATTGGGAGCAAGAGTTTCCTTGGTCTGATTTTTCCATGTCTTCTCACCATCGGCAGAGGGGCAGTCAGTGCCAGAGTTGAATGACAGCAGAGGTAATGGCCTTCTATCTTGAGCCCCTAGACTCTTTACAGAAGCCATCAGAGCATGTGGGCCTGGCTCAGTACACTTGTCATGTGAGCTTGACTCGAGGTCTTCTGAGTGTGTAGTCAAATGCCATCAGAAGTTCATGGCACCCGACTCTTCTCTGTGCTAAGTACCAGGAAAGGAGTCCTGGAAAGATACTTGCTGATCTTTTTTTTCTGTTCAACTGCACAGCTTTGCTTTCTCTTATGTGCTCTGGCCACCTGATCCTCTTCAGGACCCTGCCGTGAGGAAAGTGATGTGTGGGGCTGATGAATGAGCAACTCATTACCATGGTCTGACCTGGAGTGGCCTGGAGTGGCATGATCACCACTCTGTCTTCCACCTTGTGGCTAAGAAGGTTCCAGAAATTTGACTGTAGGTTGCCTTGAGTAGTCCAAATTGGCATTAGACATGCACCAAGCTGCTTCCCGCTGGGGGGATGTGGGATGAAAAAGTGGGGATGTACTTCCCTTCTCTCCACAGCTTTGAGCAGTCACTCAGGAGCTGGGTTCACTGTCCATCATCTAACATGGAAGGCATCTGTCCCCCTGTGCCAAAGTGATCCAGAGGAGGGTTAAGGATTCAGTGATTCACACGAGCTTGTATAGCATAGCTTAGAACTCACTGGGTAAACGGGACTGGCTGCAGACTTGCAGCAGTTCTCCTGCCTTAGACTCCTGATGGTTACAATTACAGGTGCAAACCACCAAGCCAGGCAACTATGGGCTTCTAATATCAGGAGTGACTTACCATCTTTAGCTCAGCCCTCCATGTGTCAGCAATGGGAAACCCCAGGGAGGCTCCTTGGAAGGTTTCACAGGGACATGCCAGCACAGCTCTCCAGGAACAGGTGAAATTCCCATGTGGCAAGTCACTGTGGGATGGATGGGCAGGTGGCTTCTTTTGTGCTCTTATTTCTTCTGCAGGGGATGGTGTGCTTACACGGGAACAGCAGGCAGTGCGGGTGGCCAGTCTACTCCAGCAGTTTTAGAGGGGTGTTTAGACCATGGCTACACAGAACAGTGCACATCTTCATCCTCAGATCTAGCCACATGCGGCGAGAGCCCCTGCTTCAGCCCCACTGAGAATACAGTGTATGTCACCGCATTTGATGATGGCTTCGCTCAGTGCTCACTTCAATCTACACAGTTTTAGCAACACCTTTGCTCAAGGCCAGAGTCATGCAACCCCTTCATTAACCGTCTCAGACATTATTTTCCTATAATTACTTGTATCTCCTTTTATTTTTGTTTTACATTTTCATATGCTGTATACTATATTTTGGTCACAGCCACCCCTCATTTCCCTCATTTCTCCCTCCCCTTCCTGCTGATGCCATCCTCTTTCTAACTAGGCCCTGCTCTACTTTCAGGCCTCCTTTGTGTGCAGCTCAGTGATTTCTTTTCCATCATGGCTGCTCACGGGAGCGTGGGTGAGGGGCTATTCGTGGGATCACGGGCACCTTATCAATGGATACACCACTGAAGAAAACACTCTTCTGCCCCAGTAACCACTAACGAATATAAATCTTCAGGAAGGAGCAGGGCCTTGGGACCCCCTTCCTTGCTCTGTGGCAGAATGACAACAGGCACCGACCGCCTTATTTAGGTTTTACAGCTGCAAAGAGCTCAAGAGTGCAGGGTCCATGTTGTGCCTGGAAGACAGTTGCCCATCTCTCCATCCTTGCTCAGACTCTTACATTCTTCCTGTGCCCTCCACTGCAGTGTTCCATTAGCTTTGACAGGAGAGACAGTGTCTTACTCAGGGTTAAGCACTCAATGTTTCTTTTCTCGGCATCTTGACTCACTATAGTCTACAGTAACCTCCACCCACTGCAAGAGAGGTTTCTCTGACCCAAGATGACAGCAACCAGCCTATGGGGATTAACACAAATATTTAGAGCACAGTTCTAGAATCACATCATGTCCATTTTGCAAAACAACAGCAGTAGTTTCCCAGCTAGAACCTGTGACCTCCCCAGCCACAGGCTTTCGACCAGGTTTACAGTATCAGCCTTGAATGCCCTCCTGGGGAGTGGGCACCAAATCCAATCCAAAAGCGGTTAGTTAGACCCATAAGAGACTTGCCGCTCTTGCCTTATGGGCTCATCTTGCCTGGCCACTCTGTGCTGTCACACACAGCCCATTGCTGTTGGCCACACTTTGTCTTCAGCAGCCTGTCTGACACCTTCCAGCACTGTCAAAGCTAGCCAGCAGGGAGGAAGCATCAAGCTCAGTTCCAAATTGATTTTTCCATGTCATATCACCAAGGTGTCTTCATCTGTAGGGTCTTACCGTCTAGATCTAGTGGGTAACCAAGAGCAGTGATAACAGCTTGTAGGAGGCAGAAGCTCCGGGGACCTCCCTGTGTTTACACTTCCATTTTAAAAAAACAATCCAAATTCATTTTCCCCCACTTAAAAAATTTAAGTTCAACTTTGTATATTGAGCTAACTGTGAACTTACATGTATGTGTAAGTCTTAACACAGAGAGATCAGGCTCCCCCAAAGGGAACTTTGCACAACTAGAGTTCAGCTTTACTCATCCCCACCAAAATTCTTGTTGCCTCCCCCTCCACTGTAGGTAATGCTGGCAATGACTAATCTGGTCTCATAGATACATAAGTGGGGCCACACAGTGGATGGCCTTGAGGAGATCCGCACTCTTCACTCAGGGCCTTCCTTGGCAATGGCTTTTTATGCTCATTCTTGGAGAGATTCTGAGCTAGTGACCTCAAAGTTACTGAGCCAGAAGTAACCCTCATTTGAAAGATGAGGTCCACCACACATTGTGGGTCTAAGTGTAATCCACAGACAGACTCATGCAGGCACAGACAAAACAGGAGAGGGAGTTGACGTTTGGCTCCAAACTCAGGGCATCCTCTGTCACAATCAGATCAACTGTGTAGACGTGTGTCACTTCTCAGTTTCAAGTGTTTTTTGTTTCTTCTTTTGTTTTGTTTTGTTTTTCAAGACAGGTAATATCTTTGGTTGTCCTGGAATTTGATCTGTAGACCAGGCTGGCCTCAGACTCACAGAGACCGGCCTGCCTCTGCCTCCCGAGTACTGGGATTAAGGGTGTGCACCACCAATGTCCTGCATAATATCATTTTTCCAGTCAGATCCAAAAAGTCTCTTTGTCACCCATCCTTCTTGGCCAATGGGAAAGACGGTGTCTGCTCATGGGGTCCTCTAGTCCGCTCCAGGCCAGCTCAGCACAAGGGTGACACATCCCTTTCAAGCTTCAGTGTGCCCTATTTGTTTGCACATATTTGAGTCTAAGAACTAACACGTTTCTGGCTTTTCTCTGATAGATTCCTAGTTTGCTCTCAAATGCTCTTCTTCATTCTCCAGATAGACTCTGCTTACAGGAACTCAAACGGCTGGTTTCTCTGACCCTGACCCTTTCCGCCAGCATGTCTATATCCATAAGCCCTCTCATGTTCTTTCCTATATAAATGTCACCTTCCTTGGTCCCTCAGCTTTTACTTCCCCTCATATGGGATATAAAGTGGCACGGGGCAGGGTGGTGTGCTAGAGAAAGCAAGAACAGGAAGAGGGTGGCACCTTGCTGGCCATAATCTTAAAAGCTTACACATTGTTTGTCATGATGTGTACAGACAGATGTGTCTGAGTTCATGGCTTCTCTAGGCATTCCCATCTCTGACTTTAACTGGCACCCCATGTCCAGCCAAACAATGCATCCTGAATGGTTAGCTGTTTTCACTCCGATGTCTTCTCATCAGTATCCCAGGATTTTGTTGAAATGCCCTAGGAAAATAAAGTGTGTGACTAGAGGCTGTAGTTTACCTGTAATTGGGAGTGATGGAAACACTCTGGGAGGAGGCAGAAGAAGTGGGTTCCTCATAAGGCAAATAAATGGATCAAATGAAACTAAAGTGCTCACTTTAACGTGGATGCCACTGTGCTGTCTGAGCTTCACAGCAATCGTTGTACGTGCATGTGTGCGATAGTGTATAGACATGAGTGCATGTGCGTGTAGAGGCCAGAGACAGATATTGTCTTTGTCTGTTAATCTCTGCCTCATTTTTTGACACAAGATCTTCACTGGACCTGGGTCTTAATAATTCGTTGAGACTGGCTGTCCAGAGAACAACATGGATCCTCCTGTCTCTGTTCCATCCCCAGCACCAAGATTACAGGTGCATCCTGTCACACCATTTTTGCTTTTAACGTGGGTGCTGAGAATACAAACTCAGATCTTGATGCTTGTGTGGCAAGCACGTTACTGAAACATCTCTTTATACCCCCCCCAAACTTAGTCATCTGCTTGAAAACACCTCAAAGAGAAAGTACCCAAACTCCTCTCAGATATTTCTTGGATCCTACAACCAAAGCTTGGCAAGCCATGGAGGAAAAACAAAGTGTGCAAAAGTGATCTTGTCCCCAGGCCCAGCTCCTGGGTGTGACACAGCAGATCCACAGCAGAAACTCTGTGTGCTCAGATTTTGAAAATCTGTAGGAGAAATACCAAGGCAGATGTGAAACATGTCATTGGCAAAGCCCAGGAGCATACCCACAGAACACGTGTGTAAAAAAAGTTCCCACAGACAGACTGGCTATTGAAAGTCCAGCTCTCAGGACTGGCAAGGTCATCAGGAAGGCCACAAAGATGCAGTCATGTGCAGTTTCTGACATCTTGGCTTCACAGTTGCTGTATTCTTTGTTTCCAGGCAGTAAAGTCTGGAGTATTTGGAATCTTTATATGTTACCTTCAGATTTCATTGCATGTTCTTGTTATTTTACATGAAATAGATATACAAGCATGTACCCTTAGAGGTCACAGAGATCATTGGTTTACCTGGAGCTGTAGTTGACAAGCAGCATTTTGTCAACTGAGCAATGCCAGTTCTGGAAACTGAACACTAGCAGGCAGGGTATCCTAACCACTGAGGCATCTCCCCAGCCCCATGTATTGATTTTTAAGTGAATCTCTGTTAAGTTCTATAAAGTTAGACCTAGAATAGACCTTCAGATGCATACTCTTGTTTTAACACTGAATAAACGTAACTCTGATAATCCACTTTGTGTGGGAATTTGAAGGAAAGGTTCTCTTTTAACGTACCATCAATTTCTGAGAACAGTTTCTCATAGTTTTTTATGTGTACAAGTCATCTTTGTTTCTTGTTCCTGTGGTGTGACCCAAGAAGAAGACATTAGTTAGTGTTTCTTCATTAAATTTAGAAAGAACAGCAAAACCCATAAGCAAAGCCTTGTAAATGCCAACATGCCTTGATTTCTAGCAGTCCTATGGGTAGAAAAGACTCACTACTCCTTCTGGCCCCATCATAACTATCACAAACTTTCCCATAGGAATCTTCATGACATATGCAGGCATGCAGAAATGAAAGCTTCGGAATTTAATCTTAGATGAGAGTTGTCTAGAGAAAATGAAGTATCCCCTTGGCCAGGTATAGAGCTGACCTCTGCTCAATATGGCTGCCCTCCTTGCCTGTGCAGGAATTCCCTCTAGCATATGAAAAGTCCAGGTAGTCCAAGCTATTGAGGATCCTGTAGCATCCAGAGAGCAGGGCTGATTCAGCCCACCTGGAAAGTACCCTGTGTTGTTCATCACTGCTCCAGTCAGACCCAGCTCTGTCCAGCATAATAAATATTAAGCCATTGCTATGTACTTACCTAATTTGCAGAATTGATCAGACGTCTCAAAAGCTTGATTCCCCAACAAAAGAAAATGAAGTGCTCTGTGCAAAGGTTAAGTGCATGGTTTAATTGGCAATTGTGCCTTAGGAGCCTGTTGTGAAGTGATCACAGTTTGAGGGGCTCCTTAGAATGGCACAGTCAGGGGAATAGTTTTCAGTTTTGACCATTAAAAAGTCAAATCCTGGAACTGAAGTGAAGAAGCGGGGCAGCCTCTGGATTTCTGTCTCACCAGCTTGCCATTGTCTCCCTCCTACACACTACCTCTAGCTCAGAGTTTAGAACATATTAAAAATGCAGAGTTTAAAGATTCCTTCCTTCCCTAAATAATTCATGCAAACCTAGCAGACTGTTAAATATCAGGGAGACCAATCACACCTAGCATCAAGCTATTTGGGGTATTTACCACTCAAGACAAAGGACACGGCAACCGAAC
Source organism: Cricetulus griseus (assembly GCF_003668045.3). NCBI lineage: Eukaryota > Metazoa > Chordata > Mammalia > Rodentia > Cricetidae > Cricetulus > Cricetulus griseus. Next base: position 95,376,099 of record NC_048601.1, on the reverse strand, counting down.
AGAGTCTAATAAAATTAATCTGGGCCAAGGAAGAGCATTTTTTATAGCAATCATTTCTGATAAAGGCATTTAAGGGAGTACCTGGCAGGAAGTGAAGATTGTCAGATTTCCTGTGATGGCTGGAAAGTAATTGAAATGCAATGCAGTTTGTTCCAGCAGGACTCAGGGGTGGAAAGGTGGGGTGTCCTGGTCATGAGGTCAGAGATGTATGTTGTTCCCCAGAGGGAATGGTTAGATTTCAGAGGCATCTACTCTCCTTCATGCAAAAGTTGCCTCGTTCATGAGAGGTGTTTGACATGTCAGAGCGTCCACTGGGTCCTAGGATTCTGTCTTAATTTTCTTTCCACTTAGCTAAGACAAAACATCTGACAGAAATTGTTTAGGGGAGGAAGGATTTACTTGGTTACAGCTAATCATTATGGGGAACTTGAAGCATCTGTCACATGCACAAACAAGGACAGGGAATGAACACATTCATGCTCACTTAGGGCTCAGCTCACTTTCTCCCTTTTGTACACGCACGCGGCAGGGGAGCATACCAACTGATGGTGTTTCTGGTGATCATCCCAATTGATGAGCCAAATGATAGAAAGAGGCAGAGATTAGTTGGAAGAAATGGATTGATGGCAATGGGTCCTGCAAAAGATCAGTCCTTGAGACTGCCTCCTTGCCCTGCCAGGGAAGGACCTGTGTGAACCCTTTAAACTTACTATTCTTCCAGGCTTTCAGAAACCCACTCTGACACATGAAACATACCCTGTAGATGTCACCATGGATACAGTGTCCCAAAGAGTATCAAAGGTCTCCCCAAACAAACCCATTTCTCCACCAGCCTGCCATGGTTCCTAGCATTCCCTCATGTGACCCTAGGCTAAAGCAGAGCTTAGATGTGGAGTCATGCTGAAGAAGTGGGTATGGATTTTATTTCTTCATAACCAGGTGATTCACAGGACAGTACACAATGGTGATAACCTGCCTCATACTCTTGTTGAAAGGTTTCATGGCCAGACACACATCCAGCATGGAAATCAGAGCCTGGAATGTTGGAACCTACAGAATAGTAGGATAATTTCATTATTTAATCCCTAGTTATTGTCTGGCAAGTAGAAGACAGCAAAACCCAGATCACATGGAAGTTAGAAAAGTCACCTCCAGTTCCTTCACTATCCCAAGGAATTGAGCAGAAGTGTTTGGGGAGGGGGGGAAGAGCCTAGATTTAATGGATGTGAGTGGGTTCTAAGCCACAAATGCAGAAATCCATTCTAACTTGATCAGATTATCTACAGTTGAATCAGAGACCATTGATAATGGCCATTGTGCAAATTGTGTGACTGCAATCATCAGGAATCAGGGGTTCTGCCCACCTCTGCATAAATATCATCCAGTTTGAACCTAAAACAATCTTTCATGAAAAGTATGTTCTTATTTTATAGATGAAGAAGCTGGCCTAGAGTGGTCTCACAGCTAGAAAATTATAGTCTTGGGGGCTCAACTATTGCCCAAATCTGGCACCATCTATGTCCAACCAAGTCCTCTTAGTTGTCACAAGCCTGTACACTGTTGTGGAGACATGGCAATATGGTTGCCCCAAGATGTTCCTGTTGGCAACTTTTGTTTGATGTAGGTTGCCTTGGGAAATTAGGATCTCAGAGACATCCTGTTCCTCCTGCTTCTTGGAACACAGTCTATCCAGCAGATACTAGAGTGGGTGTGGCAGCATCAGCCACGTGGCCAGTGCAGGATGGCTGAGAGTGAAGTTATAACAGCAGACAGGCCCTACTTCTGCTCTTCACAATCTAACCATTGGCTTCTGCTTTTGCTGACTTCTCTAGTGCCTGGGCTCTTCTAGACTCTGAGGCAGGTCATGCCAGAACCCAGATGCATTCTATTTCCATCTTCTAAGCAAAAGGAAGGATGGGGCTATGGCACCCACTAGTCAGTGGCCATCACTCCAGACAAAGAGTGGCATGGCACTCTGCTGTTGCTGGCCATGGCTCTCCAGACAAGGTTCCTCTCAAAGTCTCCACTGGGAGATGAGGCCAACCTACCCTGAGACGGTTTCTGCCAATGCAAAGATTGACGTTATTTTAAAGCTACATGAAAATCCTCTCTGAGCTTCTGTGGCGAGCTTGACACATCTCACTCAGATACAAGGGGTATCCAGGACAGGTGTAGATGCAAAGCATACAGGCTAGGAAACTTGCCTGTGTCGCAATGCCCTATAAATGGCGGACATCAAGTATGAAATCACCCATCCTTGAGCAATCACCTTTTCTCTGTGGAGGGAACTTCAATTGAAGAGAGCTGTAATGAGCCTTATCATATTCTTATGGCCACACGCTCTAGAAGACACCAATTTTCCAATTTTAGGGCCATTTCCTTGGCATTTTCATTTCTCATATTTTTCTACTTCTTATACCTCTGTAGAAATGTCAGATACATTGCCTATATCACTGCAGTATTCCCTGGGAAAATAAAGATATCTGGCCCCTAGGAGCTGTGAAGGGAACAATGGAAAACAAATGAGACTTCAGTATGCACAAAACAGGGACTCCATTTGCATGAAATGTCTGTTACGAGAATGCTAACTTGCCTAGTTCTGCCTCCATTGTCAAAACACTGCCAGCAGAGAGCAGGTGACTGCAGTGCCTCAGGAGCCTTCATCCCAAACTCAGAGATGATGCCACAGGACCAAGGCCCGGACAGCAAGGAGCCATAGCATTAACAGAGTGTTATATCTGGGATGACAATTGAAAAACAAAATGTTTTCTGAGCATCTATTCCATGATCAGAATAAGAACAATATCCTATTTACTTACTTTATGGAAAAGATTAATTGCTATATAGTCATACATGGGTAAGAAAAATCCTTGTCTTGAAAATCTTGTCCAACTGGCAGAGGACTCATGATCGTTGCTATCATGCAAGGTGGCAAGTGCCATGGCAATCAGCACTGAGGTTGGAGGACAATGAGCCAAGAGCATGCCATTGGGCACCTCGAGCAGAGGACATCCCTGAACTAGTGTCCAAAGTCTAACTCAGCCAGAGGAACTCACAAGGGGACTCAAGAAGTCACTCTACAAAGCTCATATTAAAAAAGCATGAAAACAGGCCATATGTGAGCAACCAGACCCAGACCTGTCCAGGGAGTGTGATCAGATATCAAGACAGATCATGGTGGTGACAAATTTGAGATGGCCTGTTGTTCAAGCATTCCCAAACTCCTCTTAGCTCTATTTCTATTTGTGAGGCTAGACAGTAGAGGGGCGTATTTCCAGCCCCGCCCCCAAGAAACAGCAGACAAGAGCTGAAGTTAGACATTGTGTCCATTTTCACAACTGAATATACCACATAGTGCTTGTAGTTGTTTTGTTGTTGTTGTGGTGGTGGTGGTTGTTTTGGTTTTTTTCCCCCTCTTTTGGCTCTTTGGGGTCTGCCACCCAGCTCCCAAATAAATCACACAGAGGCTTATTCTTGCTTATGAATACCTGGCCTTAGCTTAGCTTTTTTCTAGTAAGCTTTTAACTTAAATTATCCCATCTTTCTTTTGCCTCTGGGCTTTTACTATATACTTTCCTTTATTTCTTACTCTATCATTGACTGTGTTGCTGGGTGTCTTGTCCCTGGTGCTTTCTCTCCTTTTCTTGCTTCTTGATCTTTTCCTCCCAGATTTCTCCTCTAATGTATTCTCTCTGACTGATAGCCCCACCTATCCTTTCTCCTGCCCACCTATTGGCCATTCTGTTCTTTATTAGACCAATCAGGTGTTTTAGCCAGGCAAAGTACCACAGCTTCACAGAGTTAAACAAGTGCAACATAGAAGAATGCAACACATCTTCACATTAAGCAAATGTTGCACAGCATAAACAAATGCAACACATTTTAGAAAAATGTTCTACAAAAGGTGTTTAGAAATGAGAATTTGAATACCCTCATCCCACTGGTGTTAACCCCACCCCGATCTGACAGACTCACCAAAGACACTGTGTGTGGATGGGGTCCCACACCAGTCTAACAGACTAATGTGCTCACTGTTAATACAAGGTGAGGGGGAGGGACAGGGGATCCTAGGGAAGGCAACAATTCTCCAGCCAGTGCACTAACTCCAATCGGAAGCATGTTCTTCCCTCCCATAGAAACACTGGAGGAATGAGCTGTGGGATGACATTTGATGGTCATTGTGTGTTTGCAGGTACTCATATGTACACATGCATGTACAGGCCAGAGATTGACACCAATTGTCATCCCTCAGGATCCATCAACTTTGTTTTATGAAGCAGGGTCTCTCATTGGCCTAGAGATGAGAGATTCACCAAGCAGGCTGGTCAGTGAGCCCCAGGGATCCTCCTGTCTGTCTCCCCTGTGCAGCGGTTATAAGCATGCGCCACAAGAAAACCTGCACATGGCTCCTAGGAATCAAACTCAAGTACTCGTGTTTACAAGGCAAGTCCTTTATGGGCTAAGTAATCATCCCATCCCTAGGATTCATTCTTTCCAGATTACATTCTTTAATTAAAATATCCTAGAAACTGCTGAGCTATCAACAAACATACTTGTTGTTCATCACACCCATTGTCTGGCTTCCCTCACCAAGAACCAGGCCCACAGAAGATGGCTACAGAGGAAGCTGCACAACCCAATCCTCTCACTGGGCTTGGGATCCTCCGCAGCCATACAGCACCCTGCAAACGTGCCAGTGAACAATTCTGTCCACTCTGTCCACTTCCTTCTGCCCAACTCAGGGCAGACAAGCTAAAGAGAACCACCATGACTTCAGAGGAATAGGGGAGGCATGGGCCTGGTTCCTGAGTACACAGTAGTGGTCTGCCTGGGGACACAGCTTGATGACAGGGTGTATATGGGCACAGGTTAACTCATTATGGCCATAGTGAACTCATTAGGTAGCTTGCTCTGCTGCAACCCACTGGAGTTTATTTCTCTATGCACCCTGAGTTACTATTTTAAAAAGAAGACAAATAAAAAAGGAAGGTAAATACCTTATGCTTAGATGGACTTAGGGTAAGCACTGTTGAATAGTGGGAAGAAGGCAAGCTGGGTTCCTGGAGTAGACAGCCATCCAACTGTTAAAGACAACAGAAGAGCTCAGCAGAACCCTGGCTTCTCATTTGCAGCCTGTGTGTGTCTTCGCTCTTTCATTAATTACTGTTGCCCTACATTGCCCAGACTTCCACACACCTTCGGAGGTGTGAGGGGGCAGATTTACCCTTCAAGGTAACTGAAATTTCATGTTGATATTAAATCAGATTATTCCGTCAATTCATCAGTTTTCTTGGGGATGGAGTACACTGTGTGCTTACTCACCTTTAGGTGGCCAAATGCTTGGGAAAGTGAATTATTCATGGGTTTTCTTTGGGTCACAAGAGGCCTTAATATAGCTTTCGTTTCCTAATGTATTTGATAAGCTCTTGTGTTAGATCACATTATACACAGATGGCTGGCAGTAAAGTAAATTCTAAATTATACAGTCTGCAGTTTCTCACTAAGAGAGGGTAGGAGGTGATTCATCATTGTGCCCGTCTTCCTGTTTACATGAGGACATATAATTCATGCTCAGGTGCCCAGCACAGCTTCTATGGAAGTTCTCCATGCATACAGCAAATCTCACTCCCAGTCTAGAATCATAAATCACATTTCTATCAAATGGCATGGCTAAAAAAGGCAAGCATATGTCCTTTCAATCTCTGAATCCCCGCAGATGAGACAAAATTAAAGAATTGTCAAAAAAGCAAGTGCTAATTTGTGTGTGTGTGTGTGTGTGTGTGTGTGTGTGTGTGTGTGTGTGTGTGTGTGTTTACATGTTGTGCATGTTTTGGTGTGTTTATGTGTGTCTGTATGTGTGAGAGTGTGGGCAAGTGGACGCTTGAGGTTGATGTAGAGAGTGGTCATCACTCTTCTACCTTATTCAATGAGGCACACTCTCCATCAAATCCAGAGGTCATCTAGCCAGCTTGCTCTGGGAATCCCTGTCCCTGTCTTCCAAGGCAAGAAACATATATCTCTGGGTTGGTTATTTTTGTTAACTTGACACAACCTAGAGTCACCCGAGGAGTAGAGAACCTCAGTGGAAGAACTGCCACTCTCTGATTGGCCTGTAAGCAAGTCTGTGAGGGCATTTTCTTGATTTATTATTGATGTGGTGGTGTCAACCCTAGAAGGAGATTCTGGGGTCTATAAGAAAGCAAGTTCAGCAGCTATGGAGAGAAAGTCGGTATATAATATTTTTTCATGGTTCCTGCCTGTTCTCTTGCTTGAGTCCTTAGCTTCAGTGATGAACTGTAGCCTGTAAACCGAAATAAACTTTCCCTTCCCAAGTTCCTTTTGGTCAGTGTTTTTTGACCGAAAGAAAACTAATGTATTCCCTCATGGCCACCCAGCGTCTTATTTGGCTTTTGGATATGCAAACTTGTCTTCACACTTGTGTGGCAGATGCTTTAATTACTGAATCTTCTCTGCAAACTTTAAATGTTAGAATCTAATGGATGAATGATTTGATTTAAGGGCACCTGAAATTTGTATCTCAGCACATATTGCAGAGGTGTGCATGAATACACTTTCTAGGGTGGGCACATACAGGGAATGGTGAATTCTGAAGAATCTTTGCAGAATTAAGCTTTGCCTTATGACTACATTACTCCATGCAGAGTCCTAAGACAGACTTGACAAAGGAAGAAATAAAAGGGCTTTCTGAAATTCTGTATTTAGTGCAATATGAAGCCAACTGTATTAGTGTCCCATTAAGTAAGTAAGTAAGGGTATCTTGGCCTACAGTTTGAGAGGATATAGTCCACCATAGAGGAAAACATGGTAGAAATCCAGCTGCAGGAGTGAGGCAGTTGGTTACATTGCATCAAAAGTGAAGGAGGAGCAAGAGAGAAGAGTGATGGTTCTCAGTTCACTTTCCCTTGTGTCCTTCTATTCTTCCTGAGACCCCAGCCCATATGAAGTGCTGTCCACATTCAGAGTGGGTCTTCATCCTTCAGTAAAACCTCTCTAGAAAAACCCTCTCAGACATGCCAAGAGGGGTGTCCCTTTAGGTGACTCTACACTGAGTGCAGTTGATGGAAATTAACCATCACACAACACTTTGCTGCCTCATTTTCCTTCACCCTGTACTTCAAGATGAAGTAAGTTACTTGGTCAGATGAGGGATCTCAGACTCAATCATATTCTTAAATCACTAAACAAACTAATCTAGCTTCCTTTCCATAACTGTGATAAAATACTCTGACTAAAAGCACTTTGGGAAGAAGAGGGTTTATTTGACCACACCATTGGCCATCACTGAGGGAACATCATCAGGTCAGGAACTCAGGCAAGTACCTAAAGCAGAATCCATGGAGGAGCCCTTCATTCTGTCTTGTTCCCTGGCTGGCTCATATAGCCCCAAATGGCCGTCTGTGTGGGGAGTGATACTACCTATAGTGGGCTGCTAACTCCTACATCAGTTGACAATCACTGCAGTCCCTCACAGTCATGAGAAAGGGAGATGCTCGATTGAGTCGTTTTTTTGCAAATGATTTTAGGTTGCATCGAGATAAAGCTAAATAGACACAGGGATAAAATTCCATTGTGAAATTTACCTGGCCAGGTCCTTGCTTTGCAATTCCTAAGTTTCTACCTATGGTCTCTGTCAGAATTCAGAAACCAGGGTCAAAAAATATAGATTTTTGTGATTATTTGCATCCTTCTGCCATTCCAGACTTCACAGATTGGAACTTAAACCCCAGTGTGATAGGAATCTGGGATGAGGTCTTTGGGAAGTGGTTGTGTTAGTTACTTCCTCATTGTGGTGACACAATACCCAAGTAAAAGCAACTTAAAGGAGAAAATGATTTTCTTGGCTTATAGCTCCAGAGGGCGGGAGCCCATTGTGGCAGGGAAGACAGAGTACCAGGCAGAGGTCAGAAGGGGACTAGCTGGTTCTGTCCAGCACTTCTGTAAAATCACTAAGTGCTTTGTAAAGGCTTCAGCTCTTAGCACCATCTCACGAGTGAGTCACTTCCCATGTGGGTTTTGAGACCCAGTCAGATCTTGGTGCAGACACAGGCTCTTCTCCCCAATCAGCCCCAATTCCCTCTTTTATTAGTTTTGCCAAGCACGGCCTTTTCAATGACCTTTTCAGTTCTGTGACGTGGTGGCTTAGTTTTTTTTATATAATAAATCATAAGAAGGTAGCTCAAATATTGAAATTTTTATTAAAATGGTTCTGATAATGATTCCATTGCTCTCTGAGGCTTCCAGGTTTTCCGGAGTTCATCTGAGAATGACTATTTTAACCTCTGCTGAACTGGAAATATGGTGGCTGAACAATATTGGAAGGGGCAAGCCATTGTCAGAGATGATGGACACATTACACCATCCCCACTTAAATATAACGTTTTTGCATTATTTAAAAAGAATATTAATTAATGAGAAACTGAGGATGTAATTTAATTTTACCTAGACAAGTTATTGGAAAGAGTCTTTATTGGGCTCAATTCACTGGCCATGGGGACAAAATATCCTTCCAGGTGAATCTCTGCAGTGGAGTGCTGCTTCTGCCCTCCTCCCTAAACACCCAGCTCTACCTGCTCCACCTTCCCAGAGCCTACCACAGCAACTCAATAGCACAGACAGACAGACAGACAGACAGACAGACACACACACACACACACACACACAAAGAGACAGACAGACAGACAGACAGACAGACAGACAGACACACACACACACACACACACACACACACACACACACACACAAAGAGACAGACAGACACACACACACAGGGATTTTTCACTTCTAAGTTTTAGCTCAGTCCCACCTCTTCCACCCAGCAACCCCATTTAAATGCCTCTTCCAAACCACATCTAGCACACCTGTCTTTCCTTCAACTCCATCAGCCAACACGCAGTCCTTAAAAATTATGGATAAAATAAAGAAATTAAAAGTAAAACCAAAAATGTGTGTCTTTCAGTAAGATCTGCACAGAAAGAGTGTTTCCTACTCTCTTTACCTGCCTCATGGGAACCCACCCCCTCACAGTGCGTCTGGGTTCATAGGTGTGAGGGAGGGATGGCCTTCAAATCACATGAGCTTGACTAACTATCTCCGGTAGCTTAGTTGGCAAGAGAGGTGTCACCCAGCCTCAGGGATCATGGGAAGGATGTCTGGAGATGGTTATTTTGTTCATCACACAGAGCCCTGATTCTCCTTCCAAAAATCCTGTTGTATTAGTTACATTTTTGTTTCTGTGACAAAATACCTAATTAACTTAAGGAAAGGTTTTATTTTGGCTCAGAACTTGAGGGTCCAGTCCATCGTGGCGGGGAAGGCATGGTGACAGCTGATCGCGTTGTACTCACAGTCAGGAAGCGGAGAGGAATGGTGATGCTGATGTTTTCCTTATATTCAGAGCAGGACCCCAGACCACAGGTGCTGCTGCTTGGGTTTCAGGTGGATCTTCTCACTTCTGTTAACTTAGTCTAGACTAACAGTTCTCAACCTGTGAGTCTCAACCCCCTTGGGAGTTGAATGACCTTTCCACAGGGGTCACCTAAGACATCTGAAAACACAGATATTTACATTATGGTTCATAACAGTAGCATAACAACAGGTGTAAAATAGCCATGAAAATAATGTTATGGTTGCGATCACCATGACATTGAGGAACTGTATTAAAGGGTCATAGCACTAGGAAGGTTGAGAACTACTAGTCTAGAAACTCCCTCACAGACACACACAATCTCCAAGGTTATTCTAGAGCCTGTAAAATTGGCAATCAAAATTAAGCCCTCACACCTGTGCTAGATAATCATATTCAAAATATCATTGGGATATTTTGAAATTTGGGCTATAGGAACCAAGAAGAAAATTATTGGAGTAGAATAGATTGCCGGGGAGAAAACGGCCCTGTTTCCTGTAGGCATTAGACATACTTGCAAATGTAGAATCTTCTGGTCCCATGACACATTCCTAGCCCCAAGATCATCATTGCAGCAAAGCTTCATTTATCCACAAAGATATGACCAAAAACAGGCACAAAACTATGGTGTTATCCCCAAAGTGAGGGACCTGTGGGGAGCTGTGAGAAGACCAAGGCATGACCAGGAAGTCGTATTATGCACACAAAGGAAATAGCCCTTTGCTCTGGGAGTAAAGAATAGATAGGAAGGGCTTGAGTGTGCAGCTGAACAGAGCAGTGCAGAGGCCACAACAGCTCAGGTGGGGACAGGGGTGACCTGTAAGATGGAGTTGTGTAACACTGGTGGGGAAGAAAGTGGCTTGACCAGCTCAAAGGCCACCTGCATCATAATAGTCTGGCCAATGACAGAGGGTGTGAGGGTGAGAGATACCAGGTTAAGAGACACCATGATGGGGATGTGGAGTCAAGCTGGCAAGGTGACTCCCTAGACACAGGCTTGAGAAGAGGCAATATGCAGGTGATAACTCCATCTTATACCTTGAGTGACCACAGAACCCAGCTTGTGGGGACAGCACATCCTCAGTGTATCTGAACTTGTTCCCATGCTCCTGAAATCAAATTCAATACTTTATTTTTCACAAAACACAGTGTTAAACTGAGACATAACTGCCTGTTTAAATTTCTGTGTATATTAAATTAAGCAATGATCAGAGAGTGGACACTGTTTTCAAAATGGAAATTACCACTGTGCCCAATACACAGGATTAGATTTTGAAATTGTCCCCAAATTAAGCAACACCAAACAAGGACTGCTTGTCTGCACATAGGCAGTGAGCGCCAGAAGTTCACTGTCATGAAAGGAGAGGTATCTACAGCAGACAACTGGCCCCTTAGTTGGGAACTCTTTGAAAGCATTTTGATTTCAGAGCAAGTTAAATTGCCTTGGTAGTTGTTATACCTTGATTTTTAGAAAAATAAAAATGTGTGCAGAATATATGGTTTTGTGAGAATCATCCATAAAATGTTAAGCAAAGAGTCCCTTTTCAGAGGAGCAAGCCTACAGAGACGTGAATTCTACCGTGGAGCTGGAAACAGAGCACTGCCTGGCAAATGCAGGAAGCCCCAGGTACCATCCCTGGCACATCACAGGAGAGGTGGATGGAGTGAGTGAAGGGTTTCACCATGGAAAGTAGACTTGGGAAGATATCACTTGCCACCAAGGATGTTGAGAAAGGGAGCCTTGTACACAGTTACTGGCTTAGACACACACACACACACACACACACACACACACACACACACACACACACACACACAAACACTCACCCTCACAAAAGTAAAATAAGAAGTAGCATATGACCCAGAAATCCTACTTTGGGTCTGTGTCCATCCAGAGGCAATGGATCTGAACTTCACAGATGAGCTGCACTGTGTAGTCATTTACACTACCCTACCACCCACAACAGCCAAGATATTCCAATGCCCTAAATGTCCTCGATGGATGGATGCATGGATGGATGCATGGGTGCATGGATGCATGGATGGACGGATGGAAAATCCATGAACATGATGCATTACTACTGAGCTTTACAAAGAAGGGAAACCTCCATCCTGTGCTCTGGTGTGGGTGAGTTAGGGGCGTTGTGCAAAGTGGGGGTGAGTCAGAACCAGGGGCAAGCACTACAGGACTCTGTCTTCTCAAGGGTTGAACAAGTCCACCTCAGAGAAAAAGCTGGTAGAATGGTGGCTGCTGGACTGGGGCAGGGGAAAAGGAGCTGCTGTTCGGGCGTTGGTTCAAGACCTGCTGCACCTGCTACACAGAAAGGGGCGCATTCATTGTGTTTTGAATGCGTTGTTAGGAGGGGAGAGTTTAGGTTAGCTGTTCTTAGAACACCACCAACAGTGACACAGGTTAAAGCACTGTGGCAGAGGACCCTAAGCCTTAAGAAGTCCTTCCCCACTATCCAGCCTTCCAGCCGCCTAATTTGAGGTCTTCACCCTAACCTCCAGCCCTTCCTCCTGTCCCTTAGCTCTGCCTAGCTCCTCCTCCTGTTCCTGGCCTCTCTTCCATGTTTGCCTCCTGTTACCACACACTTGCCCACTTCTTCCATCCCTTGTCCCCTCTGTCCCCTCTGTACTATGCTGGGCTGTCACCCACAGGAGATCCAGGTGAGGTGGGCCAGGTGAGACAGTGGCCCTGTGTTTTGTTAGCAGTTTCAGCAGGCAAAGCTGCGAAAGTTCAGTGCTGTCCAGGGCTGCCTTTGATCCCAGGTCTTGGGTCTCTTTTTCCCCATAGTTGCAATTTATTTAACCTGCTTAGAAATTTCAGGAGGAAAGTAAGTGGATGCAAAATCAATAGCGATGAGCTGTCTCCCATCCAGAATTATCCTGAGGGATTTCTTTCCTTTACCCTGCTAGGAACAGGCAGATTTAAAAGCTATCGTTACAAATGCTGCAGTCCGAGTCTAATAGAACTAATAATCCAATGGGGTCTGCAGATCAATAATTCTCAAATTGGTTTTTGGAGCCTAGTAATTCCCAGAGAGCACTTCAGGCTGACTTTGACACTTCATTTTCTGGATGACCAGGGGTGATTTCTGTGCCAATGGAAGGTACCAAAAGGAGACTTCAGACACTAGAGTTGGAAGCCCTGCCTGCCAAGATGTCCAGGCCAATCATTAGCTCTTTCCTCTTGGTTTTTCTTTGGCATCTTAAGCTACCTGACACCCTGCTTTAATTAATCATTTACAACTTATTTACTACCCATCAACAGACCTGTACGTGATTGCAAAAGAGGAATAAAAGCAGTTGTCAAGAACTTTGTCACAAACAAGCCACTGTTTTTGTCTGGGTGGTTGGTTTTATTTGTATTTATTCTTTTTCATTTCATACAAATATACAGTATGTCTTGATCACATCCACTTCTCACACACTCCCTCAGAAATCGCCTCATCACAACTCCCTCCCAATTTCGTGTTTTTCTATTATTTTTTTCCATTTTGTATTTTATGAGTGTGATGTTTCTCTGATTGCATGTATGTCTTTACCACATGCATGCTGTGCCCATGGAGGCCGGAAGGTATAATATTCTCTGGAATTAATTGTTACAGATATTTGTGAACCACTACCATGTGGGTGCTGAGAATCAAGCCCAGGTCTCCTGGAAGAGCAGCCAGTGCTCTTAATTGCTCTCCAGTCCCTACACTAAAAAACAAGCACTGAGTTCCACAAATGCTTCCGATATGCACATGGTCATGTGGTCACTTACTGTGACATGAGGAACCTATCAGTGGCCATATACCTGAAGGAAATAAGCTTTTCCCTCCCAGCAGCCACCAGCTGCTAATAGCTCCTCAGCTAGGGTCAAGACATGTGAGCCCTTGACCCCATGCTGGAAGTTTTAATTTCTATCTCATGCCAGTGCAAGTAACCATAACTTCTGTGAATTATTGTGTGCAACAGCCACACCATGTCCTAAAGACAGCATTTCAGCCTCTCTTATCTGCCTGCTGCACCAAGTGGGGGACCCCAGCATCCCCTGCTTGGACCTATCTACACAGCCCAAAAGCCTCATCTTTATTTTGTGATATTTTATACAAGAAATTCCTTTCTAGCATAGATGGTTCCTGAAGACAATCAGACTGGTGATCCAAAAGGAAGGCAAGAGCCTAGAAACTGGGCACATCTGTCTCCCTTAACTTAGTAAGATCCTTATGGGGCTGGAGCTGTGGTTCAATGGTTAAGAGTTCTTGCTGTTCTTACAGAGGACCTGGTTTCAGCTCCCAGCACCCATGTGGCCGTTCACAACTACTTATAACTCCACTTCCAGGCCATCCATGCCTTCTCCTAGCCTTGGTTCATACTTCATGCACACTGTTCATGCACATGTATTCAGGTACATATCTGCACACATAAACTAAAAATAAAAAATAAAGACCTCCAGGTTACTGTCCCTGGGTCACAGGATCACAGGATGGCTTTAAACAGACTGCACATGCTAAATGCATTTGACTAGCACCTTGTTTGCTCTGTCTCTGTCTTAGCCTGATGAGGAAAGAAGAGGATATATGTCAGGACCTATAGCTGGAGGCGAGAAAGAAAGTGAACAATCTTTGTGAGTCTCAGTTGGTCCCATGTCTCCTCCCCTTCCCCACCCCCACTCCTGCTATCAACACCAGCATATGCTGAGCTGTTATCCTATCCAAGACGCAGGCAGGCTTATGAGAGAAGCAAGAAGAACAAATTTGGTGCCCCCCCCCAAGAAGCAGGTGTTCCCTCTGTACAGAATACCCAGTAGGAAGCTGTGTCTGGCTTGCTCTTACCAAGGAGGAACAGATGACACTGTATCTGTACAGATGCCAAGACATGGACACTAGAGGTGTCTTCTGGTCTTCTCTCTCCATATGGCTGTGCCTCGCTCATTATTGAAGAAAGTAAGTACAATTCCTACCTGGGCCTTGAGATCCACACCCCATGGCACAGTCAAGGGGCTGAATTAGATGGAGAGACCCAGAATAGCAAAAGCTCTCTGAGTTTCCAACATCCAGCTGAGCTTATTCCTAGGTGGCTCTCTAATCTCTTCACTGGGAGACAGGAAGGAGGTAGGGTGTCAGGAAGGGCACAGCGAAGCCTCTGATCATGTCCTTTTGATACTCCAGATCATGGGCTGAGGATGGAGAGACAGGCTCTGTCCTGCCCAGCAGACCACTCCATGAACAGTAAGACTAAACAAGGGTGACTACCACACAGCTACTACCCGTGTGTATTTAACATGATAGACATCCCTACATTGCTACAAAGGGAGATACTGGATCATCCCCATTCCTTTCAGAGTGTAGTCACTGGCAGTTTCTTATTTTTTGACCTGAATTTCATCAGATTCTTCTTGTCTATTGGGCTCTTTCATGATTTTCTACTTTGCGTTGAACTTGAAAAATGATGGGACCCTGGGATTTTTGATACAATCTTCTCTTTACATGGTTATGGCTAGTCTTTGAGGTTTGATGCAGGTCACACATCATCCTGGGAACAGTGTATCTGGATAGGAAAGAGATGGCCATCATGACCTAGGCTGTGTCTCCTCTCCCTGTGGTACAAGACATAGTAAAGGATATCACCAAGCAGGAGGAAAGGAAGCAGATCTGTCAGGAGTCATAATTCTGGGCACTTGGCATTGTGTGTGAGCACATTGTAAGCATCTCCAGGTGACACATGCTTCTTGCAGGGTGTCAGCCTGGAAGGTTGGAACCACAATGCTATGCATCAGGACACTTTGGCTGGGATCCCTCAGTGAAATGACAAAAATAGAACCTCTCAGCAGTATGTGTCCAGGGGCAGAAACATGGACTAGTTATTCTACCAGAAAGCAGCATGAACTCTATTCAGAAAGCCAGGGTCAGGGATGCTCAAAACAGGCAGGTGGGCGACATTCCATAGCAGGGCTCAAAGGGGACCGACATCAGATTATCAACACAAGGCAGCTCCAGCGCTGAGTCCTTTAGAGACTGAAGGACTGGTAATGGGAAGGGGATACAGACTGTAGGCTGTCTGAGGATGGCTCCGGATTGTTGCAGGATTACAGGGTTACAGGCAGACAATGACATTTGCTGTGATGACCCATGCCATGAATTCTTCCCCATCCTCATCCTCTCTGTGATGCTTTTGTAAGGGCATTACTGTAGCGATTGCCCTGACTCTCTTGTTCACACACCCTAAGGAATTTGAAATATGGCAACAGAGGTATCAGGGAGACCTGTCATAGCCTGGTGGCCGTTTGATAGGACCCCTGTCCCCACCCAGCATGTGACTCAAATTCTATTCATGTTGTGTTTTGGATACAGTGACTGAAATCATGACTGAGGATGGACCATAGTAGGATAGAACAGGATGATGGCATGAAAAGTGACAGGTGAGACACTTGGGAGTTGAGATGGAAACAGGAGAATCCCTGGGTGCTTGTGAGTCAGCAAGGTTGATGTGTACAGCAGTGAACAACATAAGAGACCCGGAAAGCAGGGACCAACACTTCCTGTTAGTTATCCTCTGGCTTATACATACATATCAGGTCTCTCTCTCTATCTCTATCTGCCTCTCTCTCTCTCTCTCTCTCTCTCTCTCTCTCTCTCTCTCACACACACACACACACACACACACACACACACACACACGGTGAGGGGAGAGACATGGGGGGTGACAGAGATTTTTAAATATGTGTGTGTGTGTTCTTCTTGTCCAGGCATTTAACAGCCTTCACACATCACACCTACACAGCCCACACTGGGTATCTGTCTCTGCTTCCCTAGCTGTCTCCATTGGGTACCGTGATGCTGCCAAGCGCAGGGAAGAGAGGCAGAAGTCATCAGAAAACATCTGAGCTCCATTACACACAATGCAGAAGGACTGCAGATGGAAATAGATGGTGGGAGAGCTGCAGAGAAGCCGGGAGCCTGAAGTGCTGACGTCTTGAGGAGACTCTCAAGCTCCTCTCACTATTTATGTGACAGATCACCAATTTTGTTGCTGGTGATAAAAATAAGCCACTGCCAGCCACTGTGTTTTGAAGGGAGAAATGTGGCTAAAATTATCTCACTTGGATGGAAACTGACATGAGAGGGAATCTAGAGAGAGAGCAGAGGTCTGCCAGCTGGGAATTGGAGCGCCCGACAAGAGCTGGACTCAGAGATGATCCTTTGGGAAAGATCTGGAACACAGAGAGTGGCACTTCTGCGTGTAATTTTGAGGAGAGAATGGAGTATGAACGGAGGGTAGCTGGGATGCTTCTAGAGGCATCCACTCCTTTGCTCATCCCATGATAGCATAGCCAACTCCACAGTTAGCCTGTAGAGAGCCTGCGATAGATATCTACTCAGTAAGTGCTGTCCTGCCTGCCATGAGCATGGCTGTGTCCACCCACAGTTCACACAGGGAATCCTGGCATGACTTGGAGACGTCACCTGTCCAGGTGAGGCCATTTTTGTATAGTATGGACCCCAGTCTTTATGAATACTGTTCTAATACAAAGAAGGAATCCAGATGGACTCACACCTAGAGGAAACATGATGGTACCATGTGCAGGTGGAAGCAGGCTCAGTAACTGTTCCTTAGATTGTCCCACTGCAACTTAATTTTAACAGACAAATGTTAATATGAGCCCAATGCAAGTATGTGAAATAGATTACAAATTAAAATTAATCCTAAAGGAATTTACTTTAAGGCATTCTCTAGTATGCATACAATTATTAAAGGTGAGAGCAAGTGTATACACTATATACTTACTATACTAGTTAATTTTCTGGTGGATGTGACAAAAACAACTAAGGGAAAGAGAGTTAATTTGGGCTCGCAGTTCAAAGATATAGTTCATCGTGGTGAGGAGAGCAGAGAGGCAGGAGAGTGAGGCAGCTGGCCACAATGCATCCTTAGTGAGAACACAGAGAGATGCATCCTGGCTTTCTATTCGTCTTTGTTTTATTTAGTCCCCAACTCATGCTGATGCCCATCTTCAGGGTGGGTCTTCTTTCTCAGTTAAGTCTCCCTGTAAATGCCCTGAGAGACACACACACCCATCACACACACTAATGATATGTGCTTCTTTTTTACATAGAAAACTAAATCTTGGTTAAAAACTTGATGATTCAGGACATGGGCATCTTCAACACTTTTTAGAGTTGATTATTAATGCTTTAAATGTTTTGATCATTAATGCTTAAAGCACCACTTTGTGTAAACACACAGTACAAAATGGTAGAGCTGAGTTTAGTGCTATTTTAGAAATGGTTGGAAATTCTGTCCTAATCCCAAGCCAAAATTTCATTTAACATTTTTATATGAAAATCAAGGCAGCAAATGAAGCAGCAATCTTTACAATCAAACACACTAACTAATTAAAGCACGTGTGAGTCTGGTGCTGCGCGCTGAGGGAGATGGTGGCTGTTTTCTGGAAGTGAGCCCCTGCTTCTGGAAGAATAGAAAACCATGTGTATGTACTGAAAACCCTACAGCTCACAGCAGTCTCACACCCGAATGCGGTGTTTCAGGCATTGTTCTTTGGCATCGTATGCAGAGACAGTGTGCACATCAAAAGAGTGCATGTTGTGTGCTCAGAACCAAGGCTGCTGTGATGGTGTCAGGTCTGTTGCACAGATAAGTGCCTCTAAAAGCACCTTGGGTTCATTGCATGTTTGATTTTGAACTAAATTTTGCCATAAAGAATTTTTGTTATGCAGAAATCCTACTGTGTTACCCAGTTTTTCACGAGCCCCACATTTAGTTATATGACAACTGGGGTGAAATGCACACTTCAGGAAGCTTGGGTCTAGATGATGCAACTGCTATAAGCCAAGGACTTCCAAATGACCACCACTGACTACCAGCAGGAGGAAGAGGCCTGGAACAGACCCATCCTCCATGGTCTCGCCCTAGTGTCACCTTAATCTCAGACTTCTAGTCTCAGGACTGTGAAGTCATCGTCTGCCGAACTTTGTTACAGTTGCAAGGAAACGCTATTTAGAAAGGTACCCAGCAATGCAAAGCGGTAGCTTCCGACTGTAGCAGGTGTTGTGATCATAAATATATTGAGAAGGAAAAAGGTGGGTTGGGCCAGCTTTGGAAATTCTTCATGGAAAAATGAAGGTGATTTTTCAGGGCATGTGAGGTTGAGCTAGGTAGAAATGAAAGAGAAGAAGAATCATTTTTTTAACCCTTCACTGTTCAGTCAGCTCTTCAGAGTGTTTTTGGTGGCGGAGCATATGGGGTGAACAAGGAGGAGGCGAAAAGACTTCCATATCCATGATACCTTTCACTTTACAGGAGGGAGATTTTTAGCATAGAAAGTAGCAGAAAAAAGGTTACAGATGGGAGTGAGCCTGTTTGCGGTGTGTGTGTGGCCCGGTGACTTTGCATGGCTAGATGGAGACATCTGGGGTGACAGCCCATGTGTGACATTTGATACCGGGGATGGGGAGGTATTCATGTTTCTATGACCATAAGATGCTGTGTCTCTGCGCTAAGAATTTCAAAGGAAATTGTAGGTGTAATTGGTGACCTTTAGCATATATCTCTATTTTTAACTTTCTAGACACTTGTCCCCAAAACAGCACTTCTCCTCCTGAGGTCTTCTCAGTGCATTTGCTCCAAGCATCTATTTCTGGATCCTGAGCTACACCTTTGGTTGCGTGGCTATGTCTGAAATCACTTACCTGGGAAAACCATGTAATTTATAGTCTACCCTCTACTCCCAAAATGTGCTTGGCCACAGACAGTTCCCTGGAGAACATTCTACCCTGTCGGAAAGGGGTACATGGTTCAGAGTCACTCTTGTCACTTCCTAGGTGATAAAGTTCTAAGAGACAGATAAAAGGGTCATTCCAGAGGCCTGGAATGCAACAAAACAACTGCTCTAAGCCTAGAGGTCACCTAGGGGCCTCTAATTGCTAATCTGTCTTTTGTGTGACACTTGAGGTCCACACACCAGTGACAACCAAAACTCAGATAATTCAGACATGCCTACGCTATAATCCTGTCTCCCCAGCGGTCAGGTAGATCATGTGAGGTGAGCTGGGCCTCATGATGGCCCACAGAAAGACAGTGTGACCTGCCCCTCACAGACCTGGGTCCCAGGCACCCAAGGCTCTGCTTCCCAAGGCCATGTCAGGACAAAGCAAGCCTCAGTGCTGTCCTGGAGCTTTCTGGAAAGCTCTGCTGTGAAAGGCAGGACGGTCAGGGTGGATCCTGCACATTGGGCTTCTGTGGTTTGGGGAATGGCTCCAGTAAGATATGATTTGTATGACACACAACTCAGCTGTCTGAAGTATTCCATTCAGGTTTTAAAAGTAGATTCACACGGTGGTGCAAACAACACCACAATCAGTTCTAGAATATTTTCATCACCCAAGAAAGACTCTGGACCAGCAAGCAGTCACTCTCTACCTGTGTCCCGGAAGCTGATCACCACCCATCTGCCTCTGTGCATTTGGTGGGTTTGGGCATTACAGAGGTGGGCCCATTCAATGGCTCCCTTCTTGCCCGGCTTCTTCAAGGAGCACCCTGTTTCCAGGCTTCCTCTACAGTATGAATGAGAATATTTCCCTCTTTATTCCCAAGCTAGCCCACATTCACTGAAACCCCTTCCCACACAGGCTGCCCACCTGTCTACCCTGCATCTGGGACCGATCCCTCACTGCTGCTCAGTGAAACTTTCTGTGATGAGTAAAATGTGGCTTTTGAGTTTTGTCCCGGCTGTAACCAGAGGAAAACCTACAAGCAGAAGGTGTGTGCTGGCATGGCACCCACGTGTTGTGGGATGCCATGGGCGGGGTTACCTCAGGGATTCAGTTCCCATTAAAATCATTGTACAGTATAGTATAGAAACAGTACCTTGTGACAGGGAGGTGGTGGAGTCTCCGTTAGGATACCCTAACTGTGGTAGCCCGAGGCATGGTGTCAGGCATCGGGGAACAGAAAGGGATGTCTGAATTCCCAGCTGCCTGACTCTCATGTCTGAGAAGCCCTAGAACTCTCTGCACTGAATTTCCCTCAGCAGAAGTAGAAAAGCTTTGGATCCCACAAGGACATTGCAGATGTCTGAGGCATCTTCCCCTTGCCTGAGAGATGTGTTATCTGGTGTTTATAACACCACCATCTGCCAGAGAGGGTGAAGCTCTGAGCTGCAATATTGATCTTGTCACTTTGGGGAACACTTTGATATTTAGGGTTATAAATAGCATTTTCATTGCTCTGTTATCATGTTCAAGACTCATTTGATGTCTGAGCTGAAGAATATAATTTTCTTATCAAATATGAAGACACACACTTTTCCTGAGGCCTGAACTCGGGATGCTGAAGTCATATTGACACATACTAAAGAAGCAGATTTTCTGTGAAGCCTTCATAATTCAGAAAGGCTTCAGAAAACTTCTCTCCTGGAAGATGAAATGGAGTGCTCACTGAGTTGACAATCCAATCACTGGTGAATGTTTGTCAAGCTCTGTCTCTAGTCCAGAGAGTGTGTGATTTAGATCTTGTGACCACCTGATAAGGAAATACCATACTCACTGTTGTGGCACCGAGGCAGCCCAAATCAAGGTGCACACTGCCACAGGCTAACAAGGAGCAGAACAGAGAGTGGAACAGAAACCCAGCTCCTCTACAGGGCCACACTGGACACTAACCACATCCTGGCTTCCCCCAGTGCATGACTATCTCTGATTTGAGCAGCATAAAATTGCACTGTGATTGTAAGCAATAGCATGACTTCTGGAAGAGGCAGCCTGTGCATGTCTCTGTGAGGTCAGATTGGTTTGGGGAATATAAACAGTAAGTGGTCTGGCCAGAATTTTTTTAAAAAATGACATTTGTTAATTTATTTGTTTATTTATTTGGGGTGTGTGTGCTGTACTGTGATACTTCTATCATGTGGTTCCCAGAGATCAAACTGCCAACAAGCCAGTAGGGTTTCAAATGAGGTCTTGCCCACCCTTCCCTGAGACAGAGCTTGAGGACATTTCCTAAGAGCCAGCTTAGGGGGCATCTCATTTCCCAGGTGGGATCAAGGTCCCCACTTTGCAGGGAGACCATGCCACTGCCCCCAAAGGCTTGCCAATTGAAAGCCACTAGGCTGAATTTACTCTTCCCATGTGTATTTGCCGTGGTCTAGAAGCCCCGAGAGTTCCATCCAGTTCATCTTGTAATTTTTTTTTTGGTTTTTCGACACAACGTTTCTCTGTGTAGCTTTGGAGCCTATCCTAGCACTAGCTCTGGAGACCAGGCTGGCTTCGAATTCGAACTCACAGAGATCCACCTGCCTCTGCCTCCCGAGTGCTGGGATTAAAGGCATGCACCACTAACACCCGGCTTCATCTTGTAAATCTTTTAAAGAATAGAATCTACTCTTAGGGTGCCTCCTTCTGTGCGTAGGTAAGTTTGTGTTCCGTGGTTTGACTCCAGCCATGTTTAAGGCAGTGGTTTGACTCCAGCCATGTTTAAGGCAGTACTGCTCACATGAACTCTCATGGTGACTGCTGAGTTCCACCGTGGAAAGGGCATGCAGCCACACACCAGGCACTGCAGAGAAGAATCTTCACTCCTAATGTGTCAGACCTGTCTAGATGAGATGGTGCTGTCTGAGTATGGTCCATGGGCCTGTACTCTCAACTGTGTTTTCTTCTGGTAGAACAAGAATGGAAAATGACTGCTAAGATCTCCACTTTCCATCCATTCCTCACCCAAGACAAGATGGCAGAGGATGAAATATGAGAGTTTGATAAACCCCTGTCCCCAGCAACATCCTCACTCTGGAGCACATAGTGATGCTTGAAAATGACTGGTTGATCTTTTATTCCCAGTGAATGTTCCTTAGCACACCTATTTTAAGGACATGTCCCAGGATGCATGGCCAGGGACCTTCCCTTGTTTATAATCGGCATGGCTCATTCCGTCAATGTCCTCTGATTGCTATAACGATGATTCCTGGAGGAAATGAACAATGGCTGTTGTTTAGCTTTTTTCATTGTATTTCAAGCATGGCAGGTGGTGAGTCTGACGATTCCATTTTTTAGACATGAGGTGTGTTCAGGCTGTGAAACCATGTCATGTGTTCAGGAAATCCCTGAAGTACTATGGACTTCAGGACGGCTGTGATGGGAAGATTCGATATGAGTCCAGGAGGCTGGCTCATTCTCCTTTCCCTCATTTGCTACTGGAACTGACTTTAGCTGATCAATGTATTACCGGGCTTGCACAAGATCAAGTCAGTCAGCATCGAAGCATAGAGTGGGGAGGGGCTCATGAGCCCCATTCCTCACTGAGATCCAGTTTTGTTTAGGGGTGTGGCATCTGGTAGGT
This sequence comes from Cricetulus griseus, assembly GCF_003668045.3. Taxonomy (NCBI): domain Eukaryota; kingdom Metazoa; phylum Chordata; class Mammalia; order Rodentia; family Cricetidae; genus Cricetulus; species Cricetulus griseus. The sequence continues at coordinate 95,353,334 of NC_048601.1, read as the reverse complement.
TACCTGCTTCAGTGGATGGCTTTACACTCATTAGCATATGGGAAGCCTTGATAAGACTTAGTGGGCGCAGCAGGAGTATGAAGATGGGAGGTCTGGGAGGGTAAGGGGGGTTCTGGGAGCAGTTGGAAGAGAAGGGGATTTGTATGGTTAAGATACGTTGTATGCATGCAAGAATCTCAAAGAATGAGAAATAAAACCATATGTATATGTAACGTAAAATGAGATCAAAGTAGAAAAGATATTAAAATAACCTCAATCATCCTATTTTAAGTTTACAAAAGCAAACTTTCCACCTAGTGGAAATGCCTGAACAAATTGGAGGAAGGCACCACTTGTCCATCTAACGCAGAGCAGGGATGCTCGGTGCTCTCCCAAGACCTGTACCGCACTCCTGCTAAGCACATTCTTTTGCCTGGTGGATGTGAATTGGATTCTACAGGTAGGATTATTAGGCTTCTTTTGACTCAACATGGGAAAGACAGGGGGATAAAACCACAGGAAGCTGTCTGAGGGCTCAGCTGTCACACCTGGTCTTTCAGTGTCTATGAGATGGTCCAGCAGGTAAAGGCACTTGCTGTCAAGCCCAGTTGCCCGAGTTCAATCCCCAGGACCCAAAATGCAGAAGAAAGAACCAGCTCCTAAAAATTATCTTCTGACTGACACACACAGGCTAAGGAATTTGAGCACACAAGTACAATAAACCAATAAATGTCACTAAATAATTTTAAGGAAGATTTTATAATGAAAACATACTAATTTATAATTAGTATGTGATGGCGGTCCTTCTGTGTATATGTTTGTCTCATTGGTTGGTAAATAAAGCACTGTTGGCCAATAGGGAAGTAAATTAGGCAGGACTAGGAGAGAAGGAGGATTCTGGGAAATGTAGAAAAGGGGAGAGTCGCCATGTGATCTCAGGAAGAGAGGATGCATAAGGCCGGCATCCTCGGTAAGATAAGTTCTTATAAAAATATATAGATTAGTAGTTATGGCTGACAATTAAGACTGAGCTAGAAAATAAGAAAATCCTAGTCATTGGCCAGCAGCATTGTAACTAATATAAGACTCTGTATGTTATTTGGGGGCCCTAAAGTGGGGGCAGAATCCAGGCAGCTGGCCGAAAGAGTTATCGTTACAAGTATGTGTTAAGTAAAAATGCAGGGCATGAACTTAATTGTAGCCTGAGGACTGCAGAAGAAATGCTGACCAAAGGAAAAGCAAATCAAAAGAGGCCCCAGAAGGGCAACAAAGACAAGAAATGGAAAAATATAATGAGCTGTATCTTGGTGGCTAAAGAGCAATATTCAAGTAGGTAAAGACATAAGGAATAGGAGTTGGAAAACGACAGAAGAGAAACAATAATGAAAATACTAACTTTAAAATCAATGCCCGTATTAACACAATCCTGAAAAAATACTATTAACAAGAAATTCTCCAAAATAGCCCGAGAGTGAAGAAACATTATACACAAGAAAACACTGCTCCAGCCAGCATGGAATTTCTCACCAGAAAATGCTAGAACAATTTTTAGAGAACTGAAAAAATTGAGAAATGAAAGCAGAAAATTTTTTCTTTAAGGTAAAAATAACATTTTCAAGTGAAAACTGAGAATTTAGCCCATATACCTATTCTACAGGACAGACACATGGAACAAAATTTCAGGTTTATAAAAAAAAAGACCCGAGCTTGAATTTCCAAGATAAACTCAGGATAGAAGTAATTATAAATAGACAAAGAAATAGAAAATACTGTGTATTTGTGCATTGTTGTCTTTAACCTGCTTCTTAAAATACTTTATAATATATGTCTAGAGATAGATGGATGATAGCTTTGATTTTTATATAGCCAATCCCTCTATTCATTCTTTATGGCCATGTTCTCCTTTAGTTCTTTAGATATACTTATAATAATGGATTTAAAATCCTTGACTGAAAAGTATGTTCAAAAGAACATTGAGGGACTGTAGAGATGGTGGCTCAGCAGTTGGGAGCACCTTGCAGAGGTGCTCCATCAGAGGGTTCAGCTGCCTGTACTCCAGTGCCAGGGATCCGGTGCTGTCTTCAGCCTCCCTCGGCACCAGTACCCTCATACAGTTACACACATGGACACAGAATTTAAAATAACATAAAATCTTAAATAACACTGGGTATGGAGCTAGTTGAGATTAAATTTTATAAATTTAATTAAAATGTATTACTGCCTTATGTTTGTGTGAATTACTATAACCCTGAATCCAAGGTGAGCCTGCCCACTATAGTGGTTGTTAGATGAACAAACAATAGAATTCCTATGAAGTAATTGAGAAGAAAATCCTAAAAATATTTGATTTGCCACAAATAAAGCTGTAACGGAGAAACCGAAGTGGAGCAGGGTCAATGTGGTGCTCTTAGCCTGCCGTCAATTGTTCTGATGAAATGGACTAAGTACCTCTAATGAGACAGTAAAGGTTGTCAGATGGAATTTAAAAACAACAACAACAAAAAACACCTCACTGTGTGCAAAGGACTCACTGCAAAAACAGAAACACAGGTAGGACTGGAAAGACTTGGGAATGTAAGTTATAAACATGCCCACGGAAAGCATCTACTACCATGGTAGACGTGGAACAAAGGACACCAAAAACAGAGAGAAGGGCAAGAGACGTGGCTCAAGGGTTAAGATCACCGGCTCTTCTTCCAGAGGCCTTGGTTTGGTCCCCAGCACCCACGTACCAGCTCACACACATGGGAGACTCCAGTTCCAGGGAATCTAGGGGCCCTCTTGTGCTCTCCACAGGTCCCAGGGTGCACCTACACACTTACATACAAATCAGACAAAACACTCACACATAAAATAAAATAAATAAATCTTAAAAATAATAATTCTAATTTAATCAGTTATATAAGCTCTGTGCAGCATTTTCCAGGTCTCTCTCTCTCTCTCTCTCTCTCTCTCTCTCTCTCTCCATCTCTCCCATCCCCAATTATCATATTTTCTTTTTTCTACTTACCTAGGGTTCATTTTGCATTTCCTTTTCTGACTTCCTAAAGGGGACATTTATATCACTTTTATTATTTTTCTCTCAATATAAGCATTAGCATCTACAGGTTTCCCCAAGCAGTACTTGCACAAACTCTCAGACCTCTAATATATTGTTTAATTATCTTTAGCTTTAATCATCAATTTACTTATCCTATTATGTATGTTTTTGAGCTTTTCTTAAATACCCTATTGTTTTTTATTCCTAATGTAATTATATTATGATTAAATAGCATATCTCTCTTTTTTTTGTTATTTAAGACAGTGTTTCTCTGTGTAATAGCCCTGGCTGTCTTGGAACATACCTCTTTAAGATTTTATTTCTTTCTTATTTGTCTTCATGTTTTTTGGGGGGCAGGGGAAAGATCTCATGGGAATCAGGCTGAAGTCAAATTTGATGACCAGACAAAGAAGGCCTCGAGCTTGCTATGTAGCCACAGGTGAATCTGAGTCCTCATCCCCCTGCTTCAGCCTCCCAAGTGCTGGGCCCCCATGCCTGTCATAAAGAATGCATACTGTTAAACTGTTGAATGAAAGTTCTATAAGGGACAATCAAGTCAGGATGAATGATTGTGTATTGTAAATCTTCTAGAATCTTCCTGAAATGATGCTTAATTGTTCTCTCAGTTATAGTGTGAGCAATGTGGGCCCTTTATAGAGCTAGGCAGATCCATAATGTTTTTGTGTCTCATGCTCTGAAGTTATATGCCTATATTAATTATTTTGTGTAACTCTAATTCATTGACTCCTTTGTTATTATCAAACAACTCTCCTTGAATATAAGGATTTATTCATTTTGATTTCCTATGTATGAGTGTTTGAGTGTTTTACTTGCCTGTACATGCATGGACCATGTGTGGGCCTGGTACCCACAGAAACCAGAAGAATGTGGCAGATACTCTAGAACAGGAATTATGGACAGTTATGAGCTACTATATGGGTGCTGGGAATTGAACCCAGGTCCCCTGCAAGAGCAGCAAGTGCCCTTAATCACCAAGTCAACTCTCCATCCCCCATATTATAATTATTAAGATTTCATACCATTTTAGATTGGCCTATGGCTTATATTAGTTACTTTTGTTTGTTATATTACCTGAAAGAAGCAACCTAAGGTAGAAAGATTAGTTTGGGCTCACAGTTTCCAAGGGTGTGGAGGAGGGACTCTCTTTCCTCAACCCTGTTGGCCACCAAGTTGAGAGGACAAGAAGCAGTAGTGGTGACAGAAAGCTTTGTACACAGCCCATGAGCACGAATGGAGACAGGCTTCAATGAGTCAGCTCACTTTTATTCCAGAGTATAAGGAACATATAGGATTGGGGAGCCTGGAGACAAACCCTAATTTGCATTAAGTGGCACACTCCTATCACAAGACTTTGTTTATGGCAGTAGGGTCCTATCAAAATGTCTAGAACAGTTGCCTAATTACCACGTGAGTCACCAAGGACAGAGAATTTGCAGATAACTGTGTCAAGTGTTATCCTGGGCCTAGAGACACCCTCCAGTAATGCCAGGTAGAGAGCAGGAAACTTTGCTGTGGGGGGGGTCCTCCATTTGCTGGGCTTAGGAAAGCTGGCCGGCTATGTTAGACTGTGACCTCTGATCATCAGGGCCTTCTAACAGGAGGGCTCCGGTGTACCATGGTGGAGCAGTCAGACCACAGAGGCAACAGTGTGTGCAGAGGCTGGTCATGTTCCCATGGACCAGGAAGCAGAGAGCTTCCTGGAGTGGGAACCAACCAGGGAAGAGAGGGAAGGGAAATGTGCCTTGGTATATGCTTTATTCTTTCATCCTACTAACTGAACTCGGGCTACTAGACCATGGAGTGAGGCTATAAATTATGTTGCCAAAGACTCACCAACAAGATTCTAGGGCATGCTGGTTTTGTAACTCTGGAGAAGAAAGCCATACTCTTCCCTCTCCAGGGAAGTCAGCACTCCTTCAGGGGTGTGCTCCCTAGTGTTTATAAAGAGCACTCTTTGGGGATGAAGGCTTTGCTCATGTTCCTCTCAGCAATGGGTGGAAGGTGAGCTCTGGGCCTCATGAATAAGTCTGATGTTTCTTGGTCCTCGCTCCTGGAATGAGCTAGACCCTGACCATAACACTCATGATGATACCCAAACACACCAGGGCTTGCAACTGACTTTAAAAGACCCCAGATTCTCTTCCAGGTTGTCCCCTCTGAATCAGAATTTTGATCATACTTCTCCCATGTCCTCTGATGGCCACCACACAGGGTGTACCATAATCACTCCTGTGGTACCTTCCAGGGTGGCTGTTATGAGAGATGGTGGCTGTGCATATATAAGTCCTGATGACTTGCCCTTGAGCTGCTGTAGCAGGCCTTTGACAGGGACTTTTGGGGGCATTTTTCTGCCTGTGAACTTGTGGAGGAGACAAATGGATTTCTTTCCTCTTTCTGATCTTATGTGGGAACTATAAAAAAGGGTTTCTCCCTGGTTAGAAAGAAATGCCTTTCCCAGAGATGAATTCAGACAGCTTTATTTAATAGAAAACCCAGCTTGTCTGTCTTTAAATACAGTCTTCCCTGGTGACTTTTTTCCCAGCAAGAAGAATGAGTCTCTTGACTGAAAGGAGTCTGTGTGGGAACAAAGGAAGGAAGAGCTGTTAGGAGAGAAACGGCGAGGGAAGGCAGAGTGTGGGCTTGTGCACAGGAGTGAGGCACATCAGTTCCTCCATCACTCTTCCATTCTGAAACTTGCAATTAATTAAAAAGGCAATAGTGCAAGCAGGGCACATGGCTTTGGCTATAGTCCAAGTACTCAGCAGGCTAGGGCAAGGGGATCTTCATGAGTTGGAGACCAGCCTGGGCTAACAGTGAGGTATAGGACAGACTGAATACAAAATAAGATGCAGTCTTGAAAGGGAAGGGAAGGGGAGGGGAGGGGAGGGAAGGGAAGGGAAGGGAAGGGAATAGAAGGGAAGGGGAGGGGAGGGGAGGGGAGGGAAGGGAATGGAATAGAAGGGAAGGGAAGGGAAGGGAAGGGAAGGGAAGGGAAGGGAAGGGAAGGGAAGGGGAAGTGAGAGGAGAGGAAAGACATAAATACTGCAATTTGCAAAGCCACGTGAGCTAAAATTCACAAGGCACAACGAGGTTTCCTGCCTCCAGACAAGCCTTACCAAGCAGTGAACTGGCAGATATTATGTGGCCAGTTTGTACCTCCATTTCTCCATTTGCTCGTTGGAATGGGTCATACAAGTATATTACAGGGTGAGGAGAAGCTATTCATAAAGGCCTGGGGTGCACCAGCATGCTTTTGCTTCTCAGTGGAAATTTGCAGTGGACAGAGGGCAGTCATCAGAACAAGGGGCAAGGTGCTGCCCAGGGACCAAGCAGAGGTCTCCTTAGAACCACTGACCTCACAGGCTGTAGATGGTCTGGAAGTTAGTAGATTTAGAGAATAAGAGGCTTTGAGAATTCTGAGAGAAGAGAAATTCTTATACTCATGTAAGAAGTGGACAGGAGGCCTTTAGAAGTCATTGCTTCTCAGGCAGAGGTAGCAGGAGACTGTGGGGAGACATAGCAGAGACAGTGAGGTTCAAATAGGACATGAAACACTACTGTGAAATAGGCATTAGCCAATGCTTGCAAGGTATAGCCTGGGCTTGACCTAGGGTGGTAGGAGGGTATGTTCTTGGCTAAAAATGAAGATCCTATTGGCTATAAGTTGTGTGTGTGTGTGTGTGTGTGTGTGTGTGTGTGTGTGTGTGTGTGTGTGTGTGTGTGTGTCTGTGTCTGTGCCTGTGTCTGTGTCTGTGTCTGTGTCTGTGTCTGTGTGTCTGTGTGTGTCTGTGTGTCTGTGTGTGTGTGTGTGTGTCTGTCTGTCTGTGTGTGTGTGTGTGTACACCCGAGCATGCGTGCACATGTTACTGCAAAGAAAAGAAGCCTGGTGAGGCTGATTTGGGATACAGTCTCCACATCTGTGGAGAATGGACATGGAATCCCAGGCTCTGGTTTCCCAGGCAGGGAGCTCTCATGCTCAGGTTCATTAGGCCTGCAGATCTGCTACTATCATCGAGTCAACTTACCCTTGGCCACATCTGGTGCTGTTTTAAGCCCTCTGAATACAGTTTGCTGTTTTATTTCCTTCCTCTGAGCATTCTTGCCCCGAAGGTTGCTGTTCTACCCATGCCCACACTGTTCCTACCAGTAGCATATGAACAAACACTGGAACAGTTCCCGATCAGCTGTTGCTATGATATCAAAGCAGAAGGTGCACTGGCGTTTACAAATGATGACAGATTCTTACAAACCCATGAAAGATTCAGATGGGAACCTGCAGAACATCTGGAGTAACTGGGAATCCAAGACTCACCTGAAAGAAGCCAGAGAAGATTGTCTTCCCATGGTCACCACCCACAAACAGTCAACTGAGAACTGTCACAGCTAGTTTCCAGACTCTGTCCTGTGTGAAGACATTAAAATCCTCAGCTTGAGGGAAGCAGGCACAGAGACAGTCACTTGGTAGTTCCCCTCTGTTTAAGAGTTTTGTAACAGGATGAAATAGAAGTTAAATGGATGTCAGAGTAAATATTCCTTCAATCTCTCCCAAGAAGATTAGAAGCTAGCGGTAGGGAAAGCGATAGAAGCTGGGGTGAGGGCCGTCTGGATAAATGGTCCAAGAGCGATCTGTGCAAGAAAGTTCACATTACTGTCACCATCCTGTTCTGAGTAAACACTCTTGCCAAGGAAATAGACATTATCTCAGACGTCTCTGTGGATAAGTTGACTGTGCAAAGAAAAAGTGGGGCTGAGAATGTAGCTCGTTGGAGGAGTGCTCCCCACACATTATCCTAGCACTTAGAAAGTGGACCCGTGAGGATTTGACATTCAAGGCCAGCTTCAGATATATAGTGCATTCAAGACCAGTCTGCGACATGAGAGTCTGTCTCAAGAGAAATAAAGGTAGGAGGAGAGGAGAGGCAAGAGAAAAGTCCAATGGATCAGCCTCCCTTTTTCAGTCAGAGAGGGGGTACCCATGAGCTTCCCCATGCCTCCATATTAATTGGTAACTGATCTACGGATCGTCAGCTGTAGTGATCAGGGCCCTCCCCCACCTGAGGGAAGGGATAAAGCAGCTCCTTGATGAAGATGATGATGGTGACCGTGTTGATGATAAACACAAGCTGTCTAGAAATAGGGAATGTATGTGTGATACACACATACATATACTCATTGCTGTCATTCATATTCAGTATCTTTATCCCCTTTCTATAGATGATGAGCTCAGCAATTATAGAGAGTAAGGACATGGTGGCTGTCACCTTGGTTACTGACTGTGTTTGATGTCCCCAAGGCACTCCCATTGAAAATATGATCATTGTTGGGATACAATTGTCTTTTACATCAGTTTTTGCTTTTGCCACTACAAAATCAAACCCAAAGAATCTTATTGTGACTATAAGATGTAATTAAAGGTGAATTTATTTTATTTGTGAATTAAGTTTATGATTTAAAAGCTAAGACCCAAATGTCACCTGCATGTCACAGCCCATTCTGAATTTTTAAACTCATGCCCTACTGAATCCTCAAGACAAATCTAAGAGGGTAGACTGAGTTTCAGGCCATGGAACACAGCCATGGAAGATGCTTTGCTGGTCATGTTCTAATATGGGACCAAAAGGGATACCTAATGCTGGGTCCAGCAAATATGGAGTCTGAAGCTGAAAATGACGTGTTGAGGTGTGATCAACAAGCTTGAGAGCAGCAAGGGAAAGGGGAGCAGTCGCATTTTCAATGAGTTAAAATTAAACCCCGAAGCTTCAATGAGTGAAAGAATAGATGCCACACATTTTAATGAGTACCAGAGCAGGAGAGAGTCTGGGGTGAGATTTTACAGAAAAAGCCAAAGGTAGCAAATATGGGGAATAGGTGAAGGGGGGAAGCAATATTAGGTAACAGGAAATGAGTAACTGTAAATCCAAAGAAAGGGAGCGATGGAGAGAGTGTGCAGACAATGAAAGAGGTGTGAAAATCCCATGGGTGGGAGCTACTGAGCACGGAGGCACTTGCTAGGACAGCTAGTCTGCCCAGGTGTACAGGGCAGGCATGATGAATGCGGTGTGTTGAGGCTGCATGAGTGGCTCACCTCCACACAGGGCGAGAAGAGCTGAAGGTCACATTCTGGAAACGGAAATCCATTTTCCAAGGGGCAGTGTGCAATGTTAAAAGGTTTTATGATTATGCCAAAGCAGAGATTTAGACAATTAGCACTCTCTGAAGGTTGACAAGGGAGAAGCTGTAGCTAAATTATGTCTCAGCAACGTGGTGAGGAAAAGCCAGTGAACTGTGAAATCTTGAGGGTGGGGACCACTCCCAGTACCTCTGAGGGGGCCCAAGGATAAGGGAGGCTTGGGGTAGGAAGCTGGGGCCAGGCATCTTCCTTGGACACCAGGCATCTCTGTGCAGAAGTACGGTCTCATCTCTTGCTGTCTCTGCCCTCCCTATTCAAAGTGTCGCACCTCTTTCTTTGTGTTCAGCCACCCTCTGTGACTGTACTTGGTTGACTGGTCCAATCCTAAAACAGAATGTAGATGTTTCCAGAATGTTAATGCCACAGAACTGGAATGTTCTCTGGCTTCCCAATGCTTTCTCACTTACAGGGTGCATTACACAGTAAACACTGACTGTGAAAAATGAGATAGGAATGAAGACCTGCTTCCATATCCAACAAGGCTTTATTTGTTATTAGATTTAATTATTTTTAATTATGTGTATGTAATTGTGTGTGAGAGGGTGCACATGAGTGCAGTTGCCAATGAAGCCCAAAAGATCGTGTGTGTGTGTGTGTGTGTGTGTGTGTGTGTGTGTGTGTGAGAGAGAGAGAGAGAGTGTGTGTGTGTGTGAGTGTGTGTGTGAGTGTGTGTGTGTGTGTGTGTGAGAGAGAGAGAAAGAGAGAGAGAGAGTGTGTGAGTGTGTGTGTGAGTGTGTGTGTGTGTGTGTGAGAGAGAGAGAGTGTGTGTGTGAGAGAGAGAGAGAGAGTGAGAGAGAGAGAGTGTGTGTGTGTGTGAGTGTGTGTGTGTGTGTGTGTGAGAGAGAGAGAGAGAGTGTGTGTGTGTGAGAGAGAGAGAGTGTGTGTGTGAGAGTGTGTGTGTGTGTGTGTGTGTGTGGTCTTCAGCTTCCACTAATTTGAGACAGCATCTTTCTTGTGTACACCAGCCGAGCTGGCCATGAGTTTCTGGGGTTTCCCCTGGCTCTGCCTCCACCTCTCCCCGGGTGCTCTGAGGTTACAAATGTGTGCTGCCACATCTACTTCATGTAAGTTCTGGGGATTTGAACTCAGGTCCTCTTGCTTTTTAAAGAAGCGCTGTTCCTACTGAGCCATCCCCCCAGCCAGACATCCATATAAATAATTCTTGCCACATTGTCATTCATCCCTCTGAGCATCTCCACATTTGCTCATCACGTAGAAAGTAGGGTGATGTTATCACCTCCTTAGCAGTTCCCACAAGACTTCAGGAACCAAAATGCCACAGAACCTGAAGAATTGCTGCTTCCAGAAGGATCGGGCAGAGCCCTGATTGGCCCTGAGATCTAAGAACTGACATAGGGAAGATGTAGTCTGCTGCAGATTCTAGTGTGGTATGATTAAAGTCTGATGACCAGAGAGAAATCGCTTCCCGATGAATTATGAGACCTAATTTATGGAATAAATTATCAGACTGGTTTTTAGAAACTCCAACAGTGGTTATAATTTATCTTGATTATAGAAAGGTTTCATGAACCAAGCTATGCAAATTATTGATCTGCTTCCTAAGCACACGGTGCAGGTGCAGGGCCCTCTGTGCTGCAGTCAGACACCTTTTTGCTCCTAAGCACAGTGTAGCAGCTGCTGTTGCTTAGAAAAGAAGACATATCTCCAAGATCTTGAACGATTGTGTGTGGACACGCAGGTGCAGGTATGTGCAAGTGAGGTTTAGGGCAGCCTTGGATGTTGGTATTATCCAACGTTTTATTGTTTGGTAGTCTTATACGTGCATCTAATTCATTTTGCTGAAATACACCCCCATCCCTCCAATTCCTCTCGGTCTGATGTGGGAAGCCAGTGAACCATGGGGATGCTTTGCTCTGCCTCTCCAGCAGTTGGATTATAGGTGAAACACACTGTGCCTGGGTGAAACTCTATGCAAGGTGTCTCCTCAGCCTTTGAATGACTGTGTAACTGGAGCTCAACTATGCATGCCCTTCGTATTATTAGACATGTCTTAGGGAGCCTGGATCTTCTTGCTGGTGGCTATGCCTTGATTGCCTCTTACATTCTTTTTATACCTGCTCAGGCTTCACTTCAAAAACTTGGACTGCTGGTGGTTTTCGGTCAGTAAGTTTTAGAGTCATCCTTGCAGAAGGAACAAACATTTAGAATCTAGATTGTCAGCAGGTTGCTCTCAGTTAACCCTTTCTAAAATGAAGTTTTTCATTCCCCACAGGGTCATTTCTGGACTCATACATGTCACATGACAGCCCGAGGCTCTATAGAAGCATCAGGAAGTGGTCATGTTTTGAATGACCAGCTCCTTCTAGTGAGCCTCGGGAGACTTAGACATGGCCAACTTCAGCACGAGAGCAAGGACTTTGCATGTGGTTCTTTGGAGAGTGTGCCCAAGCAGCTCTTGGTCTGTCACACATATTCTTCTGTTTCTTCCTCACTCTCCCACCCCTTTCTACTCAACCCCACTCTCTCCTGGAAGGTGGATTCCCTGCTTAGAACACTCTAAGCCAATGTCTAGACTAACGGGGAAGGCTGCCAAGCCAAGGCACACAGGAAAGCTTTCAACATCTGATTTAGAGGCATCGGTGCAGATCCATGCCAGTGAGACTTGATGGAGAAATTCCTTTGTCTGGCTGCCATTGGCTGGAAGAGGTCCTCAACCTTTTACACTCATTCATCTTAATCTCAGCCTTTCCTCTCCTCCCAAGAACCAATACCAAAGTGCCAATTTGATGTCACTTCCAGTTTCCATACCCTAATGCAGCATGGGTAAGACTGAGGAGACACAGACATGATTAGAAATCACAGACTTATAGGGCAGTCAATGGAACTTTGAACAAAGATGGGTTAGAAAGGGGCTAGTAGGATAGGCAGGGCAGTCAGGTGCCCATGCCTTCACCTCTCCAAATAACAGCTCAACATCCTAGTATGTTCAGAAGGAGTTTTGCTGGAATTCATTAAGTCAGTATATTAGTGTTCCTGTTACAGGTTCTGTCATCAGAAAAACCTAGTTTCTGCTTGTAGCATTCCCATTTGAGCATGAGAAAATAGACAACCAGCAGAATGTGCTGCCCCTTGAGTCACAGAGTGACTTTCCATGGCTTTTCAACCCATGAAGAAGTACTTGTATGTGTGAGTTTCCTGGGAGTACCTAGGATCAGGGCATATGCTTTTAAACTTATGTGGTCTTTAAATGTTTTAGGGAAAACTGAGTTGCAGATAAGAATATCATGTTTCTTCCTTGACACACAAAGAAGACACAAAAGCCTGGTTTAAAATGTTAGCATAGCATGTGCTAATTGGTTAAGATATATATATATATATATATATATATATATATATATATATATATATAATGAAAGGCTGGGTCTGCTTGGGAAACAGGGTATAGCTTGGGAGTGTAAGTGGTGGAGAAGGGCTTCTGATGTCATATCAATGGCTGGTAACCAAGATGGGACTATAGTGACCTGAGGTGGCTGTCAGTTCCCAATGGGGTGTGTGTGTGTGTGTGTGTACAACTGGTATGTGCTTATAGGTTCCACTCAGGTGCATAGTGCTATTTTCTATATTGGTTCGATGTTTCTTGCAGTCAAAATTATGCAAAAGCAAACATGAAATTAATGGAAGATTTGAGATCTGGAGACATGCTCAGTGCTGCTATTCAACCATGAGGACCAGAGTTCAGATCCCCCAAACCCACTGAAATGCTACCTGTAATTCCTACCTTGGAAAGTAGGGACGAGGGACCTAGCTCCAGATCAGCAAGCTCTGGGTTTGACTGAAAAACCCTGCCTCAATGAGCAAGACAGAAGAACGATTGACAATCATTCCCGCCATTGACCTTGGGACCCCACCTACATGCATGTACTTGCGCACGTATGTGCTCCCACACATGTGCATACACACGCATCATATACATACACATGAAAATGGGAGGAAACAAAGGAAAACTGAAAATGTTTTATCATCTGACAATAGCCTGAAAGAGAACTGTATCTTTAATGCAAGCATAGAGATGGACCAGAGTATGCCTGGGTCCTCAATCTTTGGCGGGAAAACGGGCAGAAATCTACCAAGTGCCTAACCAAATTCAAAGATATATAAGAGCAGGCGTTTTTTAACTCAGTGAGAAGCCTTTTCCCAAGGGGAGCAGTTCTGGAAGAAATAATCAGAGACCTGTAGATAAATGTGATGTGGAAGAGAGGAATGTGGTGAACCCTGAGGCCAGCCATTCCCTGCGGGCTCTACAATGGTACTTAGACTTGCCGTAGGCTTATATACATTGGGATAAGTCACAGTGAGCAAGTGTGTTTTACAGTCTGGGCCCCAGCACTGTATAAACTGGGTGTGCTGGTGTACTCCTGTAATCACAGAACTCTGGAGGTAGAGGCAGGAGGATCAGAAGTTCAAAGTCATCCTCTGCTACACAGGAAGTTTGACCTCAGAGAGAGAGAGAGAGAGAGAGAGAGAGAGAGAGAGAGAGAGAGAGAGAATGAAGAAATAGGCAAAAGAAGGGAGAGAAAGAGGAAAAGGGGGAGAGCTGGAGTCAGTATTTTTAAATTCATAGCCTGCTAACATATTGAAGGAGAGAAGAAACTGAGAACTTAATCCCACACCCTCCTCAGAAGTTGGGCAGAGAGGGGAGGACTCAGTAGCTGTCTGCCCGCAACCAACTATACAATGAAGTTGTAACTGACTGACTTGCTTCTGGGTACATCTGAAAATGATGATGAGTATGTTGAAATATAATGAAGAAGCCAAGTTACTGCAAGGTGGTTAGCAGCAGCCTGATCCAACGTGGCTGGTGATCTAAGAATGGTAAAATTTGCTCACATAGTAAGACATCAGGAATGCCCTTCACGGGGGATGAGCACATGAAGACACAGTTAGAAAATGTCCCCTGCCCGCCAAGGAGAAGAACCTCAGAAGCAGCCAACCTCATTCACTTTGTCCTCAGACTCCAACCTTCAGGACTGTGGAGAATTAGACTTCTGTCTTTTAAGCTATCCAGTATGTTTCACTCATTACAGGAACCCTAGCAAAGCATTGTAAGTAGATCAGGCACAGAGGGTAAGAAATGGGAGCTCTACTTTAAATGTCCTTTAGAAAGGTGTCCAGTGACACTCAAAGGAAGAAAATACTACACGCAAAGCTTCCATAAAATACCCCATCAGAGATGAAGTGGAGTAGAGGCATTTGTAGGCAGTAAAGCCATTCTCTGACTTGGGGCCAAATATCTTTCAGGACCTTTCCTGGACCCCAGCTACTTCCACAGCTAGCATTTGGCTTAACTATATTTTTGACCCACTGGCCTTGGCCCACAGTCAGTACAGTAAGGATACAGAGTGGTTTGCAAGACTTTCTATTTGATTAGGTACCAGGGTGGAGACAATTTTTCCTTAATCTGGGTCAAGAATCTGCTCACCAATTCAAAGTGGTATAGCCTGATGTGAAGCCATTCCTGATTGCTCAATACTTATAGGTGGGTGAAAAATCTTGGTCTCCAATCTGGGAAGTGATCAGGCTCTAGGTGATTTTGATGTTGACATCAAAAAACAAGTCCAGACTAGAAACCCATTTCTCTTTCTCAAAAGAAGAGGGAAGAGGAGAGCAGAAAACAGGGTGAGAGAGAGAGTCAACAGAAACTGCAGGCTGCACCACATCAACCCAAGAAAGATAGAGAACAGCACGGGAGAAAACTGGGATGTTCTGCTCTAGTTCCACAGGAGTCCTAATTCTGAAGCTGTTTGTGGGAAATGCCTGATGTTAGATCACCACACACACACACACACACACACACACACACACACACACACACACACACAAACACACACACACAAACACACACACACAAACACACACACACACACACACACACACACAGAGCTAGGAGTTTTATCATATTTGATGGAAGGAAATAGGCATTAAAATGCAAAACCTCTTGACATTTTTGACCAATAGGCTTCCATGAAAAGTGAGTGCTTCATTAATTCCTGTTTTTGACATGCATTTTTGATAGTCTTATTTTGCTTTGGCAGAGCTGGCATAGAGCTCAGGGACATGCTTATGGACAAGTGCTCTACCACTGGGCCATCACCTCACTGGGCATCTGTGTTGGCCCTTGTTTTCACAAAGCATCTCTTGTGACAGCCTTGTGCCAGGCTCTTACTTTCTAAATACTTTCCTGTTGTGGCCTTCTTCGGAGATCTGTAGAGGCTTGTAAGAAGGTAGAACAGTATGAAAAAAGAATTGCATGGGTAGCTAGAGATTTCCCGAATGCTGTGTTAACATGGAGCTCAAGGAGGCTATGTATGTTGAAAAGTCACCTTTGAATTTAATTATCCTTAAATCTCATTAAATATAAAGCATCTACTAATGAAGAACCCAGGATTTTCAAGTAGAAACATGGCAAAGATGAATCTCACAGCAATGGTTTCAGACTGTGAATTGTTTTGTGTTAGGGCATGGGAGCACACCTGAATTCAACACACACACACACACACACACACACACACACACTCACATGTGTGTGCACCACACACCTCTCATGGTGCCATTTGTGAGTGTGGAGCATTGATTTGTCATAAAGTTTTAGAATGAACTCTTGTTCAAGCTCCAAGTAGCTGTCACTTTGGACAAGTCATCCGTCTGTTTAAGCAGACTTCATCTTGAAGAGTGGGCAACAATACAAGATTTATAGGTTATTATGAAGTCTAAAATTATATTAGCAAAACACTTTAGCATAGACCTTGGTATAAAGTGAGGAGGGTCCAAATTAACAGCTGTGATGATGATCATTATGATGATGATATTGATAAAGAAGATGGTGATAGTGGTGATGTTTGTATTGATAGTGACAATGGTTGGTGACGGCAACAGTGACAATGGTATGGATGGAATGATGTTGATGGTAGTAGGTTGGCAATGGTGACATGAGATGGTATTGATCGTGATGATATTGGCAGTGGTGGTGAGAGTTATGGTGGTGTTGGCAATAATGGTGTGCTGATGGTATTGGCAGTGACAAGGATTGTCTGATGATGGTATTGCTGGTGGTGATGGTGGCAATGATGGTATTGGTGATGGTGATGGTGATGGCTAGAGTAAAGATGATGTCTAATATTATCCTTGCTGTGATAATCTATTCTGACAAAAGCAACCCGAGGAACAAAAGGTTTATTTGGCTCACAGTTCCAGGTTACAGTCCATCATGGCAGAAAATTAGGGCAGCAAGAACTTGAAGCAGCTAGTTACATCCACAGTCTCGAGCAGACGGCAATGGATGACACATGCATGCTACTGCTCATATTGCCTCCCCCATCTTGTATAGTCTAAGATCTCCTGCCCATCAAACAAACGGTCTTGCTCACAATTAACATGGATCTTCCCACATTTTCAGGGACTAACATTAATCTAGACAACCGGGGAACACTCCTCCACTGCTGGTAGGAGTGCAAACTCATACAGCCACTTTGGAAATAAGTATGGAGGTTCCTCAGGAAAATCTGAATCAGTCTACCACAAGATCCAGCAATTCCACTCTTAGGCATATACCCAAAGGATGCACATTCATAAAACAAGGACATCTGTTCAGCTATGTTCATGACAACATTATTTGTAATAGCCAGAACCTGGAAGCAACCTAGATGCCCCTCAACTGAAGAATGGACAGAGAAAATGTGGTACATTTACACAATGGAGTACTACTCAGTGGAGAAAAAAACAATGGAATCTTGAAATTCTCAGGCAAATGGATGGAACTAGAATAAACCATCTTGAGTGAGGTAACCCAGTCACAAATCACAAACATTGTATGTACTCACTCATATGCAGATTTTAGACATAGAGAAAAGAAGTAGCAGCCTACAATCCACACCACTAGAGAAGTTAGAAGAAGGACCCTAAGAGAGACATGCATGGTCCCTGGAGAAGGGGAAAAGGACAAGATCTCCTGAGCAAATTGGGAGCATGGGGGAGGGGAGAGGGAGTTAGGAGAAAGAGAAGAAGAGAAGAGGAGTGGATAGGAGTACATGATGGAGCAGGAAGGCTGAGTCAGGGCAAGAATAGAGGAGAGCAAGAAAAGAGATACCATAATAGAGAGAGCCATTATAGGTTTAAAGAAGAATCTGGCACTAGGGAAATGTCCAGAGATCTACAAAGATGACCCCAACTAACAGTCTAAGCAATAGTGGAGAGGCTACCTTAAATGCCCTTCCCCATTAATGAGATTGATGACTACCTTATATGCCATCCTAGAGCCTTCATCCAGCAGCTGATGGAAGCAGAAGCGACACCCACAGCTAAACAGTGAACTGAACTCTGGAATCAAGTTGCAGAGAGGGAAGAGTGATGAGCAAAGGGGTCAAGACCATACTGGAGAAACCCACAGAAACAGCTGACCTGAACAAGGGGGAGCTCATGGACCCCAGACTGATAGCTGGGAAGCCAGCATAGGACAGACCCAGACCTCCTGAATGTGGGTGTCATTTAGGAGTCTGGGCAATCTATGGCAGTGGATCAGTATTTATCCTTAGTATACAAATGGACTTTGGGAGCCCATTCCATATAGAGGGATACTCTCTCAGCCTAGACACAATAGGAAGGGCCTAGGCCCTGCTCCAAATGAAATGACAGACTTTGAAGATCCTTCATGGAAGATGTCACCCTCCCTGGGGAGCAGAAAGGATAGGGGGTTGGTAGGGAGCAGGGGAGGAGGGGAGGGAGAGGGAACTGAGATTGACATGTAAAACAAACTTGTTTCTAATTTAAATAAAAAAATCTGAGAAAAAATCTAGACAATTCCTTGTATGTGTGCTAGGAGGCTTGACTCATAGGTGTTGAGTTGACAATTAATACTCTCACAGATGGTCTTGATGATATTGTGTCTTCCTTAGCTAAGCTAGAGGCACTGAGTTTTGCAAACATATAAACCAATGTCACACTACTGGTGGCACTTGGAGGGATATAGCTTTTGGTTAATAAAATATACTAGTGTTAATAAGATAGTTTCTTACCTGAAATAATTTAGTGAATAAATATTTTAAACATTTTTTCCATTTCACTAGAGACTAGAGTAGCCCCCTTTATAAACAAAAGCTTTGGGGAGTTCTCAATAACTTCTCAGATTGTAATGGATTTCTGAGGCTGGATTGAGGAAGCCACAGGTTAGCCTTATTGTTTCTCGAGTCTGAAATGCTGTGGCTATAAGGAATCCCCATGCTTGCTGTGTTCGGTGAGGAATGGAATTGATTTTTTTTCTCAACAGTGTTTGGAGAAAACAATGTATCAATATTCTGCTCTGGAAAATAGAACAGTATGTCCAGTGAAGACCTGCACTGATTTGGATAAAAGGTGACTGTCTTCTGTATCCTCTCACAGGGTTGGGGGGCAGAGTCCTTCCCTGGAGCATCTTGTGATACAAGTATTAGTCCCATCTACAAGGGACCCACCCCCAGAACCCCATCATGTCCTAAGGGCTTCACCTTCTAATGACATCACATTGATGGTTAGATTTTAAGCACTTGAGTTGAGAGTTCACACATTCAAACCACAGCAGACTTTCTCCATAACTGTATGGTTACTGGCTGTCTGTATAAAGCAAAGTAGGTTGAACATGGTTCATTTTAGGTTCACAGCAGGAGAGCAAGGAGCCCATCCTCAGGGGCTGGAAGACATGTCTAAGCGCCAATTTCTGGATATGTCTGCAACTACACAGATACAATACAGAACTGAAATGACATTCAGGGTAACTGAGCTCTGATTCTAGTCTGAGAACGAGAAACTTGTATTTGAAATGAATGCCAAGGCAGCCTAGTTACAGTAATGGCCTGCATGGCTTTGCTTTTATCTGGCTTCCTGTCTGCAGACAAGTCTCTCAGATTTGCTGGGATTTGATTTATTTTTATGTTAATATGTGAGTCTAGGGGTCTGAGGAGATGGCTCAGTTAAGAGCACTTCCAGCAACTTCAGTTCTAGGGGATCCAATACCCTCTTCTGATTTCTGTGGGCATTGCATGCAAGTGGTACACACGCATGCAGTCAAAGCTCATAGACACACAATAAAAATAAAGCTTTTCTTTAGTGGGTGAGTTTAGACATGTTTAAGTTACAGTAACATAGATCTACACCTTGTAGATCTTTGGAATTGTTTACAATATGTACAAATATGTCAATTCTCCCAAATAACAGAACATTGCTGTTTAATGCTTCTCCAAGCCCTGATGGTATAAATTAGACACCTGCCTTCCAGTATTGTCACCAATAGCAGGGACGCAGGAAAAACTGATGTGACTCTCTGTCATTCTCAGACATGTAAGTTTTGTTGTTTTGTGTCAGGCCATAAATGATGAAAAGCACACAGACAGACAGACAGACAGACAGACAGACAGACAGACAGACGCACGCACGCACGCACACACACACACACTCTCTCACACACACACTCATGCACGTGCACACACTCTCTCTCTCTCTCTCTCACACACACACACACACACACACACACACACGCACACACTCACGCGTGTGCACACACACTCTCACACACACAGGTACACACTCACGCGTGTGCACACACACTCTCACAACACACTCACACGCGTGCACACACTCTCTCACACGCACACACACATACTCACATGCATGCGCGCACACACTCTCACACACACACACTCTCTCACACAAACACACTCTCTCTCTCACACACACACACATGCACGCAAGCATTACTCACTCTCATGCACACACGCATACACACGTGTGTGTCCTGTGCTGTCAGTTGGGTACTTGAAACTCTAGTCCACACTGAGAACTCCATTTCATGCTTTTCCTCCCATGATTAACTAGTTCTATCTAGCTCTAATTCCTCTCGAAATTGGAGGAGGAAGATTGAGTTTAACAGGTTGAAAGGAGAGGGGGTGGCTCTTACGCATTTCTTTTTCCACAATCACTATGCTGTGTCGCTATTGCATGTATTTAATCATGCCATTATCAAGTTAGAAATTAAGTGCTGCCATCCAATTTTACAACATGTGCTTGGGGTGTTCATATGATTATCGTGGGTTGCTACGTGTGAGAGACGCCTTCCATTAATTTAGAAAACCTGACTGCGACTGTTTATGAAGTAATTTTATGGAGGAAATTATTTCAAAGGCACGGTAGGGGGAAAAATCACTTTTCTGAAGACTAGTGAAAGAGAGCCTGTGATATGTAGGGTACCAGCATAGCATCCAAGGAGAACTGGCAACTACAAAAGGCTTAAGAAACCACCACCTCCAATGAGGCATGGACTGGAATGGAAAGCAGCACACCCAGGATTCTGTGTTTGAGGATCCTGAATTCCAGACTGAGCTGTCTGATTCCATTTGTGTTCAGAAGGTCAGAGTGGATTTTCCCTGAGGGAGAGCTAAGCCCCAGCCCTGGGCAAGCTTTGTCCTGATTTCCTGGGGAGTCAGGGCAGGGATGCTTCTACAGGGCAGG
This sequence comes from Cricetulus griseus, assembly GCF_003668045.3. Lineage (NCBI taxonomy): Eukaryota > Metazoa > Chordata > Mammalia > Rodentia > Cricetidae > Cricetulus > Cricetulus griseus. The sequence continues at coordinate 95,332,611 of NC_048601.1, read as the reverse complement.
GATGCTTCTCTGGGCCAGACTGTGGTTTTCCCTATGGTGTCTTCACTCTAACTGTGCCTCGATGGGGGACTCCACCCTGGGCTAGGACTAGATGTCATTGCAAAGATAGGACCTTCAATCCCATGGCCCACATGGCTGTCTCCTTTATTGTCCACAGAACACCAATTTTCTTTTTGTTGAAAAATCTCTCTGTGAAAAAATAAAAGGGAGGCGTGTTGAGCTCAATACAAGGGCATCTTACCGAGGTAACTAGGTGGGATTAAAGACTGGTCCCTGCTCAGCAGGGCAAGCACTCTTCCTGGAAGTTTCCTGGCTTCCTGATGTCTCTTACTCAGACACAGAAGACTTCGTGTCTTCAGTACTCAGAAGGAAGAAGCTCAAAAGTTCTAAGTTAAGAAGTAGTCTGTGTATGTGGACTTTTCTCAGTTCAGTTTGTTCCTGTGTAGTTTGAGGAATCAATACCTCTACATTTATGTACTCATCAAATCCGACTGGTGATATGTGAGTTGCCCCTTTCCAGGGGAACCAGTAAATACTCCATCAGCCCTTGCAGTAGCTCGTGGCTCTCACATTGTCCACCTGAGATAAAATGATCTCATGAACTCAATGCTCAGATCTAGTCTTAACCAAAACTCTACGACTAAATAGCTGGTATGAATCAAACTTCCTCAATCCCCTAGGCTTCCCATATCTTGAAATAATCTCACCCATCCTAATGCATAGATGGGCACCCCCTCAACAACAAGTGCCCCAGTCTTGTCACTTAGGAGCTGCTGAGTGATACCAGAGTGCCATGAAACAGCTAAGCCTCACGAGCATCTGTGTCTTGCCCCATGGTTCTCAGCTGGCCTATTTCTTAATATGAACTCTTAACAAGATGGAATGATGATCAGAATGACAGGCAAGGCTCACTAGAGCATCACAGTAGACCTCAGAGGATACACCTGTCACTTCGAATGGCTCTTTGGGGACATCTGTGAATTTAGTTCTTATAGTGTGTTAGTGTAACTGCAAAGGACATTAATCCAAAGGGAAGCATTCTACAGACTGTCAAGGCGGGTCTGACATGAAGATGGCTTCATCAGTACTCAGTGCCATGAGATTCCACAAAGGCCCAGGGCAGAAAACAGAGCACAGTCCCCTCCTCCAGGCTGGAATGTGCCTTGCTATATTCATGGATGACAGGGACTCAGGGGGAAAGGGCTTAGGGAGATAACTCTGTACATAAAGCACTAGCTGAGAAAGCATGAGGCCCAGAATTTGGAGGCCCCCACTCACCAGAACCCGCATGCTGTCATAAAATATTCAGACAGAAGCAATTTAAAGGATAAAGATGTATTGCATCTCACAGTTCATAGTGTGGAAGCCAAGGCAACGGAAACTGCAGCAGCTGGCTACAGTGTGTCTGCAGTCAAAAGAAGAAATGAATGACTGTTCTGCTGCCACCTCTCTCTGCCGAAGAGCAGTCCAGGATCCCAGCCAGGGAATGTCCCTACCTGCAGTGAGTGGGTCTTCCTACCTCAGTTAACACAATCAAGATAATCCCCCAGGGGCATGCCTAGTGATTCTAGATTCTGTCTCATTGACTATTAACACTAACCATCACACAGAAAATTCCACATAGGTGTGGTGGTCCATTTATAATTCTGGCACTCAGGAAGCAGACATGGGAGAAGCTGTCTACAGACATGGGAGAAGCTGTCTACAATCGGCCGGCTCCACGTTCAGGAAGTGACCTTCCTCGGGAAATAAAGTGGAGAGTGATCAAGAGGAATCTTTATGTCAACCTCTAGCCTCCATGCAGCTCTGCATACATGAGCATATACACACATGTGAGCATATGCACACACATACATACATACATGCACAACCCACAAGTATACACAAACACACAAAAGAATCTTAGAAGAAATCATTTTTAAAACCAGAAAAATAATAAACCCTCTTATTTGCAGCAACATGGATTAACTCCAAGGATGTTCTGTGAATTTTACTGATCAGCTTGAAGAGGAGCTCTTCCAGTATCAGCAATTCCATTCAGGTACCCATTGTCAAGGGGCTTTTAGCTCCAAAATTGTTAGAAGTCCCGGAAGCCTTTGTGTTCCTAGGCTTCTGGCAGCAGTGGGCAGTAGCAAGCTGCAGTGGGTGGTGCCTTCTAGTGTCACAGTTTCCATCCAGGTGTCAGAATTAACCCCTACATCAGCAGGTGTCAGAGTACTGGGCTCTCAAATTCCCCCGGTGCTCTAGAGCTCTTCCAGTAAGGACCCTGTCTCTCAATGTCTCACCTTTAGTCTCTGAATCCTCTCAACCCTCACTGTCTTCACCTCTGCTGCCATTGTTTCTGTCCCAGCCGTTCCCTAGAACTCCTCAGCTGCTCACATGGCTGCTGTCGCAGCCTCTCCTGCTACTTCCATCACCATCATTCCCCTCTGATGTCCTCATGTTACCATCTTGGTATGGTTGCTAATGACAAAGATGAAAGGGTAGACTAGGCCAGTCCACTGTGGTCAAACCTTCCATTGACTCAAATGCTGCAAATGCCTAGGGACAGCACAGGAGGTTATCTACCAGCCTACTCTCAAATTGAGCCTGCTTATATAGCCAGAAAATGGGTGTTTGCGCCAATCAAAGCAGCCCTTCATGCAAATGCTGGACAGTTCTGCAGTCACGGCACACACTTCAGGAAAATGAGAACCTACACTTGTATCAATCACTTCAGTTCAAAGAATGTTTACCCAGTCACATCTTCCACTGGGCCACTAGGGAGAGTGATCTTCCTCTGGTCTTTGTGGAAGAAGCCTCAGCATCTTTTAGTGTTCTGGATTTGATGGCAAAGATCTAGCTCAAGATGTCTGGAATGATGATGGCTAAGCAGCAGCGTCTGGAGCTGGAGTTGTGTTTCAGAAGCAAGCAGCCTTGATTGTCTTGTCATCATCTTTGAACATGTCCAGCATGTTCAAAGCAGCCAGTGCTGATGTAAGAGGGGTTTAGTTAGCTGTTTGACTGGCAATTCTTTTCTCAAGGGAGCACCAGGGAAGAGACTAGCAGGTATCAATTAGGGAGTCAAATAACCCCTGCGCCCAACATCTTAGCTTATGTAAAGAAGAGACTAACTTTAAAAGGGAAGTCTACAATGAAGATTTATCACACATCAGAGTGCTTTAACAATGTTGTTCCAGGGCAGGCTGGGACCTTCTACTCTGTCTCAGAATTAGAGATAGAATCAAATAGTGTGTGATCATGATTGCTCTCAAATGTAGACTCTAGGAAAGCTGATGCAGTGGTAGTTGAGAGCAGATTGGTAGTCGTGGACTGGGAACCATAGGAGTTGGGGTATTGGAGAAGTTAATTGAGAGGTGCAGAGCTCTACTTACAGGGGGAATAAGCGCACAGTACGGTGAACAATTAGCACACTGCACTCTTTCCAGATAGCTACAAGAATATTTTGAATGTTCTCATGACATGATTGATGCCTTTTTGAGATGATAAATACCCTGGTTTGATCATAGCATAAAACAGAAAACTATCACACAGCTACCTATAAAAATGAGTCACTAAGATGTATCAATTCAAATGAGAAAAAAAGACAACTGTTGGAAAAAAACATAGAAAATGCCACCAAACTGAAAACACTTATATTAAAAGTAAAATGTAATGAGTGTGAGCACTCTCTCAAATGAGTGTTCCACCATGTATGGTCTGACCCAGACTGAGTGGCCGGGTCCAGGTGAGCAAAGTCAACATGGCTGTTTCCTCACACTTTGATGAACAAGGTTCAGCCACCCAACACAAAGCCAGAAACGCCTCCCACCCACCCCTACCCCATGGCTGAATCTATTGGTTACTGTGCTGTTCTGTTAGAAAGGAAAAAAGGGTGCTCGAGATGAGCTAATCAATAAGTACTGAGGGGCCGGCATTAGACTCCTAGCAACCATTTAAGGTAAAAAGCCCAAGTGTGGGACTGTTCAGGGCTTAAAAGTACTGACTGTTCTGCTAGAGGACCTGAGTTTGGTTCTCAGCGACCACATGTTGTCTTACAATTATCCATACCTCCAGTTCCAGGGGTTCCAATACTCTCTTCTGGCCTCTGCATCTTCACAGCCTATTAAATTGTTCAGTTACATACATATAAGCAAAACACTTGCACACATAAATTACAGTAAATAAGAAACTTAAAAGCCTAGCATGATGATGTACAATTGCAAACTCAGCTCTTGGGAAACAAAGCAGACAGATGCCTGGGTCTCACCTGCCAGCCACCCTAGCCTACTTGGCTAGACACAAGCCAGGAAGAGACCCTGTCTCACACAACTTGGTAAGCAGCACCTGAAGAACCACACCTGAGGATGACATCTGACCTCCATATGGGCGCGCACACACACACACTCTCACAAGAATAAAATAAATAAAAGGAGTGGGGAGACGAGCAGATAGTCCATCCTGGGTATATGTGAGGGGGTTAGCAAGCAGGGCTGACTGGCACTAAAACCATGAAATGAATGTAGGAAGCCAGACTGAGCAGTACTGAGTTGCCTCAGCCTTTCACTAGCTTGCTGACTCAGAAAAACCCTGTGGGAAATAGTTTCACATTCCAGAAACTTCCAAATGGCTTTCACTTGCTATCAGATAAGACACTTTTTTGAAGAATTTGCTTACAGCTTTGTCTGCACACACAGCCTGAAGAAAACTCATGGGCAGACACATGGGTTTCAGTTGCTGCCCTAACCTAGCATCTCACCAGTGTGAGCTGATGGTGTTTATCATAGCTCTAGCATGTGACCTGTTGTCTTTTCCTCACTTGAAACTATGTGCAAGTAAGAACTGTTGTCCATAATAAAGAAGAGATTTATTGGGGCTGGAGAGACGGCTCAGATATTAAGAGCAAGTACTACTCTTGCAGAGGACCCAGATTTGGTGCCCAGCTCACAACCACCTGTAAGCCTCACTCCATCAGATCCAATGCCCTCTTCTGGATTCCATAAGTCTTTCACTCACATAAGTGCATACTTACACACAAACATACATAGATATACATACAGTTAAAATGCAAAGTAAATCTTTATGAAGGTATGACTACTTAGCAGTCAATCTAGCACTTATACAAATATTCATTTTTACCTTCGAAAGTGTTACCTCCAAATGCACTCAGTCTGTTAGTGCAACCTCGATTAACATGGTTGCAGATTTTAAGTGTTGCCACTGTATTTTGAAATAGGTTGAATGGTATCAAATTACAGACCTTCAAATAAGGATTTGTCTGCAAAGTCTGTGGTATGCATGTGGATATGTGCATGGGCTAGTTTTGTGCCAACTCAAGACAAGTTAGAGTCATTTGGAAGGAGGGACCTCAGCTGAGAAAGTGCCCCCACGAGATTGATCTATGGGCAAAACTGAGATACATTTTCTTCATTGATGATTAATATGAGAGGATCCAGCTCATGGTGGATGATGCCACCTCCAGGGCTGGTGGTTCTGGGGGCTGTAAGGAAGCAGGCTAAGCAAGCCATGGGACACTAGGTAGGAAGGAGCATTCCTCCATGGCTTTGACTTCAGTTCCTGCCTTCCAGTCCTGGTTTGAGCTCCTGGCCTGACTTCCTTTCATGAGAGACTATGACTATAAGCTGAGGGAGGGGGGGCTTTCAACTCCAAGTTGCTTTTCGTCATGGTGTTTTATCACAGAAACACTAAGATGGTATACTTATACGTGTCTAGTACGTGTGTACAGGCATGTGTGTTTGTGTTTGTAAGACATATGTATGCGTGTGAGTGAGAGGGATTGTAATCCAGGGATAATTTGGAGGCAGGTATTGTGAATAGCACGGTGGATTTACTCTTTGGTGGTACGGGCCACATAATCTCTCTCTCTCTCTCCCTCCCTCTCTCTCTTTGTCTCTCTCTCTCTTCCTCTCTCTCTCTCTCTCTCTCTCTCTCTCTCTCTCTCGTGTGTGTGTGTGTGTGTGTGTGTGTGTGTGTGTGTGTGTGTGTGTGTTTATTTATGTGAGATCATCAGATGTTCCCACTGGTTTTATGGTCGAAAGGCTGCCTTTCATGTCATTTTCATAGGCCAATAGAAAATGGCCTTCTCAGGCCACAGCCATAATTGGAAGACAAACATATATAAAGTCATTTAGAGCATAAGCACGTGGTGCTCCTGTCATGTCGTTGGGTCTCTTTCTTGCTGTGCTGCTATACATAACTGCATCATTGTTTTCCCATCCCCATATCAATACTTTGATCTCTGAGCATAATAGGAACTCATGAGAAAGTCCAGGGACGGATCCACTGACAAACAGAAAGGACTGGGTGAAAGATGGCATCAACGCCCACTGGGGTTGGCAAGTTGCCTGTGTGGAGGGCATGCCACTCACCTCTAATCTGATCCAATGCCCAGGTCATTTTGTATTCACTGAGTTTAGCCTTAAACAAGAACCCAAGCCCCACAACTTCAGAGGAAATAATTCCTACACAAAGCCATTCCCAATCCCCCATGGTTAACTGTCTTTTCCTATTGAGATAAGCGTATTAGCCCATTGTTTTGAATTCTAATGTTTACATCCTACTCAGAGATTAGAGCCTGATGTGATGCTGAGTAAATATTAAGAACAATCAGTCGGACATTGTCAGAGGAAAGTTGCATTTAACCCAGAACAACATTAAACAATTGTTTATGTTCCAGACTTCATTCAGTCAACATGACAGCAAGGAACCATTCTGGCAGCCGACCTGCCTCTGCTGCCAGCCTCGTTTTCAACTCTTTCTGTTTTGTTAACATTTGCTATTTTACTTTTTAAAAAGATTCTAATTCCAGTGCTCTGCTGTGTTAGAGTAAAATGTAAACATGAATCTGTATGTAAATGTAACCCTCTGGGCACCAGGGACTCTAGTCCTGTGATCACCTGCCACGGTGAACGCATGCTGGTGTCTGGGCTGGTGGAAGGAATGGGCCATTGAGGCGGGGGCCTGATTCAGACTCAAGACCCCCACTTGTTCTACTTTCTGCTTTGCCCCTTTGAGCTGCAAATCATTTATTCATGAGATGCTGAGAATGTTGCTGGTTGCTGTGGGGACTGGGCACATGTCTAATGCAAAACTTTTCTTATTGTAGCTGTTTAATAGATAATGGTCACAATTATAACTATTAATAGTTAATTAACTGCTAATTCAATTTACATTTTAATTAATTAATATTCATAATGAATGGATTCCTTGTCTACTCTGAAAAAATATTTTCAGAGTAAAATAAATCATTCTTATGAAAATGACAATATTGACATTGTTGTGTTCCTTACATGCGCTGCTCACCCAGAGCCAGACCCCACGCTCCCCATCTTACAAATACGATAGTCCCTGGCTTCCAGTGGTCCTCCATGGGTGCTTCCAACTACTCATAAAGTAGAAATGATCCAAGATAGGGAAGCCATCCTTCACATTTAAATGTTGACCTTTCCCCGGAGTCTATTAGCTACATTGTTACTGTGACAAAGTGCCTGATGAATGCTCTTTACGGTTTTGTTTTGACTTGCAGTTGGAGGGGGCAGGAAAGGGTGACCCAAGAGCATGAGGTAGCTGGTCACATTGTATCCATAGTCAGGAAGCAGAAAGAGATGGATTCTGGTGTTGGGCTTTCTCCTTTTTATTCAGTCTGGGACTCAGGCGCTCACAACAGTGCCTTCAACGTTAGGGGTGAGTTTTCCCACCTCAGTCAACCCCGTCTGGAAACTCCCTTACAGACCTGCCCGGAGGGCAACTCTTGGGTAACTGCATATCCCATCAAGTTGGCAGCATTAACATCACACCTAATTAGTAGTTAACACCGTTCTCTGTGTTGGTGCCAGGAAGCACCCACTCTCCCTGAGCCCTGATCACAAGGGGAGGCGGCCTACGCTCCATGGTACACTGTTTTGCTGAAGCCAGGAACCTCACCAGGGTGGCGGGTTACATGCAGATTTCATCTTAGAGGACTGCCAGCTGATGGTGGCCTTATTGGAATGTAGCCCTGTCTTATGTCAAGAGCCATCTCTATCAATGTGTAACCTTCACAGCCGTCCCAGAAGCAAGCAGATTCTCATCTCAGTTTCATAAATGCATCAGCAGATTAAGAAACTTGACCACAGCCGGAGAGTGATACCAGCAGATAGCTGTTAAGTAGCACAGATACCGTTTTAATGTCAGAATTGGTCTGTCAGAGGACAGCTACATCTGCTAAGAGGCATCTTTATCCTGCAGGCCATGCCTTCCTTTCTTCTATGACCATCCTTCCACAGACTTGCTCCCAGCTTATTTATGAGCCATACACCCATCTCTTAGCTCCCCAGTCCCCAGGCACACAGACCCACACAGTGACACTGTACATGGTAAAGTCACCTAATCTGGCTGCATCATTAGAAATCAAATATATCCACACAATATGTGTCTATTGCCATGTGATAGACAGGATTGATGTGTGGCAATGCCCTTGTACACTGAAAAGATTCGTCACTCGTATTGGTTTAATAAGACTTTGATTGGCCAGTAGCCAGGCAGGAAGTATAGGTGGGGCTACCAGGCTAGGGGAATTCTGGGAAGAGGAAGGCAGAGAGTGAGTTGCCAGCCAGACACGGAGGAAGCAAGATGAGAATGCCTTATTGAGAAAAGGTACCAAGCCCCAGATAAGAGTTATGGGTTAATTTAAGTTGTAACAGCTTGTTACTAATAAGCCTGAGCAATAGGCCAAACAGTTTATAATTAATATAAGCCTCTGTGGTGTTTATTTGGAACTAGATGGCTGAGGGACTGGGCAGGACAGGGCTGCAAAGTAGTAGAATTGTGTGTCGTGAAGCACTGCTGTGGGCTGGAGTGGCTCTTTTGTACTCTAAACACTTATAATGTGACGTCTGCTCCTCTACATCACCTGTGTGTGGCCTGGAAGACCGGCATCCATAGTTTCCATTCCATAGTGGCAGCTCGCACAGGTTCTGATTCCTTGCATGTACCTTCACTGAGGTCATCTTATAGCTGTCTGAAAGGGCGCATGTCTCTGTCATCTTCACAAAGACTTCCTTAAACGGTACACAGGTAGCAAGGCAGAGGCAGCAGCAGCTAGTAGTGATTTGTGTTCCCATGTAATTCAGATTCCTCCTTGCTGGGTCCTCAGGACAGGAGCATCTGCTGCGGGAGGCACACCCCTAACCTTGGGTACAGCTCCCAGCACAGTCTCAGATGAAGGGACCACTCTGCAGCCCAGAGGCTTCCTGCCCAGGCAGTCACATGTGGTTTCCTCTGTGGCAAAGGAATTTATAAGTGCTGATTAGATACCCGAAGGAAAGTGCTTTCTCCAGCCTTTTCCCTGAGAAGGGAAACCCAACAGAAACCTCTCATGAGTGCCTGGGTAGATCAATACAGAGTGGTTTCCCAAAGGAATTAGAAGTTATTGTAAATGTCTGCTTGAACTGGGAGATTAAATAAGAGAGACTCATACTTTCAAGGGCCACACCCAATTGCTAAAGTTCCTGTGACATCCAGGTCAGTAATCAGATCAGTCGTGGCTCAGAACATGGCTGGCTTCTCTCTCTGGTCTCTGAGGCAATGAGTGCATTTATCCACAGATACAGCTTTCCTGACAATCTGCTTCCAGTTCCCATCCTGCTGTGGAATTCGGAGTGACCTCCAGAGGCCACTGTCTCTGGACTGGGACCGGTGCCCTTCTGCTCTGCCCGTCAACCCTCATCACCAAGTCTGCTCTCTGGGTTCCCCATTTCCCTTCATAGATCACTAGCCTGTGAGACAGAAAAGGGAGTGTAGACATGAACTAGGCATTATTCAGGATCCTGGATGTGGCATAGTTGTGTGAGCTTGCGCAAAGTGCTGCAAGGCTCCTTGACTCAGTTTACCAATCATCAGAATGAGTCATTATCACCTACTTGACAGAGTTATTTTAAGAATAAGTGACATAGGTGAGGTAGCTCAAGCAAGACATCATCTGCCTTGCAAGCAGGAGGGCCTTAGTTCAGTCCCAGAGCCTACATAAAAAGGCAATGTGTGATGGACACACATGTAATCGCAGCTCTGGATTCCTAGGGCTTGCTCGTCAGCCAGCCCAGCCTAATCAGCAAACTCCCGGCCAGTGGATGGTGCTTGAGGAATGACACGGAAGGTTGATCTGCAGCCTCCACAGGCATGCACATGCATACACACACGCCCATGAACAGAGGTGGACCACACACACTCATGCACACACTCACACACCACACATACATACACACACACCTATGAATGGATGTGGACACACACACACACACACACACACACACACACACACACATGCTCAGATGTGTAACACACACAAACATACATGCATGTGCACCACGGGTGCACACACAGAGAGAGTAAATGATTTGATACCTGGGTAACCGCTTGGAGGCCTGGAAGACCACTTTCTCATGAGACCAGGACACAGCCACCATGGTCATCTTCATTCCGTAATCAACAGGGAACATAGACTAAGCAGTATGGATGGCAGCATTTTAGCCATTTTGTACAATCTCACTGCAGGCAGAGCTCCTCTCCTCAAAAAGTTGTTTCTCCATTTGAGCCCAACAGTAATTAGAAGTAAAATCATAGGCTGTCCTCATGATACAGCCCCTTTAACCCAAGGCAGCATGGGAATCCCAGTGGCAGGCAGGTGCTGGGTACTAATCTGGCATACACTAGGCTGAGTCTGGAGGCCATTTCTGCTGATCTCACCAAGCCAAGTGTGGATGGCCAAGTGCTGTAGACTGAGTCCTGGTGGTCCCACGTTCTCTGAGGTGAGGTGAGCAGAAGTGTCATGTATACACACACATTACAAGTCACATACACTGGAGGACATCTGTGTCTATTTCAGCTCTCATTGTGGCCACCCCCTTTACAGATATCAGGCATCAGATGGCTCTCTGCTGTTCAGATGTTTCCAAATCCTTGTCTTGTTCTGTCATTGTGTCATGTCAGGTGGCCATGGCAGGAAGGGTTTCTCTGATTGACAGATGAAGAAGCCAAGCCAAGACACACCTCCTCATGTTGTCATTCTAGAGTAGGAAGGTGTGTTCTGGAACTATTCTTCTTTGGCTCTCCAGACCAATTCTTGGCCCAAAGAACCATGAGGCATTAGTGAGGAAAGTATTTATGTTTTCTCATTTATAGACCCAGTGGTGTAAAATACTCCTGGATCCTTCCAGAACTATGAAACTTGCAGAAGTGTATGTGCCCTACGAATTTCAAGCAGTCAATTGTGTTTCTAAAATTAAAAATAGCTCAAGAACCCAAATGTTAAAAGAAAAGGCATTGAAAGAATCACAAACAATATTCATTGCAGTATTTTAAACAACAGCCAACAGGGAGAAACATTCAATTGTGTTATATCTATTCAATAGACTATTACCCAGCCAGAAAAAGTGAAAGGAATTCTAGAATGTGTTATAAGATGGATAAACCTTGAAGGCATTATTTTCAGTGAAACAAATCAGACAGGAAATGACAAATATTTTACTATTCCACATGTGTGAAACACCTAGAACAGACAAATTTAGAAGACAGAAGGCAGATTAGAAGCCATTAGGGAGTAGAGGGAAGGGAAATAAGTCATTGCTTAATGGGTAAAAAAATGGTGTTTGGGGTAACAGAGTCTTTGAGAATTCTGGTGTTGTTTGCAGTGTATGGGGAACATATTTGTGACCACATTGTTCATTGAAACAACATGTCTGAGCCATTATAAGATTGTAGCTGTTTTAAATTTCTCTGAGGAAATACTTTAAAAAATATGACAGCCCACAGTAGAAATCTAATACTCCAAAGGGAGTATTAGAAATTGGGAGAAACATAATAGGGTTTTCACACATGCATGTGTGTCTGTGTGTGAGAGACAGATGTACTTCTTGGTATGTGTGTGCACTTGTGTGCGCAGATGTGTAAGCGTGCAGGTATCTGTGAAATCCAACGTCCACACTGTGTGTCTTTCCTCAGTCACTTTCCAGCTGTATTTTTGGGGTCTTTTCCTGAATCTGAAGCTCCTCGATTGGCTGACCTGTAAACTCCAAGAATCTGCTTGTCTCTCCAACCCTCTTACCCCACCCTACCTGCCGACTGCTGAGGTTACAGCTATCCTGCCCCATAACAGACAGACAGCATCACAGCGGGCTCTTTACATGGATTCTGAGGGTCCAAACTCAGCTTTCTTGCTTGTGTTGTGAGCACTTTACAGAGTCACCAATCTCCCAGCCCCAGGTTTTACAGTAAATTCTGGCTGTCACAATGCAGAAGTGACCTTGTGTTAATTCCTTGTATCCTCTGCTGTGAATGTGTTAAATTCATGCAGAGTCATGACTACAGAGAGCACTATCTGTGAGGAGAGGACTGTCTGTAGGACAGTCTGTGGGGAGAGGATTGTCTCTGAAGAGAGGACTGTCTATGAGATTAGGACTGTCTGTGAAGAGAGGACAGTCTGTGAGAAGAGCACTGTCTGTGAGGAGAGGACTGACTGTGAAGAGAGGACAGTCTGTAGGGAGAGGACTGTCTGTGAGGAGAGCATTGTCTGTGGAAAGAAGATTATCTGTGAAGAGAGGACTATCTGTGAGATTAGGACTGTCTGTGAGAGTACTGTCTAAGGGAGAAGAGTACTGTCTAAGTGAGAAGATTATCTGTGAAGAGAGGACTATCCGTGAGATTAGGACTGTCTGTGAGAGCACTGTCTAAGGGAGAAGACTACCTGTGAAGAGAGGGCTGTCTGTGAGAGCACTGTCTAAGGGAGAAGACTACCTGTGAAGAGAGGACTGTCTGTGAGGTTAGAACTGTCTGTGGGAGCACTGTCTGTGAAGAGAAGATTATCTGTAAAGAGACTGTGAGGTTAGGACTGTCTGTGTGGAGAGCACTCTCTATGAGGAGAGGATTGTCTGTGAGCAGAGTTCTGTCTATGAGGAATGGACTGTGAAGAGGGGAGCATTGTAGGCAAGGAAATCCCTGGCATGTTTTCACTCTGTTCCACTTCCTGGTGATGAAGAAGATGAGAGTTTACTTTTGAAAACCCATTTACTCTCAGACTCTCAAGACCCATTTGTCATCTATTTTTCCTGTCATACTGAAGTGAACCTCTAAGAAAATAGAATTAATTCACAGAACTGGTTTTGTTTCTGTTTTGTTGTATTTTTTGATAGTTTATTTATTTTATTTTTTTATTTATTTTTTTTTTGGTTTTTCGAGACAGGGTTTCTCTGTATTGCTTTGGAGCCTATCCTGGCACTTGCTCTGTAGACCAGGCTGGCCTCGAACTCACAGAGATCTGCCTGCCTCTGCCTCCCGAATGCTTGGATTAAAGGCATGCACCACCAATGCCCGGCTGTTTATTTGTTTTTAATATGCATTTGGATACTGGGATAGTTACTTTCTCATTACAATGACCAAATATCTGCCAAGAAAAAATTTAAGGGAGACAGTATTTTTCTACTTTTTTATTTATTTGGGTGTGAGTATATGTTTGTGTGCATGTGGAAGCCAGAGGAGGCTGTTGTGTGTGGAGGCCATCATGTAACCTGTCTTTCACACTCCATCTCATTGCTTGAGACAGTCTCTCACTAAACCTGAAGTGGGGCTGGTGACCAGCAGGTGTGGTGGTCCTCCTGTCTCTGTTGCCCACAGGGCTGGGGTTACAGGCACACACAGACATGCCTGGCATTTTACACTGGCTCTTGGATCTGAGCTCAGTCCCACATGTTTCTACACCAAGTGTACGTTCTGGGCCATCTCTGTAGCCCCCTGCAAGCTTTTATTTTGTCCCGTTGTTGGAGGGCACAGACCATCAAGGTAGGGAAGGCTTCTTGCCAGGAAAAGCTTGGGGCTGTGGCCATGGGAATGTGAGAATGTTTGCTGACACCTCCATGGGTCAGGACACAGAGAGGGTGAGCAAACAGGGCCAAGCCGGAAACCCCAGGGCCTGTCCCCTAATGACTTGCTTCTTGTAGATCAGCCCCATTTCCTGTGGAGGACATCAAATCACAATGTATGCGTACCACACATTAAGAAAAAGCGGGTAACATTTCTCCCAAACCAGGGAACAGGTAAGGGAACATACATTCTAAGGAATGTGAAAGGGGTTCAGATAGAGAGAGAGAGGAAGAGAGAGAGAGAGCGTCTGAAGTCAGACTGCTGCTCACTCAGCAGCCCCAGGCAATTCCATCATCTCTGTGAACCTCGACTCTACCACGGGAGACATCATGTTGTGATGCTTAATTCATGGGCCGCTGCCCTTGCAGGCTCAGGGTGGACACTGAGCCCGGGGACATAGCTGCAAGTGCCGCAGGCCATAGCAGACCATTCAGAGAGTGCAGCAGTGCACAGGCAGGGGGCGGGGCCACTGTCCAGGAGGTCTCAGGACTTTACAGGGTGCATCCATCCCCCTCTCAGCAAGAAGCTCTGGACAAGCCCTGAATTTTAAGGCAAACCTCCCCAATAACAGACTTTGTGGCCAGATGACCTCAAGTCCAGACAGCAGAAGACTCTATCCCTTGCCAAGGCCAAACAACTTCTCTACAGCCTAAAGATCTGTGGTGGTTTGAATGAGGGAACTCTCTCCCATAGCCCAAGCGTGCGTGCATGCGTGTGTGCGTGCGTGAGTGTGACTGCTTGACTGTGAATGGATGAACACTTGTCTCCTGTAGGTGGTGCTGTTTGAGGAGGTTATGGAGACTTTGGGCTGGTTCCTGCTCTGTTACTTTCAGGATCCTCTGACATCTGGAAACAAATGAAGGAACATCTCTTGCTGGCATCCCTACAAGATGTAGGCCTCATCCCCCTCTCACTTAGGGCAGATCTTTTCTCCACCAGCAGGTTCCTCCTGTTTGACAGCCGCTCTCCTGCTGGCCTTCAGGGTCATGCAGCTTGTGCAAGGCAGTAACCTGCAGCTGTCAGTATCTGAGCAGATGGACAGCATGAAGCCAGATGCCTCTATGACTTGTCCTGCCTCTGACTAGGCTCCCGTCTATCACTCAGTTCAAGTATTTATTTTGCATCGTCTTGTTGAGATGGAATTCTTCGTAAATAGGTAGCCACTTCTAAGAATGTGGCTTGGTATGAACTTTGTCCTCATGTGAGCAGTGGCAGACATGTGGCATTTATTCCAACCGTGACAGCAGCTCTTCACTGGGGAGATCTGCTCCAAGAAGGATTTGCCAGTGTCTCCGTAATTTAGCCAGAAGAACCAACCTAGGCAGAACTATATACCCAGGGAGGAACACCTACCTAGGCAGGACCACCCACTCAGGGAGGACCACCCTCCCAGGGAGGACCACCTACCCAGGGAGGACCACCAACTCAGGGAGAATCACCCACCCAGGGAGGACCACCCACTCAGGGAGGACCACCCACCCAGGGAGGACCACCCACTCAGGGAGGACCACCCACTCAGGGAGGACCACCCACTCAGGGAGGATCACCTACCCAGGGAGGACCACCTACCCCGGGAGGACCACCTATCCAGGGAGGATCAGATGGATATGACACCTTTTGATGCAGTGTCTCCTGTCCACCAGGCAGCTCTAAGAAGGCCTGATTAGCCTCTCTGTCCATGCAGGTCCCGGAGCTTAGCCACCACAGCACATGGAAGCCTTTGCCTTCCAGATTTTTCTTCCTGCAAATTAATTCCTGGTAGTGCTGGCCCTGTTCTTCCTTTATTCCTCATCATACCTGGTGTGACTTCTGCCTTGTTACTATTTTTGAGGCCTTGAGATCCTATGACCCTCTGCCTTTAACAAAACAAAGTGGGAGACAGGGATTGGTTGGAGGGCATGGTTTATTCAAGTCTGAACTTGGAAAATTGGAGCAGAGTCCATGCCCTCATTGAAAATCATTCCATATTTTCAAAAGGAGAAATAGTCTGGAGGTGGTAAATGGGGTGAGGGTGGAAGGGCCTCCCTTGGGAAAGTTCTCTGAAGGACTTGGAGCGCAAAGCACACTCCATCTTTTCTTTAGGGTTCTCCTTCAGGTGTCCTCCTGTGTCCCTGTTAAGGCACTAATTTTGCCAAGAACAGCAGTGGTAGATGAGGACATGGCCTCCCAGGGTTTGCTTTTGTTTTGCTGATCAAGGCCTAGCAAAGTCAAGGCTGCTCCTTCCTTGGGAGTCATGGCCCCTTCTTTATGGGTTTATTTTTATCTCTCTGTAAATCCTGTTCTGTTCTGTTCCATGACCCACTGCCCAGAGACAGGGAGGTGAGCAGCAGAGGACTTGGCCTTGAAGGGCAGACTCACAGTGGAGAGATCTGTACCCTGGACTTGCGACATGGAGACGTGACGGGGATGGAGGAACCCCATGCCGCCTCTTCCCTGGTTTGTAGGACAAGTAGACCTTATTAACATGCGTCCACCAAGTCCTATTGGGGTGAAGACAGAAATGTCCAAAGGCTTCAGATAAAACTTAGGACCTTAGCTCTGCCAGCAACAGCTGTGTGACCTTAGGCCAGAAGCACCACTACTCTGTGCATTTACCAACCTCAACGATCCAGGGTAGGAGAGGTGAATTATGCTGGCCCACTTGCCAAGGCAGCTTTGAACATCCATCTTCACAGACTACTAGAGCTGTCATCTGCACCGGGCACTTCCAGTCATTCAGGGCTGTGTCACCCATCGGACACGTTCCTCTGTTTTTCTCTCTCAAGTGGCAAGAAAGAAACTCCGTAGGCCTGCAGATATCACTGATATTTAATGAGTGTCACAGTGCATCAATGGTGCTGTAAACACTTGCTATATTTTAGTGGGGAAAAAAAGCAGACACATGTTCCTGTGCCTGTTGGTTTGATATCATCCTGGGCATTTCAGTAGAGCCAGCTACACAGAGACAGAATGGCCGAGAGTTACACAGAGAACACAGAAGTTGGAGCTGTTTGAGAAACAGGAGTGTGTTGCCAGGCTTGGTCACTTTGTGATGTATTACCCATTGTCCCACCTCCTTCCCATAAGTTCAGAGAATAAAAGGGCTACAGAGTGACTAACACAAGAAGGAGGAACCAGCAGAGTGTCTGGGAGGGGAGTTCCAGGACAGCCAGCAAAGCACAGCAGAGGCTGCTGAAGGAAGATGAAAAGGACCAGAGCAGACCAAAGGCATGCAGGGGGCACAGTCCAGCAACATAGCCAAGGTGGGAGAGAAAAAGCAGAAACTCACCAAGGCAGGGAACTACTTCTTAGCCTTGTACATCTACAGTTCACAGCAGGGGGTGAACAGATAGTGTGTGGGGCACTGGGGCCATGCCATGGCAGGTTCTGTTATGAGAGGCCTTCCCTAGGGCAGTACTGACCTAAGTCTTGTAGGGGACCAACAGCAGCTGAACCACTCATCTTCTCAATCCTCTCCTGTCTTCACAGCCTCAGATACTTAGGGAGCACCCACAATGCACCAGGTACAAGTGAGGGGTGGGAACAAGGCAGGTAGTCTCTGTTTTCACGGTACCTCATTTGGGATGGGAGTTAGGAAGGTGAAAGTGACTCTCATCTCACAAGCCACCTGTGTATGTCCTAGACGCTGTGATTAGACCCAGACAAGGCCACATTCTGTGCACATATCCAGAGAACAAGTCTGAAATCCTATAGCTATACATTCAGTACCCCGTCCGCTGTCCAGAAACCCATGTGAATGTGGCCTCCAAATCCTGATCTCTGAATCCTGGTCCAGGCTTACTACTGGAGCCAAGCTGACTAGGAATTGAGACATGGGACCAAGGGGCAACTGGAGTGAAAGACAATGAATGTGGGGAAAACAGTGCTGCGTGTCATGGCAGATGGGAAAACTTGAAGGATAGATGAGGTATAGTCATTGATTGTGGCAAGGTCCTGTGTTAGCATAGTGTAGGGACAGGAGAAGGTGCAACTGAAAAGAGAAAAAACTGAAAGACAAATGTATCAATTGGCCAACCTTGTTCTGGGCCTTGGAGAGACTTTGGTCTGCTGCAGCTAAAAGTCTTCCACAGACATGCCTTTTCTAAAAAGGCCATACCTACTCCAACAAAGCCACACTTCCTAATAGTACCATTCTTTCTGGGACCATTTTCTATCAAACCACCACATCCAGCAAACCAAGAGTCCTTTAAAGTCAGACCATACTTCATGCATCTATGTTTCTCGATGTCCAGTGGTAGCTGGCATGTCACCAGTGTTCGTTAAAGGCTTAGAAATTAAATGAGAAAAAAAATAATACAGGTAACTAGCCAGAAACCTGGCATTAACCTCTCTCTTGATGACTCTAAACCTGTATTTTTGGTGGATATATTCAGCTATAATCACAAATATCCCCAAATTCCCTCTGATTCTACACGGAGAGGTTATTGAGATGAGCAAGCATTGGAAACTGGGTCTAGAAATGATTTTCCCGCCTTCCAGTTGCTCCCCTGGGCAGCTCTGTCAAGTTGACCCATCAATGGGTTCTAAATGCTGGCTAGTAGCTGCCTTCCATCAGCTGTGTCTGTTTCCAATAGACCCATGAGTGTGGGGTTTTCAAATCTCCACGAAGATGGCATTTACATGTTAGAGCATCCCTGGTATCAGATGTCTTCCACTGTCAACTGAGGGCTTCACTTCTCATCCCACCAGGATGGTAGAGAGCAGTAGTTCCCAACCTGTGGGTCGTGACCTCTTTGGAGGGGTTGGATGGACCTTTCACAGAGGTCACATATCAAATATCCTGCATATCAAATATTTACATTACAATTCATAACAGTAGCAAAATTATAGTTATGAAGTAGCAATGAACACAATTTTGTGGTTGGAGTCACCACAACGTGAGGAACTCTATTAAAGGGAGACAGCATTAGGAAAGGGGAGAACCAGTGGTGCCGAGGGAGCTCTGGTCTTAGGGACCATCCTGCCTCCTTCCCAAGCTATGCTTCAAGCCTGGCTTAGACTGAACCCTGGGCATCCTAATCCATGCCATACGGTTCTGTCAGCACTCATTTGGGCCTGTGTGTGAACTGGCATATCTGACTATGCCCTCCATTGCTAGAAACCTAGTCTGACTTCATGTAGTGGTGCAGTTTATTGATGGGCCCAATGAGAGGGAAAGTCAGACAGTGTTGGAGTGATGTATGGGAGGCGGGGAGTGGAGTGGAGCTGTACAGGTGGTCACAGGCTCACACAAGGCTCCCAGGAGAAGCTAAGTAGTCACAGCCCTTAGGAAAAGGAGGGAGGCTTAACCACCAAGCACTTCCCCAGCCCACAAAGTCTGTTTAATGGGAAAGGCTGAGCTCTAATTTGTGAGACCTTCCAGTTGTCACAGTTTCTAGGGAAGAGAGCTTTAAAAAGAATGTCATTGCATATCCGACTTACACTCCGACTGGCTGGCGTAATGGGACTCTCTTCCACAGGGGTTTCTTCTCAGGGGTACCACATGCAAGGTGTTGCCTTCTCTCCAGTGACCATCTCTCCCTTCATACTTTCTTCTTTGGGAACTGGAGCAGCTGCAGTGTGGAGTGCGAGGCTCCCTGACACAGTAAACTGTCGAGCTCTGGGTTCTTCTAATGGTCTGTAACTGGGGAGAGGGAGATCAAAGTGGAGCTGCCGTGCTGAAGGCTGAGGTGGGACTGGAGTGGGGCTTCCTGAGGGCTGCATATGGAATGGTTTCTCCAGCAGTATGTAGAAACCTCTGGACAGGTCACTCCAGCCTTTGCTGTTTTCCCTTCTCCCCAGGCAGCCAAGCCAGTGCTGCCCCCTCCTGCTTTCTGTAATTCATAGACTGTGTCCTGTGATGTCCTTGAGAACCCTCCCCTTTGCAGATGAGGAGTGCCTAGAAATTGTGGCCTGGTCTTACCTCTCCTGGAGCCTCTTGAATTTGACCTTAGGGCACTCTTCCTGACACACAGCTTCCTGTGTGCTGAGCCCTAAAGAGACCTCCAGCTGGCGATATCCTGGGCCTCTTCAGGTTGACAATAGTTATTACTTTACCCTTTCCTCCTGGCTGTCCACTGCTGAGCCTTTTAAGAAGCAGAAACCCAGGCTCCATAGCTTGTCCCCTGCCAGCAGGAGAAAGGACTAGGACTTACCAATGAGAAACTATTAGGACTTCAACACTAGGGACTTTCATAGGTGCATAGCACTTTCCCTACCTGGCCCTGTGCAGAAGAATTCAAAACCAGGCCAAGAATCCAGGCAGCTGAGCAGTGATGCTGCAGAGAACACAAAAAAAGCATGATGGGAAAACACAGACGAAAGGAAGTAAACCTCTGGGGGCTAAGGGTAGGCAAGGCATTTGAACAGGACAGTAAAGTGTGGTTAAGAGCTCATCAGAGGGAAGCTTTTGTGTGTGGCACTGGTGGGAACCTTTGGTGGTTTGACCTGCTTCTTGGGCTCCTCGCGTCGAATGCTTCCACTTGCACCATACCTTCCTAGAGAACATACTAAGTGCCTTAGATCCCTGTTGCTTTCATGGGCTTCCAACTTTAAGCAGCTCATTTGAGCATCAGTTATGCTTCCATTCGCACCAATCTCCAAAGCCAAATCAGATGTGTCTTGTCAAAGTGGGACAGTTGGGATTGTGTCAGCTGTTCCTTCTCTGGGAATTATGTGTTTGTATCTGCCTTTTAAGTCATTTTATGCTAAAAATAAAACATCTTCAATAAAACTTTGGGGAAATCCTCCTACACTGGGGACAAAGAATCTTCCCGACAGCAGAAGTTATTGTCCAAGGGTCACATAGATCACAGAGGGCCTGCCAAGCCAAGATATTAGTGAGGCCCCACAGGATGTGTCTTGGGGGCTTCTTAAGGACATCTTTCCTGACATGCCATTGAGCCCAGGATGGCAGTAGAGACAGCTGAACCAGCCCTGACATGTGTCCCCCAAACAGTGTGAGAGCTTGTTCCACAGCTGGCACCAAACCAGAAGTGACTAAACAGCCCCAGAAATTTTAGTCAGAGCCATTAAAAATCTTAAGCAAGGCATCTGTCGCACTCTGTCACCAAGGTCACCCAGCAGCATGAGGCACCCGAAGAGAAGCTCATGACACCCTGCCTAGGACAGCCATCATGTGCAGTCCTGCCTGGGGACCCTCAGGCCCTGGCTATGTAAATATACTAGGAAGTATGAGCTCATTTAGGGACAGCTGGGGAAGGCAGAAGAAAATGAATGGACTTGGGGCTGAAACCTGAGGATATTGAAATGAGGTTCGCAAGAGTCAATCATTATCAGGGAGCTCCATCCAAAGGCTGGGTGTGGACATAAGAGGGCACTGATTTGAAAGTCCTCCTGGAAAATGGAGCATTTTAGGATTTTGGTAGTCAACCTTGGACTTGTGGGTAGAGTTTCTAGTGGAGAGGAATTTGGGGAACACATAACCTAAAGAGCATGGTGCCAGCATGGAGCGTGGGAAGCTAGGAAATAGAGATGGGTGTGCAAAGCCTTCTTTCACTAACAGTGAGAGCCTTGGCAGACTACCCACTCCCTTTGTACTCCTCCTTATCTGTAAACAGGATTAAAAGGGCTCCTTCTCAGGGTTGCGCTGAAGTTCAAATAGGACAGAGCAAGTGCTAGAGAAATGCAGGCCACTAGGAGGTTCCTAGGGTTTTTTTCCCCTCCCTCACTTATAGGAAAACGAGGCTGAGATTTGGAGAAGGAGGGCTCAGAGCACATGCTCATCAATGACCTAAGCCAAGACCACTTCCTCTGCCTTTGTCCCTCTTACTGTTCCTTCCTTCCTTGTCCCAAGAGAGGTGCTGCTCCTGACTGAAAAGAAGCCAAGGGTGTTTCTTATTCACAACACGAGTCTGCAAGACTGTGGGTGCCAAGGACAGCCAGCAGGCCTTCTCAGTGTTCTTAAAACAGAGAAACAATTTGAGAACAAGGCAAACCCAAGTCACCTGAGTGCAGCCCCTGCCCTTGATCCACTTCTGGCTGGAGAGGCTTACCAGCCAGGCTCTTAAGGAAAGAAGACTGCACCCTTCAGTCTAGAAAATGGTGGTCAAAGCTTGCCCGGAAAGAGTAAGAGGCTGGACTGGCTTCTTGAAATTCAGCATGGGTCTTCTCCGAGTATCTACTTTGGACAATAGGTGGAGTCATGGCACACATGCTAGGACTGGTCTTCCCAGGAGGAAACTCCAAAACCAGGGAGGTGGCAAGAGTGCCTCAGGCTGTACTAACCTCCAGTTGAGGGTTGAAGGTGAGGCCAATAGCCTAGAGTTCAGCCTTGCTTTGACCTTTTCTTCAGTGTCCTCAGCAGTGAGAACCTCATTGCTAGGCATCTCAAGCCAGGAGATGGATAGAGGATAGAGGAGAAGGGTGTCCACCAGCTTGCAGAAGGGACTTTGAGCTTCCTTCCTGGTCACTGTTACACAAGCAGACCCTCTCCTCTCTAGGCCAGGCTTACCAGGAGTCTCCTCCCTGAGTGGCCTGGGTCCACCTGCTGCTGCCGCCTCCTGTGTTCTTCCCCTGTGATTCTTGCCCTGCTCGTATCTCCAATCCTCAGATGCTATTTCTGTCTTGAGCATCCATGGATCCTCACCGGGGCATAAGGAGATGGAGTGGTTCCCAGGACAGAATGTTGGCACTTAAGGAACTAGATTCTCAAGGTCAAACCCAAACCATGATTTCAGATGTGCAGGGAGCTCCTCCACTGCCAGAAGCCAACTCTTGCAGAGAGGGTGTCAGCAGTGACAGTTGACATATGGAGATCGGGAGGCTTAACCATGACCCTGTCCCTCTCGTTGCTTTTCAGTGTCTGTGGGTGGGGTATGTCTGTCTCTACTAGTTTGCTTGGACCCTGGACGACTGCTTCAAACAGTTAGCTGTACCTGCTGCCCCACAGTCATTTCTATTTCCAGGAAACTGTTCATTAAGAGGAGTTTCTCTGGCAGGTGGTAAATGCTACATGTTCAAAATCTTGCAACTTGCCTCTAAGGCACCTGCATCTCTGCCTCCCGTGGCCCCTCCTAATGGAGTTTTTTTGCTTTTTTTGTTGTTAGCGTAAGATACATGCTCAGTGTACACTTGCTGGTTGAGTGAAGCTTGTGCTGCTTGGCTCCTTGGGGTAGGTGTATGAGAAAGAAAATGGTGAGAAGCTGTTGGGATCAACAGAGGGATCCCGGACTACAAGACCATGAACAAACCCTGGCTGTGCCAGTGCCAACGCCCACTCACACACATCTGGAGGAGATGGTGGCTAGAAGCCCACAAGTCCATTTGGCAAGGCTGGCTTCGGGGATCTGAGAGGCACTGGTGGAACTGGGATGGAAATGAGAGGTCCTGGTTCTGCACACTGAAGTCAGTGCACACCCTGCCGAGCCTCAGATAGGGTGCTGTGCAGTCTTTGCTATGCATGTTTACTGGCTACTTTGAAAACCATTCCATGCAGAAAAGAAGGCTGTCTCCTCACAGACACAGGCCCCCACAGGAAAGGCTGAGATCAGCATGAGATCTCCAAGGTGCTCCTGGAAGGGCCTTGTGTTCCTTCACCATGAGTCCTCCCCTGATGTCGGAGCCATTGCTCTAGGCTGCCTGCTACCTAGCAAGTTGGAGCAGTCTCTGCCAAAAGGAGCTAACTCTTGTTTGGAGAACTTAGAGCTGATTTTCCCAGGCACTTGGGCAATGCTTCTAAAAAGCCCAGAAAGTAGGGGGGCAGGGATAAGTGGTCAAAGAAAGAGGTGTGAATCTCAGCTCTGCCATTCCATACCAAAGACAGGGCAAGTTTTCATCTTTGGTCTGCACAGCCTTGCTGCCTTGTGGGGCACACATGCTCTCTTTGCTGGCTATTGACATCTCTGACGAAGGACTTGAAGAAAGTACCTGTAATTACACGAGATGACTTAGTTTTGACCTGGCCAGAGGTTCTCTGCATGTATTGTAATCTGCAAAGACTTGAACGCCAGGGGATGAACTTAAGTACATTATTTCTCCTACAAAGGGGCTGTGATTAATTGTAAAATATTATCAAAGGCACCCCCTTATCATCTAACTGCAGCTAGAACACTCGTGGGACCTACCCCACTAATAGATTTTTAACTGTGTGGCCCAGCAGTCAACTCCAAGCTCAGTGCTATACTGCAGTCTCAGAATGTATTCATCTTGCAAAACTGAGTCATTATGTCTGTTCATTAGCAAGCCCCTCTGCCCTCTTCTCCAGCAGCCAAACACCACTCGTTTCTCTGAGGATATTTTAGAGACCTCCCAGGCATGTAAGATTTACCCCTCGTTTGCATAGCTTCACCAGCAGTGTCTCAGAATGCAGAACTCTCTGTTCTTTCACCCATAAAAACAGCCAAGGTCAAGTGTACCAAGAAAGCTGGCATCTGGGGACCCAGCACCAGAGAATCATGTGGAGAAGTTCTGAGTGGAACAACCAGGCTGGCCCCCCACTTGTACTCATTCCAGCACTTTTCCCCATAATGACTCCCGTGGACAAAGCTGATGGATGAGGGGGTGAGAGGCAAAGCCTCTCAGCAATAGGAAATCCCTCTGAAATGTTTTCTGTCATCTTACAAATGTCAGCAAATTGTATATGATGGCCATATTCAATTTAGATGTATCATTCTATTTTGAGCTCTTTACTGAGAAGTGAAATGGGAAGAGCCTGAAGGAGTTTCCTATATGCCCATGATAAATACTTCAGCATCCCTGGGGACCACTTCCCATTGGGCTGAGGTCCCTGGGGACAGTAGCTAGCTCTCCGCTATGCTGCTGCTCTTGTCGGTGGATAGCAGCTCACAGACTCAGAGGAGAGCAATGAATCCTTTCTTAGATGGCACAGATGGTGACTTAGGACTTAACCTGTACCAGGCAGCATCGGTTAAAGAGAAAACTCTAGGTGACAGCTGTGTTGAGACTGCAGTTTGAGGCAGGGGTTGCTGATTTTGTTGACTGACTAAAGGGCTGAGATGTTTACAGGGTACCTGCCAAGAGTGGCCCTTTATGCCACTACATGGTCCTCTTTCCTGAGGCTCTGTTTTCCTTGCTGCTAGGCCTTTAGGATAAGTGTGCATAGGGACTCATACCACAGTGGCTTCCAGGAGGACGCAAGGAGGTTGTGGCAGGCACCTTCCACAGTTACAGGAGCCTGCGACCACACAAAGCCCTTTCCTTGAGTCTGCCTTAGAGGCGTGGTCTTGCACTTATCTTTCAGCAAAATTGATAATCAGTATCTAAATCCCCTGGTCAACAGGGCTGGGATGGTGACTAACACAGGTGTTTGCATGTTGTCTTACCTATAACCAGTGCTGGAGGGGCACCTGACCCAATGCAGACAGTCGGAAGCAGACTCCTGAGTGGCAAGCTTGCCATGGTCTTTTTTTCTTGTCCTCTTGACCAAACAGTGTAAGCTATTGCTATCATGTAAAAAAAGTTACTGGAATCAGTATCAAGGAAATACTCAGAACAGCATAGTCTGGGCTGTGGGAGAGCAGGCAGGCATCTGTCAGGATTTGAATTTGTCTGTCAATGACCAATTGTTGTTCTTGTAAAAATGACTGGACTGGGACTCCTGGAGTGGGGGCTGGATTCTAGGACATTGTCTCTGAAATTCCTGCTAAGTCAAAACCTAACAACAAAAATCACATCAATGCTACCCAGGTCCCAGGACACAATTCCTAAAGTAATTAGTGGCCATTAGGGACATCATCAGGTAGCCAGGCTCTGTCCAGCAAGCTACCTGTATGCAGCCAGGGGCTGAGAGGAAAAGGGACCAAGAGCAAAGGAGATGCTCACAGAGGGAGGGCACGGACCAGAGCCAAGGCTGAGAGAAAGACCTCTGGCATTGCCCTCCGTGAAGCTTCTCTGTTGGGTCAGGAGCCACCCCCACCCCGGAAGTCCTTGCTTAATCCTGAGATTAAGATTCTCTGAGAGTTTCCGGTGAAACGTTCTGTATTACAGTGGTGTCTTGCAGGAGCAGGAAGAAAAAGTTCGGGTTGGTAGGAGGCCCTGGAGGGTCCAAGATGGAGGCCCCAGTCTCAGGCCGACCACGGGGCACTGCACGCTACCTGGTCTTCTCTTGGTAGTCAGATGTAGCAGAAAACTGTGCCCTCTAAGGAGTATGAGCTCTTCTCGGCTTTGGTTGATTTTTGTTTGATAGAGATCCATCCACTCTAAAGGCGAAACCGAAGTTTTGTGACTTGGAAAGAAAGACCAGGGATATACCAGCCAGCATCCTAGTCACTGCAGAACGAGCAGGGCCAACAGAAGGGAGGGCTGCCTCTCCAATCACCCCCAAGCACCCGCATTTTGTAGCTAAGGATAGGGAAAAAGACAGTGCATCCCTCTCGAGCCCCCTACCCAGGTGGGAACCATGGGGCCAGTACTGCTGCAGGCAACTGGCTCAGCCACGGGGGCGCGCAGTGGCCTGGATTCATGATGGGTGCCTCATGGATGTAGTGACAACACTGCCGGTGCTCGGGCGCGCCTGTAGCATCCACCGGCCTCGGCCCCTCTGCGGCCCCCGCCCCAGCCCTAGCCAGGCTGAGCACAGCCGGAGCATGCGCCTTTGCGCGGCCGCGGACAGGAGGCGGTGGGGAAGCAGCGCACATCACTCGGGCCCCTGCCTGCAACCAGCCGCCAGTTGCCGGTTGCTAAGCAGTTATTGTTTCTGTGGCGATTGCAGAGGCTGTGGCTAATTGGAGAAGCCCCACTGAGCAGCAGCGTCTTCCTCTGTCGAGCCTGTCTCTGCTCTTTGCATTTAAAGAGCAAACTAGGCTGCTCTCCCCAGCTCCCTCCCCCACCGCCCCCCAAAAACCTGGTGGTTTTGGAAGTATGGACTAGAATTGTTCTCCTCACCCTACCATTGCGACTCTGGTACCTCCAAAGTCACAGTCAGACTCCTCCTGTCCCTGGGGTGGTGAGTGCCAGGACAGACCATGACCACCGCCAAGGAGCCCAGCGCCTCGGGAAAATCTGTACAGCAACAGGATCAGGTAAGGCAGCTGGTAGTGCTTGTGTGTGTGAGTCTCTCTCTCTCTCTCTCTCTCTCTCTCTCTCTCTCTCTCTCTCCTCTTCTCTCTCTCTCTCTCTGTGTGTGTGTGTGTGTGTGTGTGTGTGTGTGTGTGTGTGTTGTGTGTGTGTGTGTGTGTGTGTGTGAGAGAGAGAGAGAGAGAGAGAGAGAGAGAGAGAGAGAGAGAGAGAGAGAGAGAGAGAGAATCTGGTCTATTGGCTGTCTGGAGCTCTAACCCCCAGGTTGATGTGTGGGTTAGCACACCCTGCCCCACCCCCTCTATTTTAAAGGCTACCCTGGCTTTATCAATAACTGAGAAGCAAGGTGGACTTGCCCAAGCATCTTTGGACAAAGGTCTGTCTCTTTGGGGCTGCCTCATTTAACCTATGTTAGTTGGGAATATTCCCAACTACTTTGTAATTGGGGGAGAGAGGACACAGCAAGCATACATGGGTCAGGCTGATTGAGACCCTGCAAAGTCACAGACTTTGCTGTGTCTCTAAGACAGATCAAAAGCAAACACACCTGGTAAGCAGCTTCCTTCCCATGCCTTGTGCTTGTCCTCTTCCTCAGAGTGTCAGTGGAGGCAGGGAGAGGCTGTGTTCCTGAGGGCAGAGAGAGCACACTGCCCAGAATGATGAGGAGGTGCCAGGAGGCAGGTGAGCCTGGCTGACTTACAGGGCAGTGGGAACACTTAGGCTTGCTTGGAGTCCTACAGAAGAGGAGCTGCCCCTGCCCCAAGGGCTTTCCTTCTGGCATGCATGGGGAATGGATGCCTGACTGCTGAGGGTGCTGTGGCTCTCTTCCTAGAGGGTCTGAAGGACTGTCTGTCCCTTGATGCTCCCTTCACATCAGGAGGTCTCTAAAGCAGACCCTGGGATACTCTACCAGGTCAGCACAGCAGTTGGTGCTGGCTCTGTTAATTGACAGCATATGCCGTTTCCCTTCTGGGTCTAGGTTGTCCTTAGGTCACTTTTTGACAGCATTAAGGCCAAGAAAGGAAGCCCCTCTTGAACTCAGAAAAGGCGAGTGTCTTTGGGGACAATATGTGAAAACATAGCTATTTGGGGACACTTTGAATTTTTATTTAGTGAGAGCTCTCTCTTTAGAGGTCATCTCCTCAAACTCATTTTCTTTTTTTCTTTCTTTCTTTTTCTTTTTTTTTTTTTCTTTTAAGGAGAGTCTCTTATCTCATCATGTAGAGATATCACATAGTTTTGTTACTCCCGGGGAGAAGATTTTGTGAAACTAGGAATCTAAAAAGTCTTGGTCAATGTGAACATTTGGTCAAGGGTTAATGCTCAGGCAAGCTAGACAGGTTCAGAGCAGGCAAAGGGAGTCCTCCTCCCCGTGAACATTCTGAGCAATATCTGCTCCTAAAAGAAATAGTTCTACCCCAAATTAGCATCTCATAATTCAGTCTCCTTTAAATATAGTCTCCTCCCTTGCTAGGTATGGCATTAATGCTCACTGGTCTTTTCCGGGCATAGGACATAAGTTTGAGACTGCTTGCTTCTGTTTAGTTCTAACCAGGGATCAGGTGCCCAGGGTTCAGCCAACTTACGAGAAAGAACTTTCCTGGATTCTGTGCGATTTTCTCTTATTTCACCACATCTTGGCATGCATGGGAATGTCAGTGGTTGAACAGGGTGGGGTTATGCACGATGCATAAGCTCCTGGTGGGATTCTGGACCTTTAGAGCCTGAGAAAGCTTGACCATTCTTGACCCGGGTTCTTTTGTGGGAGAGGGACATTGCTGTCAGCTGAAGTACAAAGGCAGCTTTGACTCCAGAGGCCACTTTCCTTGTATTGCAATCAGTAGGTCCTTTCCTCCTTTTCCTAGTGGCCTGTTCCTGACTCTAAGAATGTCACAAAACTGACCCCAGGAAGTCCATGAAGAGTGGTATAGGAGTGGATGAGAAAAAAGAAAAATGGGTGGAGGCCAAAGTCTCACATTTTAAAATTATATATGTACACATAAGCATGTTCACATATACACATGCGCGCTCTCTCTCTCTCTCTCTCTCTCTCTCTCTCTCTCTCTCTCTCTCTCTCTCTCTCTCTCTCTCTCTCGCTCTCACACACACACACATGCTCACATACCACACATTCTCACATGCAACATGCTTATGAATGCTGTTTTAAAGTCTGATGACAATAATCTTAATTAGCCCAACACAAACGGTAAAACAGGATAAAAGTGTGTCTTATTCCTTCATTATATATCATTTTTAAGCTCCATGCAGAAGGGTATGGTGGTCACACACCTGTGGTCACATCACTTGGGAGGCTGAGGCAGGGAGATGACCACAAGTCAAGACCTGCCTGGACTACAAAGTTAGACACTTTCTCAAAACTACTCCAAAACAAACAAACAGTTCATGGTGAAGACCGCAGAACTCAGTCGCTCATTGTCTTTCTGTTTCTTCTTGCTGTTGGAACAGGCAGATGGGGAGCCATGGGAGCTGTGGGAGAAACCTGCTGCAATTGTCCTCAGAGAGAAAGTGTCCTGCTTATGGTTTAACCATTGGTTTGTTGCTGGCTTATTGGCTGTGCTCCCCTTCCCTTCTTGGAATCATCAGGATTTTGGGGACCAAAAGGCGGTGATATGAGGCTTAGGACCAGCTTCCAGCTTTCTTTTTTCTTTTTGTTTTGTTCTGTTTTGTTTTGTTTCTGCAGACTTTTTTATTTGAATTAGAAACAAGATTGTTTTACATGTCAATCCCAGTTCCCTCTCCCTCCCCTCCTCCCTACCCCCCCCAACTAAAACCCTACCTATCACATATCCTTTCTGCTCCCCCTGGATGGTGAGGCCTTCCATAGGGTGTCATCAGAGTCTATCGTATCCTTTGGGATAGGGCCTAGGCCCACCCCTGTGTGTCTTGGCTCAGGAAGTATTCCTCTATGTGCTTCCAGCTTTCTTAGAAAGTGTGTGGACTGCCACAATGAAGAATCAATTTCTTCTCAATAAGCCTGGAGAGGGTACCCTCTTCTACCCGCCCTGAAATTTGGGAAACATTCATGTGGTGGGGGAGGGGGAGAAATAACTTCCCCATGCTGAGAATCACCACAAATTGATTTAAAAATGAAAAAGGTAGAAAATCAATTATTTTCCATCTTTTCCAATTGTTGGTATGGTTCTCCAAATTTTCTGAAAACCATTGTGAAAAAGATGATATGCGTAATGAGTTGCTTGGAGCTTAGTTTTTAAAGGCTACAGTGAGGATGCACTGGAGTAAAAGAGAAAGGAGACTTTCAGAACACAATTGCTCTTTCTCCTTGGAGATGCTGGATGATTTTATATGTTTTTGTTTGTTTGTTTGTTTGTTTGCAGGCGTGGGTGTTATGTACATGCTATGGTATGTAGATTGGAGGTTTACATGCATGGTGTGTGTGGGGTGGTATACATATGGCACGTGTTGGGGGCACGTGTTGGGGGTATGTACATGGTATGTGTAAAGGTCAGAGGACCATCTTGTTTGAGATCAGGGTCTCTTGTTCACTGCTGCATATGTATGCTAGGATAGATGACCCATGAGCTTCCAGACATTCTGTCCCCACTCACCTCCTTACAAGGTGTGCTCAGATCACAGGTGCTTACATGTCTGTGTCTGGCTTTACCATGAGTCTGGGATCCAAATTCAAGTTTGCATGCCAAGTGCTTCACCATCTGAGCCTTCTCTCCAGCCTTTAATCTCTTTTTAAGTACAGTATAATCTGCCCCAGAATGTTTGGAAATAGCATGTTTGTTAATGTGAATGGGATATATTTACTCAAGTGCCTCGGAGGCCACTCAGATGGGACGGAGCTGTTTTGGGGACATCTGAATCCATCCTGGCCTCCTCTCACTCCTCCCACACAGAGAGACCAAGAGAAGAAAGCAGAAAGGATGAGGGTAGTTGGGTTCAAATTTAGTGAGTTCTCACGGGAAGACTAAATCCTGCCTCAGAGAACCAAATTAAAATGATATTTCCACTTAAATTTTTAAAAGAACAGATTTATTTTAGCATATGCTATCCTCATTTCAAATGATTTAAAATTGGAAAGCAGTAATCAGTAATGCTATTCAATAAGAGAAGACAGAAGGATTCATTCCGAATTTTTCCAATGAGCCATAAAACATTTGCTCAGCTATTGAGCAGAAATAATATTTTAGTGACATAGATGATGTATGGATGTGTGTGCGCCTGTATGTGTATACACAGATGTATATTCACAAACACAGACATGCTTAGCACATGAGCATGCAGCCCCTCTGTGTCACAAAATCAGCTGTGACAATCTCGAAGGTGCATATCCCATGTCACTCTGGTGTCCAGGAATCTTTCAGCATGTGAGTTATGTATTACATGAAGAGACTGTCCCAAAGTCCCCTCTATGGAAATAGCCATGCTCTGTTTGCCAGTTTGGGTCTGTGGCTCTATGTTGGGTCTCATGTAGGGGATGTAGAGGTCTGCTGTTAATGGTCATGGGATGTGCTCATTAATTTCTGTTGCTTCTGTTTTGTGACTACTACCAATCCCAAGTAGCCTGAGTATCCATTAACCTACTAAAGTGTGGGCCTCAGAACTTAGCCTTGACTGGTAAGCTCAAGACCTGAACGTTTTTTTCTTCTTTCTTTTTACTTTTCTTGTTTACTGAAATCTGGGTGACATCCTATTTAGTTGACTTTCGTCATGCTTACTAGAAAACTTCCAGAGGAACTGGATCCTAGGTGACCTCATTGGGGCCTTAGCGCCTATTTATACTTTCAGTGTTCTTACAGATGCAATCCTTATAGGCTATCTTCTGGGAGATGAAGGAAAAGGAAATATGTAGTGAAACCCTGCAAAAGGAAACATGCTGACCTGGAAGCAACCTGAACATTTAAAATAATATTTTAACAGAGAAATGTTTTGAATTTGATGATAGAATCCTAGAGCTAGCACGGTGGCTGAAGCAACTGTTAGAAGGTGTGGGGCTCGGGCTATAGTCAGTGGGGTTGAATGAGCACCTGCAAGATTCCTTCCTGCCTGGTGCACTTGGAACACAGTCTCATCACTGCTTAGAGTGCCCAGATTCTATGCTAAGAGAATCTGGGTTTGACCATCATAAGAGTTCGGCATTTTGTGTAATCATGTCAAAGGGAAAGTATGTGAGGTACTTGCATTCCTTGTGGTATTAGGGGGCCAAGGGAGGTTTAAGGAAACCAAGCAAAACCATATTCAGTATTAAGAAGGTCAGATCTACATACTATAGGGTTATGATAGGAGTGGGGAGCATTCAGAATCCAAAAAGTGACTTCGGTGTCAATGACTGTTATGTCCACATTCACAGAAAGTAAATTCCACCCTCAGTAGATTCCAAATCCTCTATGGCTCTGTGGATAAGACACTGGGAAGAGCTAAGTAACCCTCATAGAGCCTGTGGGCTTCCAGAGTGAGATGATGGACCCATGAGGCTTTCAGAGGAAAATGTGGATGGCATGGATGCAGGGTTACCCAGAGAGCACAGCACTGGAGCTCTGCTGTAAGGGACACTGGGTGGCCTCAGTGTGTTGTGCGGAAGAAAGGAGACTAACTACTGTGTACTGTCCTCACAGGAAGATGTATACTCCATCACCAGAAAGGGATGCATGGTGCAGAATAAGGCAGCTAGCTCATAGACCCAGTGAACTAGGCTCTGGACAGTTCTAAATATTCTAGGTCCATATCACCTGGTGTGCTAAACAAGTGCACTCAGAAGGGTCACTTAGTACACTAAATGTCTGCTACAGTGGACCAGTTTTAATAATGGAAATAATATGTCCAACTTTTTGTGTCACTGTGATAAAAATAGTCTGACAACAGCAGCTTGAGAAAGAAAGAGTTTATTTTGGGTCCAATTTCCAGGGTCCAGTCCATCATGGTGGGAAGTCAGGACACCAGGATCTTGAAGCAACTGGTCCCGTTGCATCCACCATCAAGAAGAGGGAGATGAATGTTTGTACCCAGCTCACTTTCTCATTTTTATGCAGCCCAGGATCTCTGTCTAGGGAATGGTACCACCCACAGTGGGTAGGTCTTCTCACCTCAGTTAACCTATTCAAGATTATCCGTTCCCCAGGTGTGTATCTCCTAGGTAATTCCAGAGCTCATCAAGTTGGCAGCAGTGTACATACTTGCTGAAAAATGCTCTGGTATAGTAAGTGTGTTTTACTGTATTATACCAGCATTCTGCAGACTCAAACCACCCAGCATCCCAACACTGTTGTTAGCGGAGTGTCTTGACCAAGACCTGCAAATGATATACAGAGCACTTGGGGACTTTGAGAGTTGGGGAAGGCTTTTCGGTGTCCTTGGGAAGGTCTACCCCAGTGACGTGTTGAGGCACTCAGATGCTGATGAGCACTCTCCCTTTCTGTGCACAGGAAATATGGCACTACCCTTAGGAAAGCAAGCTATGCCTATGTGTGGCACTTCCAGATCTGTTCCAGTCGACAGAGGCTCCTGTCACCCTCCCTCATTTTAAAGGGGAAGAGCCTGCTGATGTAGAGTTGACATGTTTACAGCGAGAAGGAATTTCCTTACTGCCTCCAGAGGTCTGTGTGTGGCTTTCTAGCCCCTCTGGAAGACACTGTGATGTTGGGTGGAGCCTACACACCTGCAGAGGTCTCTGTGTGACTTCCTATCCTGTCTGTGAGAAGCTGTGATGTTGAGTGGAGGCTGTGTGTCTGTAAGAGCCATGGTTTTCTGAGAGCTGGAGGATCTGCTTCAGTTCTGGCTCCCTGTGATTGGGAGTGCAGTGACAGATGACCATTGAGGCAGCTGAGCCCTGGTCTGCTGTAGTTCTGCATGTGGCTGATGTCCATGAGTCCTTGCTGACTCTGAGTGCCTAAGCACCTTGAAATGGGGAAACCAAAGGAGTCTGAAAAGGTCTCCACAGACAGCCCAGAAAAGGGGTCGAATGCAAGAAGCTGGCTCTCACCCTTCCTTTGGTATTCAGAGCTCCACCACCCTGCATCCCCACAGTAGCTAGAATGTGATTTGCCCAGACATGACTTTTGCTACCCAGTCTTCCATGTGTGCCCTTTCCCCCAAGTTCTGCTTTGTGGTAACATAAAATAGAAAAAAAAATTAAAAAGAATGTATGAGGTAGTACAATATATTCCTCTCTGAGAGAAATTTAATGGTAGCATTGGGGATAAAACACTGGAATAACTAAAGCTTCAAATTTTAGATAGAAAAGTATTTGGTCATGACCTTTAGTGAGAAACTCAGTCCAGGTGTCGACCAAAACAACCTTGACTCTTTAAATCCTAGGCAGTCTGTGCATGCTGGAGCACCTGTGACTCAGAGTCCGTGTGGAGCTGGCCTCTCTCAAGTGTCACATAGCAGCTCCCAGGGCTGCTTGCAGGAACGGAGCTGCAGCTTGCAGCAAGCCAGTCGCTGCATTCTCCCCCAAGAGCGCTGTCTCTTGGCAGAGGCAACAGTAAAAATGCCACAGGGCCCAATCTGTAGTCTACCAGTGGCAATACCAGGCACGTCGCCTATGCACTAACGTCTGCTAATTCCCAGTGACAACTTATATCTTATTCCCTTACTAGTCTCTGATCAATTTTTAAAGAGATTTAACTTCCTCTGCCAGGACTTAAGCAAAGCTGCCATCCTCCATCTGAGACCTCTCTAGGCAGAGCATCATCCCAAGGTGTGTGTGTGTGTGTGTGTGTGTGTGTGTGTGTGTGTGTGTGTGTGTGCGCGCGTGCGTGCATGTGTGTGTGTGTGTGTGTGTGTGTGTGTGTGTGTGGTGTGTGTGTGTGTGTGCGTGTGTGTGTGTGTGTGTGTGTGTGTGTGTGTGTGTGTGTGTGTGTGTGTGTGTGTGGTGCTGAAAATGAAATGTAGGTATAAATTGACTACTTATCAAAACATGAAAACTACAGGTGGGTAGGGCTCTTTTCTCAAACAACAATCTAAAAGTTCAAGCACTCTGGGACCTTTCTTGGTTGTCTTGGTCACCTGATCTCCAGAGAGCTTGGTTGAACCTTTCAATCCTGTTTTGAACCATGCCCTGACCCCTTATTCTCTTTTATAAATCTAAAGTACTCAGACTTTAAATGGTGGTCGTAAAATTATAAAGAAAATTCCTTTTACTTATTTGGAAGAGGTGCCATTTCTCCTCCATAGGCTGTCTGAGGCTATTGTAGTCTTTGTCCTCAGAATTCTCAGCGAGGACACTAACGGTGGGGGTTCCCAGGCTGGTCCCTGCACAGAAGAGTGAAGCGATCGTGCTGCTGCTGATCACAGCTTGCCCTGTGTTCTATCCATTTGTTAGTCAGACATTGGGTAAGAAGCAGAGTTGTATTTGGATAAATAGGTGCCCTAGGCAGAGAGGAGCCAAAAGCAGGGAATGGAGAGCTGAGCAGGAGCAACTCCAGGCCAGAAGAACAGGACTCCCAGCTGTCTTTGGACCTGAAAGGCTGGGGAACAGCGAGGGTAGAACACAGAAGTGATGAGCTGGGAGGGGTCCTCACCAGTACAGCATAGAGCGTGTGTAACACAAGCAGCAGAAGGTGAGTTTGATTCTAGAAGCAGGGAAGGAAACACGGACTACCTTAGAGAGCAGAAATCTGGACATCTCCTGAGTGGTACACTAGCGTTGGGTTTAGACAAGTTGTAGGAGTGCGATTGTCTCAGCCAGCTGTGTCTCCATGGATGAAAAATTGACACTAGAACTGGAATTTTCTGGCTTTCTTTTATCTCCGCCCCCCAATGTTTTGGAGATAGTCTCACTATGTATCCCGAGCTATCTTAAATTTGTGTCAATCCTTCTGCCTCAGACTCCCAGGCCACTGTGCCTGGCCAAGTTACCGATTTTCACAGACCTAAAAGGGGTAATGGCTTAAGAACCAAATGTCAGTTTTCCCAGAGAGAGCCAGGTGTCAATACACTATGCTGTGTGTGTGTGTGTGTGTGTGTGTGTGTGTGTGTGTGTGTGTGTGTGTGTGTGTGTGTGTCTTTAAATACTCTAACAGAGATGCCTAGCAAAACTCATGACAGAATTTCAGGTTTTCCAAACAAAATCAACCCTGTGTTCTCCAGCTCTGAGCCATAAGTGGATGACAAAAGAATGAAATGGAAAGACAGTTTTACCATTAAAAATCACAAAGCTTTGATGTCTCAGAAGCCCCCTTCTTTTTGTCATCCATCTCAGCTCTTTGTGACAAGGGCTGGGGAAGGGGGTACTTGGCTTTGTGTTGCCTGCAGCCGCTTTCTTGGGAAATGGGTGGAACAGCTTACTGTAGTCTGGACACCCCCAAATGCTGCTCCCAGCTCTCCCGCCTGCTTCTGGGCGAACTACGTAAATCCAGTCTGAGTCAACACTGGGAAAATGGTCATTCTTGGTCCATTGCTGCCTTGGGAAAAGCACAGATTTGGCTTAGAGTTGGCCAGATGCTCCAGGTCTAGTTACTGAGCACTTAGTATGCACACAGATAAAGCCATAGTATGAGCAAATCTTCTCATTGCCAGCATCTGACAGGAGCTCGTGCCCATCCTGAAGTGGACTGTTCTGTAAAATTGTGGGCTATTTGATTTTGAATCATTCTCAGGGCACAGTGACATTTGGACTTTTGATTCAATAGCGGAACCCTTTCCCCGAAGGAAATCAGCCCAGACTGGTACAGGAAGGAAGTGGCAGTCCTTCCCTAGTGTCCCCAGGATGCCTTTGCAGAGTCCAGAGCAGGTGAAGAACAGACCTAACTCCACAGTCTAATTTAGACAGGAGGAGGGAAGCTCAGAGGGTAAGTGCGTCATGAAAGCCATGTAGCCGGTGAACTGCAGATTTAGAACGAACACACACACACACCTCTACCTTTAATTTTGTTTCGAATCAAACAATCCTGAGTGAGATACAGCAAAAATAATATGTTCAAAGATTAACACAAAAATTGATATTACCTGGAGACTGCAAAACAGATAAAGGCATCCAGAGATATGGATGGATGGATGAAGAAACCCCTGTCTGGCATGTAGCCCATTGTGCTTGCTTAGCAAGTGTGAGGTCCTGGGCTATTCCCTGCCAGGAGGCACACACAAAGCACCCGTGTGATATGAGCTGAGGGGAGGTGTGAGCTGTCCCCTGGGTAGCTGGGGCACTGTTGTGACTCTTGGTCTCCATGATTCTTGGACACATGATTTCTTCCCCTCATTGCACTAGCCCTGGGTACAGTGGGGCTCCTAATAGCTTTTCACATCCAAGTAATTATATAATGAGATGCTCTTGAAACAAAGAAGGTGGGGAAGGGTATAGAATGATGGAGTTTCTCCCCAGGTTCTAAAAGTAAGCAACCACTACTAGATTGTGCATGCTTTGGGAGTGTGCAGCAGGGAATTTCTGTCTCATTTTACCTGTGAACAACTTTATGAGTAGTCGTTATATCACAAACGTGGGAAGTGGAGCATGGGGGGACAGGGAGGGCATTCCAGGTCACCACCTGCACAGACCAGCAGGGGCACAAGGATTGAGACTCCTGCTTGCTCTAACTGCTCACAAATTTAATCTGAATCACACCTATGTGGGTCATGAATGCCCGGACTGCAGATTCCCTTTGAGGATCTGATGAGAACCATCAACCTGTGGCATGGCCAAGAGCCACCCGGCACTTGGTGGCTCCTTCCTTTCTGCACAGAGATTCTAAGTTGCATACCCCTGCTGTCTTCATGTTGTCTAGTTCCATGACAGCGTAGCCTTAAGGTTCATCAGAATGTACACACTAGTGGCCACACACCCGTGACTGCACGGGTGTAACCAAGCAGTCAGAACCTCTAGGTCCAGTGACCACAAGATGCACAGGTAATCACCAAGCAGCCATTATGTCTGGGTGTTGTGCTAGGTCCCTTAACCAAGCTGTGCACAGCTAGTAACTAAGCAGCCATAACTCCTGGGTGTTGTTCTAGCTCCAGTGGTAGCACAAAGCTTAGGAAGGGAGCAGTGTGGTCTAAAGAATGAGGAGTAACTGAGTAGAAACCCTCTAAAGTGGAGGGTAATAGATAGACGCGCCATGTTGGACAATGCACAGTTGAAGGAATTGTATAGCTAAGAGGGCCTGCTAGAGTCATGCTGAAGTCCTTAATTCCTCATTGAGGAGTGGGTGAACCCTCATCAGAAGATACAGGCTTTTATATCTTCATTGTCTGGGATGATCTCAAAGGTAAAATTAAGATACTGTGGACTTCCATCCTCAGTCCCAGCTTTACCTAGGAGACAGGACAGGCTGTTCTGGTTGGGACTGGCATGCTAGCTCAGATTGCTGCAGAAGCATTGACACCAACCTGGCATGCTCATCTGTGTCCTACCCCAGCAGAGAAAGTTTGGCTTGGGCCCCGATGTACTGAAGGTCCTAAGATTTCATCATGGTGCTCCTGTGCTTTTCTCCGGCACACAGCCAGAACCTTTTGAAGGACCAAGAACTCCCACAGGACTCATCAAATCCGATTCCAAGTGTAGATCCCAAGCCTGCCTGGCTGACCTGCGCGCTGAGACTCTGCTGGTGACTAGGAGCCACTTCCTCCCTCTCTATGGGCTCCAGTGAATGACCCAGAGCAGGGAGCCTCGGGGTTTTTTCCACACTTCATTTGTCAATGAAGTACAAATACTCAGAGCTTAGAAAAAACCTGGTTCTTCCTCCAGATGGCTGCCTCCCATAGGTTAGTTTCCCCGATGCTGGGCACATCTGGGTTGCCCTACCTGTCCCAGAATTCTGCCCACACCTGTTACACACAAACCATTTCTCTTCTTGAGAAGTGTCTCACCTGAGACACCAGCCAAGCACCCTTCTATCTTGCTGTGACTTCCATCCACAGGGGTCTGATAGCCTCTCATTCAGCAACTGTGAAGGGACAAGGAAATGAGCTGAAGCTAAAAAGAGCTGAGCAGTGGACACTGTCTGTCACCAAAGATCATTGTTGTCAGTCTGAAGTTGGCATTCCAAGTCTTCTCTATGTTAACAAAGTGATTTCCTGGGCGGGTAGGATCTGCATGGACACTTCATGTATTCAGAGAAAAGCAAACATGAATTTTGGAGTGAGTTTTATAATTATTATGGGTAAGAAGTGCCAATGAGCAGGACAGAGCATAGGTCAACGGTCAGGGAACAAATGATTCTGGGCCATTTGCCCCATGGCCCTCTGCTGAGTCTGGGCAGAAGAAGGTTGTTGGACTTAAAGAAATGTTTTCTTTTCTTTTCTTTTCTTTTCTTTTTTTTTTTTTTTTTTTTTTTTTGGTTTTTAAAGACAGGGTTTCCCTGAGGCTTAGGAGGCTGTCCTGGAACTCGCTCTTGTAGACCAGGCTGGTCTCAAACTCACAGAGATCCACTTGCCTCTGCCTCCCGAAGTGCTGGGATTAAAGGCGTGCGGCACCACCGCCTGACTAAGAACTGTTTTCTTTAAGTTTCTTTATTTTTAGTGTGTGTGTGTTGGGTGTCCATGCCATAATGCATCTCACACTGTCAGGCTTGGTGCCCGACACCTTTATCCAGTGAGCCATCTCATCTCAACAGCCATCGTTGAACTATTTTTCTATTTTTAAAGATGTACTTATTTTTTATATGTATGAGTGCTTTTCCTGCATGTGTATATATATATATATACAGCCACCTCCATGCCTGGTGCCCAGATTGGTCAGAAGAGGTCACTGGATCCCCTGGAACTGTAGTTACAGACAGTTTTGAAGCCCAGTGGATCCTGGGAATTGAACTCTGGTCCTCTTTGAGAGCAACAAGTGCACTAAACCTCTGACCCACCTCTCCAGAAATCATCCCTTGCTGAACTTTTTAATGAAGGAAGAAGGAAGGTTCACGAGAGATTGACTATTGAGACTGACAGATTCTAGCAAGGAAAAACAAGTGTGTGCGAATAAATGAAAAAGTTGGTGATAATAAAGTCTGGTTTCAGATTTAGATGCGGTAATGTGTGGTGTGATGCTGTATAGAAAAGATGTCAAAGGGAGGCTGGAAAGATGGCTCAGGAGTTAAGAGCACTGGCTGCTCTTCCTGGAGGACCTGAGTTCAATTCCCAGCAGCCACATGGGAGCTCACAACTGCCTGTAATTCCTGTTGTGGCAGGGGTACAACACTCTTATTCAGACATGCATGGAGGCAAAACACCAATGCACATAAAATAAAAATCAATGATAAATTATTTTATAAAAAGAAAAGAGGGGGAGTTACCACTGAACGATGGCACATTGTAACTTTGCAGGAGGGAAGCTGATAGGAAACAAAGGCTCACTTCCTGTCAAGTGAATTCTGCTCTGACTGAAAGAGGTTGCCCGCCCCGCCCCCCCCCCTCCCCGGCCCCAGTGCTGGTAGGCTTAGAAGTGAACAAATAACAAGTTGGAACGGTCAGTCCTCAGCCTTTGACTGTTATGCTCGCCCAGGTATGTACCTGGATGCCTGCACCAAGGTCCTGGCAGCTTAATGTGTTTTGTGTCAGAAATGTGCATGTGTTGTTGAAGCTTGAGCTGCTGGGCTCTGAGTGACACAGCCCTCATCCTGCAGTGGTGGAAGCAGCACTGCAGCAAATAATTTGTATTGATACAAAAATTAAAGTAAACTTATCTTCTCTAAAACTTTTACTGTGAACCTGGTAACAGTTTTACTGATAAAGAGAAGGTTAAAAGTCCCACATTCTCTCTCTGTCTCTGTCTCTCTCTCTCCCCCCCCCCCTCTCTCTCTCTCTCTCTCTCTCTCTCTCTCTCTCTGTGTGTGTGTGTGTGTGTGTGTGTGTGTGTGTGTGTGTGTGTCCCCTCCCTCTCTCTCTGCATGATGTTAACATCCAGAGTATGGTAGCCTACTGCTTCGGATTCATAGGCGGCTCAATAGCGCATTGATATATGACAGACCAAGGTGACTGCAGATTCAGCTTACACAATGGTAGTATTCACATTAAAGATTCAGAAGTCCCCAGAAGGCTGTGGAATAGCCTATAGTTGGACACTGGGTTGTTGGTCTCAGTGTCACAAATAAACAAATAGTTAAAAATAAAGTAAGAGAAACAGATGGCTAATTTTACAATATACTTTTGTGAGAAATTTCTGCACTGGATTGAAACAAACCTCCTGATTCCTGGAGTCCTTGAAGAGACCAATAGCGGTTATTAGATATCTACTCTTAGAAGTGTTGTATACACAGGCTAGTAAGATGGCCTGATCTATAAATGCATCTGCCTCCAAGTGTGAGGTACTCAGGTGGAAGGACAAACGCCTGCAAATTGTCTCCTGACCATCAACACACATTCACAGCATGCACACATGCATAAAATAAACAAATAAAGTAAAAAATAGAAAAAAGAATGACATACATAAAAGGAGTTTGTAGGCAGTAAACATGATAGCCCTTGTCTTCAAGATGTTTGAAACCTAAAACATACTCACATTAGCCAGATAGGTCCACTTGATATGTGTGCACAACTACAGCGCGCGCGCGCGCACACACACACACACACACACACACACACACACACACACACACACACACACGAGGTCATAATAGAACAGGGGTCTTCACAGCAAGGCTTCACAAGCCATGTGTAACAAGCAGCTCAAACCTTGTGACTGAAGGTTCCTTATGAGCTGCATGCCATGCAGGCAGAGATGAGGGCCTTGCACACACTTCTGTTATATGACTGCTGGCGGAAAATAGCCTGCTTGCAGAGAGGAATGGGCCCATTATCCCTTCCCAAGGAAAATAAATGCAGTCATGGAGAGCATTCAGATGCAGACACGCCACCATCCCTGCATGTCTTCAGCCCTGTGGAACAGTTTAAGTACATGGTGCTGTGTGTGGTGGTGATAAAGCTGTAAGGATGAAGCCTTCTTGCCAGATTGGCTTTTCAAAGATGGCACTAAAGTGAGGCTTTTTAGAGTTTATGTAGAGTTCTTTAAATTAGCACAGTTGCACTAAAACCAAAACTCTGACATCTCTGTTAAAACAGAGAGAAAAAGAGAGTTTCGCTTGC
Organism: Cricetulus griseus; assembly: GCF_003668045.3. NCBI lineage: Eukaryota > Metazoa > Chordata > Mammalia > Rodentia > Cricetidae > Cricetulus > Cricetulus griseus. The sequence goes on along the minus strand of NC_048601.1, from coordinate 95,290,752 downwards.
ATAGGCCATGGAGGCAGAAGGCTGCACCCAGGGACACGTGTGAGCCTTTCCATGGGCCTTTGTCTCTGGTCTGGACTTGGCTCTGAGCCTGCTCACAGGTGACTACATCAGCCACACACAAAATGCATGAGGTGTATTTGTTGCTATTATCCCACATGCTTACCCTTTCCCCTGCATGCAGAATGTTCCCTTGATGGGGAATCCCAGAAATTGAGAGGTCCTGGCCTCTGAGCAGCCTGGGTTTGCTGCTTTCTTGGTGTTCAAGGGCAGCTCCTCTGTCTTTCTCTGCCAACCTCAGGATCCTGGGAGGAGTGTCATGTTGATATCTATAGTTCTGTAGGTTTCGGAGAATAGTCTTCATAAGTTTGCAATCAGTTTTTAAATCTGAATCAAGTCTGAAATGGCAAACCCCACTGATATTATAGCAAGGTCTGCTGGGTTTGGCATGGGTGCAGGCAGGTGAGATGTATCAGTGAGCTAACATAGCTGTCAGCCAGAGAAATGGACAGACACACATAACGCCTGTACATGCTCTCACACACACTCACACTCACTCACACCCAGGCACACAGACACACTTATTTTTTGTTTATAGTTAGGAGAGGTGGGAACAGAAGGAGGGGCTGGGTGCTGGGGACCATTTCTTCAGGACAGAATCATGAATGGAAGCTAAGTGGGTGACATCTGTCTGGAAACCTTCAATATTCAGCTTGTTGCGAGAATTTTAAGACCCCCATACACTGAGGTGTCAGGAGGGGCTGTGACTCCTCAACACTTCATTCCTGATTTTGTTCCTGGTGATGGGGTGAGTCCCATCTGCTTGAAGGCTCCTCCAAGTTGTCCTCTCTTGGGGTAGTGGTAGGTACCACTCTCCAGTTCTTCACTTCTCACTGGCCCATGTCAGAAGCAGGCTTTACCTCTGTCCTGCTCTCTCACTACAGGTATCCCAAGATATGGCATGACCCAGAGTTCTGCTGCCTCTGGACCGCTCCTGCTGTATTTTAGCAGGACCATACTTTGGTCATAGCTGTAGGCTACTTCCTCTATGCCAGTTTCATGAGTGTTGTTTCCAAGTCTAATGGGTGTTTACTTTGTGAATATTGGGAACCTTCATGTGACATGGAAACCTTGCTGGCACAAAATGGAGCTCCATGGGTTACTCAGCAGAGAGGCCATGTGGTCCTCAGATACTTACATTTCCATAGACAGAGTGGGAAGCTGAAGGCCATATTGTCATCTGGGTCTGGTAAATGTTAAGCTGCAAAGTTGGGACTGGGCTAGCCCTTGTTATGACTCCCAACACTGGACTCGCCATTGTTACAGGGTCATTCTGTTGAGGAGAGATTTGGAACCCAGAGAATAGGTAAAAGTTTTAGACTTTTCATATGGTAAAGGGGAAGTGGGAGGTGAGCTGTCACTAACACCCCCTTTCTTTCTCCCCCCATCCCCCTCTCCCATGTACATGTGTGTGAAGGTGCTTGTGTACATTTGTGAGCTTGCACACAGAGGACAGAGATCAACCTTGGGTGTCATTCCTCAGGTAACATCTACCCTCTTTGTTGAGACAGACTCCCTCACTGGTTCAAGATTTGCCAATTAGACTAGGCTGGCTGGCCAGAGAGCCCTAGGGAGCTAACTGCTTGTCTCCACCTCCTCAGCACTGACTGGCACCATGCCTGGCTTTCTTATAAGGGTTCTAGGAATAAAACTCAGGTCCTTGTGCTTATATTCCAAGCTCTTTGCTGACTGAGCCACCATTCTGGTCCCTCTGAACACTTGTTACAACAAAAACTCTGTTCCCCAGAATCTTCTCATTGGTCTCAATCGTCTTGAGCTTCTAATGGCCACATTGCCTCCAGAATCTAGAACTTACTTGACAGTTTTCTTTGACAGACTGGTGATGGAGGCTCTTCTTCCTAGTCTTCATGCCTCTGAGCTCTGCGCATTCCCCAAGCTAGAGTCTCATTTCCCGAATGCAAATCCTGGGACTAAAGTAGAACCATGTTTCTTGGTTAGGTGTTTACATGAGCTGTTCACAGAGTGAATTTTTCAGTCACGTTTGTTTTATTCTCACTGGAAACTGAAGATTTGCTGTTGTTCTCCTGATCACTGAAATCTACACAAAGGCTGTGTTCAGTAAACATTATCAATATTCAGAGAGAAGGCAGCTGTATTTTTGTCACATGCTCCTAGAGGTGTAGGCCAAGGGCATGTGTTTAGAGGCCTCAAATAACAAGTATAAATCGTGCCTCTGTTACTTGACTGTCTTACCTGTTTGGCGGTTTTATCTTTGCCAACTGCCAAATAACAGGCATGCATCATTTTAATTGAACCTTAAGCCTGACACTTTTATTGAAAATAATGGATTTCAAGTTATTTTTCATAGATAAAGGCTACACGAAGCTGGGCCTTTCCTACCAAAGCTTGTCTGAAGCAAACGTGACTCTATTCCCATGCCTCAAGGGAAAAACAAACCACACTTGAAATCAGGCAAAAATTGATTGAATTAACCCTCTAAAGACCTGTAATAAGATGATTTAGGGAGTCAACCAAACTGAAATTGTGCACATACGAGTGATGATGCTGTGCCTGAGCCCTGTGACTCTGAAGCCAGGCTGTCCTTCTGGTGATGACACACAATCTATGAGCCATGTCAGCCAGTCTTTCAAGTCTGTCTGTGTTCCCATGTGATCTTCCTGCTTCAGGTAGAGCTGGTGCACTGAAGTGTGAGGTTTTATCCTTCACATTGTTTTGTTATCTTAAAGGATAAAAGTCAAGGCTCAAAATCTTTACTTTTAAATACCTAAATGGCGGATGCTCTGTGGTGAGATAGTGTTTGTCACCATAGAGTATGGCATGAAAGACTCAAGAACTCAGCCTGACTCCAGTGGACTGACTGCTTTCTCTGGCTGTCTGGAGAGTCTATCTGGATCCCAAAGGACTCTTATTTGTACTATTTATCAAGAATATGAACTCTGGGGATGGAAATGTAGCATAGCTTATAGAGTGCACAAAGTCCTGGGTTCAGACTCTAACACTGAATAAAGACAGCCATGGTGGTGTGTTACAATAAATATTTCTGCCAAAAGCTGCCGAGCCCCACAGCCACATGGACGGTCTCTGCCAGCTGCCCGAGTTCTGCCCGCTGCGTGGATGGACTATTAGGTACAAAGCTGCTTGGCCAATGATTAGGATTCTCATCTGTTAGCTCAGTCTTAATTATCATAAATCTATATATTTTATAAGACTTATCTTATAGAGGATGCCTTTCGTTGGCACCCTCTCTTGCAGGTGGCTCTCATGGCACTGCTAGAGGATGCGAAGGGGAAAAAGGGGCACTTCCTGTTTCTCTTCGCTCAAATATGAGTCTCCTTGCTATGTCACTTCCTGCCTGGATCACCACTTCTCTACTACATTTCCCAGAATCCTCTTTGACTCCTAGTCCCGTCTAACTTGCTGTCTCATTGGCCAAACAGTATTTTATTTAACAATCAATAAGATAAACATACAAAGAAGTACATTCCCCATCAGTGGTGAGTTCCTGGGATCCTAGCACTGGGGAGGTGGAGGCAGGAGGATCAGAGGTTGAAGGCCATCATTCTCAGATGCATAGTAAATTCTTAGCCAGCCTGGGCTATGTGAAACCTTGGTTTTGTTTTTGTTGTTTTGTTTTGTTTTTGTTTGTTTGTTAAAGAATGTGAATTGTGGCTATCTTGGTTTATTCTGTGATGCTTCAACAGAATTCCTGGGAGTGGAGGATTTTTGAAGGAGAAAATGCATTTCCAGTATTTCTAGAAATGGTGATATCCAAAGTTGTGAGCCTTCCTCTTGTGGTGTCTGTGCTATGTGGGAAGGAAGAAGAGTGAGAGACTGTGAAAGGGACAGGGGCATCTCTATGTCAGGACCAACATAAGATAAACAGCCTACTCCTATGATAGGTTATGTATCCTCTCTTAAGGGGCTTGCCTCCTCACACTATGCCTTTGGGGTGTCTCTAGCACTTGAATTCTGGGGAACACAGTAACTCATGGCATCAACATGCAGGTCTATTGCTCTTTTGGACTGTAAATACAGACATAGCTTAGAGACGACTGCTGTAGTCATTATGTAATTTGAGTGGCTGATGCATAGAAATTATACCATTTTCCCACCATGATTTCTTGTTATAGGGGTAGGCTGGTTAGCAGTAACTCATATCTTTGCCCAAGGCATGTGAATGATTAGACACTGTGAGGAAAAGAAAGTGGTGAGCCTCTATACTATCCAGGCAGTATTCAGTGTATCCAAGAAGACAGACATCCTTAACAAAGCAGACATTGGTGTTTCAGGATTCCTGTTGCAAGACATTCGCAGTATCCTTGGATGGGGGCACTCACATTTACTCTGTTGGATCAGTCCCATTTTGCTTGATGCCTGGATATCTTGGGTAGTTGCTGGTATCTGTACATAGATGTATAACTCTAAGAATGAAAATTTGTCTAGACTTCCAGGCATTGTTGAGAATTACAAGTAAATATTTTGAAACTAGGCACAGTGTCACACACCTATAATCCCTACCCTCAGGAGTCATAGGCAGGAGGATTGGTTTTTGAATGTTCAGGGGCACTCTGGCCTCCATAGTGAATTCCAGGCTAGCCAGGGTTACATAGCAAGACTCTGTATTAACAAAAGCAACAATAGCAACATCAAAGAGTAAATACTTGAGGTGAAGGGTAGCAGAAGAAGCCAGGGTTAAGTCTTTTGATAGATCCCAATGTTAAGCATATCCCAATTTGCATAGGACATTCTTGTGTTTTGATAATTGTCCTCATTCAAGGTTTAGCAGCAAGTCTCTTTATTCTCAGCAGAGTCCTTTGGGGGACATACAGTTATATAGCCAACCATTGTATTAATGAAGAATTAGTAATTTGATTGATAGAAATGAAAAAATAAGATAAAGTCCTCTATGCCATGGTCATTTGAAATTTGTTCGGATTACTCTGTATTTATTATTTTTTGAGGAGTGATGTTGACTTCATTTCTTAGAAAAGAAAAAGTTGAGGAAATAGCAAAGCTTTTCTTTCCAAAGTGGAACTGGAATCTGGATCAGAAAATCCATTGTCTGACACCCGCCCCTTCCTCTACTGTGACCTTAGTCCCTCACTGTCCCCATTAGTGCTGGCTGCTGCATGGTTTGGCTGGCTTGGAGGAAACTGTTCTAAGCTTGCTGATAATTTGCTGAAGGAATCTCATTAGCCCGGGCTGGCTGCTGCATCTGTTTTGACATAAGTGGGAATCAGAATGTCTAAGAGCCATTCCTGGCACATTAGTGCTATGGAGGGAGGAAGTGGCTAGGGCTGACTTCCTGGGATCCCCTGGTGGAGGCACTCTGGTGGAGGAGCTCAGGTTGGTCTTGGTCATAAAACCATGTCAGTGGCCAATGATGAAAGAAGAGGAAAGAATGGTCTGTGCAGCTCCGTGTTCCTTCCCTGCTTCTCAGTGGTCAGCACTGAGGAATGGTGTGTGGGAGCTATGTGTGCCATGGCGATGTGACTTACGAGGAAATGGCCCATTGGAGGAGAAGCTAGGAGAGGACAAGTGTCAAGACCGTGAGCCATCAGAGCAGGAAGCTTGGTGGGAGATGGTGTCCTCCATATAGGACAGGAAACCTCAATGATATGGCCATGTAAAGAAGGCCTAAACAGTGACAATGACAACTGGCATGCTAATGAGGATCTCACAGGGCCCACCCCTAGATAAAACACCACAGAAAATTAATGAATGATGAGTGATGAAGAGTCAGTCTTTCCCAGGGCTGAGCCCCCTAATTGGTTGCCCCAAACCAAGTACTCATTTCTAGTGTATGTATGTGTGTGTGCACATGTGTATATGTATTTTTACATGTCATAATTTAAAAAATAAAATGAAATCAAAAGGCGTGTGAGTTCCCTGTTGTCACACAGCGGTAGTCTGCAGTAGGGGATGTGAGCTCTCCTGTAGACCAGGGGCCTGGGAGCGATTCTTACCCAGTGAATGAGACACCCATTGGTTCTTTCTCAAGTATGGACAGTTCAATGGAAAACGGGGAGAAATGGAAGCAATTACTTTGGTGTAGATGTGGGTCTGAGAATACTCTCTGCTGATCTGCTCAGTATGGTGTGAAATAGCGGGGGAAGCCCTGGGAATCCTATCGATTTTGGATCACTATGAAATATTAAAGCAGGAAGGAGACTCCATGTGCTGTGAAACGAGGAAACGCATAGCACGCAGAAGTGAGGGGTTTGCCTACCTCCTGCCCCTGGAGAGCAGGAGAGATCTTGGGGTCACGGTTCTGTCATGTTGTAGCCCTTGTTCTTCCAGGATACTCTGTGTGACCTTGGAAAAATCATCCTCCTTTTGGACTCTATCCCTTTTGGAAATGGAAGCTATGTCTTCAAGCCTGTAGGTGGTCTGGGCAGCTCTGCGCGTCATGCCACGTTTAGTCTTCATGATACCTTATTGTTTACAGGTAGCTTCTGCCATTCCTTCTGTGTCATGTTTGATATGATAGTGTTGAAGCAAGGTATCCAGGACATTCCTTTGAAGTCAGTCATTGCTGGCAGTCATCTCCCTGAGATACTATGACAGTTCCGTGTGTGTGTGTGTGTGTGTGTGTGTGTGTGTGTGTGTGTGTGTGTGTGTGTGCATTATTCTCTCCTCTTTCAGGTTTCTTAGTCCACAAAATGAATATCTAGTCTAGGAGGACTGGACAATTAGCAGGAGGAAGAACTCTTTTGAAGGTTCATCTGTCTCCCATTACCTTATGGGCAGTGTCGTCAGTCAGTGCATTAGGGCTCTGTGGGGTTTTTAGGAGAACAATATAAGGCTTGTATTTTTTTCTGTGCCCTGCTTGTGAGGTACAAAAAGTAACTGAAAATCACCATGGATCTTACTAAAAATGCACTAGCGTGTGGATGGACAACTGTTACACCAAGAGAGTACAGTGAAGCAGAAACTCACGTTTGCCCACAAACTGCTGTGACTTAGATTCTCCTGCACCTGTGAATCCTCAACTCATCCAAGAGGGTGGCACTAATCTTCGAAAGGGGGATGAATTTTGCAAGAAGTGGAACAAGAGATGGTAGCTGTTGAATCAAGGAGATTTATCTATGAGAAACACTTACAGGGAAGAGCCATTGAGTTGCAATGTGTTGAGGTTTCAGCGATCTGTGCCTGTCATCTCTCAAGGTGGAGAGGGTCTCATATGCCATATGGTCATTAACACAGCAGGCATGTTAAATATAGTCAAGTGAGGAACTAATCGCCTGCTGAAGAAGAGAGCACTTTGTTGGAGCCCATGCAGATCTGCTCTGACTTACTCTGCATATCCCTGCTCTGCATATGCTCAGCAAACCCCAGGGTTTGACAATCGTGGCTAGATAAGCATGTGTGTCTCCCTGATAATGGGTGACCCTAATATGCTTTGATATTTTCAATAATGTGCATTGTGTGTCTGTGGCCAAGAGCCACTGAAGAAAAGCAGAGGAAGCAACCAAAAGTGTGACCTTTCTTGTGTCTTTACCTAATATTTTCAAAGCTCTATTTGCACCTGGAACAGCTGGAGACTATGAGATGCAGGTTCCTCCAGATGCTGCACTTGCTGCTGTGCCAACAGGATGCTGGTGCCACTGGACCAGGGTTAGTGTTTGGGTAGCAAAGTTCAGTAACACACACACACACACACAAACACAAACATACACACACACACACTACACACACACACACAAACAAACACACACACACATACACACACACATACACACACACACACACACACACATATATATATATATATACACACACACACACACACATGTATATAGACACACACACACTACACATACACACACACACATACACACACACACAAACACACACATACACACATACATACACACACATATACACACACAAACACACAAAACACACACACATGCACATACACACACATGCACGCACACAAACACGCACATACACACGCACATACATACATACATACATACATACATACGTTATATGTTGCACTTGTGTCCACCGTGAAGACATTGTCTGAGTGTGTTCCACATATTTAGACTTAGGCTATAGGACCAACAAGGTCTGACAACAGGTGAAGATATGTAGCTATTGTTTCTTGAATTCAGGTTGGACAAACATGCAGTGTTTTGGATTCTGGGCTTTTTCTTCAGGAAAAGAAAGAAAGAGAGAGAGAAAGAAAGAAAGAAAGAAAGAAAGAAAGAAAGAAAGAAAGAAAGAAAGAAAGAAAGAAAGAAAGAAAGAAAGTCTTCCATGGTCAAGTTACATGAGTGAGTTTGTTTGCCTCAAATACATTTTTGGGGAACGTGCTGGCCTTCTCCCGTAAATGCTGCCCTTCCAGCATCCTGCTGTGACTCAAACAGCTCCATCACTGGACAGAGAAGAAATTCTTGCCTGGAAATTAAGATACACATCTAGGTCTTGGGCACAGGGGAATTGCAGGCCTCTCTGGGGGTGGCTTAGGTCCAGGACATTCCTTCTCTTTGCTGAAGGAGTGCCTGACTGGAAAGTTCCTGGTAGCTTTGTTCCCAGCCCTTCCTCAGAAGACAGCTCTGGCCTCCTCGGAGTCTCTGTAGCTGCAGTCTCTGGCGGCTGTTTGAATAGTTCCACTTTAGATGTGTTTGTTTTCCTTATTTCCCTGTGACTGTCAGGAAGATCTACTTAATTGCATCCATTCCGGTTTAGAGAGAGATGACATAGTGGATGCTGAGGAATTCTACACATTTCTCAGGCTGTGTTTAATTGATCGTTATCAGAAGATGATGTTTGATTTCCAGGCTGCTGTTCATGTGAAAAGAAAACTCGATCCTTTTCCATCAATTCCTTCAAAACATCCCCAATTTATAGCCTCTAGACTGGTGTTGCCAGTACAGCCACATACTGACAATTGCTCTTCAATATTTCTGTACTGAAATCATGAACAAGTACTGTAGATTAATGCTTCACACAGCCTTAAAGCCCAACTCCCAGACTGGGCTTAGATGGTTTAAGGCATTGATTTCTCTCCCTGACAACTCTGAAAATACTAGGTGCTAAAAAAAAATAGGCGAAGAGGTTGGTAAATCTCCGTGGCACCTTTGTTGCTTGCTGTAGAGAACATTGGTGAAATGTATCATTTTTCTTTATTGTAAGATATCCTGGGGCTTTGACGATTGTTCTAGATCTTTGTAAAAACAGGAATTAGAAGAAAAAAAAACTTCACTTAAAAATTCTGAAATCAGAACCAACATTCATTCTGATGTTTGGGAATTAATTCAATATCTGACTTTATGCAAATTTAATTATGAGGTCCAGTCACTGTGATTGCATTGCATTTTGCAGGGATTCCCAGCAGGCCTCTGTAATCCTTACACCTGTGAATGGGGCTGGAGCAGAGGTGGAAGTTACCCTGGTTCATTTCCTTAATGTTGCCTCACATGGTTGGAAATTAGATTTGAGTTGATGTTTTCCAAAACACATCCTAGAGTCATTTTCATAACTCAATAGTGTAATTGCAAAGCAGTGTCTGAGAGGGGTCAGCTCCATCCTTCTAAGCCACACAAATTAAAATGGTTCTGATCACAGGCCTGTTATCACCTCATCCTCACAAAGAATTGTAACTATGGTGAGAGTTTCTTTTGCGCTCTTTGTATTTGATTATTTTTCTAAACACAAGGCAAAGAGGAAAAAACCCTTTGCTGATGTTCTCTTTTGGTTACAGCATTCAAAAGCCATGAGTTTCCTGACAGCTCCCCCAAGGATATTGTCCCAATACTATTAGATACTAACTGTTACTATAACAAAATGCCCTAAGGTCATCAATTTTAAAAGAAGGCAAGTTAATTTGGGGTCATTGTTTTGGAAGCTTCAATCTGCTTTGGGAACCTCATTATGGTGGAAATTCCAGGCAGAAGCTTGGGGTGGGGTGGAGCTAGGTCCCTACAATCTCCTTCAAAGACATTTGTTTCAATGACTTAACCTCTTCCTGCTAGGTCCCACCTCTTTTTAAAAATATTTGTTTATTTGTTTGTATGAATAAATGGCATAAGTATATAGAACAGAGAACAATTTGCAGTTGGTTCTTTTCTTCCATGATGTGGGTCCCCGGATTCGAACCCAGGTCCTTGGGCTTGGCAATAAATGTCTTTATCCTCTGAGCCATCTCACCAGATTCAAACTCTACCTCTTAAAGGTGCCACATCCTCACAATAGTGCCACAGATTAGGGGCAAAGTCTTCAACACATGGGTCTGTGAGGAGCAAACCATCACACATAACACACTTTCTAAAATGGGAGGTCTGTAAAGGATGAAGGGAGTTTGATGCCAAAGTGGAAATGACAGATGATACTGATGTTCACAGCAACAGCGGTCCCCATTCCTAGGCACCTCATTGTCTAACTTTAGTGTTTGGAAATCTCAAAGGTCACCCTCACCTCTTGCATGGACTTCAAGTGCAGAAGCCCTTTGGGCTACAGTCAGATTCAATGATTTGTTAGACGACATCTTAGGAAGTCCTGGGAGATTCCTGGCCATCTGGTCAGCTTCCCTAGTGCATTGGAATTGAAGACAACACTGACTCTTCTACGGACACCAAGAGACTATTACTCAAGAACACACCCAGTCTTGGAAGTCCGGAATTTTCGATGGGATGACATCATGCCCCACCCTCAGGCATGGTCTCCTCCTCCAGATTCCGGGCTGATCCATGTGACCTGGAGACCCAGTTGAGTGCATTGTTAGCATCTAATATGTCTAAGCCCCACAGTCTTAGGTCACAGAGGCTCTCTCTCATCAGTCAGGATACCCTTCCAGACCACCTCCTAGGAATAGGAACCAAGGCCAGGCCTCTCCTTGGTTCTGTGGAGTGGTCACTGGTGGTAAGTTAGAGAAAGAAGACACGACAGGACTTAGATGCTATTTACTGAACTCCCTCCTCTGCTGTGGAGAAAATGGGGCTCTCCTGTCTGAGTGAAAATGAGTGTTTAGACAAGTGGCTTTGAGGCAGATCTGGGCTAATGCTGAATAGGAAATGAGCAAAAGCTATGAAGCTCACTTACCAGTAATACAAAAACTCTGCAAACAAGTCTTTCTGTGACCCTGGGGGCTGTGATATTATGTGGCAACAATGGAGATACTGAGGTGAAAGTCACTACAGTGTTGGCCCATCTGTTTGGCCTTTGATAAAGGCTGTTCTTTTGATCCTTGTGTTGACCCATAACTTCATTCCAGACTCTGCTTATGGGCTAAAAGTCATTCATTAGCTAGTCTTGTTGAAGCCCAGAGTAACATAAACTGGTGGGAAGTCTTTCTGGATCTTTGTCACCATACACCCTCCTGGAATATCCCTGGTCTGCTTTGTCATGAACCTGTATCTTCAAAACAGAGACAAAGTATAATCTCTCCTCAGAACCTCATTGTGTGGAACACGATGTTTGTAGACCAGAATGGTATTAAAATTTCATCTGCCACCATCCCACTTCCTAGAATTTAAATTTAGGACATAATCACAGTGCTTATCAGAGTGTAATAAACAAGAGTTTATTATGGCATCTTTTACATATAAAATCTACATATTTAATAATTGCAGATGGGTGAAATAGGCAGTCTCATATCTACACAATCATGGGAAATAATACCCAAAGGAAAACAGTTAAGGGTCTATGAAAATCCTCCTTTATTAACCAAGTACTGGCAAAGTCTAAAGCACAAACAATTTGATGGAAATGTATGTAGCAAGGGGAAGCAATACTGAAGCCTGAACTGACTGACTGGAGTTCAGGCAGAGCAGTGAAGGGGAGGAACTGGGAAGTCCTCATCAGCTCCTTTGTCACCACTTTCTTGCACCAGAGAATGGTTGGTGGCACCTTTGCAACCTCACCCTGCTACTCAAATTTGATTGGAAGCATGGATGTAGGGCTTGGCCTGGGTTTGGGAGGTCGGGGTTTAGAAGTTGATTTTTCTCCACCATGTGGTGAGTTGTGTGAGGTTTTTTTTTTTTAATGAATCTACAGTGGAGCTTGTAGACATTGTTGGAGTAGGGAAACTGAGGAAGAACTGAGTGAGACAGAAACAGAGGCATACCCAGGGGACATGCAAAGAGATCCCCAGGAAGAAACACTGGTGATCAGAGTGTCCAAATAGGATGACAGGGAGCAGACTGACTGCTCTTCTTCAGTTTGTGTCTTCAGGATAAACCCCTTGCAAAGCATGCCCTGCCCCCACTTCTGCATGGGTACCGGGGAGGCAACCAGAGAGGGAACAGAATGCCAGCTCCCTCCGTTGTAGGAAGTAGATAGAGCATGGTGACCTGGAACTTTTAACCAGAGTGGGCCACAGGGCAGAGGAGTCTGACACCTGTGACTGGCACATGTTCTAGAATTTCAGGAGGAGGATCAGGCACCCACACATACTAGGCCAGGTGGTCAACTGTAGCTTCATTGTAAGTCCTAATGGAGATGGTGGCCTCAGCTGATGCACAGGTAACCAAAGTGACAAAGATGCATGGACATGTAGAGCAAAGTCTGAGGAGATAAATCATTTTCCAGAGCTTTGTCTCCTGGTGACAATGAGAGCACATTGTTCCTTTATGCCTTTCAGTTTTTGGCCTCCCAATGTGTCTCAGCATTTTGAGACATGAAGATGGGGTAACTAAGTATCCTAGTTTCCTTTCTGTTTCTGTGATAAAAACAAAACAAATTTTAAAAAACTGACAAAAAGCAACTTAGGGAGGAAAGGTTGTATTTGGCTCACAGTCCCAGTTATCGTCTGTTACTTCAGTGAGATCAAGGCAAGAACTTAGAACATCACACCCAGAGCCAAGAGCTGAGGGAATAAATGTGTGACCCCTGGCGCCTGCTGCTTGTTTGCTCAGTACTCAGTTAGCAGGTGACTGTCTAGTTCTAAACCTGGGGTAGAACATTTGCAGATGGTTTTTGATCAGTTGCAGAGACTCATTCTGCTATACGCCATTTGCCAGGGGACATTCTTCACTATAGTATTTCCACTGGACAGTGGGCAACTGGTCCCAACTCAATGAAAACTTAAGGCTTTGAAAACCAGACAAGGGACAGACAAAGGTGGCATTAGATTTTGCTACAGTCTTCCTTCTGGACCTGGTAACCTTGGAGACATGTCCTTACTACGCCACAGAGCTTCTCTCAAACAAGAGCTCTCACCTGCTCCCACTTCGGGGATAGAGCTGCTCAATGTTGTTTCTAAGCTCCATTGAAGACCTCATTTTGAAGATGGTTGACTTGCAGGTTGAGCTTCTTATCCATATAAGTAGAACAGACACCCTCCAGCATTCTTCAGAAAGCAGGGCGGCCAGGCACATAGGAAATCACTATGATTGGCTTGGGATGTAACCTTCTCCCCACGGGACACACATGTGAGCTCTGCATCCTTTACCAGTCTGGTACCATGTATCCCATCACTTGTACCTTTCTGCTGTTTCATGGCTCTGATTCATGTTTATAGTGTAATCGTAAGGCAGGTGAGAATAGGGAATAATCGGTAAGCTGGGGATCTACTTGGCTTGGGCTATACACATATCTCTCTTCTAATAATATACTTGGAACCTAGGACACTCACCTGCACTGAGTATGCACGAGCACACACCCTCCTCCAACAATGCATCTAACAATCTAACACACACACACACACACACACACACACACACACACACACACACACACACACTTTAAATGACAGAAATAGATCACCTCCTTAGCAATCTCTTGATAACGCCATATTCAATGCATACCAGAGCACATTCTGAAACCACGAGAGGAGGGCTGATCTAGCCTAAACTGCTTTTAGGTGCATGAGCAATAAGGCAAACTGTGTCTTCAAAGTGAGCTTTTAGGGGGAATTCTTATCTCCCATCGTATGCCTCTATGTAATTAGGTGTGCATGTTTAAAATCAGATGCATTATGAAAAGGGGCATGGCTCACTGAATGAATATATGCCATAAATCACAACAGAAAAGTACCCAAACTCTCCACTTCTCTTGAGCACCATAAATGGAAGTATCAAACGGTATTTGGGGACCTAGAGTGTGTTCCCTCATGTAATCTGTTGTCAATCTTGATGGAGCCTTCCTTTTTAATCCTCACTATTGCTTCACTTTGAATAGTTTCTTTGCTACTTTGCAATCTGTGTGAGGCATTATTTCATTCTTGAATACAGTGCCAAGAGCCTGGAAGCATCTGGCCTGGACAGACCCCAACCACCCATTAACAGTAGCTGCTCAATAAATACCAGGAGCAGCAGCTGCTGAGATCAGAAAGAGTCTGCAGAATGGCAAATCCAGCCACAGGTGGTACTCACAACTGTGCTGAGCTTGTTTCTGCCTCAGAGCACCTTCCGCCAGGCACGTGCCGCCTCAGCTCTCACCTGGCAGCTGAGCTCGTTCCCAGAATTGAGGTGAAAGTTCACTCTTTTTTCAATCCTCACGTGGCCAGACCTATGATGAATAAAGGCGGATAAGAGACCCTTGTGAAGGAGAGGGTGGTGACCAGGATATTCCCATGCCCTGAGTAGAGGACATCTTACAAGAGCCACATGTGGTAACTGTCTTGTGCCCTTCATGGCTTTCTCTACATCAGTGGTTCTCAGCCATCCTCATTCTGCCCTTTAATACAGTTCCTCATGTCGTGATGACTTCCAACCATAAAATTATTCTTGTTGCTACTTCATAACTGTGATTTTGCTGCTATAACGAATTGTAATGTAGATATCTGTGCTTTCTGATGGCCTTAGGTGACCCCGTGAGAGGTCGTTTGACCCCCAAAGGCATTCTGACCCATAGGTTGAGAACCACTCCTCTTCTGGATGCTAGTCCTAGAACCAAGGTTCCCCTGGCTTATGTTTTTGAGTCAGCGTACTAAAGGAGAATATTTCTTCCTTATTTTGTTTAATTTTATATATAAATTAATATATTTAGACCAAACCCACCTTTGCCGCTTCCCCTCTGATGGCGCCTACCACCCCCTACTTTCCCTCTCAACTTCACATGCTCTCCATTTGTAAAACCCACTGAGTCCGCTTAGTGATGAGCACATTGGTATAGGGCCATCTACTTGAGCATGAGTAGCCTGTCAGGACCCACATCCCTGATGAAAACTGCCCCCCACCCCCACAACAGCCAACAGTTGCCAATGACTCC
This sequence comes from Cricetulus griseus, assembly GCF_003668045.3. Lineage (NCBI taxonomy): Eukaryota > Metazoa > Chordata > Mammalia > Rodentia > Cricetidae > Cricetulus > Cricetulus griseus. Next base: position 95,275,554 of record NC_048601.1, on the reverse strand, counting down.
TCAGCTAAAGGTGGGACTTCATGAGCCCTTGTGCATTCATGCTGGGATTGTGACTGGATAGGTCTTGTTCACAGCTTCTGTGAGTTCATGCACTCACAGCCTCTGTGAGTTCATGTGTACAGTGTCTCTGCCATGACTGGAGAGCACTGCCCCACGGTCATCTACCATTGCCTCTGGCTCTTGGAGTCTTTCCATCCCCTTCTGCAGTGACCGACGGGCTTTAGAAACTATGATAGACATGCCATTTAGGGCTGGCTACTTATGCAAATGTAGTATTTCTCTAATAAAAAAACAAACCTGACATCATCAAACCTGAATTGTGAGAACTTAGCTTTTCATCAAACAAACGTTGACTTTTGCCAGTTGCTGTTTGTCTAAATGCACACTATTAACCTATGAACCATAAACTCTGACACTCAAGCTCCAAGTGCCATGGGGGGAATGTTTCGCATTAATAAATGTGATTAATAAATCACTGTGGTAGATGAAGAACGCAAAATTGACCCCGGAGGGAAATAAACTAGAACTGGACACCTATTGTAGTCCTGGGGCTGAACACTAACCCTGAAGCAGCCATACAGCTACCAGTGACTGGAAAACACTGTCCTTTCAAAGATCTCGGGTGCTCCTGGGACAAAGGCTTCCTGAAGGTGGCTCACACGTTGTTTTCTGACTTGGACTCCCCACTAGTGTTTGTGGAAATGTGCCCATAAATAACACAATGGATGTTGTGTTATTCAGTGTTTTCTAGAAGAAAAGAATTGATAGAATGAATGAATGTGTAGTAGGAGATATATTAGACGGGCTTATAGGATGTGGTTTGGGTAATTGAACCATGGCTCTCTCATCCTGGAGGGGCTGAGAATCCAGTAGTTTCTCAGTCCACGAGGCTGGATGTCTCAGCAGTTCCAATCTGTCACTGGAAGTTGGGAGGGTTCCTGGAGAGCCACTGGTGTTCAGGCTGTTGGGGTACATCAGAAGCCTGAAGAAGCTTCAGTGGAGCAATTTTGCAGCAACAAGATAGATGAAATTTCTAGCAAGATTGAGGACAAGCAGGTAAAGGCAGTTTCCTCATTCTGTGCCCTTTGTTCTGGGCTGCCACAGAAGGGGTAGCCCAGATTTAGGGCGGGTCTTCCCACTTTAAATGATCCAGTCAAGGAAATCTCAGGCAGCTTAGTGGTACACAACTTTATTCCTGGCAGAGGCAGGAAGATCTCTGAGGTCAAGGTCAGTCTGGTGAGCTCCAAGACAGCCCAAACTGTATAAAGAGACCCTGTCTCACAAGAAAGAGAGAGAGAAATCAAGAAAGAAAAGAGGGAAGGAAGAAAGACCAAAAGAAAGAAAGAAAGAAAAAGAAAGAAAGAAAGAAAGAAAGAAAGAAAGAAAGAAAGAAAGAAAGAGAAAGGGAAAGGGAAAGGGAGAAAATTCCCTATAGGTGTGCTCAGCTGCTTGGATTTTAGCTTGTAGCAGAGTGCACAACCAAGATTAACCATCTCTGGTGGTTTGTGGTGGTGATGATGATCATTGGTCAGGTTCTCTGAGCGACAGGACAAGGTAAAATGTGTCTTCTTGTATCCAGTAGCTCAGATAGAAAGAACCCATGCTTACATGATCACAGAAAATAAGGTGTAAATTAGAAAATTATATGGTGTACATATTTTATGCAAATGATCTTGCAGCCCAACCCTTCAGCTGGTACTTGGTGTTGAGCACAGAGAATTAGAGTATCTGGTCTTAGGTTGCTCTGGAGGGCTGTTTGCCTACCTTGCTTCACTGACAGGTGTAGGCCAAGAAGCCAAGGTGGCAAGTGCTTCAATCCTCAGAGAAGGGATGGTTGGGGCACTGTGGATGCTGCTGTGGTGGATGGATGCTCACAGCTAGGACTGCCCAAACTCTTCACGAGCCCAATATCCAGGAACCTCCAACAGCCGCTTTGTACAACCTGCACTCCCACACAGGGGTATGAGTCCAGGAGGAGTCTGCAGTAGCTATAAGATGTATGGGATTCAAACTAAATGCGTATCTATTCTGAGTTGTAGGGATCCCCACAATGGGCCAGATGAAGCAAAGATGAAAGAGGAGTCAGGGGAGACGTGCAAGGCTGGCACAGAGCTAAGGGATAAAAGATGAAGACAGAGGGAAGAAGGGAGGCTGTGTGCTTGATGGTGGGGCAGATTCGTGCAGAGCAGGACCACCTACATGGGCAGCGTGGGACATGATCTGTCCCCTTAGTGGCACCCATGCCCCTGAATGTGGAGTCTTCAGGCTCGACAGGTCTGGTTTGCTACTGGGAATTTAATGCTGCTGACCAGAAGGAGCTAGATGTCTAGGAACCTCAACTCCCACAGGTATGGAACGATCACTCCTGAGCTCTGGTCCAGGAACTGCCCTCAGTGCTCTGCTGAATGCAAGCTAACTCGTGTAGTCAGTAAAGCAAAGGAGCATCAAGAGATGCTCAGCTGAGATGCTGACCTCATCCTACAGAGAAGCCACCGTGCCAGGATGGGATCGACATGCATCTATCTACACATGACTTCCATTAACCACTCCTAAGGTACTTCCGTTATTTGTGAAAATACCAAGTTAAAACAAAGCCAAATAAACTAAGCCAGTGCTGGACACTTTCCTGGAAGGTCTCAACACATCACAGAGACACATGCACATGCATGTTTACTACAGCTCAGTGCATAGCAGCTAAGGTATAGAACCAACCTAGGTATAGGCAAGGAAAATGTAAGCTATTTGTCATCTGTCTGTCTCCTTATTCACCCACCATTTATTCATTAACTATACACACACACACACACACACACACACACACACACACACACACACACACACACGCACGCACGCACACACGATGTGATTTTACTCAGTCACAAAGAAGAACATAATTGGGTCTGGAGAGGTGGTGCCGTGGTTAAGGCAACTTGCTGCTTCTACAGAGGGCCCAGGCTCAATCCCCACCAGACAGCTCACAGCTGTCCATGGTAACTTGAGTTCCAGAGGCTCTCATACCCTCTTGTGGTCTCTGCAAGCACCTGTACCTGTGTAGTTTACATACAGAGGAACAAGCACACATGTACATACATAATGAGACAAAATTATATTCTTTGTAGAAAATAGAGGAACTATACATTATCATACTAAGCAAATTAAGTCAGACTCAGAGAGATGTGTTTCCTCTAATTTGTAGACCCTAGATTTTATAAAATCCCACATTTCTCTATGACAGGAAAGTAGATGTGAAACACTATAGAAGCAGAGACTAAGGGTGTTTGTGAAAGGGAAAACAGGAGAAACATGGTACAGGCGCATTATGTGTTTGTGTGAAAATGTCCTCAAGAAATAAGGAACATTAAATACAAGCCAATAAAAAAAGAAGATAATTGCCGGGTGTGATGGCATGCACTTATATTCCCAGCACTTAGAAGCAGAAGCAGAGGAATCACAGGTTGAGTTCACCCTGCGCTGCAGAGTGAGGCCCCATCTAAAAAAGAAAAAATAAAAGGTAAAAACACCCAGAGAGAGGTTTTCATCTGCAAAGTGTTAACTACTCTTCAGTACCGTAATGGGAAGAGTCCTAGGCCAGCCCCTTAGATTGACAGCCCTGTATTTCCCAACTGAAGTTCCAAGAAGCCTAAACTCAAGTCTAGCAGGGCTGGCTATTGGGGTGCTGATAAGGACTGCACTCAGAGCTAACTGTGGAATGGACAAAGGCCTGTGCTAGCCCAGAGTGCTAGCAGATCTGAAGAGGCCCTCCATATATACACCTCTTGACCTTCACAGACAGCCAGGGACTCTCAGGGCAGGCTCATCACCCCAGGCTCAGGAGAGCCATGAAGTGATCCCAAGTGGTCAAGGATGAGATGGGGACCTCTCAGTGTTTCCACTTGAATGAGGACCAATGCCAGTGGGGAAGCAGATGGACCCGTGGGGACCGACTGTGAGCATGCAGGCACTGTCGTGCTTGCTGGGTTCTCTGAAGCATCAGTTGGTTGGGAAATCTCATCTGTCTGAGATTGTGCCACCTCGAGTCTCAGCCTTCTCTGCAATCAACCATCTTAAAAGGCAGTACTGTATGATTCATGCTTTCAGTTTCAGAAGAGTAGGTTTATTAGGGCTATAGCAAGCAAAACGAATGAAGTAAATACCAAGTTGCAGATAGAATCAGCAGGTAGATGAGATGGCAAAATATCATCTGGAGTAGCCCAACTGAGAGAGCAAGCAAGAGAAGATATCATTAAGCTGGGCTTGCCGACATGCCACAGAAATCAGCTGGGCTTGGAGCCCCTGTAAGACAGCCTGCTGAACAAATTGTCTCAGTGAGTGAGATTTCCAAGTAAAAGAACAAACAGAAGCAGACTCACAACTTCATCAAACTGGGTGCTAACAGCATCCAAAGACATGACCTGGAAAGTGGAGAGTCAGCTGGAGTTCCCAGTGAGCTCTCTCTCCATGCCCGAGCTTCGTATGGTTGAGCTTTCAGATTCCTGTTTCTATTGTGGGCATCTTTATATCGTGGGATAAACAATAGGAACCTCTGTTGGCAATGGTCCATCTTCCAGCTATCCCAAGGATGTGGCACTTTCACTCTGGAGCTATTGTCCCCATTTTCATTACAGAGAGCCAGGGACCCAGTCTGACCTATGATGGGTATTTTGGAGGACACCCGACATAAACATGGTTGAGTCAGAAATATGTGGAGCAATCCCATTACAGTACCAGCCCCTCATGAACTCAAACAGCATGTGATGACTTGCCGATGCAATGAGCATTGCTGAAGGAGCTGCTGGTGTCTCCTCCCTTGGCTGAGCTTCCACCTGAGCACATTCGCCTTGCGTCTGGATGACATATTCCACCTGACATTTCACTGAAGTTCATCTGGATTCAGGTGGCTCTCTTCCTCACCAAGATGGCATAGAGATGGGTAGCAGAGCTTCGAGTTTACTATGTTTCAAAGAGCTCCTTGAGCAGAGTTTCATCTGTGTAGAACTGTCCTTCCAAATATCCATTCTCTGCCCAGCCAAGAGGGGCTACTTTTGTGCCCCAGATCCCTGACTCTCAATACCACTTGATACCAACAAGTCTTTTCTGAGTGAAGGGGTGGGGTGCTGTGACCTGAGGGCATCGAGACAAGAAGCAGAGCCTCTGGAAGACGATGGAACCATGTAACACACTAAGGAAGAATGAAACAGAGAACCCCCAACTTACTCGTGGCGTGAAAGATATGAAATCTGAAATAGAGCTGAGGAAAAAGCTCGATGCCGTGACCTGCGCAGCATTTGGGATTGACAGGGAATGAAGACAGACAGACAGATAGATGTACAGAAAAGCTGGGACTGTGTGGGCTGCGGGCTTTGATGGAGACACACTAGCAGCCTGGGAACTCAGAGAGCTTATTATATATGCAGGAAGGAGGAGGAGGTGGGTTAGCAAGGTAGCTGGAGGAGAGTGCTTGCAGGCTGCAATCATCTGGGAGCAGGAAGCTGCTGCTGCTAGTTTTAGCATGCACTGCTTGCTAAAGGCATCATACATGCTCGGACGAGACTGGGGGGGTACGCTTTGGCATTCCTGAGAACCTGACCCAGGGAAGGCTTTCCCACTCCAATGATCTGAGGCATTTGGGTCCTTGATATTGACGTGCTCATGTCAATAATAGACATTCACTTGGACCTTCATATGTTCCCTATAGCTCAGTCAATAAAGAGCTTGTCGGCAAGCATGAAGACCTGAGTTCAAGCCCCAGCACCCATATAAAAAGCCAGGCATGGAAGGATGTGATTGTAATCTGAGCACAGGCATGTTGGCAGGGGTGCTGGGAGTGGGGGTGGGGGACAACGGCAGGTGAATGCCTGGGGCTCGCTGGCTAGACAACCAGCTAAATAGATGAGCTTGGAGTCCCAGTGAGAGCCCTATTCCCAAAACCTGAGAGGGTCAGCTCCCAAGCCATGGTATCCACAGGTGACTGCTGGCCTTCACATGTGTATGCACATACGTATAGATAGATGCAAACACACATGTACACACAAACACTTGCAAAACATAAAGTAAATACATCTAAAATACTGAAATACAGAAAAAAGGTGGCTGGGGTGGGGGTGCGGAGCAGGTATGTGTGGTACTGCGCAGACTCAAATAATTGACACCTGAAAGCGGGGAGGGACCAAGCCCACTGAGTGTGGGGCTTTCTTCCTTGGGGTGGAGCTGGCCTCTGCACCTGCCCATCAAGACACCTTGAGTGTTCTTGCAGCTCTCTATCTATTTCTCCCATCAACGTGGGACATTATGTCAGTAAAAGTCCTATGCTGTGGGCTGCTTCACAGCACCTGAGCTGTTTCAGACACAGACCCACCATTGAGTCTAGAAAGACAACCCCTCCACACAGCATCCTCTTTAACGCTTGTTCAGGAATCTGGCACCTCTCCCTTTGCCTTTCTGTCCCCTCTGAACATGACCTGCAAGCCAATGGGAGAGACTCCTTTGCTGCAGGGAGCAAGCACAGCCCTCAGTCCGGCTGGCACCCATTCCTTTTTCAGAGAGCAGACTCTTCCCTCCCCACCAAAGCCAGTCCATCTCTCCCAGCTTAGTGAACCCCTGGAATGGCCGCCGAGGCCCCATGTTGCTATGCTGGCACCAGGCTGCACACAAAGAGGCCAGATGATTTGTTTCCTTTTAAATAAAGTGCTTGGTCGTTGGGCTGTGTGGGGTTGGTCCTTGGCGGCCACTGTCACATTATAAACATGCACAGGCTGTGGGGAAAATGTGACTTAATAAAATATCCGGCTGCCTTTCTTCTTTGAGCTATATTAAGCCGCACATGTTCTGCATGGCAAATGGCACTGCTTTGGAATTCGCAGGCGAAGGAGTGAGGCCTGAGATGGGGGTGGGGGAGGACACGGGGGCCCAGGGTGGTCTATTTTCAACTGAGTAGTTGTCTGGTAGAAATGTGGGCTGGGAGAGGCGATGGCTACCTGCCCATACCCACAGGGAGGGGCTGTACAGCCCTCTCTGGCCTGGTGCTTGCTAAATGGCCTTTCTCAAGAGACTGTAGAATAGGACCGCCCACACCCCACAGGCTCGGAAAGCTGCTTGCTGTCTGTTGTTGGACCTGTTCTAGGAGATCCCATAAAGCCTGGGTGGCAGTTTGTCTCCCACTTCATACAGACAGACCTGACATCCAGTCCTCATCCAATCATCGACTGGTCCTGTCCACCACAGTCCATACCTATTCTTCCCATGGCCCTACTCAGGAACTTTGCAACTGGTAAGGTAAAAGAGGAAGGCACCTTGGAGTGAGAGTGGGAAGTTATAAATTCTTTATGTTAGGTCTGCGCTCATGGCCCTGCTGTGACCTGGTCAGCAACTTGACAGGTTTGTGGTGTAGACTGTGGACCTAAGCACATCACCGCCTCCTCAGAGACATTTTATTTGATCAGGATTGATGTGCACAGTACCAGTGGCAAGCTTGGCATTTATAACAGGACATGCTGTAGACTTTTAATGCCTTTTGCTTAATATTTTTAACATTATTTTTATTCTGTATGCATAAGGATTTTTCCTGCATGTTTGTCTGTCTGTACCATGTGCCTACCAGGTGCTGGCAAAAGCCATATCCCCTGGAACTGGAGTTACAGATAATTGTGAGCTACCATGTGGGTGCTGGGAATTGAACCCAGGTCCCCAGGAAGAGCAGTCAGTGTTTTTAAACACTGAGCCATCTCTCCAGTCCCATGTTGTAGATTTTAATTCATCTGTTTCATAGGGAGAGATGCCAAAATGCCCAGTACCACAATTTCTCATGCTCCTTTCCTCTCTGCCCATCAATGTTGTTACACTGTGAACACAGCACAGTGAGACAGCACGTTAGCAATAAAATAATCAGAGAGCCCACACCCTTCCCTCTCAGCTCAGCCTCACAGGTGCCTGCTGGAGTCTTTATTTCCTTCCTCTCCCTTCTGTTGCTCTCTTGCATACTGGCTTTGATTCTCTTGACCGTCATTTGAGTCTCCTGGCTGTGGTGAATAACTCATCCGTCAGAGGCCCAAATTACCGTTCCTGTGGTCCCTTTGCTTTAAAATGTATTTAAGAAATGTTTCCAACATTTAATAGTTACTAAACATCGAAGTATTTATAAGCCTACAGCCAGCCGACAGGTGTCAGTTATGTAGTCCATCTTGATTCTGGCAGAAAGTCTCTCACGCTATTTTTATACCTTTATCTTCATGGGTCTCCTTACTTTCCCACACAGAACAGTGAGGCCAGGGCAGCTTAGGTCACATAGTCGATGCCTCCTAGGTAGAAGTGTGGCATAAAACCACCTCTGCCGCAGAAGATGGCTCAGCTCCTGGTGGCTGTGGCAGCATGGATACAATTTAAATAACACTTTTCTTGAGGCCTATTTTCCTTGCCATGTTTGGACTTCTTTCAACATTTAAGACATATAAATTGCATTTAGCTGTGTAAACATACAAATCACATTTCTCCCATGACTGGATCCAAGGCTGTGATGAGAGACTCTGGTTTCTAGGGCCATTCGATTATTATCATGACTCACAAATAAAATGCAATCCGAATTTTTCTAAGTTACTATATCTCCCTCGGACATTTGGAAAGCACAAAAACACCCAAACATTTGTAGCAGATGCCAATTAAAGTTTTTTTTTTAATTGGCTAAAATTGAAGGTATTACCATGTCTTCCCTTTCTCCTGGGGTTGTTTGGGTTGCCCCAGAGAGCTCTCCGCCTTCTGTCTTCCCTATGTGGAGGGCTGTGGTTCATGTGGTAGAGGGGCTGACCTGGGACTCAGGGAGTTGCCCACTTTTGAGTCTTCCCGCGTCTATAATCACAGGTGCCTCTCTGGAACTCTGATGAGAAAAGCCAGAGATGGTGGTGTAGAGACAGGTGTCTCAGTGTGGGGCCAGTTCTTCCCTTCTAACCCCTCCCCAGCAGAAAAGAGCAAAAGTGAGGTTTAAATCCCTCCCTGGAAGCAGCAGCAGCACGGCAAGCTAAGACAATAGGCCAGGATTCAATGTCTTGTCCTATGTGTTTAGTTTGGGGGTGTGGGTGCCCAAACAGGTTACATTAGCTTTCATCCTTGATGATATTTAAAATCATAATTACTTTACCCATTTAGTATATGCTAACAAAAGGGGGAAAAGAGAACTCTCTACCCTACCAAATTACTGGCTATTTCCTGGTTGCCTGATCCTAGAATGTAGCTGGGTGATGTCAAGTGTTGAATTGAAAAGGCACTAAGTAAAGGCAGCATTTCTGTGATGGGTGTGGCTGTCTCTCACAACCTGGGAGAGTTGAAGAAACAGGACTTTGGATAAGAATAAGTGGCCATCTGGTCACATATTCTAAGACATATGCCACTTGGGCTTTTGATGATGGAGTCTTCACAGAAAAGAATCCTCAAGGATTCTTGACATGAATTGGAGGAAAGGTTGTGGTTGATGATTGGTTAGTAAAGTTGATGAGAAAAGGGTGGGTATTCCCAATAGGGAGAGTGGAAGGCTGAGCCCCAAGTCCCCAGGTGGAGGACAAAGTGATTCCGACAGCAGGCCTGATACCAGCAAGCCCAGAAGATGGAAAGGAGTAAGTGTATCGAGAAGGTACAGAGAGGAAGGCCTGTCTAACCTACCCACCATCCGAGCTACAAGGAAGACTGTAATCTCTTATAACAGGGCCCTAACCAGGGGCCAGCATGGGTCAGAGAGTGGTACAGGATCCAGGGAGCCTAGGAAAGATGGATTCTGCCCCACCTCCCTGTTCTCAGGACTTGGAATCTTATAAAGTAAAGGTACTGCAGAAACAGGAAGTGGCTATGACTTCTCCTAAGAGGGCTCTGGGGATAACAGAAAAATTCATTGCCTTGATGACTGCCTTTCTGGAGGCAAAGCCACCATCTGGTGAGTGGACACAACAGTCAGGACTTCCTCTCTGGATGCTGATGAGAACACCTGGCAGTTTTGGTACTTTCCATCTTACAGAACTCAGGGAGAATTCTGTGACTTAAGAGGACAAGAGTGAATTCCACCATGTTGTCCCTGCTCTATGTGAGCTTTGAGCATCAGCACAGTCACCTCCACTTCTTGCAAGTGGCTGAGGGACAAAGCAGCAGCTGCTGGGATTCTCAGTAGGGGAAGCTAGTCCCTGAAATGACCTATGTGCTACAATAGGTGATCTTTGACTTATTTCTTCCAAAAGCTAAGGTGGGACAAGGGCATCAAGTGGGATTTTTTTTTTTTTTTTTTTTTGGACAGGCAGTTTTAAGCCACCTTGCAACCGAGCTCCGCTTTGCTGGGAAAGATCTGAGGTGCAGTTACAAATTGCTAAAAGGAAGTGAACTGGGGACTAGGGAAATGGTTCAGTGCATCAGTTGCTTGCTGAACAAATCCTTCAGTTTCGATACTTAGCACCCACATTAAAAGGCCTGGGTGTGACCACATTTGGTCACACTCTGATATCATGTTCAGTGAGAGAGGCCCAGTCTCAAAAGATAAGGTGGGACCTGAGAGAGGAAGCCGTATGACTCTGCACTCCGGTCTCCATTTGCACATACACACTGATAGGTGGGATGCTCCCAGTCTGTTTCCTAGCAGAGATAGTTGTAAGCTGAGTCCTGCTGTCAGCTGATTCAGGTGTCACTGAAGATCTGAGCCTCATCTGAAGCTCCAGAATTCAAGAGCTCCCTGGGCATGCACTACCTACTTGACTCCTTTGTGTTTCCTTTCCCTATTTGTGAAAGATTAATAGAAACGCAAACTGTTAGTATAGGGTTGGAATGTAGGCATCTATGGACAGTGTGAAATTCATGCTCCTAAGGAAACTTTATCTCACACTTGACAGTAACTCATTGTCAAGCATCCCTGCTCTGGTTGGCTCCTTGACATTCAGCGTATGTGCAACCACATAATGGAGGTGGCTCAAGCAACAGACATTTATTTCTCATGTTTCTAGAGGATAGACATCAAGAGCACAGTGCCAGCCGATTTGCTGTCTGGTGAGGCTATCTCCTAGTCTTCATCACAGGGCAATGGAGGGGTTAGGAGTCCCCTGCATCTCTCTCTCTCTCTCTCTCTCTCTCTCTCTCTCTCTCTCTCTCTCTCTGTCTCTCTGTGTGTCTCTCTGTCTCTCTCTCATTAATTTATTTTTTATATTCCAGTCCAAGTTCCCCCTTCCTCTTTTCCTCCCACTCTCTCCACTGCCCTCTCCTCCCATCTGCTCCACAGAGAGGGTAAGGCCTCACATAGGAAGTCTACTAAGTCTGTCTCATCATCTAATTGAGGCAGGACCTCTCCACCTCCACACCCCTGTGTCTAGGCTGGGCAAGGTATCTCTCCATATAGAATGGGCTCCACTAAGTCAGTTTGTGCATTAGAGTTAGATATTGAACCCCCTGCCAGTGGCCTCATATATTGTCCCAGTCACACCATTGTCACCTATATTAAGGGAGTCTAGTTTGGCCTTATGCTGGTTCCCCATTTGTCAGACCTGAGTCAGTGATCTCTCACTAGCTCGGGTCAGTGATTCTGTGGGTTTCCCCATCATGGCCTTGATGAGTCCCCTGCATCTCTTACAAGAGTCACTAACTCTGTCATAGAGACCTCAGCCTTACCACACCTCGCCTCCTAACTCTGCTCCTGGAGTTACAAGTAGTAGCCTGTGGGTATTTGATATGCAGAGGTGCCCTGCAGGTTCTGGTCCTTCAACTGAGCGTGGAGTGTGTGCTCAGGAAGCAGCAGGTACGTTGTTCATTGTATGGTCAACTGTCCTGAGACCCATTATCATCCCCTCTTTAGTCTGGCTATTGCTCTGCCCACTCCTCCCAGGCTGAGCCTGGCACATCGTGCTGGGTGTCGGCAGGTAAGCATCAAACCCATTCTCCACTCACCAGTGCCTGAGTTTCCTACTGATTAGAATAATTGCCATAAAGTCCATCTCCTTCCACATGAAGGATGCCAGATCTGCAGGTTAAAGGGAAGACCACGTGTGTCTTCATGCACACTGCAGTGTCTGCTTGAGTGCCTCACCGAAAACAGTTTGCATCCTGAAGGACCTGAGGCATGGCACCAGAGCCCCTTTACATTGAGCACATGACGGTACCACACATGCTGGAGAGTCGCTTTGAGGCTTTTAATGCATCACCATGTCATACAGGTGGCCATTTATTTGAGTGAAAAATAACAAATGACTCCCAGGGACACACGTGGCCCACAGTATATTCAGAATTGACTCTGGAGTTAGAAGTAAATGAAAATGTACTGAGCCCACTGAACTCTCATCCGAAGTGTTTCCTAGACCCTACCCTCCTCCCTAGCTCATCTCTACAAACCAATCAGGAATAAGAAAAGAACCGCCTTTCACTTAAGCAAACACCACTTGCACCAGAGAGCTTCCTTGTGACCTGCCTGCAGGTCGGCCAGAGTGTTTCCATGGTAAAATCCAGACACCTTTGCCTCAGTTATCCTGTTCACATCTTACAAATTCCAGAAGATGTGTACCTTTGAGTTTCGCATTTTCCTCCTTGTCTTGACAGATTGAATGCTATTTCACACAGACCCTGAACTCTTGATTCAGGATTTAAGAAGTCAGCTTGGTTGTATACCCAATGGAAAAGATCAAAGCAGTATTCTGTAACCTTAAATGTAACTGCTGGCTTAAACAGTAGTGTTATAGGCAGAAATTAGTTTTCAGAACATTAAAAGATTCCAGCAATAATATTTACAAATCCTTTCATATGCATGAAAAATTAGCAACTAAATCTGGCCATTAAAGCATAATCTTTATTTGACCAAAGCATGGTATAAAATGGAATAAACTGTAATTTATCATAGCTGACAGCTAATTACCTGGTCTGATTAAAGGGAAAACTAAATTTACTTAATTAGTGTTTTGGTATTTTAGTCTGTGTACATATAAATATGCCTATCTGTTCTTCTACATGAACATTGCTAGAAATAAATTACCATTTTCATTTGGTCCCATTCAAAAGCTGCCAAACTCAGGACAATGTTGGAAGAATGGTTGTTTCACAGACAATGATACCAGGTGTGGGCAGACTATGAGTCCGATAGTTAGAGACTGCTAACACTGGAATGGGTAGAGATGACTAAACCATTTTCTGTTTCTTCGAAGCCCTTTTTCTAACTAGCAGCTATCTCTTGGGGTAAGCCAGGCCTGCCAATACACCCTGGCAAGGCAGTAGAGGGCTCTGCATATAATTAAGCCCCCAAGGCAAGGGGGCAGGATGTACTACACAGTTGTCATGGTGGTTTGGAACTGCCATTTGATGTGAGTGACACTGGTCAAGATTCCGAGGCATCCAGGGCCCAGAGATGTGTGAGACCTTCCCAAATGCTGTGTACACCAGAGGCACAGGCAGCATTCTGGGAACTATAGTAAAACCATCTTCCTCCCTGAGCCTCTTGGGAGTTGAAGAAACTTGAATTCATTTTCTTAAGTGATGTAATGTCTATCATTGATGGTGAGGTGTGCTTCTTTAGAGGCATTGAAAAGATGCATTCTAATTCATAAACCAGTCTGTTAGTATTGCAAAAATGAGACCATTAACATTCAAAGTTATTTTGAAAGATCTTATTGATTCCTGTCATTTTTTTTTACTTTTGTTATGTCTTCTTGGATCTCATTCCTTAGCTCTCTTGGCATTGCTTGTTTGTTCCCCATGACCTCTTAAGTGTGTTTATCCTCTTCTTCAGCCCAAAATTTCCTTCCTATATCTTCTGTTGAGATGGCCTAATATTCTCTAATCTGTTTTTAGCACTGAATTTTTTATTTCTCCTTCAATTTTAAATGATGCTATTTTTGAAATGAAGAGACTTTTCCTGACTTAAATGTCAGAGCTACCCAAAGTTCAGTAATATGCTTATAAATAATTGGGCTAAAATACCAGTTTTAAGAAGCACTGCAACTTTTAATCAAAATCCACGAAGACATGAAAGTCTTAATTAAGTCTGAAACTCCACTGTCCACACGTGAGGCTTCAGATCTCATTCTCCGCTTGCACCAGGCTTCCTCTTTACAGTGTCGAACAGACCCAGTGAAACAGCTAATTAACAAAAGGACAGCAGCATAGACACAGGCCAAAGTGAGAGCTCATCATTCTAGTCCTGAGGGAACTGGGATCCTAGCCTCGCCATCTCATGAAGACTTCTGGGTCCAGTACCCACTCTACTGAGTGGCACTACTACTGACAGAATTAGAAGTTCTCCAAAACAGTGACTTCTGATGGTATTTCTAAAACTGCCAAGTAGACACTCAAGTGGGGAACATGATGCTTAACAAGACAAAGGTAGAGAGACAGCTTCTAGAGCCACTGACTTTCACCTATTTCCCAGCCCCTCCCCTTCCTCTAACAATCTTTTCGAGAGTCATCTGTGGTGATTTGAACAAGATGTCTCCCTCAGCCTTGGTATTTGAACAGTTGATTCACATTTGGTGGTACTATTTGGAAGACTTAGGAGGTGTGTCTTTGCTGGAGGAAAGATGTCACTGGGGAAGGGCTTTGAGGCCACGCCATCTCCAGTTTGTTCTCTCTGCTTCCTGCTAGCTGTTTAAGATGTAAGCTCTCGGCTTGTTGCTCCAGCCTCCATGCCTGCCTGCTACCATGCTTCCCTGAAGCAGTGGTGATGGACTCTCACCCCTTTGGAAGCATAAGCCAGAATAAACCCTTCCTTCTGTAAGTTTCCTTGGTCTTGATGTTTCTGCATAGTTATAGAAAGGTAACCAATCCACTACCTTCCTTGTTTATTCTGTCACTTGACCAAATGGCTCCAGAGGTACACAAAATAAGATACTGTGGGTAAGAAATGCCACTAGTTCTCCTGGGGCTTCAAGCAATCCATGAACCCTATTTTCTTCCATATTTCTTCAGGGTTTTAGAAATACCCATTGTCTAATCAACAATGGTTGGGTGACAGCATTGGGAGTAAGTTGGCCTACTCAGGTCTTCATGAATGTGCCCCACAGGTACAGTCTCTCAGGTTGGCAGAAGGATGCAGGAGGCTTAGAGGAGTCAATGGTGACATCCTAACAACCATTCACCATGACCCCAAGTCAAGAGTCAAGGGGACGGAGTGACTTGAGGTTTTATGGCATTGCCTTTGTCAGTGTTGGAGTGGGGGAGCATGGGAAGGCACTGGAGTTTTCAGTTAATTGCATACACCTTGACTCACAGACACAGCTGAGTTAATACAGGCTTGGTATGCTAGGCTGTGGACTGTCAGTACAGGGTAGATGTGAATTTGTGTTTATGGAGTATCTCCAGGAGATTCTTAGGGAAGATAGGGTTTTGGAAAATAAGGAGTTTGTTGTAACATTTCCAGCATGGGTGGCTTACAGCTGGAGTCACAGCCATGCCTTATAAGGTCTAAAGTGAGACACTCAAACAGTCCTCTGCACACACTCCTCCTCCTCCTCAAAACCCCAAGAGTGCAGAAATGTGTGTTAAGGTCTGAGTAGGGATTTCTGCCTCTTAGTCTAGAGGTAGAATACAAAGCAATCGCTAAGATTCTGTTCTGTTATTTGTATGTGTATGGTCATTTTTTTTTTTTTTTGAGTCAGAGCTATGAGATTTTATGTTGAGTTCTTCTCAACAGACAGGTATTGAGGGAAGAAAAGTTCAAGGATGAGAGGTACATGTGCCATCTCTCTGACCTCAAAGGGGAGCTAAAGTGATCTGCTGGATTTGACACCCACTTCTGATCTCTGCCTACCAGGCATGCACATGGTACACATATATGCATGTGAGCAAAATGCTTCTACAAATGAAAATTTCAAATTAATTAATTAATCATGTTAATAATATCTGGTGATTGAGGATGTGCCTGAGAGGGAACATACTCGTGAGCATTAAGTAAGTCCTGGGTCCGCTTGGTGTGTCTTGGGATGATGTAACCAGCCAGGCCTGCAGGGAGGCAGATACTTCCCCTGGAGAATATGGAGAAGGGATAGCCAAAGGGCTGATGCAGCAGTGATCTGGAGCTAGAAAGTTCTGGGACGTATTAGCAGGACACCAAGAGGTAGAAAGATGAGAAAGAGTGGGGCCTCATTTAACTGGAGTTAAGGGTCCTGGGGTACATGACCTACATGGTGAGAGGTCATCTTCCTTCTGGGAACAGTGGCATCTTGAGCCTGTTGGGCCATCACATAGTATCACATTCTAATAGAGTCATCTGTGCTCTTGCATGAAGTCAGACTCTGTTACCTGTTTGGTTTGTGAACCAGGTCATTCTTAGTGATATAAGTAGTTGCGTGATTAAAGGAAACATTGTTAAAAGACAGTCTGAGCTGGGGGAGTGCTGTGGTCCACTAGAGCACTCAGAACTGGTGCTGTGGGGTGTGAATAATAGTAGCTAATCCATGATCTGGGGTTCAGGAGCCTCTCCCAGCACACACCCCAGAGCATATGGCTACATGGAGAGAAAGCACTACCAATGTCTGATTTAACCCGATTCTTTTTCCCTCACGGAATTGAGGAAGCAATAATAGAGTCAAGAGATGACTATACAGTGAATCAAGATTTATTGTTGGCTAGATAAAACAGAGAAGCCTGGAGAATAACTCACAGGTCAGCTTCCCATCAGAACAAAGGAAGAGAGTCCTTTGAAGTGGAAGGGGTGAAACGGAAGGTTTTTGTTAATGTTTGGAGATTCATGACTGTTTGGGAAAGGATCACATGAGGGCCTAGCTTCCCAGAATCCTTACATAGGGGTGTTTCCAGCCTGAGTTAGAAGTGTACCTAGCCAGGGTGGTACTGATGGGGGGAGGGTGTTATTAGGGCACAGATCACAGCAAGGTGGTGATTAGCCTGGGATGGGGTGGGGGATCAGAGCAGTTGCAAAATATTATTCTTTATGACTTAGCCCATGCTGTCTTTCCTAATTTCTCCTGGCTTCACAGAAGTAGCAGAGCTCCCTAGAGTCTGTGTGGCTGCCTAGAGGGCCTGCTCATCTGAAAGAGAACACTGGTTAGCAGAAACAACTGCCTCTCAGAGTCTGAGAAGATGTGCTCCTGGGGACAGACCCACAGGCTGAAGCCCTCCAAGGGGATACCTCACACTCCACCAATTACCCTGCAAGTCCCATTCTCTCCAGTAACATGACTGTGACAGAAGGATTGTGGGGTGATGGGGGCATCTACAAGAACCTCCTCTGCTTTGTAGGTGGGGTTGGACATCGTTACAAAACTCTGCACCAAGCTATAGTGCTTCCTGCCAGGTACCCACCCTGCATGCCCTTTTCTGCTCCCAGCCCACTGGTGACTCGTGGCTTGTGGCTAGTGACTGGTGTGGATTGTCATTAAGAGAGAGTGAGCAATGGGTAATGGGAAGATCTGGCTTCTACTGCTCCTGTCCCTCTCCCATCCTGGGCCCACCCCAGGGAGGACTTGGAGGAAAGTTACAGGCATGGCCATAGAATTGAAAGCAGGCAGCAACCAGGCTGGCACAGGCTGCAGGGTAGGAGACCCAGACACACGTCTTCTTGGTTCTCATCCTGCCTTCCAGATGACTGCAGATATAAATCTAAACAGTAGCAATGTTCTGGATAAGGTTGCCATGTGCATATGAGGCCAGTTCTAGGAGTTCATCTCAGATGAGACCCAGAGCCTGCTGGACGAGACCCCTGTGGGTCCTGTCTGCACTACAATGGCTCACTTCACCATGGCCTGGAAAGGGATCAATGTTGAGCTCTGACCTAGGCCTGCTGCCAGGCCTCCTGCCATCTAACCCAGGCAGGACTCGCCCCCCCCCCCCCCCCCCCCGCCGTGTGAGAGCGGTGAGCTGCCCGGAGCTGTCCACATTTGTCCTCTGATGACTGGGGCCTCGTTTCAGGGGTGGTTACAGGGAAACTTTAATTATTTTGTTGGGTGATACTTCTTACTGTATAAGCCAGAGGAGTGAGCAGCTTCCAGTCACCTTCCTTTGTCCCTGTCTTAAAATACAGACTGCACCTGGCTCCAGCAATGTGAGGGGGAGTGGAGCTGCCCTGTGACCTTTGTTGGGGTAGCAGTGGCACCAGTGTGAGCAACCAGTGCTTCAGCCTCCCAGTCTCAAGGTCCTGGTGTGAGACATGACACGTCTTAAGGACATGCAGACTTGTCTGCCAGTCATTGTGGGAACCTGTGGCTTTGTTCCTTTCCTTTCTCAGTAAGGCTGAGTATAGTTTCTTTGAATAAAACTTCAGTCTAGACTTACTTTTTATATATCAATACATCTTAATTTTTTATGAATTCTTCAAGAATTTCACACAATGCATTTTGACCCTACCCCAGCTCCTCCCACATCGAATCGAATCCAGCTTCCCTACCCACCCAGCTTTGTGTCTATTTTCACTTTCAGCACCCATGGAGTCTAACTTGTGCTGCCCATGTATGACTGAACGTGCGGCCTTCTGCTGGGGCATGGGTGACTCTCAGGGGTGACAGTCTAAGAGACAATGGACTCTTCCTCTCCCTTCAGCTACCAGTGGCCAATAGCTATTTGGCAAGGTACCCACCTTTCCCTTTCCAGGCTGGGATTTTGTCTGGTTTGAACTTGGGCACTGTTTTGTGTGCTGTGAGTTCACACGTGGAGCTGCCCTGTTGTGTCCCAAAGACACTATTTCTTTGTGGTCACCCACTGCGTCTGCCCTTCTTCTTCAATGATCCCTGGGCCTTTGAAGGAGGGGCTGTGATGTAGAGGTCTCATGTAGGCTAGAGCACTCTGCAGTGTCTAATTTCTCCACCTTGATCATTTGTGTCTTGGTGTTAATTGCCATCTTCTACAAATAGAAGGTTCTCTGATAATGGCTGAGAGATACTTTAATCTACGGGTATAAAGATAAGTCATTGGGAGTTGGTCTAATACTATGGTCATTTAGCAGGATAATAGTAGTGTATTCCCACTGGTACCCATGACCTGTATAGCCACATCTTTCAGATAAACATCAAGAGACACAGGGCTCAGGAGTTACAAGAGCACACTGCTTTCCAGAGTACTCAACTTCAGTTCCCAGCACCCACACCATATGGCTCACTGCTGCCTATCATCCCAGCTTCCATAGATCCGACATCGCCACAGACACATGCCTGTAACTGAAAATATCAACAGTAAGATCTCTTTTAAAAAGTACAGTATACTCATAGATGTTTTGCCTTGCCGTTTACAGAACATACCACACAGTAAAGGATGTGTGCTAGTAAAGTAAACTGGTTCTTATATTTATTCTGCTTCCACAGCTGGGTGACCCAAACCTGGTGCACAACCCCCACATCTAAGATTGTTGGCTAAGTTGTCTTCTTAAAAGGCCATTGACATGTATGGCTTTTAATGACAATAAAGATCTCTACTCCTTCCCAGCCATCTCCTGAAGAGTGCTCAAGTGACTAAAAAGAACTGTAGATGCTCGATTTCCTTTGATGGCTTTAAAATATAGCAAGTCTAAATCTTTTGAGGTGGTATAGAATGAAAGAAATCTATGTAAGTCAAGCATCTAACCCACTAAAATTGCTCTCAGCCAAATAGGAGCTTGTTTCCCACTGCAGAGCAGCAGCAGATGCCCTGTGTCAGGAGACAGTGTTTGGTGCTAACGTGGATTCGGGAGAGGAAGGTTGTGGCAAAGCTCCACTAGAGGACAGCTGTCTGTCTGTGACAAGGACAGGCAGGTGATTGTGGCTCACGGGACAAACATTCTGTCCTGTTGCCATCAAACTCCTCAAGAAAAAAAGTTGAAGAAAAGAAATCTGGTCACCAAATTTTCCCCAGTAGCTGTGCCTTTTGGAGTCCAATAAGGATTTTGGCCGTAGTCCATCAGGACTAGGCTTACTCAATTGTCTTTTTATTGAGCTTAATTAGCTGTATGTCTAGCACTGAACTAGGCACGGGGTTTCAAATGCAATTGCAAGCCATGGTCCTTGTATGTCTGGGTATCCACTTTGGATCTGTGAAGCCAAAAGGCAGGGGGAGAATTTATGCCAAGGTCATGGCTGTGAAAAGGTCAACCCCACCAGTCCACATGGTGCGGGAACAGTCAGTGCAGAAGGGATACAATTTACAATTTGAGGGAAATGTTCTTTAATTAAAAGTGTGTGTGTGTGTGTGTGTGTGTGTGTGCGCGCGCGCGCGCGCGCATGCATGCATGCATGCTGGCAGATGCCATGGTTTACAAAGAACAACTGAAGGGAATTGGCTCTCTCATTCCACCTTGCTGAGACAGACTCTTCTCTCCATGTTTCTGCCACTGTGGGTTTTCTGTCACTGCAGGTGACTGGCTCACAAACTTGTGAGGCTTCCCTGCCTCTGCCTCTCACCTTTCCAAAAGATGTGCTGGTGTTCACCACCACATTAAACTTTTTGTGGTTTGTAGCAATCAAATTCAGAATGTTGGTGTTTTCCAAGTATTTTTACCCACTGAGCCTTCTTCTAGGACAAATATTTTAGGGATACTTTCAATCTGCAGATGATTGAACCCAAGGGGTCATAAATGGAGAGCTGGCTGCAGTTACAATGATCTATGTACCCATCAACAACACAGGAGAATGACATCATCCTTGCCTCCACACCATTCCCAAGTACAGCGACCCAGACTGATTTGCTGTTGATTGTGGTGGTTTTTAGAGAAGGAGCAGGTAGAATGTTGTGGGGCTCTTTTCCAGTTCTCTGGGTGGCTTGTGAGCTAGGCACCTTTTCCTATGCTCATGGACCTTTCAGGTGCTTCTTCAATCATGAAGCTATTCAAGCTATTGATCTGCTCTAACAGTAAGTTGCTGTTCCCTTCCCCCACTCAATGGAAGTTACTCATATCTGGTCCCTGTGACGCATCATCTGGGATATTGAGCACAGATGGTTTTTGTGGCTTGGCCTGTCACCTGCTATTGTTCACAGTGTGCCTTTGGTGATAAGAATGTGAAGACATGGGTGAAGTTTTACTTGCTCATCTTTGCTTTTTGTTTAGCATTTTCAGTTTTTATCATTGAGTGAAATATTCTTCCTTCCTGAGGTCATGAAAACACTTTCTTATTTTCCTTATGCTTTGTCATATTTATATGGCATACATTAACACACACACACACAGAGAGAGAGAGAGAGAGAGAGAGAGAGAGAGAGAGAGAGAGAGAGAGAGAGAGAGAGAGAGAGAGAGAGAGAGGGAGAGGGAGAGGGAGTGGGAGAGGGAGAGGGAGAGGGAGAGGGAGAGGGAGAGAGAGAACTGTTTTTATTCCACTTAATCCCCAGAAGATAAGATTGGTTTATGTGTTATTAGCACAAAACTTATATAATAAGAAAATGATGGGAGTGATCTACCTTTTAACAAACACTGTGACAATCCATTGGTGATCTATTGATTCAGGCCTTTGATTTACTTATTATAACAGTTTCCAGGTGGTGGCCTCACGCATCTTTAGACGTGGTTTCTAGATATTTATGAGGGTGATTGATGAAGCCAATATAAATGTTTTATTCTTTGACTTTCTTTTTCTGTTATTCCTATTCTGTTTGATTTGTTTAATATGTTAATTAGCTTGAAGGTTACACAATGCCCACAGTAATTTATGATTGACTTCTCATTTTAGTAGTCTGTATTTGAAGCAGTTATTCATTCCCACGGTTTTCACAAACTCACTTTTCATTAGTATTTATCCCTAGTTCATGAATGAGCTCTGGGAGCCCATTCCCTATGAAGGGATACTCTCTACCCTAGATACACTGGGGAGGACCTAGGTCCTGCACCAAATGATGTGATAGACTTGGATGATCCCCATGGAAGGCCTCACCCTCCCTGAGGAGTGGATGGGGCGTGGGATGGGGGATTGGTGGGGGGGGATGGGGACACAGGAGGGAGAGGGAACTGGAATTGGTATGTAAAATAAGATTTTTTTGATTGAATTAGAAAGTAATTTAAAAATTTAGCTGCAGTAAAACAAGAGCCACTGTTATCATTATGGTGAATATAAAATCTAGCAATTTCTTCTATGTTGACAGGACTCAGTCCAGAGCTAAGCAAATGTGCACTTAATTACCTGTTCTCTTGTTGATCAAGGCTGTGTGAAAGAGGCTTCAGTCGTGGCTGGGTTGCTTTAAAACTTCTAAGATAGTAAGTAAGCTTCTAACTCTAGGGAACGAGAATCAAATGTCATAGACTTCAGGTCATCTCTAAAGGCACAACGTTGGAAACAGTGCTCAGTCCCCTCCTCTCAGGTTGGATGGTGTACTTGCATGCAAATGTGTCTTTTTCATATTGATTCCCACTGAAAGTCATTGATCCAATGCAGAATTCAGAATGCACACAAGACAGAGAAAAGGGACCAGAGAAGCAGCAGGCACAGCAGAGTCAGCGTGGAAGATGGTGGAAAAATTTGCTGAAATTTGACACATGGACATTAGAGCTAGAATTCTGTGATGAGTGAGATTTTCTCTTCTAAACAATTTTACATTGTATTTTAAAAGTTTAGAAGTACAAATAAAAATTAATTGGCAGGAAGTTCTGTCCACAGCTATCATAAAATGAAAGGTGTCCATTGCTGTGTCTTGCCATCTTCCTCAGGTGTCTCACAAGAACATGGAATGATGGTTCTCTGACCTTAAGACGTAAAACAAGAGGTTAACATAGAAAGTAATCCATGGAAAATTAAAATAAATAAATAAAACCACATTTGTCCCCCTGATCTCAAAGCAAACATGTCTAGTGCCTCTTTCATTAATGCATTATCTTTAGAAAGTGCTCTGGGTTTGTCGGAATTGAAATAAGATTCATTTAACCAGCGATCGCAGTTCATCTGTTAAATTGCGGCACTTTGCTCTCCATTTGTGAAATAATCTTCAGACTAATGAAGTAAGGTCAATTGCATGCAGTTTTATTCTAGCCAAATTGCTGTTAATTGCATCAAAGGCTTTGGTAAGGTCAATAAATGTTGGCTTTTTATATCCTCTCTTGAAAGTGGCAGAAAAATAATCGTCTTTTCTCTGTAATGCATTCAGGCCTGGGGAAGTGCAGAGCAGGAGGCTGTTAGATTTGCATTACCTGATCGGAAAATGTTCCATTTTCAAAGAATTAGAGGGGAGACCTGAATTACCCAGTGGTTCTGGAAGACACCTTATCCTGAGCGCGCCTTTGTCATACCTCAGCAATGGTCCCAGGAGATACCCATGCCATGTGTCCCTACCCCCAAGACCTGAGTCTCCTGAACAGCTCTATCTAGATGGCAGACTTGGACTTTCTTTTATTTTTGTAATTATCTGACTGAAGTGAGTCAGAGTTCTCCTCTTAACTTTCCTTGCCCTGCCATGTCTGCATAACTTGGGGCCCCAAATCCTGACAAGGAATGATGAGGGAATAAAGGACAGACTCGTGGACACAGAAACAGAAAAGCTGTTATAAGATGGGCCATGCTTGCTCTGGTGGAGAAGCCTCCAAACTCCAGAAGCATGTTTATTATATATGCTTCTGAACAAGGCAGCTGGTTCAGCTAATCTTGGTGAGAGCAGTCTCTGTATGGGAGCAGTCTTCAGGCCACAAACAGGAAGAAAGCTATACTGGGCATTTTCTACACATACTCTCAACATCTACACATGGATCAGAAATGAAGGCTTTGCCATTTCTCTGAGCCTAGACTGGGGGAGGCCTTGGGATTTCCTATGGATCTAAGGCATTGGGGTCCATGACAATGGCCATGCCATGGCAAACAATACACAGTCAACTTAGAACTTCACTTGCTCCCTACATTGTCCCAAACAGTATTTGCCTGAAAGTCCATCCAACACATTTTTTGACATAAGGTGTTTGAGCTGGCAGACCTTGGAGATGGTGTATAATGAAAAAACTAGATACTAGGATCCAGGCTTGATTAGGGCTGGGCTGTGTCCTTGTTATTGCTGCACAATTGACAGAAGTCCTGAGATTTAACACTTTGAGATGAGTATACTCACAACCACCTTAGTTTGTACACTCTTGATGCTCTGTGTGTGTGTGTGTGTGTGTGTGTGTGTGTATGTGTGTGTGTGTGTGTGTGTGTGTGTGTGAGAGAGAGAGAGAGAGAGAGAGACAGAGACAGAGACAGAGACAGAGACAGAGACAGAGACAGAGGAGGGGGAATGTGTCATGTGAGCTATCGGGTTAGCTGTTTTGTGAGGAAACCCAGGGAGCAGTAATTAAAAAACACAGCATGACAGGAGAGCCACAGTAGGAGTTGAGAGAGAACCACTGGGTGGTACTGGGATAATATCAGAAATAGGAAGCTTAGGGCCAGTGACCAACTTCTAGAAGAGTTGCACACATTTTCTGGTTTTTGTGCCCATAGAAGGTCACAACTCTTACTGTGTATACTTGATACACCAGCTGCTCATGGTGACTTTGGTCCCATGTACAGTGTCTCCTTTGAAGAAAGAGAACTTCCTCACAGAGGGTCAGCAATACCCTTCTGGTAGCTGTCTAGCTTGAGTCATTTGATGTGTGCCCCACTGGAAAGACTGAAGGCGCAGGAGGAAACTGGTTCTTTCATAGAAGTCCTGTGTCCTAGGCATCCGGAGCCTTGCATGCTTCGTTGCACAATCTGAATGCTGAACACCTTGCCAAGTGTTCAGCAGGTGGCATTTATGGCTGCAGGTCAGCTATTGCCACTGGGCTAGGTGGCGCATACCTTTAAATCCCAGCACTTGGGAGACAGAGGTAGAGGCAGACAGATCTCTGGGAGTTCAAGACCAGCCTGCTCAACAAAGTGAATGCTACACAGAGAAACCCTTTCTCAAAAAACAAAACAAACAAAAAGAAAAGTTTGTGTTCCTGCCCTGGGGGAGGTGGGACTTGAACTCCAATGAGAATAGCAAGCAGCCAATAGAAAACTGGGTATGATATGTGGTGGCCTCACCGTTTCTCTGCTCCAATCCTGCTTGCTAATGCCTTTCTCCCCTATATATATTCAAAAAACCCTACCATATCTCATTCTTTATAGCACCTTTGACGTCCTACTTATAATGGCACATGTCCTCTGGTAATGGACATGAAGAGGGTGAGGAGCATTGTCTTTTTTGCCTGATCTTGTCAACCCTCAGAACAATACCTGACATGGAAAGCCTTCAGATGATTGATGAGGATGTGCTTAGGGTGGGAATAGATGGTAAATGCTGGATTCTGTGTGCCGAAGTCTGAATGACGACTTCTTAAACACTGGGACCATCTCCTAAAGTAAGCAGGCCACTTAGCCCACTGATGCCCAAGTAAGACACATCACTGAAGGCATCAGTGCATCCTACACCTATACATATCATAGGTGGCATTTTTGAAATCTACAAAAATGGTTCCTATGTAAACCCTACCACTGTAGTTGTCTATTGTGCTAATTGAAGTAACATTTGGGGATCACTGGTTTTCAGGACCTGTCTTATGGAAGAGTGAGCTGAAGGCATTAAATCTTACAAACAGTAAATGGCAGAGACTATAATTGGCCCTAAGTAACCTGCTGCTGGAACTAGAATTCCTATTGGTGTTGATAGGTATATACACCCAAACAAACTGTTACCTAGCATCCGAAAACGTATGGTAGGTACATTGTGATTGGTCAAGGGCACCTTACTGAAGAGTGCAAACATCTGAATGGAAGGTAGGTGTCTGGAAGCTAGAGACAGACAATAGGATGCTTTGCTAAGGTGGGCAGAGGTGATGCAGCAGCTGCCCACAGCCGGGCCGTGTGCAGAGGGAAGCTTATGTTGCTGCTTGGCTTAGAGATGTGAGATTTTCAGCTAGTCTTCTCTTGGCTCACTTTACCACGTGGTTATAATCCTTCAAGAGTAAGAACTTAAACTGGCATGCATCTCTTCTCGGGTTGCCATTTAGTAGTGGGAAGCCCAGGCTGTGCTATCTCTGTCTGAAAATTTCTTCTGGGTGCAGGGCACCACTGTGCAGTGTGATTCAGGGATGACTGCCCACCTGCTTCTCAGGAAATACATTTCCAGACCCTTAGTTAGGCTTTATTGCTATGAAGAGACACCATGACCACAACAACTCCTATAAAAGAAACTTTTAATTGTTGTGGCTCACTTACAGTTCAGGGAGGAGGTTCAGCCCATCGTGGTGAGGAGGATTCTGGCATGCAGGCAGGAATGGTGCTGGAGAAATAGCCAAGTTTCCTACATCTTGCAGGCAACAGGAAGTTGATTGTCACACTGAGTGAAGCTTGAGAAAAAGACCCCAAAGCCTGGCCCCCCACAGTGACACACTTACAACACAAAGTGTGGCCCAGATTACAGGTATGCCCTCAAGGTCTGGACTAAAGGCCTATGTGTCATCCACCCTCCTCCAACAAGGCCACAGCTCCTAATAGTACAACTCCCTATGAGTGTGTGGGGACCAAACACACACAAACCACCACAGACCCCAAGTCTGCCCTCATTTCAAGGCTCCTTCTTTGATCCTACTTTTAAGTGACTCTTTACCTTTCTGATTTTACAACATAAGTGACAGGCTCAATGTCACCCCTACTGAACTCAAACCAGCACAAGGTGATCCTTCAAAGATACAAAACACAAGACTTGAAAATTGACCCAGATGGAGCCTAGACGGGATGGGGGATGTGAGAATTTGACACTCCGAAAACACCTTGATCTGGTGATTTTTAGCAAGTGTTTGTCACATATTTGTAGGTCTGGTTCTATATAAAAGACTTGAAAGCACAGTAGGGGGTAAATGCCTTGTTTTAACTTGTCCAGGCATGGCTCTGAGCTATTTCCTAAGAGTCCAGCATGTGTGATGTATAATTGTGTCTCAGGGAAAAACCCAACTGGGTGATATGGTATAAATAAGTCAGGAGGAGACTTCATAATGACAGGAAACAGCTTAATCCACTCTTTTCATGCCCACTCTCCTGAACAACAAACAGGAAGTGGGAACTGATAGTGATTGGTCCTCCTGACTGTGATGCCCCATGGCCAGACCTTTGAGATCTAAATTGCTACTTGATTCCTAAAACATGAGGTTTCAGGGACACATGGCCTGTCTGGGCACAATGGAGGAGCAAGGTAGGAGATAGCAGGTGTTTGCCTGGGTCTATACCTGTGTCTTGTGATTCATGAAAGACAGGAAGGTCTCTTTTCCAAATTCCAAAGAGCCAGGAATCATCTGTACAAACAGACTTCTCCCACTGACTGGCAGGGTGGTACAGACTGTAGCCCTACCCTTGCCACGGTCCAGGGCGACTGCATATCTCCCTGGTTGCATGGTAGTGTAGACAGTGTGATCAAACCCTTTACCAGATAGCCTTTAATTAGACATTGTATGTGAGCCACGGTGAGAGAAATAAGCACATAAACACCTCCTCATGAACAGGTATCCCAACCTGCAGGACATCAACCTAGGGCAAGAGAGTCAGAGATAGGGAATGGGGACAAGATACACAGAAAGAACGACCATAAGACATGATTCTGATCAAGTGGCAAACTTTATTTTTCTCAGGCTAGCTTATATAGTCAGTAGAGCAGGATATGGGGAGCGGTAGAATGGGTTGTTTGTGCACCAGGTGTTAGTAAGGCAGGATATTAGGAAGCCACAAAGAGGATGTTTGGCAGGGTAAAGAGTTCATGAGTCAGAGGTCCAGGAAGGGTTGCCTAGATGACTGAGCCTGTGGATGGAGGACTGGGTCAAGTTGTTTCTTTCCTTGAGCTGAAATTCTAAGGAGCTGCTATGTAAAGGTTAATATACAACTATGTGGCTGGCCAAGAATGGCCTAGGATCTCATGCCAAGCCCTGAGATCTTTGTCTCCCAACAAACAGGTACTTCTGTTGTTCTGAGAACACCCCTCAAGAAGGAAGAAGATGAACAGGTAAGATAGGGCAAACCAGAATCAAAGATGCCGACTTGAGATGCACTCAGGGCTTGCCCCAGCAGAGGCTTGGGCTTGCTTTCAAGTCCTTAGATCAGATTCTTCAGGCAGGATTGTTTCAAGTAGCCTGGACTTTGAAGGTGGAGTCTCCCTGACTGGACCTGTGAGAAGGCACCTTGCAGAGCCATTTGAAGCATCTACCTTTGTGTGTTGAAAAGGAACCTTGGGCTGCTGTGCTGGGAACAGGATCACTGTAGAGCATCGAGTTTTTGGAAAGAAAGGCAAAATCACATGGTTGGTCACTTCTTGTGTGAAGTGCTGAACATTCAGGCTGACTGGAATGTATGGTAGGGGTTAGGTGCTAATTTCATGCCCTCCCCCTGGAGCCATCTGTCCCTCCCTGGAAATATTGGGATATGGAACAAAGGTGCTATACAGTTTAAAAATATATTTCTAGGAGAACAGATAGAATCACCACTAAGGCATTAGTAAGTGTGGTCAAATTTTCATTTGCAAGCAGAAGATGAAGGAGACAGGTAAACCTAGAAAGGATGGCCAGCAGCACAGGAAAGTGAGTCCTCAGAAGTCTTTTTTTGTGCTAGTGCAGGTTCTAAAAGATACAACTGGTATACTGAGCCCCCACCACCCCAGGAAATGGTCACACAGAGATATGTGCTTGCATGCTGTTGGCCCTGCTGTCTACCTGAACATCTCAGACAGCCAAACTGGACAGGTGTCTGAGTTGCTTCAGGCTGTCCCTGAGACCCCATTCCTTTCTGCTCACCTTCAGGGTCCCCTGGGGCTGGTCTTGGGGGGGGGCGTGCTTTGTCCTGTCTTTCATATCCACACTACAGCTCTCTTGTCTCCCTGTATTTCACTCAAGTAATTTTTTCTTACTTCCTCATTTTTACCTGCTCCTCGTTCTTTCCCTTTATCCATTTTCAGTGTGAGCAGAAAGAGAAAAAGACATTAATGTGATAAATCAACAAAGCCATAGTCAAAGTTGGTTGTGTAAAGGGACTGAGCTAAGGTCAGGCTGAGGAGCAGTACCCCAGGGCATGCTGCCTCCTCTTGTCAGTAACTCCATTATTCTTTAAGGACCAGACTTCAGGAAAATGGGAAAATAACCCTTTAACTTGGTTTCACTGTCCTTATTAAGTTAATTCTTGCTGATGCGGATCTGCATTACATTATATAGAAAGAGGCCTCCCCTGACTTTGTGGGGCTCTCTCAAAACTGTCTCATCACGTGGCAAGTGGTTGCCCTCTTCTTATATGTCAGTGGCTTCTCCCACCTCAACTGTTCAGCATACCAGAAGAAATCATTTCTGTTAAGTTTGGACCCATTGAGAAATTTGAAGGAAATCATATGCTTTTTAAACAAGTTTACCATGTGCTCAATTCATTTGTTTTTCTTGTACTATATATGTTTTAGAATGCACCATGTTAGCTACTTCCAAATGTGTGGTTTCATTTGAAAGCTGTGTCCTGAACAACTTCTAGGATACTGTGTCCATCATACCCTTCATCCCCAGAACCTTCCCAACAACCTTACTTGCAGCTGTCACCAGTCTCTAGCCATGGATACCCAGCATCTGACTCTCTCTGCGTTGGCCACCCAGGGGACCGCCTGTGCATGGCCTCCTACAGTGTCTGCCCTGCATGTCCGCTTTTCTTCATGTGCATCAGGTCTCGGAAGTATACCCATGTTGTTGCATCCAATACATTCCTCTTCTCTGAAAGTCTTCGTTTTAGCAGATGGACTGACTTACAAACACTCTGACAGCTGGCCTATCTGCACTCAGGATGCAAGGCTTCCAGAAATCTGACTAAGCCTGGGAGCTCCTGATGAGGCAGGGACAGACACCACTGACTTTGAATCAGACAGACTCCAGCTGGCATCTGTGACCAACAGCAAGGTGACCTTGGGGAGGTCAATTGACATCTTTAGTTTCATTCTTATAAAATACAGACAGCAAGTGATGGAGGCTAGTGCACAAAAGATTCACTAGGTTAACTCTCATGAGCATGTTGTTTGCCAGACAAAGATGTGGGGGGGGGGGGCACCTGTGTGTATGTATGTGAATATATGAGTGTATATGTATATGTGTTTATGTGCATATGTATGTATGCATTTATGTGTGTTTGTGTATATATGTGTGTGTGTACATGTATGTATATGTTTGATTGTATGTGTGTGCATATATGTGTTTATATGTGTATATGCATATTGTATGCACATATGTACAAGTGTATGAGGAGGCTAGAAGACAACTTCAGGGGTCACTCTGCCATCCCTCTTGATCTTTGAGACTGGGTCTCTCGCTGGGGGCTGGAGCTCACTGATCAGGCCAGGCTGACTGGGGAGCCAACCCCTTCAATATCCTTTCGTCTTTACCTCCCCAACCCTCGCACTACAAGTGTGTACTACCTTGGCTAATGAAATAAAAGAAACAAAAACAAAAACATGGGTTCTGGGGATTCAAACACAGGTTCTCATGCTTGCAAGGCAAGCAATGTACCCCCTGAGATATCAACCCACCGACCCCCAAAATTGTACCCTCCTGTCGCTTTCCCTGTAGCCATCACTATATGTGTGCATAGTCAGGGAGGCCACACAGGAGTTCCCACCCCAGTTTTTCAAAGCCCTCATGACTTTCCTTACCTCATGACTGAAACAGCTAAAATTGTAGTTTTAACTACTCCTGTAAGAGCTTATTACACAATAGATACTGAATGCATGTTGTCAGCCTACACACACTTGTAAACAAGAAGTCATCTTCATCTTCCAGAAAGAACAATGAGGAAGGAAAGTAGCCCTAGAGTGTTTGAAGTGAAGGGTAGGCCTGAAAGCAATTTTCTGAGGAGGAGACATGAGTATTCGGGGTGGGGTTGGCGTGAAGCTCACAGGGGTGAGCTATGAATAGTGCCAGGGGTGTTTTAAGTAGAGGTAGAGAAAATTCGAGAACATGCAGGTAGCACTAAAATTGGGACAGGAAATAAGTCAGCACGGCTACAGAGTGTAGCCTACAGGACCGGGTAGATGGAAGTGGAGATTTATGTAAGACATGGGAGGCACAGGGGTTGAGGACTTGTGGATTTATTACATGTGCAGTGTAAGTTTCATCCTGCGTCAGATGTCTGTGCTCCCTGATGCTCACTGAATCCCTGACCTCAAGGCAGGCATTCGGTAATGGGGCTTTAGGCTGGAATGAGTCCACCCCATGATGGGGTTGTACCCTTCCAAGACAGGGAAACACTACAGCCCTGTCTCCATTTTCCTCTGTAGCATAAGGACCTGTTGGTAAGGTGGCCATCCACATCCTCCAAGAGCCCTCATCAGGGTCAGAACACGTCAGAACTTTGATCTTGAGAAATAGCTGCTGCTGTTTAAATGCTTGGCTAATGGGAGTCTTTGATGGCAGTCTAAGCAGACAGAAACAAAACTGCTCCCTGGAGGGGTTAGTCTGCTTCTCAAGGTCCATATCCTCTCTAGGACCACCACTGACTTCCGTGGCAAAGACTGCCTTTTAATCAATGGATACTGAAAATGGAGGACGAGCTAAAAGCCTTCCCACTCAAGAGCAAAGAAATGTCCAGCTTGCCCACCTTGAGGAGCTAGCCAGGCCAGCCTCAGGTCAGGCCGCATCCCTACCCAGTGAAACCTGCTCAACCAGCCTTCCCAGGACCTACCTGTGTTCATATTGGACTCTTGACTATGTGCTGAGCATCATTTTCATTCGGCAGATACTTTCACAACCCACAGCACTGGGTCACTAGAGATTGTCACATGCAGTTGAGGGGCCACTGGACCATGGATCTGAGCAGATGGTGGCCATTACTGCGGCTGAGCTTAATTTTGTTGAGAAATCTGAGGCCACTGATGATGGTTCTGTTCTTCGGCCCTACTTTAAAAATGCTTTACAAGAACACTCCAGCATGTAAGGCAGCACTAACCAGAGGACACAGACTACACTCTTCAATACATCTGTGTTGCTATGGCCATTCCTGTGATTTTATAATACATAGACTCAGACTGGGGCGGTGGCTCAGTGGAGATGAGTGCTTTCTCCTCAAGCATGAGGACATGAGTTCAAATTCCCAGCACCCACATGAAAAGTGGCCATGGCTGCACATACCTGTGACCACAGAATTGGGGGACAGAGAAAAGCAGATCTCCTGCCCACCTAGCCTAAAAGAAAAGTTTCAGGTTCAGTGAGAATTGCTGTGTCAAGGCGATAAGACAGCCACGGAGGATACAAGGACATCCTGCACTGGTCTTCAGATGTTCATCTATGGAATGCATGCACCCACGTGTTCATGTTCATGTGCGTGTGTGTGTGCATGCACACGCTATATACATACATATAGTGCATATAGAGAGAGAGAGGGAGGGAGGGAGGGGGAGGGAGGGAGGAAGGGAGGGAGAAAGGGACTTCTTGATCATCATGTCAGTAAAAGTGAGAAGGATTATTTTTCTCCATGGATGAAAACTAACACCTTGGAGATTTTCAAAGCCCACAGCCTTGCTCATGTGGCATAGAGCAATGTCCGTGAATATGTAAACCCAAGAAGGAACACATGTCCTGTGGAATAAATTTACATTGAGCTCTTCACAAACACAGTGACCCTCTTGGTTAATTGACTTGCAGTTGGTAGTTTTGGATACGTGCACAGCACTCTCAGAGCAGGTCTGTTACCCGCTAGTCCATAAAGCTAATCTCTCTGGTTAATAGTTTGCAGCTTGAGTCTCATTAAGTGGGAGAAGTCCTAGCCGTGCTTGGCTGTGATTCTCTGCATTCATTTGCTGTAATTTGGCTGGTAACTAGAGGATATTTTCTCCTTTATTGTGTGGTGGGGTTTCCTAGAATTCTGCTTTGGAAAACGGCAGTGATCTTGATCTTGTAGGCCTCACTTCAGAAGGGATTCCTTAGTTGTCTGAGACGTGCTGTAAATATTGTAATATTAGATGATAGCAACCACTAACACTCACTGGCAGTACATTGCACACTTTGAGTTCCAAGGGCGTTTCTTTGATGACTTGCTTCTCATCATTGCTGTAGGGAAGAAATTCTCATCCACATTTTTTATATTGAGAAACTGAGGCCAGGAGTGAATAAATTTGATTTGGTCAGTAACTGCCATGAGATAAAAATCCAAGCATTCAGTCTGGTCTCCTTCCTCTTTGTAACTCTTCAAATATGTGGTCATTGTTTGCAGAGCAGACATGGACACAAGCATGAGATTCCAGGTGAGTTAGAGCAGACCTCAGCTCCATGAGGTTGTGTGGAAAGACTAGGCGGTCTGAATTCCTACTTGGAATCATGGGACCAGTTTTCTGGGGGATAATAGAAATGTAGGTGTCACAATGATTTTAAATAAACTTCTGTTATTATGTAGAAACACTGCAAACCTCTGGTTGAGGACAGACTCTGTGTCTTGTTCACTCTTTCATACCTGGGATCCAAAAAATGGTGAGACCACTCAAATATTTTTGAATGAGCAAATGCCACTGTTTGTGGTTTAGTATATCATAGTCTCCATGTTGCAGATATCTGCTCTCTGTTGTATTTGATCTGTAAAAGCAACAAAGTGGAATAAGTTCTTGGACCATGTTAGGATTAGTAAGGAAATCAAGGTAGCCATATAAAAATAGATGTAAGCTACCATCAGACCATAAGACAGGGTCTCAAAGTCTTCTGTATAATTTTAGATGTTCTTGTTAATTGCAATAAATAAATCAATACATAAAAGTGGAATCACCATTCTGATAGAGAGATCTAATGGCCAAGCAGTATGACCAGCTCTTTGCCAAGTGTACATGCCCATCACAAGGCCACCAGCAATACACAGCGCCATGTACGTGAATGTCATTGTCAGAAATACTTAAGTAAATACACTCACATGGAAGCAATCAGATCAAGCCAGACTGTGTGCCGTTACACGAGACAGCTGGCCCAAATGGGTGTGGGCAAAAGAGGAAAACAGTGTCATGTGAGTGAGAAGAAACTACCTACAGAGTGTCAAGGTTGTGGGAGGAATAGATCCAATCAGCAGGGATAAACTGGATGTCGTGACATGCCTGGTGTCTGCCTCAATTGATTCTTAGATTTAAAACGGAGAAAGAAGATATCCCTCTTGCCCGTGGAGACACCACTATGTCTACCAAGTATATAGAGCATGGTGGCCAAGGGGTGGGTCAGGCACCCAGCTCTTTTAGGTGTGATAAGTAATTGTGAGGGGCAGAGCAAGATGGAAGAGGAGGTGGGTGGTAGGAAATGCATGCTGAAGTACTTGTGAACTCC
The DNA here is from genome assembly GCF_003668045.3 of Cricetulus griseus. Lineage (NCBI taxonomy): Eukaryota > Metazoa > Chordata > Mammalia > Rodentia > Cricetidae > Cricetulus > Cricetulus griseus. Next base: position 95,241,440 of record NC_048601.1, on the reverse strand, counting down.
TTTTTAAAAGATTTATTGTGTTATTTTTATGTGTGTATGTATGAGAACGTGTGCATGGGTGCCTTCCGAGACCAAAAGTGATTTGGGATCCCTTGTGAGTCACCCAACCGGGGTACTGGGAACCGAACTGAGGCTTCTGTGTGAGCAGCAGATGCTTGTAACTGCTGAGCTACTGCTCCAGCACCATGCATATTTTAGAAGCTTAACAAGGATTGTGTGTCTACATGTATGTGCATGTGTGTGTATAAATATGTGTCCATGTGGATTTATATATGAGTATGTGCAAATAGAGTGGGAACATGAATGGAAGGTTCTGAGGGGTGGCCAGAGCTCTCTATTTCTTCCAATTAGTGGTATGGGGTAGGTGGAGACCATGCCTGTGTTCCCCAGGGTGGGGTGAGAATGAGGCCTGCACTTCTGGACCTGTGGGTACCTTCTCAGAGGGGCCATGCCTTCAGGGTGTGTATGTTCCATCACAGAAGGAGTTCAGAAGGGGTTTCTGTTTGTGGCTTTTCTTCCTTCCTTACAGTTCCCCTGGCACAGTGTCTGTGTTACAGCACTTAGATGGAAAGGGAGGGGTGAGGGAAATAGGAGCTGGCAGGATAGCTGCTTCTGAGCTATGGCCGTCTTCCCTTTCTGCTTCTCCAGTCTCTAGACCAGTTTCCCACAGGTTTCTTAGTAAGCACCTTGCCTCGTGGCTTCCTCTTTTGTGGGTGTGTGAGGAGGTGCCAGTATTCTTAGCTGTCACAGGTGAGTGTGTGTGTGTGTGTGTGTGTGTGTGTGTGTGTGTGTGTGTGTGTGTGTGTGTGTGTGTGTGTGTGTTCCAACAAGTGCATGCATGGGCAATCATCTGTCTGTGTGTGCACCGCACTCTGCAAGGTGAATGTGCGCGTATGTGCATTCGAGCTGGGCTGTTTGGTTGAGTACAAGCCACACTTACTATTTCCCTTCTAGGCTGATTTCCATGTCCTCCACAGTAGCTTTGCTCTGGGCCTCCGCTTTGTCTTGCTCTTTCTGGGCTAGTCCCTGGCAGCAAGAGGACATGTATATTTAAAATAAGCCTCTGCTGAAGGTGGCCCCTCGGGCCTCCCTCTATTAGGTGGTATCTGCTCTGAGAAGGCGCTTATGGTCTGTGGCATAAAGAAGCATCTTGGGTGTGGGGCTGGCAGTGCTGAGGGATGGCCCTGGCAAGCCACGGTCTTCTGCATCTCAAGTTGCTCACTTTCGAAGTAAAGGTCACCAGATGGTAGTGTGCAAACTGTAGCATTTGGGGCCGGGTGTTAGCTGGACTTCACTAAGCATCCAGGCAGCTTAGCAGATAACCTGCTCTGACAGCAAAGTTTACTGACACATATCCAAGAATTTGTCCTACTCCACTGGGAAGGCAATCACCACAGAATGACAACAGCCAGAGACTGTTTCTGTTGGTATTCTTCATACATTTCCTAGTAATCATTTTATATACAGTGTGTGTGTGTGTGTGTGTGTGTGTGTGTGTGTGTGTGCATTTGCATGTGGAATGTGGAATGTGGAGGCCCAAGGTTGATGTCAGGAATTATTCTGGATCATGTTTCTATGTGATTGAGGCAGGGTCTCTCAATCAAACCCACAGATCACCAATATGGCTAGTTTTACTAGCTGGCTTGTTCTCAGGATCCCCTGCCTCCGCTCTGAACTTTAATTACAGTGGGCTGCTACTTTATGGGGGTCTCTAGGGATCAAACTCTGGTCCATACACATAACCTCGGAGCCACCACTCCAGCTCCACCTCCTTGACTGTTGAGCAGAGGGCAAACTTGTCAGCTGCCTGCTTGGGTCACATTGTTCTTTCTTTTCTGTGTGATTAGCATCCAGAATTTGAAGATTCCCCTTGAAAACTCCACACCTTCCAAACCACAGCTGGGAGAATGACCAAGTCACTTGACTGAGAACATAAGAATGAACTTACTTGGTGATGAGGCGGCACACAAGTGGCAGGCTGGAGCTGCTACTAGCATGACACTGTTCCTGGGAAGATGCAGAGTTAACGGTCAGAAAACTCCAGTCCCCTTGCTGGCAGAGGCTAGCCTGAGGAGAGCAAATGCATGAGCAGTCAAACAAAACAAAACAAAACAAAACAAAACAAAACCTCCCATCCCATTGCTGGCAGAGGCTAGCCCAGTAAGAACAAATGTATGAGCAGTCAGAACACTCCATCACATTTCTGGCAGAGGCTAGCCCAGTAAGAACAAATGGTATGAACAGCAAAGTGCCTGCTCAAGCCAGTCCCCTTCTCTCCTGAACATGCAATCTGCACCCATAAAAACCCTTACTTCCAAGTGTTGGTGGCACACGCCTTTATTCCCAGCACTCAGGAGGCAGAGGCAGGCGGATCTCTGTGAGTTCGAGGCCAGCCTGGTCTCCAGAGTGAGTGCCAGGATAGGCTCCAAAGCTAGACAGAGAAACCCTGTCTTGAAAAACCAAAAAACAAAACGAAACCCTTACTTCCTGCCCCCTTCTCTGCAGCTTACATGCTCCCGTTTTCTTTAGATGCCCCAATTGACAACTCGCATCGTAGTTCAGATATGCTGTTAAGGTATCACTCAGCGTGAAAACCTTCACCATGCATCACCTAGCAGGACAAGTTCATTATTCCTGAGTGTAGAGCATAATGACTTTTAGTCAATTTTGATATAAAGAAGTAAGCATGTGCCATCAATAATCGCCAGAGAAAATACTACAAAACTGCTTTTCCCCAGACAGATTTATGATTCAGCAGCATTAAAAATGTGTGAGTGAATTCTTCAAAGCCATGCCCATCTCTGCCATTCCCAAAAGGACTCTGTACTTGGCCTCTCTGGCCTCCATGTTAGGTTGTTTTTTCTGGTCACCCTCACTGCATACTACTCTGCCCTGGCTTCCTGGGATGTTGTGCCTTAGCTCATGATGGCTTCCTGTGTCCTTCCAGACAGAGGACACTTGTCCTCATTTCACAGTAATGACCAGAGTATGAGTGAATGATAGCATTACTATGTGGTGGCAGGACTCTAATTCAGGTCTTTATATAGGACAGTGCGCCCTCCAGTGACTCTGTGTGACATCGCCTGACCTCAGGCATGTCACTAAACAATGTATAAAGACTTGAAACCTAGGGCTTAGTACCAGTGCCACCGGAAGCAGGCTGGGTCTCTTGGGTAAGAAGACCATTGAGTTTCTGGAGGACCCTGGCCTTGGCAGGTATTTGTTAGGAAGACTTTCTGAGGGGGTAGGGTATGGGCCTGGACTCTAGCAAGGCTTTGAGAGGGAGAAAAAGAAGAGTAAAGTCATGTGACAGGAAGAGACGGGCTCACAGGGACCACTGAAGTGGGAAGGGTATCTCAGGCCACCTTCATGTTGGCCCTTCCCTCACTCTGAGCTATTATCCATCTTCTAGTGGGAAACACAGTAAGGAGTTAATTGAGTTTTCCTGCCAAGAAATAGGAGCTGTGGCAGGATTCCGATTTGACTCTGACTGGTATTTCCAAGCTGTTATTTTTTCATTAGGCAGTTTTCATTGAACACCCAACTTTATGCCTTCCATCATGAAGACCACACTCTGGGACCTGCCAACCAAGGGTTTATCAGACTGTGGGGAGAGGAGGTGGAGCTTACGGGACAGGGCTGTGGTGCTGAATGAGGCTCTGCTACCCTGTGGCTGCATGGCTGAGAAAGTCCTTTAGTTTCCCGAGGAAGGGCGCTCCTGTCAGCTCTCCCACTTGGGCTTCTGCTCTCCATGCTCCCTCCTCCAATTTGGTAAAACCTGTACACAAATACCTTCGTGGGAACATAAGGCATGTAACACACATGTGCCAGAGTACATCTAGGCAGGAAGTGAGAAAATTGGCATTCAGACTTTCTGTGTTCCACTCAGGGGAAGAGCTTCCGGCAGGGTGAAGGCTGGGTTCTTCAGAGGCCAGTGACTTTGATGATAAGATTGACAGGTGCTCTTGTGGAGAAATAGGGAAACCATAAGGAAGACACTGAATCCCTCCCCTGAGTGGACCTGTTATCATGGTTTGACTCTCCCACACAGCCAGTCCTTCCTCACAGACCCTGTGTGTGTGTGTGTGTGTGTGTGTGTGTGTGTGTGTGTGTGTGTGTGTGTGTGTGTCTGTGTCTGTGTGTGTCTGTGTCTGTGTGTGTCTGTGTCTGTGTCTGTGTCTGTGTCTGTGTCTGTGTCAGTGTCTGTGTGTATTCCCTCACTGCAATGACTTATGCTTCCTTGGGGCCTCCAACAATCTACCAACCAAGAGTGTCATCCTACCAGACACATACCCATCCCTCAGTCTCTGTCTTCTCTCCCTGTGTGACACTGGACTATTGACTGGACTATTCTAACCATCACTAGTCATTCTAGCAACAGTGGCCTGAGTTTGTGTCAATAAATCCAGGGGGCAATGTGAATCCTCTGAGCCAACTGTGGGAAAGCTGTTGCTTCTTCCTATAAATAAGGGGTATGGGTTTCTGCTAGATTGTTCTCCTGTCAAGAAAGGGGTTGGTTAGTTCATTGTAAGAGTGGTAGACCCTTTCCTAGTTAGAGAAAGCAGGGGCAAGACAGAGGCTCGTGGCTGGAGCCAGTAACAATTTATTGGAGCACCAATGATCTCTTTTATTAAGACTGCAGCTAGCTAGACAAGAGAGCTCCCTGCGGGGGAAGGGAAGCATGAGCCCTGTTATGGCCTCCAGCGGCAGCTTTCTTGTTGGCCTTTGTTCTAGTTACTTCTCTCAAGTCAAAATACCCAATGAAAGTACCTTAAGGAAGGAAGGTTATGTTGGCTCAGTTTGACAGTGGAGTCCGTCATGACAAGTAAGTCACAGTGGCAGGAATTGGTCATTTTAACCAGTGTCCATGGCCTATGACACATGTACCATGTCTCAGATCTGGAACATAGAGTTGCTTCTGTTCCTTATGCCTAGGAGACTGAGAGATGGCAGAGAGAGGGAAATGAGTTCACCAGATTCTACCCTGCATTCCAGTTGTTCTAAGATGATGAAGAAGGAACCCTGAAATCTTCCCCAAGAGTCTCTCTTTCTGTTCAAGACACGCATCAGAGGTGGGGCCATCTTCCTGAAAGAGGGAATGGTAGTTAACCCTGCAAAGCAGTAGGGAGGCAAGTGAGTGGAGCCTGGGAATGTTTTGGAGGGGTCCTTACCTCCCTCTCCATCTGCAATATGGTTTTAGGTTCCAGAGTCTTTACCACCAATTTTGTCATAGGCAGCCAGACGTTTCCTCTGCCAGCCTCATGTTACCACGCACCACTCCTAACAAAATACTCTGATGCCCCCACCCCATCTTAGAGTCTGCCTCTCCATGACAGTTTCAGGTATGCAGCTTTTTGGCACCTTCTCTCATTCTCTCTCCCTTCTCCATTGCACCCTGAGAGGGCCATGATAAAACACAGGGCACTCTGTACCATCCATGCCCTGCCCTTTGGTGCATAACCATTCCCTTGTCCTTCCTACCCACTGACTTAGAATCCTCTGACCCTTGAAAGTCAGCTCCTGCGGGCAGCAGTCACTACTCTCTCTCATCTTCTATGTGGTGTGTGTGTGTGTGTGTGTGTGTGTGTGTGTGTGGTGTGCATGTCTGCGCTCACACCGTGAGGGAAGAATTGAAGGTCGGCTCCCAAAGGCAGGAGTCACTACTCTCCCGTCTTCTATGTGGTGTGTGTGTGCACCATGAGGGAAGCACCGAGGGAAATTGTTGCATGAACAGATTGCAGTGCTGATTATTCTCAAAATCTTTCATCTTCCATTCTAAAAATAGCATTTTTTCTTAGACAACATTAGTAATTGTTAAACCCAGTTCTTTCCATATTTAAAGAATCATCAAAATTACTGGGTACAGGGGTTGGAGAGATGGCCCAGCAGTTAGGAGCAGGAGACTAGGGTTCATTTCCTAGCACCTAGATGGCAGCTAACAGCCTTCCACAATTCCAGTTCCAGGGGTGGGGTGTCTAACGCCCTCTTCTGTCCACCTTTGGTACTGTTCCCTCTCACCCACATTCTCTCTCTCTCTCTCTCTCTCTCTCTCTCTCTCTCTCTCTCTCTCTCTCTCTCTCTCTCTCTCACACACACACACACACACACACACACACACACAGAGGCAGGCAGGGATATACATCCAAGTGGGCACTCACACATATAAATTAACAATAAAATTTGTAAATTTTCATTTTTTGGTGCATGTAAAAAAGATGCCTAACTGTCCCTCAACATACCTGGCGGTATTCTTTCTCAAGGTAGGTCCTACAGATCCAGCCCCATCCCCATTTTGCACAGTAGAAAGCACACCTTAGGGGGCAGGAATCAATCTTGTATCCCACCAGGTATTCTCTGAGGAGATATGTGGTCAAGCCTACTGTACATTTGTTCCAGGTATGTGTCCTCCATGTGCTTGGGAAGAGAGCCTGTGGTGGAGCACTGTCAATCACCTGGTGGGGTGATGGGGACATCACTGGAGTGTAGGCCAGGCTCTTAGGGAAGCAGAGGCATGTGACCAGTGTCTGCAGGAAGAGGTTGATTCCAGGTGAAGACAACATCTATCCATTGCCATTTAAGTGAGGTTAAAATTGGAGGACTGAGGTAATCTAATGGAGGATTCCATTTGTCAGAGGGTTATGTCTTATTTGTTGGTGATTTATTTCCTGTTCAAATATACTCTGTACTGCAAATGACATTCCAAGAGCCCATTTCTGTCCCCTGAGCACTTGAATTCCTTCCAAGTGGTAAACCTGCTGTGGTTTAAGCTGTTTGGGAAAACTGTCATTCAGGGTGATGGATTACCATCCCTTCAGTGGGTGTTCAGCCTCCACAGAGTTCACAGCCCCCTCACCCTAAAGACCCAATTTGTGTGGAAATGTCACTCAATTATTTAGGAGTGCATTCTTGCTGACATCAGCAACTCCAGGGCCTTTGGAGAGTGGGGCAGGGGAGTTCTGAAAGTCACAGCATGGCTGCTTGTCCCTAGAATGCTCAGCTGCAAGATAAGGGTGGTTGATGGCTGGTGTCACCTTCAAGGAGGGTCTTCATGCCTTGAAACTTAACTATGTTTTAGTTTGGGATGAAATCACAAAATTAGAAATGAGGAAAAATAAGATAGCTTTGTCAGCTCAATGAGTGCTTAGGATTGGAAAAGTTTCCAAGAAGCGATTTTTGTTTTTATTTTTCATCTTGTGCACAAGTGTGTGTGTGTGTGTGTGTGTGTGTGTGTGTGTGTGTGTGTGTGCGCGCGCGCGCGCGCGCACGCATGAGCACAGGTGTGCACAGGTACATGCATACCATAGAATTTGTGTGGTCAAAGGAAAACCTCAGGCACCAGTCCTCACCTTCACCTTGTTTGAAACACGGTGTCTGGTTTGCTGCAGAGCACAGGAGGCTCACTGGTCCATGAGCGCCTAGGACTTCTGGTTCTGTTTTCCCATCTCACCTTGGGAGCACTCTGATTATATACACACATTACTGCATCAGCTTTACAAGGGTTCTGAGACTCCAATCTCGGGTCCTCTCACTTGCACAGCAAACCCCTTACCCACTGAACCATCTATCTCTCAACCCCCAAGAAACTTGACCTTAAAAATTCTTTCTCTGTAGAAAAAAAAAATCATTGTTCAGATACCGTCGTGATGATTCCTTGATCATATGTTATCTTTCTGTTTTGGAAAACTGACCTTTTGTGCCTTGGAATTAGAGTCAAACAATATGTTTTACAACATTTCATGATATCTTCCTTCGGAGCCTAAATATTTAGAGATCAAAGGCAGAGGATCTTATCTTCAAATTTATAGGCCCGATGCTATCTCACAGGCATACAAGGATAGACTGTTTTTTGTGACGTCCCTAGAATTCAATTGTCAAGTTTATTCTTAGATAAAATCCATTTAATCAAAGTGCACATGGTAACTTTCCTATATACCAAGCCAGTTCTTTCAGAAAGGATTAAGTATCTGTGCTTTGAAGTCTGAAGGGCAATTATTTCAAAGCCAGATTAACATGGTTTGACCTCATTTCTAGGCACTGGCACGATCGGTGCCCCTGAAAGAGCAGCTTTCACCATAATATGTGAGTTTCTGGTGTGAGAGTCTAAGAATAAGTTTTTTTTTCCTCCATATCCAAAGGAGTGCACTCAAACCCATGTCCTTTGTGAGCTTTTCCTTGTAATAAGATGCCACAAAGGGGAAGAATTCTTTTTCTTGCGTAGCCACCGCACTAGTTTGCCCTTATGTTGCTGTGACAAAATACGGAGACCCAAAGTGGCTTCTCGGAGTGAAGGGCCTGTTTGGCTGACTGCTCCAGAGGGATAGAATCCACCACGGTGGGGAAGGCGTGAAGAGCTTGGTGGCAGGAGCAGGAAGCCGGCAGATCTCATTTGCATCCACACACAGGAAGCAGAGAGAGGTCAACAGGAAGTGGGGCAAAGTTGTAACCCTCAATACCTAGCCCCAGTGACATACTTCCAGGGTTCCAAAGCCTCCCAAACAGCACCACCAACTGGGAACCACATGTTTTCATCCGTGAGCCCCTGAGGGACACTTCTCATTTGAACCATAGCATTCATCAATTCATTAATTCTGCAAATGATTTATTGAACATCTACCGTGTGCTCATTGATTTATTAGGTGCCTAGATGCAGATTAGGAGGCAGTAGTGCACAAACCAGCATCAAATAATAAATATGCCCGTGAGAGACTTGGAAACAAATGAGGGCAGCAAGAAGGGCAGAATCACCTGCGTGCTGGGAGGTCATCCACGTTTACACAGCGGCTGGGTGTGTCTGAGCATCTCCCAGGCTCAGGCAGGCTTTGTGTTTTATTCTGAGTGGGTTGGGGGGAGACACTGGAAAGCTTCACCTTGTAGCTGGATCTGCCTGGGGTTTTAAATAGCTGTCTCTGTAAATTATAAACTCTGAAGCCTATTTAAGGAGAGATGGGGCCTAGAAAAGAGACCACTCCCAAAGACCCTGAAGCAGGTATGGTACCAGCCACAACCCTGACAAGGAGAAGCACAGGCTGAGAAGCCTGGCGGGCTGGGCCTGCCTTGACCACAGTATACTCTGAGACTACCCAGTGTAACCTTGTACTTTTCAAAAAAAGCAGAAGTACTGTTGTTTTTTCCATCTGTAGCATGCAGGCTCAGGCAGCCTTTGCAGGAAACTCTCTGAGGCTTCTGTGCCCACTGCCACCCTCGTTGCATCACCTGAAGAGCCATGCTGTATACAGTCACCACTCCTGAGTGTTTCCCAAAGGCCTCCAAGTCAGCATGTTGCAGAGTTGCTTGTACATCGGTGTTCACAACAGCTGTGCTATGGAACCAAGCTAGGTTCAACCAAGGAACAGACACTGAAGATGTGCTGTTGGAAATACAGTATAGCTGCACAGTGGCATTGCTTTCAGGTGCAAGGGGGAAGAAAGTCATGTTGTTTGCAGAAAAATGGAGACAACATATTAACAGAATGAAGCCAGCATCAGAGAGACAGATGTCATGTGTTCTTCTCATTTGCAGTTCCCAGATTTGCATAGATGTGTGAAATTACATATGTATATATGACATGAAAGCAGAGTAAAACTGTCTATAGGGACAAAGAGAACTCGTGGGCATGAGACGGGTGTGCTCGACATACAATATGTATATGCTGTAAGCCTTGAAAAATAATGTTTTTAAAGACTAGCCCGGTGCTACTGTATGGCCTGTCTTCTCCCAGCGTCATGTGCGCTGGCCGTACTCATCCATCCAGCCCTCAGGAGCATCACCCCAACCCGGAAATAGTGTGGACAGGATTGGCAGCTTTTCGTCAGTGAGCACTGGCCAATGGTCTCCGCTGATGCCATCTGTCCTTTCTCTGATACCAGGCTCGCTAGAGCTGTGAATGCTAAATGATGCTATAGATTCTTGTGTACTCCTTCTCGGCATCTGCAGACACATCACTGCAGGTTCATCTTTCCAGACTCAACGTCACTTCCTCTCTATTATACTCTTATTCACAGGGAACCCAGGGAACATTGCCCCATGAGCCTGTCCACCAGGGCGGACTCCTCCTCTGCCATTCTTCCTCCTACCCCAGACCCGCTACTACTGCCTCTCACCTGAGCCAGCCCCAGGCTCTGGGCTCTCACTAGCTCCCCAAAACATGCTCACAAGGTGACACGATGGCTCCTAACGCAGCAATGCTAGAGCGTGAGCGGAGGTGGAGGCTGGGTGGTGAGTCTATCAGGGCTTCTATGGCAGCAGCATGGTGTTTGCGTCCCCCAGCACAGTGACTGTGTGTGTTGTACCAGGGTGCCAGTGACCAGCACTCCAAGAAAACACCTGTCTGCTGTGCCTTCTCCTGGCGTAGATGAGAAGGAGAAAGGAGACAGGCTGTGGAAACTTCTGGGTTTCAATGTAAGAAGGTGAACTTTCCAGTAGGTGCTCAGCTAAGAATGGAGTGGAATTAACCTGAGCTCAGCCAGGTGGAAAGCGAAGTTGATGTCCCTTTCCATTGTTGACCACACTTTTAAACAGACACGAGTGATGTCAAACCAATCCATGAATGACTCCATGCAGCTGGGTTGCTCCCTCACCTGACTTCCCAGCATCCTCTTTTGCTGCACTCGGTTAAGTGACATGCATGGCCTTGGGCTTCAAGGGCTTTAAGACTGGGCACTGGTTGGTCACCCATGATAGATTGTCTATTTGTCTTTCCTAAGAGGCTCCACTCCAGAGCTATAGGGAGACTTGAGATGAGAGTCACAGCTAAACAGTGTTTCTGGTGAGTCTTTGGTTAATTTGAAAATTAAATTAACCATAGCACTGTTCCCAGAGCGTTCTGGTTAATTGATGTCTTGCTGTATCAAGATTAGAGCCACCTCGGGAGACCCAAGGTTATAACTGTGAAGAGTTAGAGGATCTAGGAAAGAAGAATTGTAGCTCATTGGAAAGATGCCAATGCCGAGACCTTCTTGGAAGTTCCTAGGCCAATGTATTTGGTTTGTGAGCGTGTGAGGTGGCCATAAGCTTGGGCCTCAAGAACCCCCAGCTGAGGGTCATGAGCTGCTTATAAGAAAACAGAAGAGCAGAAAGCTGTGTCCTCCACTGTGTAGCTGAAAAATAAAATGTATGTCTGACTTTAAACCCAGGGACAAGAGAGGCTTAATGCTTTTAATTTGAATATTAAGTCTCAAAGTTTTTTTTTTTTTCACCAAATATCTGCTACTTTCCCAGGTTTCGAAGCATCTGGATTAGACTAGTTTAGAAAAGTACAGAATAGGGAGTCGCCTATTCTTTTGGGGATCCAAAAGTCTAAATGAATGAAGGGATTTTATCAGCCATGGTAAGAATTAAGAGCAAACTCTAATGGTCCCAAAGAGAGCCTGACCATAATGTCTGTGATTTCACACTGGGGAACCATCTCAGATCCACAGCAATGCAGGGAGACAGATGCCAATGGGAACTCAGGCTGGACCATGGATCAACTACTGCCCAAAACAAACAAACCCAGGTGGATGCACATTCAGCAAAGCAATTGGTTGTCATTCTCTTCAGACCTTTTATACCTAAGAACTTTGGGGGTGACTTTGATCACATTTTCAAACTGTTTTTCAAATTTCTATCATCATGTATGTGTATATAACATATAACATGTCCAAGCACTTTTTAAAATGTGGTGAAATATATACAGCATAAAATTTACCATCATGGCTAGTGTAAATTATGTCATTCCATAGCATTAATGTACTCGAAGAGTTGTGTAACCATCACCAACATCTCTGCAAAACTCTCCAAAACACTGTGCCCCATGCCCTGTGCCCAAGTCCCCACTATCCCATTTCCTGAATGTGACGTTGACTTACTGCTCTAATTACCTTGCAGAGAAGGGAAATTGCAGTGTAGATCTTTAGGGACAATTTTTTTTGTCTTGGCATCTTGTTTGCAAGGTTCATCCATGTGGTATTAGTGTGTATTGGAATTTTTTCCCTTCTTGTCTGAACAGCATTCCATTATAGTTCTAATCATGTTTTCTTTTCATTTACCCCTTGATGGACACTTAGTTTTTAGCCATGTTCTCATTTTTGCCAATAATCCTGTTGTATGGGGGCAACAATGATTCTTAAAGACCTAGTTCTTGACTCTCCCAGGTGTAGACCTAGAGGTCAATATTCAGGGATCATCCTCTAATTCTACTTTTAGTTTTTTGAGGTAACAATGAACTGTCCTATACAATGTCTACCTTAATGTTTATACATCTATAATAAGTTTTAAAATCAGGAAGGTGAGTCCCCACTTACATCCCCAGCAAGAGTGCACCCATGTACCAGTTTTTCCTACCCTCCCCAACATGTGATCTGTTTGTTTTTTAATGGGCTCCATCTGGGCTGAGGTGAGGTCTCCCTGTGTTTGATTTTGTATTTCCTCCTTTGTTTAGTGGCCCTGAGCATCTCATCTGCTTATTGTCCATTCGTGTATCTTCCGTGAAGAAGTTAATCTTCTGGTCTGATAGTCATGCTTTGAACTGGGTTGCCTTCTGCTGTTGAGTTTTAGAACTTCTCTATGTATTCTGGATATTATTTCATTATCATATATATGATTTGAAGATATTTCTCCATTTTGTGGATTGCCTTTTACTTCATTGACACTCACTTAAATGAAAAAAAATTAATGTTCACAAAACTTAGTTTTCCCCCATTTGGAATTTTATAATTTCCTCATCTAAGGCATGATTACCAAACAGCTGAGCTTTCTCCCTGTGTCTTCCACTGGGAGTTCTATAGTTCTGTCTTACAGTTGGGTCTTTGGTGTATTTGAGGCAATGTTTTTGTACATTTTACACAGTGAACTTCCAGCTTCATTCTTTGTTATATGTGGAAATCAGTTTTCCCAGCACTCTCTTTTGAAAAAGCTTTCCTCACCCATGGAAAGGCCGTGGTGCCCCCGCAGGACTTGTGTGACCCCTGTGGGAGATTGTTTCTCTTCTAATCCACTTTCATTCTTTTGTGCTTACACAGTGTTCTCATGCTTCAGCTCCAGAGCAAATGCCAAAGTCAGGAAGTGTGAATCCCTGGGCTTATCCTTCTCTTTAAAAATCATTTTATGCAGTCAGGACCATCTGAGAGCCACATGAACTTAAGGATGGGCTTTCTGTTTCTACAGAAGGCACCCATGGCTTTGGACATTTATTTCTTGATCATGTTGGTTACTGTCCTTCTCTACTCAGGCTGCTGGAAATGGGGCAAGGGGTGCATTCTGAACAGCAGAACTTGGTTTCCACAATTCTAGAGGACAGAAAACCCAAGGTCAAGGTGCGGTTAAACTTGGTGATTGGTGAATGACAATTTCTCTCCCTGTTCTCACATGACCTCCTCTGATGGAAGGGACACACATGATCCCATGAGCCTCTCTTGTAAGGACACATTATTCATGACTTAACTACTTCCCAAAGGACTCATCTCTTAAGCCCATCATATTGGGGATTAGGTTTCAACAGACATGTTTTGGAGAGATGCGAGCCTCAGGCTGTGGGAATGAAACTGACATGTTAGTAACAGTGTCCCCACTACAGAGCGCAGGGCATGTGCTTCCTTTATTTCTTTTGGTAATGTTTTGCCGTTTTCATTGCCTAAACCTTTTACCACTTTTGTTAAGTATTTGATTCTTTATGTTGCTCTCGGCAATGCAATTGCTTTAGCAATTTTCTTTCCAGGGGGTTCATTATGAGCCTGTGGAAATGCAACTGATTTCTGCGTTCTGACTTGGTGTCTGGCTGCTGCCTTGAAATCATTTATCTGTTATAACAGGTCTTTTCAATGGTGTCTTCGGAGCTCTCTACATCAATGGTCGTGCCCATATCCTGTATCGACGGAGATGATCTGTTCTTCCTCCACCCCACAGTTTTTCTTTGATCTCTTTCTTGGTCTGGAGTTTCAGTGTGAATTCTGCCATGACTGTAGAAGTGTTTGTTGGAGGCAGGCACCCCGCCTTGCTCTTGATCTTACGGGAGACGATCTCCGTCTTTACCATGCAGTGATACTCACTGTGGTCTTTCATGTATGGACTCTCCCTTTGAAGTGGTGTTCTTCTCTTCTTATTTTGTTGAATGCTTTTATCATGAAAAGGTGTAGAATTATGCCAAACACTCTCTCCACATTGGTTGAGAAAACCTTGATTGACCTTTAGAAGTTTCTATAACTTTGGGTATCTATATACTTCTGAAAATTTTTAATTGATCTAATTCATCTCTCTATACCGCTCATCGAGGGGACCATGTTTCTGACACTGTATAGGGAAGGGTGAAGCAAGAGGATGGAAGTAAACCCCTCTATTTCACCTGAAAGTTCAGCAAGAGTAACTGAGCAGCTGGCCCAGCACCTTCCTGGGCCAGAAGAATGCTGCCCCCTGCTCATGTTTAAAGGGGAATCAAAGCTCAGGCCTTGAAAGCAGGCAGCAGAGGTGGAAGACCTGGAACATTGTGAGACCAGGAAACCGCTTCCTTACTTCTCAGTATAAAGAGTTGACTTTCTTGTTACATCACACACCAATATATTTTTAGCTAACTGGAGTAGGTCGTTGGAATAAATGAGTAAATACACATGAAATGAGAATAAAATTGGATTTGATCAAAACATACTATATGCATGCATGAGATTCTGAAATGATAAAATTATTCATTTAAAAACAACAAAAAAATAATACAATGGTAATTTTCAAAATGAAGCCACTTTGACCACCCCACATCTCCAGGCTCCTAACTCCCCCAAGTGCTGGGAACCAAATACCAGGGCATTGTGTTTATTAGCCAAATGACATACTACTAAGCTATAATATTAGCCCTTGGTTTTATGAGACAGGATCTTGCTATATAACTCAGGCTGACCTCAAACTTGCCATCCTCCTGCCTCAGCCTCTCAACTTGTGGTGATTTTTTTTAGCAATGAGCACACACCCAACAATTATACAGTTATGAAATTTTTTCATGATGTTAAATTTTAGTCTGTTTACAAAAATAATAATGGAAATGTCAAAAGTCATTCAGACTGGGAATAAAATTGAAGAACCCCATTTTGATTTTATTTTTCATTCATAAACTCAGAGAGAGAAAGAGTCCTTGAATCATTAGATTGTTAAGAAAGGGAGCTGGAAAGATGGCTGGTTGGTTAAGAGCTCATGCTGTTCTTGCAGGCTACAAGAATGGGATTTCCACACTCATGTCAACGCCTGTAACTCCAGCTCTAACTCTCCTGTCTGGCCCCCATGTATCCCTGCACACATATACATATACCCCCCCACACATATACACATAAATAAAAATATGTATTTTACAAAAAATTGTTAGAAAGAATTATTCTCCAAATGAATGTCTTGGCTATAAAGTTTCATCTGCATTGTTGAATTAAATGTTCCTCATTTTGTGTGTGACATGCCTTCACCCAGAGAAATTAGAAGCGAATCACCCAAAATGATTTTAATGTCAGCTCCACAGGCAGCTGAGGCTGAGACTCATTCTCTCCTAATGGAGAAGCTACTGAGACTCTGATGGACAGGCTGAGATTGCAGGGTTTGATGGATTCTAACACATTCCTTTACTCTGAATGCTTCTGAGATGCCAATGGAGAGAGGACCAGCAAGTGCAAGATGCTTGCTTTTGCCTTGAGCTCTGTGCAGTAGGTGGTGGCAGCTGTGGTCTCTTTTCTAATGGATGACCCTGCTTCCTCTGGGTTTTGACATCACTCTAGGTTTGGGTGCTGTTGAGCTTCACAGCCATGTTTTAAGTAGCGTAGATTCCAGGGGCAAGGTGCATTTGTTTCAACTTAATATTGAGTGTGCGCTTCTAGTTTATAGCCAACAAGTGTAATGGTATGGAGTGAGAGAGGCTAGAGAGATGGCTCAGTACTTAAGAGCACGCACTGTTCTTACAGAAGACCTGAGTTTGATTTCCAGTAGCCACACTGAGTGGTTTACAACCACCTGTGACTCTAGTGCCAGCAAATCTGATACCCCTGTCTGGATTCTAAGGTACTAGCATTCACATGTACACACACACACACACACACAGAGAGAGAGAGAGAGAGAGAGAGAGAGAGAGAGAGAGAGAGGAGAGAGGGGGGAGGGGGAGAGGGGGAGAGGGGAGAGGGGGAGGGAGGGAGGGAGAGAGAGAGAGAGAGAGAGAGAGAGAGAGAGAGGGTTTTCTTGGCACATAAAATATTTATTGAATCTATGGTTGTGACATGTCAGGGTATGGTGTTGAGGGAGATAATGACAATGAATCAGGACATCAATGTGGCACAGGTTTTACATACTTAACTCATTAGTGATGCCATGAGTTTCAAATTGTAAAGCCCATGTTAAAACATAAGGAAATGGGGCTCACACAATTTAGATATTTTGCCTGTTCTCTTACCGCGATTGATTGCAGAACCTGGACTCAATCAGGAACTGAATTTATCTCCCCAGATTAACATGTTGCACAACCACAATGCTGAATTTACCTTCAGATTCATTTGTAAGCTGAATGCAGGGACATTATCTCCTTTTTCATTTACATTCCAAAGACTTAGTGACCAATCTGAATGTCCTCGTCTTGGGGCATCAAAGTGAGTTTAGGGAAAAAAATGGTTATCTGTCATTATCATTCCCTGTCCCCTCTCTATCTCCCCTCTCTATCTCCCCTCTTTCCATCTGTCCCCCCTTTCTCCTTCCCTAACTTCCTCCCCTCCATTCCTGTTATGCAGGTTTTATATTAAACTGTGGGATACATTGACAAGCAGAAACCCTGTGTGGACGGTCCATCTCTTGACACCTCTTCTGGGTATTTGATTCTGGAGTCTCCAGGCTGAACTCTCTGGGGAGGAGATGATGTTTTCGAGTCTTGTTCATTTGTCATTCTGTCTCCTAATTGTCTTTCTTAAAAGCAGCAGTGCTCTGGCACTTGACTACGGGTCATGTTTATAAGGTGCACTTGATTGCTTAGGAAAACAAATTTGAAAAGCACCCTCTTCGGAAGGAAATATACTGTTTTTCCAGATTAAGCGGTTTCAAGTGATCCTTGAGAGAGCTTGGTGCACACCACCCTGGCTTTATTGGAGCTGTTGTAAGAGGGTCTTCTTCATCGAATAGTGGTGACCTTGATGATTAAAATTGGGTAGAACATTTAAAATGCTGACCAAGTGCCGACTCTCCCCTTGTGTATTAGCAAGAGCAAATGAAGGGGGCTGTGAACCTCAGGTTCCATGTACTCCAGAGAAGCTCTGCCATTTTGATTGCTTCTCCACCTGTGATTGCTAGTGTTGACCAACATTTGATAGGATCTAGAATCACTTGAGACACAGAGCTCTGTGTCTGGCTGTGGGGTTACCTTGATTATTTTGATAGCTATGGAAAGACACATCTTGACTGTGGGGCAGGGATTCTGGACTGTATAAAGGGAGCTGAACAGTCGCTTGTATCCATCTCTTTTCTGTTTCCTAACTGTGAGTGTGATACAACTCTATACTACCAGCTTCTGCTGCCTTGATGTTCCAGTATCTTAGTTAAGATTTTTATTGCTGTGAAGAGACACCAGGACCAGACAATTCTTTAAAAGGAACACATTTAATTGAGGTTGTGGTTTACAGTTTCAGAGGTTCAGTCCATTATCATCATGGTTGGGAGCATGGTGGCATCCAGCGGACTTGGTGCTGGAAGAGCAGCTGAAAGTCCTATATCTTGCAGGCAACAGGAAGTTGACTGAAATGCTAGGTTTGATATCCAGAGCATAGGAAACCTCAAAGCCTACCCCTACACAAAAGCACTTCCTCCAACAAGCCCTTACCTACCCCAACAAGGCCACACCTCCCAATAGTGCCACCCCCTATGAGATTATAGGGGTCAATTACATTCAAACTATCACACCCTGCCATGATGAACTATACCTCAAACAAGCCCTTTCTCCTTTATGTTGCTTATGGAAGAATATTTTATCACAGCAGCAGAAAAAGAAGGTAATACTATCTTTCTATTTTGAAGAAGGAGGGAGGCTCTCTCCGGAGAACTGTTTCCCTGGTAACCATGGTCCTATAATTTTGTTGGTGTTGTTGACCCAAATTCAATCATGACTAACACATTTAAACCCAACTGTGGTTCTTTACCCCAATATCTGCAGACTTCCTTTATCTTTCTTGTTACTTTGACTAGTTTATGTAATTTTTTTAACTTGATCATCATTTTGTAAAGTTGAAATGGAGCAGAGCTTGCACATGAACTCGGGCTAGCTACACTTGGATGCCAGGTGCTCATCTATTTATACCTTTGCTGAGGTCAACAAATACAGAGTCACTGTGCTGAGCAGTATCTATATTGAGGTCACACTCTGGGAAAAGAACTGATCATGTTGCCATGGAAAATGAGTCCTTTGCATACAAGTGACTTAGGAGAGGCAACAGTTGCTATCTAAAGATAGATGCAAGGGAAAAGTCCATGGCTAGAAGGAGGGAGTCACCGATGTGGGCTTCCTCTGTCTGTCCCTTGTCATTTTCTGTCTGACCTCTGTCTGGTTGAGATATTTTTTCAGTAAGGTGGGATACTCCAGATTTCATGTTGAAATTTGCTCTCTTCATTCAGCCAAGCTTGATCTCTCTCTTTCTCTGCATTCCTGAGCATCTCACTGTTGCAATGTGCTCCCTGAACTCCTGCTTTTACATCCAGACAGAATTCTACTAGAGTCACTCAGGTTCCCAGTGTCAGCTTCAGTGAGGGTCAAGAGCTAAGAGCACATCCCTGATGTGGCTGCAGCTAGCTCTGCTACTGAACAAGGCTGCCAGCCCTCAGAGCAATGGTAGAGGAGTATGTTTTCCTGAGGCCCAGGCAAAGGAGCAAGGCCTGGCCAAGTTGACAGAGAACCAAAGCTTTCTTCTAGCAGACACTGGATTACCAGGAGGCTGTGCAGAGCACCCCTCCTGTCTTTAAGGACTGTTTTGCCAGAATCCACACATAAGAATCCTGAATCCTCTCTGGTCTAAAGTGTATCTTTCTGTGATTATACCCAGAGAAAGGTGGCACCCTTCAATCCCAATGCCTGCAGAACTCGGGTTTCTAGATCCAGAGGCTGAGGGACACCCCTGCTCCCTCGTCTCATGAGCAAGTTCAGGAGGCCCATCCAGATGAAAAAAAGATGGTCAGTGCTACCTTCCTGTCTCAGAACACACTGTGCTGACAGAAGGACACTGTGCTGGCTGGGAATGAACCAGTATAGAGCTGTTGCTCATGGAGCCTGCAGCACCTATAGAGTTCTCCAGTCTTTGAGTATCATGATGACCTGCCTACACCCAAGGCCCTTATTGGAGCAGCACACACCCACTGTCCCCAGTTGGTATGAACAGAGGAGACTTGAGTCTGAAAGGAGCCTCTACTGCTCCCAGCATCACCCACTTTCCAAAAACCAAGCAGATACAAGGCTCTGCTCTAAACAAGACTAATATTATGTGACCAAAACTTAGCATCAAGAAGTGCAGAAGTAAAGTACAGAACTGGTGCTGTGTGTTTGCCTTGCCTGTCCTTCATATGCCAGGCTGGCTTTGAGTCTACAGCTGAGTCTGGGGACTTCCCTTGACTCTCCAGCCAGCCTGCTTTTCACAGATGGGTTAGCATCTCAGAGATGTTTTCCTACAAAAGGGAATTCTAGACTGGAATTTTGCTGTGGGTGTGGTTCACAGTCTATCACATGCAAGCCTTAAAATGAGCCTGCAGTAGGTTGTGTTTAATGCACACAGGACTGAGCTTAGTGACAGTCTTGAGGCTGGTGTGTGGTTTCTCTTGCTGGACTTCAGGTGGTAACTGAAGTCAAAGCCACTTTCTGATCCCACAATGCTCTATTCATAGAAGTGCAATCACTACTCAGAAAAAAAGCAGTAAGTCAAAATATGCCCAGGCTCATGGTAGTGGCACAACTTACCTCAGCAATTACAATGGTCAGGAGCGATGCAAGTGAGAGGGAATGTTTTGGACTAATAGGGATTGGAAGAAACTGTAAGGAAAAATGAGTAAATGTTACATAAAAACAAAAATGTAGACTCTTTAAAATACCAACTGGAAAAGCAAATAAGAAAGCCAGGAGCAAACATTTATGGCATAGAGGGAAAAGGATGCTGCCATTAGCTGCAAGTTCAACCATAGAAATCAAAGGTTATAAAGGCCAATGTCATGAAAGTGGTAGACATGAATAGACAGAAGATGAAACATGGATGATTTTTACTCTATCGATGATAAGAGTGTCGGACTCCTGGTCTGCAAATGACTCACTCAATGAAGGGCTGGCCTTTCAACCATGAGAGACCAAATTCAATCCCCAGAACCCCCATTTTATAAAAGGCTGGGAGTACTGGCATGTGCGTGTAATCCCAGTGCTGGGGAGGCAGAGACAGGTGGATCTCTGGGGCTCACTGGCCAGCCAGCCTGCCTACTCTGCAAGCTCCAAGCCTGCGAGAGACCTTTGCCGAGGTATAAAGTGGAGAGCATCCAAGGAGTGACACCTAAGGTTGTCCTTCAGTTTACACACATACACACACAAGTGTACACACTCCATGTATACACCAAAACACTCAGACATGTGAATGCACATTCAACTACAGCAATAATCAAAGAAATTCAAATTCATACCAAAAGGAGATATTTTGCTCATTAAATTATTAGATGTTTTGAAAATCCGCAACTTTCAGCGAAGTTTCCATCAGTGCTGTGTCAAGTCATCTGACTTTTATTATAGGAACATTGAAAGTACCTATATGCTTATGCCAGAAGCCTACTTCTAGAAACCTGCCCTAAGCAAATACCATTCTGCCCAGGCTTTTATGTTGGCACTTTTAAGTAGGAAAAAATGCCATATAAAACATATATTCAAGCTATCTGTCAGCTTAGTAGTAATAGCAATTATGTGCCAACCGCTGTGGCCATATGTACATGTGTCTATGCATTATTCATGCTTGCGTGTGTGTGTGTGTGTGTGTGTGTGTGTGTGTGTGTGTGTGTGTGTGTGTGTGTGTGTGTGTGTGCACAAGCTGAACATCTCTCATCTGGAAAGTCCTAATAATTCTCCAACACCTGACACTTTGAGCACTCTTGTAATGCCACAGATAAGAAATCCCATGCTTTGCCCCTATGACAGCCCAAGTGCTGGCAACTCCCAGGCTACAGCATGAAATTGCCTTCCATCTCCATATACAAGGCCCATATGAAGTCAATGAATTTGCTGTTTATACATGGGCTCAGCCTTCAAGATACCTCCTGGTATAGGAGCCAATATTTTAAAATCTGAAAATTCCTCAAATCCAAAGCACCCTGGTCCCCAGCATGTCAGATAACCCCCCCAGTATTCCTATATCTGTAGGTGTATGGTAGTAATTTTCAGAACCTCCTGTAGGCGGTAGGCCCCGTGCCCACAGTTGATGGCCAACAGAGCCCTAGGTCTCTTGAGGTTTGTGGTACTAACTGCATATGGCAGAGTTCAAGGCAAAGGGAGATATTAGTGTAGGTGCCATAGTTCATCTTGCATGAGCATTTCTCAGTATGAGGCAAAAATGTTTGGTTTCCAGTAGTGTTATGTCAAGTGCGTTCACAGCCACCTTACTCACCCTAAATGAAAACAAATGCTTTATTTTTGCCAATGGATCAGTGTTATGGATTCCCTCAAGAGCTTCCTCCCCCCTTTTATTGTCATCTCTTAAAAACTAGAAATGTTTCCTAAGAGTCCTAGAAAGTGAATACATTAAAATGCAAATAGGAAAGGGTGAGTGAGCTGGGGCATAGGTTTTGTTTTTCCTTGACTCCCTAAATTCCGTGGCTCTGCAAACTCAGAGTGGCAAAGTGCTGGCCCAGCAAAGGATGATCTCTGCGGGACAAGGGGGACAGCTGCCCATACCACCCTGAAGGTTACCTGGGTAGGCTTGAAGCAGCCTGAGACAGAGGCCTCAGAATGCAGAGCAATGCTCACGGCATAGTCTGTGTGTGGCTCTGCTGAGCACACACAGTTCTTGAAGAACATGTTGCCTGCTGGAGATGCTGGGGAAGCATGCTTCATTCTGTGTGGGTGGAGTCTCATTCAAGTGCCCAGGAGCCTGGAGGCTTCCGAAAGCCAACAGTGAAAACCCCAGTGTTTGTTAGCAGCTCACAGTGCCTGCGTGTGAGCCTCTGGGCCTGTGTATCTCTGCACTTGACAGTGAAGCTGAAGATTCTGAACTACATGCCTTTTCAGGGCTCAGGGCTCAGGGCTCAGGGGTTTGCTGCCAGAGATCTCAAACTGGTGTTCCTACACACACAGACACATCCCTCTGAAAGGTTAAGGTCCTTCCAGGACTTTCTACCAAGTCTTCTCTTTTCTGTGTAGCTTTAAATCCTGTCTTTTCTGAATTCATCACCAGAGCCCTCACAGTTCACTGTTCAGAATCATTTTAATGTATGTTACACTTGACTAACCCGTTCATACTAAAAGACTTTGGGGAGGAAGACATTTCTATTTTGGTTTTATTGTCATTTATTTATTTTTGTGTGTATTTGGAGGTGTGGGCACATACCCCAGCTCATGCAGGGAGGTCAGAGAACAACTCACAGGAGCCATCTCTCTCCTTCCACCATGGGGATCCAAAAGTCAGACTCAGGTGCTTAGTCTTGCTTGCTGGCCCACCTTGCAGACCCTCATCTGCCACATTCCTTTGCTGCCTCTCAGTATCTCATGTTTCAAGAAGACAGCCACTGATGGCTTTGATACCTTAGTTGTTGTTGGTTTTTTTTTTTTTTTCCCACTGTGACATGGCCCAGCCATGCGTATGCATTTGTCCTTGGTCCTTCTCCATTCCACAGCTCCTGGGATCTTGGGAGTGATGTTGACTTAGTTAGCTCACGTGGTTAGGGGATTTTGTTTGATTGTTTAATCTCAAGTTAAAATTTAGGAACTTTTGCACTAAAAAGTGAAAACTAGCTGGGTGTGGTGACATACTCCTACAATTCTAGCCCTTAGAAGGTTGAGGCAGGAGGATTCCATGTTCAGAGCCAACTGGGATACATAGACAATAAAAGTGAAAATTGTGACTCCTTTCGTCAATGTCATAAGTCTTCATTGAGAAGTGTGTGACCTGTCTGTCCCCAGGCTGCTATGGTCCCCGGGTTCCCTGCTTTGTCCCTAATGTGATACCCTTGGGTGGAGGTCAATTCTCTGTAACTGCTGACTAGTTTTTAGTGTTATCTACGTGGCTTACTAGCTGTAACTAGACAACCTTAAGCAAGATGTATGCTGCAACTCTTGGTTTTTCGAATTTAAGGATGGTAGAGGCACGTGACTCAAAAGGCCATGCCAATGGTTAAATGAACTGAAAAATGCTGAAATCAATTCTGGGCACACAGAGCATGAGATGCCTTTGCTACTACTGTTGGCTGTTTTGAATTCTGGTGGTAGCAGAGCTGTCCTCATGTATATGCATGGTTTTCTTCAAGCTAGCAAAAGATCGCATTAAGCAAACCTTGATTTTTAAGAAAGACCAATTGTTCAGGAGACAGAGGCAGGTGGGTTTCTTAAGTTCAAGGCCAGCCTGGTCTACAAAGTGAGTCTCAGTCTCAAAAGCAAAAACAAATGAAAAAGAGAAATGAGATGGCATAAACTTTTTGTTTGTTTGTTTTTTGAGACAGAGTTTCTCTATAGCTTTGGAGCCTGTCTTGGAACTCGATCTGTAGACCAGGCTGGCCTTAAATTCACAGTGATCCACCAGCCTCTGCCTCCTGAGTGCTGGGATTAAAGGTGTATACCACCACTGCCCAGCTGTCACAAACTTTTAATGATAAAGAAGTCTCCAGAATGCTCAGTGTGTACATGCAGAACTTTGGCACCAACAAATCTATAACTTGAGAGGTTGATCTGACCTCATGGTGATATGTGGGGTCTTTGTGAAGTCAGTGTTGAGAAACTGAAGTGATTCTTGAATCTTTGAGTCAAATCTTAACATCAAGTTTGGATGGTTATTGGTTTTTTAAAAATATGCTTTGATTTTGTATTTTGTAATATTTTTAGGTTTAAAGAAAAGTTTCTAAGACAGCATAAAAAGTTATGAAGCCCTCCCCCTGCCTTCCCTTTTTTTATAGTATCTTACTTTCCCATGGCACCAGTCAAAACTAAGAAACAGATATTGCTCTACAGCTATGAACGAAACTCCAGGCTCAATTTGGGTATCGCCAGGCTTCCCGTTAATGTCCCCTTCACGTGTCAGAAAGAATCCTGAGAATGCACAGCATTTAGTTGCCATGTCTTCCCAGTGTCCTCTGCTCTGTGGCAATTTCTCAGGCTTTTTTTTTAACCTTGAATTATTTATATATGTCAGTATTACTAGACTGTGTTGTATCTTACCCCCTCTCTGTTGACTTTATGACTCATTGTCCCCAGACTTCACAAGTGACAGTACTTGAGTTAGGGACTTGGAGATATAAATATGTATAAATAAGATCATTGGAATGAGCATCAATCTGATTGTTACCCCTATAAGGGAATATTAGGAGCTAGCAAAAAAGATGAAGAAGCCTCTAGAAGCCAAAGGAGGGGCTCAGAAGCCAGTCCTGCCAATGTATTGACCTTGGACTGTGAGTTTGCAGATGTGAGAACATGCCTGTGTGTTGTTTAAGCCACTGCTATGGCAGCCCTAGAAAAGGTCTACCTGCTTGTCAATGTGGACCTACATGTTTATGCTTTTCCTTCTAACCCAGTTCTGTTGATCATAGTTCTAAAAAGGTTCCAGTATTGACCTCTGAAGGTGCTTCTGGGTTGTCTCTGACCAGCTTCTGAGCACTTCCTTTCTGGAACACAAGATACTCCAGGCTGTGTCTTCTTGTTGCCACTCTAGGATCAGCATTTGCCCAGAGCACTGGTCCCTGTGTCTTGAGATCACTGGGGCCTGTGGTATAAGCACCCGCCAGCCAGTAGGACTAGAGTGCTTCGTGATAAACCATGGTGTTTCCAGTTGCTCTCCAAGGTGCTGGTTCCAAAAGTCTGTGCTTTCCTTGTGCTGGGAGATGGGGACACTTCAGCACTCACAGTGGAAATGTGGGCAGGCAGGCATAGCCTGAGTGAGAGGAATCCAAAAATCCTGTAATGTAATGATCAGGGCCTGTCTCTTTGCAAATTTATCCTTTGAAGGGAGAACAAGAGCACATCTGTGAAGAGAAATGGTGAGAAGAGTGTGAGCTATGCAGGACGTCACATGGCTTCAGGTTTGCTTCACATTGTGTCTTGGTGATGACTTCATGGGGGCATTATGTAGAAGCAAAGGCTCAAGGGGCTCGATGTAAAAATGCCCACCCTGACAGCTGATGGTGGTAGAATCTGAAGATAATACTGACTTTAATTCTAATAAACAAACACAAACTGGCCTAACTATTGTGGATGTTAATCTCAACTACTAAGTTGATGAGATCTAAAACCATGTGGGAGATGGGCTTCTGAACATGCCTGTAGATGATTTTCTTAATTAGGTTACTTGAACTGGGCAGACCTACCCACTGTGGGTGCCACCATCCCCTGGGCTGGGATCCTGAACTATATACCAGATGAACTGAGAGCCAACATTCATCCTTCTTTGATTCCTGAATGTGGATGTGATATAGCCAGCTTCTTCAAGGCCCCACTGCCTTGACTTCCCCTCCATAGCAGACTGTACATTGAACTGTAAGCTAAAATGAACTCTTCACCCTTCCCTTACTTTTGCCTGGGTCTTGTACCACAGCAACAGAAAAGCAACTACAAGAAGCATCTTCTTTAGCAGAAATATTTCAGGGCCAGTGTTTTGCTAGGTACATTTTCATCCCTGAAACAGATGAAATGCTCTGGTTCTTTGGGTACTGTGCATATGTATTTTATAGGAGCTGGTGTGATATGGTGTTCTTTTGACTTGAATCTTTCTGGCATGATCTGTGCTGGGTAAGAGGTAAGGTTAGTTGTAACTAAATAACAAAACATCTATTTTCACTTAAGTATCTTTACTCAATGGGTGTTAAGAACAAAATAGATTCTACATTACTAACATAATAGATTTTTAATTCTACCACTAATAGGCACCAAAGTCCCACAGAGTGCAAAACTTTGTTCCTTTCCTTTTAAAAAGCTAAGTTCAGTGTTTTCCCTTAGAGCCTGACTCATTTGCTAGATTAAAATGCATTAAAGGAACTGTTTCACACATGGGGAAGCATGCTGATTGCTACAATTCTTTCTCTTTATAAGAAATAAATGGATGAAAACAACACGCAGATTTGTAGTTCAGCCTTACATACTGAGACATTTACAAGGCTTGCCTGTAGGAATTTAGATACCAAAATGACCCTTGCCTGGCTTTGCCCAAGATTCATCCCATCAGCTACTTGGAGACCAGATATCCCCTTCCAGGTCACCAAGGGCATTCCTCACTATCTTTCTCATTAAAGCTTAACTGATCTTTTAAAAGAAAAGAGTCTCTGGAGTTTAGTTAAAATGTTATAGAGATAGGCCTGAAGTGTAGCATCCTTCACGCCTATCTGGTTTTCAAAGCATGTGCTATGCTCTTCAGTTCTTCAGTGCCTGCAGGTCAGTGATGATGGCCCTTCCCCAGTGTCAGTCACTAACTAAATCTGTTTCAGAAATTCCAACACACAAGCCAACTGCACCTATGCACACAAAATCATCTGTAAATGCTGTTTGACTCAAGATGAACTGAATTTCTTGATGTGTTTTTAAATTTTGATTATAGGTCACTCTTCACGTTAAGGCAGACCTGACCCAGTGTTTATGTAAGATCTGCATTTGAACACATGATTCTGTGGTTTAAAAGTCAGTGATACTTGTACACTCTTGACAAAGATGGAGAGACAGCATTCCGGAGAAGTACTTGGTGTAACCTCAAGCCACCCTGGTCATCCTCATCATTGTCTTCCCTTCCTCTCTGGTCAGTTTCTTCTGTGTGCTTAAATACATCTGCATAGGCTTCTCAGATAATTCATTTTCCTTTAGTTTCCGGTGTGCTGCCTCTGTCTTGAGTCCATTCTACAGTTGCTCAGAGATCCCAGGCTGTTGCTAAGAAGCCTGTTATATATTGAGCAGTCTTTGATACCAAGATAAGCCATGTTGAACCACAGCACTGAGATGCTGGTAGAGTGGGAAGAGTGGGATTGCCAGTAGCCAATAGCTTGTGGTCCTTTTTATTCAGAGGCACCCTCTTCTACTCTTGAGCCTTGGTTACTTCTTAAAGTGAAATATGGAATGTTATTCAAATCCATGTTTTGAAGCTACATTAGAAATGTATTTAGTTTGAAATAATTTATGTGAGAAATACAAAACATTAACTTTCCATTCCCTGAAACTTTCCATTCTCATTTAGTTCCTTTTTCAAGTATTTTCAATAATCAGTCATTACTTTTCTTAAAGTGGGGTCTCACTGTGTAGCCATGACTGGCCTGTTAACTTGTTAGTAGACCAAGCTGTTTTTGAACTCACAACAGAGATCTGATTACCTGCATGCTGGGATTGAAGATAAGAATCACTAAGCCTGACAGACATTAAATTTTTAAACAATTATTTATTTTTGTTTATGTGTATGTGTGAGTGCCTGCATAGACAATATCCACAGAGGCAAAAGATGGCATTGAATCTCCTAGAATTGGAGTTATAGACAGTTTTTGGTCACCATGTGGATGCTAGGAACCAAATTGGTTCTTCTAAAAGAGCAGCAAGCAATCTTAACCACAGAGTCATCTCTCCATCCCCCATTTTTGTTTTTAAAGTCTGTAATATAATATGGTCTAGAAGTTAGTGTGTAGCCTAGGTTGTCATGCAACAACCCCCCTGCTTCAGCTTTCTAAGTGTGGGGCTTAAGGGTGTTAGTTACCACTCCCAGGTTCATCTAGTGTGTTAAGGAGTTGTGGAATATTCTGGAACTAGAACAGCAGGAAGTTGCCACCACCCATCATTCCAGACAGGTTCTGGAACTAGCCAATTGCTGAACCAATGAAGAAAATGAGCAGTCTAGAACTCGGTGTTCAACTCTTAGATCCCAGAATTAAGGCCTCCTTGAGAAAGAGCCCAGGGGGTCTGGCTGGAGTTTGGTCATTACCACCTGCTATCCCATGCTAGTGAAGAGTTTTTGTCATCTCTCCATAACTAGAGAACAATGAACACAATAAACCATGTTGTCAAAGCACAGCTTTATAGGCAAAAGGCATGTTTGCAATGATTAATGAATTGGAAAATTGAAAGCTGCCTCCCTTAATCACTTGTACAAATTAATTGTGTTTTGCATTGTAGCTGAGGACTTTTGAGTGCATTCTTTAAAGCCTGGTTTAAATAGAACTGTAGAGTGAGAGTTTGCTTTCTCTTCAATACACCAGTATACAAATAAACAAGTCACTCGAAAGTGCTGATACAATTTCCCAAACTTCACACCAATCCCTGTTATCAGAAAAACCTGAGACTAAGAGAGCCAGAGCCACAGTGAGCTTCTCCTTCTGCACTGTGAACTATTCCTTGAACTAGTTTATGACCCTCTGTTCTCAACTTTGTCCAGGGAGGGAATTGTCACTGCCTTTCCCGCCAATATGTACTCTGTGAAAAGATGATTACACTTCTTCAAAGCGACTTTAAAAACATGTTCTGTACTGTCTTGTTCTGAATCATGCATGAAGATATGGAACCCAGATATGCCACGGGCAAGGATTCTTCATATTCACAGCAGGCAGAGACCAAGACACATCTCTTGAACAGGCTGGAATTTTGGTCCTAGTAAAACATGTTTGTCCAAGGTGAAGGTCATAGAGAGCAGCCATATTTTCCTTATTTTGTTTCTATTCTAGATTCTCTTGAAGCCTGGTGCCCTTTTAGAGTTCAGCATTTGACCATTGCATGAGCATTTCCCCACTGTGTAATTAAATGCACACGAGTCCCCCTGTAAAGTGCTGAGGGATGGCGTATGCCCTCAAAAAACAATGGGTATGACAACTAGGGACAGCTTCTTTCTACCTTGGAAATGAGTTGATGAGGTTCATTAGAGCTGGCTCCTGGTCTTTCCTGAAAATAGGAGTTAGATTCTAATAGACTATCATAATGCACCCCAGGCTTCTCCTAGAAATAGATTCCAGCTGCTTTGCTCTCATGGGAAACACTCTACAATACTGCAGAGAAACTAAGACACTCTCGCAGTGGACCCCAGTCCATAAAGTAGCTGGAAATAGTGCAGGATAGCCATCCCAGACAAGTATCTGCAAACGGAGGCAGGTAGTGCAGCCCCAACCATCCATAACCCCTGAGCTGACACAGCTGTATGCTTCATATGGTACATCCCTAGAACATTGCAAAAGCCTGATACTGTTTCTGAATGGGTGCAGAGAGTGTGGTATCTCTGGGCGCATAGGGTTCTCCTCTTGCTCTTTTATTTATAGGCTAGTTTGGGGAGTGGCAGTGCCTGAATGTCATGCTACTAAAAGAAAACTTTACTGTGAAAACTTAGAGTTTATTTCAGAATTAGATCCGACTCCTTGCCACTGTAGGTATATGGAATGGAATGTGTTCTAACAAACTCAGCTTTCCGTGTTATCTTGCCAATATGGCATAATAATTGTCTTGCTATTTTCCAATTGAGGACTAATCTAAATACAAGATGGACAACAGGATGGTGCACTCAAATATGCATGTGAATCTTATATTTTTAATCCTTTTATTACAGCCCTGAATGGAAAATGGAAACCCCTTTTGCTTTTTTATTTTTACTAATTAATTAACTAATTTTTTCTAGTTTTCCCTCCCTTCCTCCTCTCCTCCTAACCTCCACCCCCCATACTCCCATAATCTGCTTCTCTTTTCTCTCCAGAAAAGGGCAGGCCTCCATGTATATCAGCCAGTCATGGTATGCCAAGTTGCCGTAAGACTAGGAACTTCTCTTACTAACAATGGACAAGGCAACCCAGTAGGATAGGAGAGTCCCAAAACTTTTTGCTTCTTTTTTATTTTAATATTTTATTAATTATTTGAGAATTGCATACATGAATATAATGTATTTTCATCTTATCTCTTTTAAATGATGTCAGTAGGCTATGGTAAAAAGAGACTAAGATGAATGGAAACCTCTGTGTTCCTAATTCTGGAAAAAAACAAGGTGGACCTGCCATATGAACACGCAAGTTAGAAATTGGGCATCACGTCTGTTGAGAGATTTTGGTTGAAACTTGACAGGAAAATTCCTCATAGAGTTCCATGAAGTACTCCCATACTGTTATAAAGAAATACCCAGACAAGTCAGAAATCAACTGGAAGCACTGACTCCTAGGTGTAGGAAAGTCAGCCTAAGCTGATATTTATTCTGGGTTACTATTTAGCATGGTACACCTAAATTGATATTTATTCTGGGTTACTATTTAGCATGGAATGCCTAAACCAAATGAGGCCTTTCTCTGGCACAGTGGAACATTTGTGGAGGAGAACACTGGGTGTTAAAGATGAGAAGAGATTCATTCTCAGAAATGTCAGTTGGGGGGGGTGTTGTTGAGGGGTGTCTGGTTTACAACTCAAGTCCCCTCTACTCCTTTTCATCAGTGTGACCTTGGGGGAAATCCCTCAGTCTGTGAGCTTCAGTTTCTCATCTGTATAATCCCCTCCATCTGAGTCTTGATTCATGCAAGGGATAAGAATTCTGGGTTCATTTTGAGTTTTCCTACAGAGCCAGTGTGAGCCGGTAAGAGCTCTGGTGTCACAGCCCCTGCTGGCATCATCTAGTCATACAGCAAGCCAGGGGCGGCTGGTCAGAGACTCGGCTTCTCGGGTCAGCTCTCCATGAAAGGAAGTCTTTGGCCTTTCTCTCCCATGTGCTGGGGTGGTCCAGTATCAGTGTCTGATGCTACAAAGTATCTTCCTAGGGAACAATCAGGTGGCACAATCCCATCTTGTAACAAATCAAAGAACCTGGTAGCGAGAAGCAACTAGATGCCACAGTGTCACAATCAGATATGGGGTCACACAGATACAACTGGAAAGATACGAAATTGTCATTGTTATGTATGTAGACACCTGTGAGCTGCCATACCAGAGATGGTTCTGTGTACAGGAATTTTGCCCAAGTGTGGGGCTGGCCCTAGTTGACTAGGTGATGGGATGTTTGTGACCTCAATAGCCAGTGGAGTTGGGCCTGCTATGAACCGTCTGTGCCATGCTTCAGTTAATGACCTCAGGCCTGATGCTTACAGTGATTTCCGTGACATGGTGTGCTCTGGCTGGTCTGTGCACTTACTGGACCACTGGCAGCCTTCCTGCCATTCTGAAGTGTTGCCACTGATGACCAGCCACTGTCACCAAGTCAAATGGTTGTTCTCACCCTTTTCTGGTCCTAGAACTCAATGTCTGAGCTTCTTGCCTTGGGCTAATGGCTGTCATTCTTGCAGGGTGACAGCTTCTGCCACCTCCAGTCTCAGGCCATTTGGAACTACAGGTCCTAACCACATCTGCATTCTATGCAGGCAGGCAGCATGGTGACACTGTGTCGGCAGAATGATGCAGGGCACTGTGGAGGCTCAGAGCAGAGGCTCTGCTAGTGTGAACAGTTCCTTTCACTTCCTAGGCAACCAGCTGATAGAGCAGAATTCTGCAGGCTAGGTAACGTTGTTCTCAGGTTGGAAGCCTGAGGTCAGGCCTGGGAAGCTCTTCTGATACTCTTCCTGGCCGGCCGGTCTCTCTTCTTTTGTGTCGTCATATGTGGATAGCAGGCAGCAGAGTCTTGCTCCTCAACCTTACAAGGGACGATTCTCATTTGCAAAGGAGCCACCCTCATCCCACCCCAGTAGGTTGCTTTGTCGGTCAGAGTCTCTGCACACACACTGAAGGGAGATGTGTGCATTCAGACCATGGTGTCCTCACCGGAGCACAGCAGGGCTGTGAAATGCTGTAACTGCATAGTGCCATAGGAAGAGCCTGCAGCACATTAACTACTGTGCACTGTTCTGCACACTCATTAATATTCTGTTTAACCCTCTAGTCACCCTCTTAAAGCTCGAATCACCACCCGTTCAAGGTTCAGGAACTGAGCATCACTTAGTCAAACGCAGCATCGCTTAGCAGCCATGTCGTAGACAAGTCCAGGGACGTGTGACACTCAGCCCAGTGTCATTGGAGCCTTCCTGTCTCCAAGTGGAATTAGCTGCATTTGATTCAGAAGGCAAGAATCATGCATTAAAAGTGTGAAGAATTCTATGGTTCAGGGGCACTGAGAGGCTGGGGACACTGAGTAACTGGGAACAGTGAGAGATGGGGACACTGAGAAGATGAGGATACTAAAAGGATAAGGACATTGGGAGGATGGGGACAATGAGGGGTAGAGAGCACTGGTAGGAAGTGGACACTGAGGGGTGGGGACACTAAAAGGAAGGGGACACTGAGAGGTGGGGGGCACTAAGAGGACGGGGACACTGAGCCCATACTCACGCATTTACATTCAGCCAGGATAGCAGCTGTGCTGTAAATGAAAAGACAAGGAGACACTAGGGAAGGGACAGACCACAGATCCCAGGGAGATAGGACGGAAGAGAGGCAGCTTCAGTCCAGAGATGCAGATGACAGAATGTGTGCGATCATGAATGCTTGGCATGAGTCAAAAAGAGCAGATGGGGTTTGGCCGTGTGTTGGTGGGATGTTGGGTAAAGACAGAAGCCAAGACATACATCCAGGACAGGAAGGTGTCCTGAGCTTAACTTCCAATGGGACCTGTTCAGAACCATGGGTAGACAACTGGGATACCTTGCCCTCCTCTAAGATTACATGCTCACCAGAGCCAGCTGACCACACCATGGGAACCCTCCCGTGCCCATACAGCATGCCTTTCCCTGTTCCTCTTTCCCTTTCCTCTTCCCCTGTAGGTCTCTGCGGAAGCTGTCCAGCTCTGGAGACACCACAGAGAAACAGGCCAAGCTGGACAGCCAAGCTCATTCTCAAAGACCCTCCCTCATCAGAGCAAATGCCAGGCTATTTGTCTTAGTTTTTACCTCACTTCCTTGGGACTGGTATTAAGGACCCCCTCCTCCTGGTGTCTGCCAACCATGCAGAACCATCTCCAGATGCCTGTATTTGGTTCTGCAGCTCCAGGCCAGGCCCATCTGCTCCTGGACCTATTCCAAGTCAAGGCTAGAAATTAAGTCCTGCCAGGACCAGGTCCTTGGCTTCTCAACCCTCCTCTTGTCTTGGAA
This sequence comes from Cricetulus griseus, assembly GCF_003668045.3. Taxonomy (NCBI): domain Eukaryota; kingdom Metazoa; phylum Chordata; class Mammalia; order Rodentia; family Cricetidae; genus Cricetulus; species Cricetulus griseus. The sequence goes on along the minus strand of NC_048601.1, from coordinate 95,208,260 downwards.
GAAAAGTGTGGGGATGACAAGGCTGTGTCCTGAATAAGTCAGTCTGTCACCAGTGTCATTCCAAGAAACATCCTGAACAATAGTCAGTGTGGTGTCTCTCCTGAGTTAGAGGCAATGTTAAATCAGGTTAGCTTAAGTGCTTAAATTCTAAAGAATCCCATGAAGTCAGTTGACTGGTGTTTAGACAGTTTTTATCTAACGGTTCCCTTGAAGATTGCTTATATAATATTACTATTGTGTTTTTGACTAAAAATGTTAGTGAGTGTATAAGTTTCTTTCTGACATTTTATACATGTTTGTAATTGTCTTGGCTCACGTCCGCCCAGCACCTTCTGTTGGTGCCTTCCCGCCCCCTAAATAATGTATCTATTTAAATGTAGATTCACATACAAGAGAGAGCACGCAATACTTGAGTTTGCTTTCCTTCTATTAGCCTCCCTTTACTCCTCACCTCAGACCCCTCCTTCCCCAAACAGATATACCTCCACAGAGTTTTTCTTTCTTTAGTTGAATTTTATTAGTTCTATGAGAATTTTACAATGTATTTTAACTATAATCATTTTATTCCCAAATCCATAACCCCTTCCCTATGCAAGCAAATATGTATCCTCTTTTTTAAAAAATCAAATACAATTTGCACTGCTTATGAACTTTCGGGGTGGGGCCTTCCACTGGAGTATGGTTGCTGTCACAGCTGTGAAATCTATACGTGCAGCTATCCTGTTGCATCCAAATACAGTTTCCTTATAGTCATTCACCACCTCTGGTTCTTACAATCTTTCTGTCCCTTCTTCCATGATGATCTCTGAGATTTGGGAAGAAGGGTACAATATGAATGCCCCGTTTAGAAATGAGCACCCCACAGTCTCTTATGCTACGAACTTTGAACAGTCATAGGACTTTGTGTCAATCACCATCTGCTAAAGAGGGAATCTTTTCTGATGAATGTTGAGAGATGTGTTACTCTGTGTCTAATGATAGGTCATTAGGAGTCAGTTTAATGCTATGTCTGTTTACAAAATGATAGTATTAGGTTCTCCCCTAGGGCCTATTAACTGTGTGGCATAGGTTTCTGGCCCTGATAATGGTGTGAGCTATGGGTTTCATCTTGTGTAACAGACTTTGAATCAAATGAGGAAGTGGTTGATAACTTCCATGACACCCATGCCACTATTGCACAGTAGACAAACTTACCAGTCTGGGTGCTACTGTAGCACACAGAATTCATAGCTGGATAATATTTGTGTTAATATTCTTTCCGAGATGTGTGCATGGAACCTTTCAGCACTATGAAAGCTAGCCAGTAGGAATGAAGCTTCCAGGTCAACACCAGCTTGATTGTGTTCAATGATTCAAGTAATTCTGCAAATAATAGAAAGCATGTGACATTCATCTTCCTGAATTTTTATTGAACATAATCATCTCTAATTTTATACATGTCATTCATTCTAGAACACAGTATTCTTCCACCTGGCAGTGACTATTGCGATCATTTTCACTGAAGTGGTGGCCTGTCATAGCTACTGCATTCAAGCAGCTCTCGCCCTCAGTAATTCAAAGCCTGTTGTTTGATGAATGCCCCGACCTCCTGGAATGTATGGGCCAGCATGAGACACTGAGAGTGCCTTTTAGCAGTGGTGCTCTCCTTCGTTCATCTGACCTGTAGATTAAGATGGAAGCACATATCCCCATGTCCTCTTTCAGTCAGGAAGAGTATGTCAGGGCCTGTTCTGTCCTGGTGAGATGAATGGCCTTGTAGAAGCCATAGCACACACTCGTTTTGTTGCTATTGTTAATGCTGCTGCCGCCTTCTTCATTTTAGGAGAGGCACTAGTCTAGCCACACAGTCTTCTGCATGAAAAACTTGTTTATAAAGTTTATGTTTTGCTAAAATATGTGGAATTGCAGAGCGAACCTCTCCTGTTGGGAGTTCTCAGACAAACATGTCATCCATTCTGATCTGGTAAAGATAAAGTATATTAGAGGAAAGGTGTCCCATGGAAGGGTGTCCTGGTGTGGTAGGCCTGTGAAGTCAGGCAAGATCTTGGCTTCAAACTGGTGCCCTGAGGCTGCCAGCTGGAATTCTGTTTCTCACAGGCAAGTTTTCCAACTGGTCAACTGTTATAGGGGTGGGTTTGGTCAGCTGTTATAGGGGTGGGTTTGGTCAGCTGTTATAGGGGTGGGTTTGGTCAGCTGTTATAGGGGTGGGTTTTACTTTTGAAAGATTACCATCACATAATCTTACTTCCCTGCATTTGTGAGGTAGCAGGCAGTGGAGATTTATGCCCCTACTGATGACAGTGGCTCCATATGCAACATTTGTGCCATCTGAGTACACTACATCCTGTGTGACCAACCGCAGACCAATAACCCCTGTTCAGCCAGCCACAGAGAGCCCGTGAGTCTGTCCCACATGGACATCTCCAGCTTGTAACGTCACTTCCATGGCATTATGTTGAGAAATACATGAGACTTTTCCAGTCCCATATCTGGACAAATCAGTTGGTTCCCTTCTATCCTAGGAAATATATGATTATAATATCTCTTGTCTAAAAACCTTCAGATTATCCAAAGATGCTACACATGAAAGTGCTAATTATACTCTACCCTGATCCAGATAAGTGCACTAATTACCATGACCTTTTCTTATAGGTCCAAATCTCTAACAAAATAATCACTGTTTGCCCCGCTTTAGTCTCTGGCAAGTTCCTTTCATCTGCTCCACGGTGTCCAAGGTCAAGCCAGGATACCAGCTTTCTCTTTCATGTTTTGTGTGCTATGTTGATGCTCAGACCTTGCATCTCGTTAAAATATCTTAAGCTGCATTTGATTCTGAAAAAGCCATTTCACACACAACAGCAAGAAAGGTGTCCTCAGACTTGCTAAAGATGAGTAAAGACATTGGGTCATTAAAACAAAAAAACAAAACAAAAAACTTTCAGCTGCACTGAGAGAGCTGAAATAAACGAGAACACTCTGAATTTAGCTTCACCAATAATCCTGATGCATACAGCTTCCAGATAACTTCAATTTGGCTTCTTGACATTTAGAGTTTTTCCTTGTTTCAGGTAGGAATTACTTGAAATTACACAATGCAAATAGCTGCTACCTCCCCCTTCCCTCCCTTCTCTCCTGACCCCCAGCTCTCCCCACATTCCTTTTGAAGTGCTTCCTCTCTTTGGTGTCATCTTCTGGCTCTGATGTTCCTATTTCTCTTGTTCCTCCTTCCTTCTCCTTTGTTCTGAGTTGCTGGCCTGTTCCACCGCCTGGCACTCAACAATTCATCTGCATGGTGCACTTCTAGGCCAAGTGTCCCTGCCTTCTGACCTGCAGAAAGCCCCGTCCCATAAATGGTGGGATGAATGGTTCTTGGCATGTCTAAGTTTCATGGCCTCTCTAGCCCATGCCGCTACTCTGAAACTGCTTAGTTGTCACTTTTGTGTCCATGGCTACAGCAAACAGAGAAAAGCTGATTTAACATGGATCTTTGGTGTTGATTCAGAGTAAGCATGGGAGAAATGTGGAGAGGAAGAAGAAGCAGAGAGAGGAGAGAGAGGAGTAGAGAAATGACAGATTGAAATGATAATAATTCCCATTGTGTTTCTGCAAATCAAAACCCAGGCTTGTCCCCAAGTTCCCCTGGGAGGTGGAGCTGTGTGCAGCCTCCTCATCACTTGTGTGAGACCAGTATCACCCAGATGCATCTTGCTTACCTAGGTCTGTCCTGTACCCAATTATTAACTGTGTTGTGTTTTTAGCACAAGGATAGGAGCCACCAATGATAAAAATGAAGTCAATGAGCCAGTAAAATGAAATGGGGCCAGGCATCCTACAGGCTCCCAAGTGACTAGTGATAGACACATGTCAGTTACTAAATGTCATTGAGACTTGTTCTTTCCATCTTGTGGTCATTTGTTCTCCAAATATGGAAATGCAATGATCAGAAGGCCATTTTTCTACCCAATATGGATGCACCATTGATTTTATAATTTGTTGCAACCTTCCACTTATAGTAAATGGTCTGTGATCCATAAAAGAAATTTATGTCCAAGTTTTTCACAGAGAATAAATATTAGAAAGGAAGTACATCCAGACAATAGAAGAGAGCCATGTAATGGGAGAGCCTACACTCAGGTTTGTGTTATTTACTATCTTCTAGTCATTTTTGTCATTGCCCTGTGAACACGTTGTGCGTTAAGGCTCTGATTCTACAGTAGCCTAGCATTTCCCACACTGCAGTATGGGAAAAACTCCAGCCTGTTCAGCACATCTCTTTTTGATGTCAATAAACAAAGCTGATGCCCAACTTCCAGAAATTTCTGGGGATGGCTTAAGAAATCCTCCACCACATTCCCAATGAAATTTAGGTGTAAAAAAAAAAAAGCAAGAGAGTATCTCCGAGGCTAGCATTATCTGAGGCTTCTCCTGGGGCTTCATTACCTTGATGCTGCACCTGGTCACTGTCCTTCAAGAGTTCACAAGTAACGTGATAATCATAGGCAAGCAGGTAATGCCAAGAGATACACATGCTCCTGTGGCTTCAATACCTCCTAATAAAGGAGTAAAGGATGGCCAAGATGGAATGGCCTTTTTAAAATTGATCCAGGATGTCTCCAGCATTTTTAGCTACAACAAAATCCCAATCTGCTTTGTTAGTCACATTGAGTCTAAGGACTCATTAGCACCATGCCTAATTCTTCTCAGATGAGCTCTAACCTTTTTTACATCCATACACACTATTAATGTGAACAGAAGTGGTTATAATCATTAACAGGCTAATATCATAATTCTAGTATGATTATTAATAATTGATACACAATTGGTTAAATTACAATTCTCATAACTTCGATCCAATCAAGAGGCAAGAAAATGTTTTTGTGATGGGTGAGTTGTAAGTAACTTCATAATTCTGAACCTTTTCTTTTCCCTCTCTGAAAATCCAGTGCATTGCTGCTATCAACTTCCAAAGATATGTTTTAGCTGCTCCAGAACCAAGTACTGACTACCAGCAGCGAAACCTTTATCCCATTCCTCCTCACCTACTGAAGAGGGGCTTTAGCCACACATGGCCTCCATAATAGTGTTCAATTACTCCAATCAGTGTCTTTCCCACAGGAGGGAGATCTCTGAGGCACCTGTTCTCCAGGATCTCTATTTCAACAGCAGATGAACACTATACTGGCAGAGGTGATGTCTGTGTCCCAAGATATAGCGTGGATAAGACTACCAAGCATTCAGTCATAGACTTGTTTTTGGAAATAGGTGTTCCTTGGCCAGATCCAGAATAATTAAAACTCAAAAAGGTCTGGGAAATTGGTGCAGCAGGTCTCTCAAGAAGCTGTGGATCATTAACCATCCCTGTAATCTCCTTCCCTTCCCAGCCTGCAGGATGATGACATTGGAGGATCAGGAACAAAGGTTCAGTCAGTCTCACTGCAACTCTTCTGGGGGAGCACCAGCAGTCACAATATCATCAGAGCCAGCACTCCTCTATTCCGCACACTGTACCAAGCACTCAATCACCAAGCTTTATTCCCTCCTGTGAGAAAACACAAACATGCCCTCAACCTCATATCAAAACAGGGTCAGGACCCTTCCATAATCCAGGGCAAGTGTCCTTCCATTTCACCTGAGCAAAAGTCACTCAAGTGTCATCATGCCAAAATCTATCCACAACAGATTGCACATGGGCAAATGAAGAGGGAATGTGTTACCATAAATCTTTCCGCCAAAACCCGCCCGAGCCCTACCGCCACAGCCCTACCGCCACGTGGGCGGCTTCCGCAAGCCAGCTGCCTGAGTTCTGCCCACCGAGTTAGGACCCCAATTAATGCACAGAGACTTATATTAGGTACAAATGCTGCTTGGCCAATGACTAGGATTCTCGTCTGTTAGCTCAGTCTTAATTATCATAAATCTATATATTTTATAAGACTTATCTTATGGATGCCTTCCATTGGTGACCTCACTTGCCGGTGGATCACATGGCGACTCTGGAGGCAGAGAGAGAGCCACTTCCATCTTGGCCTTGTTCATATATCAGTCTCCCTGTTATGTCAATTCCTGCCCGGATCACCACTTCTTTACTACATTTCCCAGAATCCTCCTTGACTTCTAGTCCTGCCTAACTTGCTGCCTCATTGGCCAAACAGTACTTTATTTATCATCCACTAAGACAGACACACACACAGAAGTACTTCCCCCATCAGGAATGATTTAATGATTATGTGGTGACTGAGAGTCACCATACTTCCCCATTTTTTATATTTTGAAGTTGTGTTTTCAAAACACCATGGGTACATTCCACAATTCCTTGTTCTTGAGGATGATAAGGAATGCCTGTGTTATGCTAGATTTTCTATGAGGAACAAAATTGCTGAAATACTTTACTAATATATCCAGATCCATTATCCATTTTTATAATTTTAGGAATGCCCAAATATGAAAAACAATTTAAGCAATGAGCTAAATTGGGCTTCCCCAATTTGGGCAGTGGCCATCAAGAACCCTAAATATGTATCAACTGTCACATGCACATATTTTAATTTGCCAAATTCTGCAACATGAGTAATATTCATTTGCCATAAATGATTAGGAAGAGGGCCTCAGGGAAGCCTAAGGGAGGCCCAGGTAAATACTGTGGACATCCATCACATTGCTTAACAATTTGTCAAGCAATTGCTCTGGTAAGGCCAAATTGTTGTCTTTAACTTCTGCTATTCTGATGATAAAGGGCATGTGACTGTTGAGCCAGTTCTACTTGGGACAAAGCAACCATCTTTGTTAATTTATCAGCTGATGCATTACTGTCAGCCAGTGGGTCAGGAAAATTGGAATGAGCTCTAATATGACCCACAAAGCATGGCAATTTTCTTTGATGAATGGCATCTTGAATTTGCTAAAACAGCATCCTAACCTGATCATTACTAGCTCCAATACAGGGAACAGTTTCTATAACTTGAAGAACCCTAAAAATACAATGACTACCAGTATACAAATTAAATGAACTATTTACTAAAAGCTGGAAAACATTGCTATAGCTCATAATTCTACTATCTCAGCTGAAGCTGGAGCTGTTTGTATTACCATTAAGCAGCTCTTCCATTGGAGAAACCATATGTAACATGGTAATTAAAACTCAAAGACAGATATTGGGGTTCAAGCTTCAAGCTGAAGATCAGAAAAGCAAAGCAGCCAAGCCACTAGCTCTACCTCTACCTCAAGCTGAAAGGGCTGATCCTGTCTCCAGGATTTCTCACCAAACCTCAGACTGCTGCATCTTCTCAGTGTGGCTGGGGAATCAATGCCTTCCTAAGCTCAGTGTGGCTGGAGAATGAATGCCAGCTCTGAGACGCTGTTCCTGTCTTAAATATCTCTCATGAGTGCTGGGATTAAAGTAGAGAGCTCTGTTATTCTTTTAGACTGGTTCAATCTCATATAGCCCTGGGCAGACTTGAACTCAGAGAGATCCATCTACCTTTGTCTCCTGAGTCCTGGGATTGAAGGTATGTGCCACCACTGCCTGGCATCTGTGGCTAACTAGTATGGCTGCTTTGCTATTTTGTTCTCCAGTGGCTTTAATAAATCATAAACAATATATCACAACTATCAGTAAAAACCAGCATAGCATCTTTTATGAGATTTTTCATCACAACTTTAGGAAATATAAAGGAATGCACTTGGGCAAATTGCAACAACCAGTCAGCTGGAAAATGGTTATCAATTTGGCCCCAAAACTGAGCAAAAGCAATCACCCAAGAATCATTACTTTAAAATAACCAATCAACTTGCTGTTTAGTATAAGGAACATTGATCACCCTTGGTTCTCTACCAAAAAATAGCCTAGATTCTATCAGGCTTTTTTGTACTAAACAAGCCACTGCTTCATAAGGGCTCAACATTTGGGCTGGGGAAACAGGTAGATGCAACTGCAATAATGACCCATTTCCCATAACACAGCTGTTGAAATATGTCATGTAGGAAGCACACAGATTTCCCATGGTATCGTATAGTCAACATAGCTTATCTGCTGGTGTCGAATTACATATTCTACCTGAGCCAGCACTTGCCTAGCAGCATCTATAAGATGCCTAGGGGAACTAGGATCACTATTCCCTGTAATAATCTCACTGAGGGGTTCAAGATCTCCTGTAGATAACTTCAAATCTTTGTTGGAAGAGAACATCCTCAAATGTTTTCCTTATGTTTCACATTATATGAAGCAGTCAAGTTGAGAAGTTCCTAAATATATATGAGAAAAGATAAGTGGAACCCAGACGACCCAAAAAGCTCCAGGAGAGTCTGGTGGGGAAACAGCATTAACTGTCAACTTTGCATACGCTAGAGTCACCTGAGAAGAAAGTCTTATTTTATTTTATTAGAAACAAGCATCTTTTACATGTCAATCCCAGTTCCCTCTCCCTTCCCTCCTCCTATGCTCCTCCCAATCCCCCATCCCAACCCCTTTCTGCTCCCCAGGGAGGGTGAGGCCTTCCATGGGGATCTTAAAAGTCTGTCGTATCATTTGGAGCAGGGCCTAGACCCTCCCCTATGTGTCTAGGCTGAGAGAGTATCCCTCCATGTGGAGAGGGCTCCCAAAGTCCATTTGTATACTAGGGATAAATACTGATCCACTACCAGAGGCCTCATAGATTAACCAGACCTCCAAACTGACATTCTCACTCAGAGGTTCTGGAACAGTCCTATGCTGTTTTCCCAGCTATCAGTCTGGGGTCCATGAGCAACCCCTTGTTCAGGTCAGCTGTTTCTGTGGGTTTCTCCAGTCTGGTTCTGACCCTTTTGCTCATCACTCCTCCCTCTCTGCAACTGGATTCCAGAGTTCAGCTCAGTGCTTAGCTGTGGGTGTGTGCCTCTGCTTCCATTAGCTACTGGATGAAGGCTCTAGGATGGCATATAAGGTAGTCATCAATCTCATTATCTGAGAAGGGCATTTAAGGTAGCCTCTCAACCACTGCTTAGATTGTTAATTGGGGTCAAACTCGTAGATCTCTGGACATTTCCCTAGTGCCAGATTTCTCTTTAAACCTATAATGACTCCCTCTATTGTGTATCTCTTTTCTTGCTCTCCTCAATTCTTCCCCTGACTAAATCTTCCTGCTCTCTCATGTCCTCCTCTCCCCTCCTGTTCTCCCCCTCTTTTTCTTCTAGCTCCCTCTCTCCCCCATGCTCCCAATTAGCTCAGGAGATAGAGAGGTTGACAAGATCAGATTGGCCTGTGGGAATGTCTGTGAGAAAGTATCTTGGCTGCTACCCGCTATAGGAGGGCTCAGTCCACTGTGGGCATCTCCATTCCCTGAGCAGGTGGTCCTATATAAGGAAGCTAACTGAACCTGATCCCAAGTAGGCCCCAAGGAGTGTCCCTCTCCATGGTTGCCACTTCAAGTTCTTGCTTGAGCTCTTGCCCCAACTTTCCTCAGTGGAAGATCATGACCTGGCAGTGTAAGCCAAATCAATAAACTCTTTCTTCCCTTAAGTTGTGTTTATGTAGAGTGTTTTATCACAGACACAGAAATCAAACTAGAACAAGCATGATAGAAGGCAGTGGACAGAGGTCAGAGAGAAGGGGCCTTGAGAACATTGCCTAATGGTCCTGGGAAGTACCTGCCCTTCTTACCCTGAGATGAACTGCCAATCTTCCAAAGTTGGGCTAGCTAACCTAAAGAAAGTCTGACTGATCAACAGAAGTTTTACAGAGAGCAGGACTATGTCTTCATACACACAGACACGCAAACACACACACACACACACACACACGCACGCACGCACGCACGCACGCACGCACGCACGCACGCACGCGCGCGCGTCCCCCTGAATTGGTTTTTTACTTGAGTTGTTCCCTTATATCCAGCCTTCACTGGTACTTCATGGCTACATCCCTCACACTTAAAACTAGCAAAGACAGACACACGATGATGAGGAGGGGAGAACCTGGGTGGGAGGGGTTTCCAGCTGGATTGCATCTGAAATGGCCCTGCAGCAAGATAGGCTACTCACTGGCTGCCCATCAAGCTGCTGGCATATGCATACTCGTTTCAAACATTTAAAATTATTAGTTGCCTAATATTGGGTTTGGGGTTTTTTGGGTTTGGGGTGTGGTTGGTTGGTTTGGTTTTTGGTTTTGTTTTTCTATTTGGGGAGCCAGAGTCCTATAGTCTCTAAAAAGTGCTTCTAAAAAGTGCCTGATAGAGAGAGTTGAAATATGGATTATCATAAGGGAGAGGCTTGAATATACTTCCTACTCCCTGGTGAGAGGGCCATCTGGTTGACCCCTCTGCTTTCAGCAACAAAAAAATAAAACGTGAAACCACCCACTGTCCCATCGTGACCAGAAAATTATACCCATGCCATCAGTGCAGCTCCTGCTGTACAATTGCCACCTGCCAACTCCTGTGCCACCTCAATACCTTAGTCTCCTTTGTTTGCTGAGAGTTCACCTCCTCTTACCTCTGCTGTGTGTTATTCTGCTGTCCCTTTAGCTATGTGAGGCTGTGTGTTCATCACGAGAAGCAAGTGTTTTATTCATGTGTAGCTGTCTGCAGCTTGACGAATGCTGGTCTCCAAATGCTGTAAGCTGACCCATCCTCCCCGCAAAAGCTAAAACTCCAACCTTCCATTCTGAGACTAAGAGCACAATAGAAAACTCTTCCCTTTCTTCACTCACTTCTGAGTTCACTTACTGTTGTCCGTGAGGTATTTCTGCATTATTTAGCAGTGGTGGTGATAAATAGCAAGGCAACAGCTGATCTCCTGACATTCTCTTAAGTTGCAGCCATGACTTGATATCATATTATGTGTACGTCTGAGCCAGAAAAGGCACATGGTAATCAAGTGTTGCCTGTTTTATTGGTTTGTAGCCATTTTATACCTTCAAATGAACAGCCAGTTGAGGATGAAGATGTATTTATACACTGTATCTACTTAAAGACCATCTTTATCCTACTTCTTGGCTTAGTTAACAGGAGTTCAATTGATGGACACTATAAGAGGCAATATTCTCAGATGGATGGTGTGCATAGCTGCACTGAGGTCATATGTCCTTTGTTGCTATATAAATTTTTCTGTAGAATTAATGAGAATTACTACTATTTAACTGTTATATACAGTACTTATTATTAGATATTAGTAATGCACCACTTTCAAGGAATCCCAGTGAAGGTCACCCTCATCTTAAGGTAACAAGTTTAGTCTCCTTGTGCCACGAGCTTGTTTAGTTCCTAGATTTGTTCACATGTTGACATCCTTGAGAGACGGCTCCATATCTCCCTTCCACCCTGCTCATGTTGTTCCAGGGAGGATGCTGAGAACATAGGAGAGGTGAGAGACCCAGGGAAGTGAGGCCCAAGGAACGTTGCAACTTGCTCACAGGGCTGTAGCAGGAATACCAGGCTCATGATAAGTGCCACACAGAGAAGCTAACACACAGTGTGTGCTAACTAAATGTTCAAGCATGGCTGCTACTGGTCAGAGTTAGTAGTGTGGACATAAATAAAGAAAGGGGGAAGAGAAGACCTGGGGCTAGCAATGTTCGTCACACTTGAGTGACATTCCATGGAGAGAGACTCCACGTGCCTGCACGGTATTCTAGTTCATGGGGGTATTTTGTGTGTGTGTGGGGGGCAATTCTTCTAAAAATGGTATCATGTTAGAGTCATTGTGGAGATCGTCTGTCCCTGACATGAGGAAGGACACAGCAGGTACCTGGAGTGCCGCAGGGAGAGCGGCTAGTGCCAGAGGCTTCTGCCACCGCCCTGTGTCATGAATGAAACAACAGCTGTGATTTGGCCTGTCCCCCTTGTCATGCTCACTGAGTTCTGTCTTCCTGTGGTTGTTTTAGGAACTGGTGGGGAGTAACCCTCCGCAGAGAAACTGGAAAGGAATTGCAATCGCACTGCTCGTCATCCTGGTCATCTGCTCTCTGATCGTCACCTCAGTCATACTGCTAACGCCAGGTATGGAAGCTTTCAGAGATCCAGTCACGAACATATTAAAGTGCGCAGTTTTACTAGGGAATGCTTCCTAAGTAGCTGCTGACTGTACAGTTTATTTTTACCAGGTCCTAATTTTCATTATACCGTTGTAGAAGGTTATAGTTTGTTTTAAATGAAAACAAATCTATATTATATACTTTAAATTTTTATATGGCTGTTGACTAGATAAAAATGGCACAGATTAGGCCAGGCGTTGGTGGCGCACACCTTTAATCCCAGCACTCAGGAGGCAGAGGCAGGTGGATCTCTGTGAGTTCGAGGCCAGACTGGTCTCCAGAGCGAGTGCCAGGACAGCCTCCAAAGCTACACAGAGAAACCCTGTCTCGAAAAACAAAACAAAACAAAACAAAAAAATGGCACAGATTAAAAATTGGCTGTTGCCTATTCATCTTGAAATTAAGGTAGAAGCATTAGAAATCATTTAGGATCTCTTATCTGGGTGGTAGAGAAAGGAAGAATTAAGAAAATGCTCAAGCAACACATGATGACTGTGAACTAAGGGCAAATTACCAATTGGGTAAAACTGATAGAGTTAAATATTGATGGATCCAGAGACAAAATTCTCTCAGGTAATAACAAAAACATTCTAGAATCCAGAGCAGTGCCCTGAAAGCATTGAGTTCACCCACATGTCCTGTACAGTGGCCGAGACAGAATTGCTTGGGAGCCTCAGGGACAGAAAGGTCTTTTAGTTAAGGTTAGGTTTTTGTTTGTTTGTTTGTTTTACCTCCACATTTGTGGATAAAGTGGGATGTGGGGTGGCCCTCCCGGGTGGTGGGAAAGGAAGTGTTGCTTGTAAGGTAGCCATGTGGGCCTGTCACAGGGCCCTAGAGGGCAGCAGACGCTGTTTACTGTATCACCATCATCACTTTGGATGCTCATGTGCAGGTTCCAGTCCTCAGTAAGCTGACTGCACATGTGTTAGACTTCAAGGTGGAAAGTGAGTCGACACTGCAATGTGGGGAAGCAAAATATAGGTACAAAGTGCACACAGGTGGTCAAGCCATTGGACCAAGATGTAAGTGAAATGAAATTGATATCTTTACTAAAAGGTGGTGGACACTGCCAGGGAAAAATCGGAACTGCAGACCAGTGTTCCTTGTGAGGACAGGTGCACAGAAAGCTAGTAGCAAACTAACACTGTAACATATAAAGATATTACAGGGGGCTGGACAGATGGCTCTGCTGCTAAGATCTAGGAGCATCACAGCTCTCAGTCCCCACATCAACTGGCACACAGCCGCTTATAACTCCAGCCTGATGCCCTCTTCTGACCTCCACAGGCAGAAGATGAGTGGTGTGGAAGGGACTGTGAGCAGATTAGGGGAGACAGACACTTGTTTTGTGAGTGCTGCTTCCGAGTGGATGCAGCAGGGACCAGAAGAACGGCAGAGACTTAATTAATACGAAGGAACTGGGACTCTCTCTCTGGATCTGGGGAGCATGGGGATGTCTTTGCTTGAGCAGAGATGTGCTTTGGTGGCAAGTGACCTTCACAGCTTTTGTCCTGTAGTCATGTCTCACTTCCTTGGGACTTAGAATGGGGCAATGGTTCTCAGATTCTCCTGCCTGGTGTGAAGTTTTGCCACGCCCACCTCCCCCAGAATCAAAGGCTCTCATGAACATTACTCAAGAGTGGAATGCAGTGGATGGAGACAGCAACAGGACCATGGTACATAGGGTAATGAATATTCCCAGACCTGACTGAAACATGGCTCCTGGGACCTTCCTAACAGCTAACCCTGATGGAACTTTACATCACTTCCATACCACAGGAGCAACCACAGAGCAGCCCTCTCTAAGCCCAGTAGAGAATACAGTCACTGCAAAGGTTCTGACAGGTGGTGACACCAGCTGTCAGAGAAAGATGCTATAGAAAGCAACCGGGGCCTTGGGTGAGTCTCCATATTCCAAGAAGGCTTTGAAAGGGCCTGTTTCCTTTATTCTTCTAGCCCTTTTGTTTGGGAGATTTTCCATGGATAGTGTCTGTTTCTGTAGGTTGTGCTGTTAGGGAACTATGTGTCCTGGCCTTGAGAGGACCAGGCAACACAAAAGTCATGCTGTAGGGCCCTCCTGGCGTGCCACTTCTGTGTTCCCTCTGCTAAAGCAAAGTAGAAGCTTTTGTTTTGCCACTGATGATTGTGCCAGGTGTTCTACCGCTACTGCTCTGAAGTGTCCCCAGACCCTCTCAGATGCAGAGTCCACAGAGCTAAGCCCTCCTTCCAACATTAATAATTCCATCAGGAGCTGCAAACACTCTGCTAAGCACTGAGCAAATGTAGGACATGTAAATCTGTCTGTTCTCCTTTGAGTTAAAAGCAAGGAGGCAAAGAGTCCCAAGTGTTGCTATTAGTAAGAAAAATAAAACCAGAGAGCAGTGTAGGGTCAAGCTCAGGGTACCACACAGGAGGGAAGAGGGCTACAGTTCAGAGTCCTCATAAAAGCCGCCATACCTTGGGAATGTATGCAAGTACTTTTGGGCACAGCTCCATTGCATCGCCCCTGCCCCCACCCAAGCGTTGCCTTCATTTTGATAGACTCAAGAAAACTTCGAAAGCAAATGTTTTCTAAGCACTCACAGATTCTGACCTTGTGTCCTAGAAACTCTGAGTCTAGAACATGCTCACTCAACACTCAGTTCTGAATTCATTTGCTTTGGTCTGTCTGTGACTATTTCCCAGAGCTCACAACCCAGCTCCAACTCCCCAAGCAGGATCTGGTGGGAGGATTGCTCTGGGGGAGTGGGGTTCTGGGAGATTCTCTTGGCAATTCTGACAGGCAAGGAACCTTGCTCTGTGGTGCAGGCTGACAGTCATCAATTACTCAATATCCATGTCTCCCTAAAGGGTCTTGACGGAATCTTGACCTTTCTGGTTGTCATGCATTTATCCCTTGTTGGGCCATGTTCTTTTCCAAATTTCTTTTCTGAATAATAGATTTAAAGTTACCCTTTTAATTTTGTCATATTAGCCACAGCAGCTGTCTATAATAGGTCACAATATTGTCTGGTGTATACATTCAGGGCAGTTGCAATTCCTGCATTCTGGTGAGACTGACTACAATGATCTCCAAGAGGTCTGAAGACATGATGGAGTTAAGTTGCATTAAGATGTTTCAAACTTTGCCTTCTCACTTAACACACTCCAGAGAAGTTAAATGAGAAAGCCACTGACTCTGAGGATCACACCGAAGACTAGCTGCAAGGCCAGGCCACACTCGAGTTTCCAGAAGCAAAGATAATGGTATTTGATAGTAGAAACATAATGTACAGATCACTTGTGCTGGAATGTCCCCACAGTTCTAGTTAAATGCAATGCCTGTGACCAACTGTCGCAGCTGAGAAATTACATTCTTTTTTATGTCCACCATTGAGAAAAGATTGTACCCATTGGAGATAAAAGGAAGCCCGGGAGGTCACCCTGAGCCATCACTAGCATGCGTGTTGTTCCAAGATAGCCTGGCTTGGAAGACAAGGAGGACCACAGTGAGTGCTCAGTCAGATGTAAAGGCTGGTGAGGGGTGAAGAGAGGCTATGCTGACAGAGAGGGAGACACATGGACACCCTGCTTGAGCTCTGAGATTGGACTCTGATTCCTCCCACTGGACAGAGGTCTCTATCACAACCTTTTCTAGACTCTGAAAGTTGCTTTGTCATCCTATCCCTGGAGAGGAAAGAGAAGGGTGGCCATGAATACATCCTGAGTGTTTCTGAATGTCCACAGACTGTCTGCTAACCTGGACGAGCAGGCTGTTCTTCCAGTAACAGGTCATTGAGGGGGGAGGACCAGGGAATCAAAAATTTATAAAGATAGCAAATTTGGTGTTAGGAGGTCTTGCACAAGGTATGCCTTATGCCAAGCAATGTTATTAAGAGGTACAGCATCTTATATATAGTTTTCAGAGGGGAACGTGGGACAGGGGAAAGTATCATACAATGGGCTAAAATCAGCAGGAGAGTAATCAAGTAATGCTGCACAAAGAGAACACAGTGTGTCTAAGGGCATTGCAGATGGAACACACAGAAGCCTCGGGACTGACAACCAGAGGCCCTTAAGAGGGAAGAGTTGGTTTCTAGGGAGTCAATTCAATATTGCACCTCTCCTAAGGCTCTGGCTATTACTTGATCTGTCAAGTATATTCCTGGTTTTACCGAAGGAACTGTCTTCCTTCTCCATATATCAGGGCTTCAGAGAAAGCCTTGGATCAGGTCAGCCCACAACAATCTGCCATGATGGATATCCATTAACAAAAATTATGTATATGTGGAACACCAGAATGGGTACCAACTTTGTCTAGTTTGAAGTTGTCTATATTGCTCCACAGAGCAAGTCCTTGTCTGATTTGGTGGCTCAGGTCACCCCCAGTCAGCTTATCTCCACCCATCTCTACCATCATCCTCAGCTCACTGACTGAGGGGCTACAGCAGCCTCTAGCCTTCATGACCCACACAGGGAACAGGGGAGGGACATTCACTTTCTCCATCACTGAAGAAATTATGTCCCTGGGACTAGCAGGAGGTGAATCATTTGACGAACCTGTGTCTCCCAGACATTTTGGCTTTGGTGGCTTCTGGGATCTGGGTCTGTGGAGTGAGAAGAGGAGAGGCAGTGGTTTCTGGGGAGGCAGCCCTCATGTCTACCATACAAAGAAGACCCCTAGATTTGAACTACTCAAGGTCTGTGGTTAGCAAACCTTGAAACTGAGCAGTGCATTCAAATGACTCTTGAAGCTGAGGCTGACCTGAAGGAGTTCTGTCAGAAGGGTTGGTTTATGCAGTCATTGACCTTAAAGTGAATTGCAGACTGATAGACTGAGCAGTGGGTCTTTGGATCTCTCTTTTGACTTCTCATTAGCTCTAGAAGGAATGTCTAAGGTAGCTTGCTTATGTATGGAACCCTTGCTCTAAATGCCCATTTTCCTTAAAGATGGCATTACACACTTATTCATGTGTACATTAAGGCCACCAGCCCAGGCCAACATAACTGTGAGTTTATTTGTAAAAGATAATTTTCGGTCCCTGCTCCAATTTTAAAGACACATAACCCATAGGAAGGAGTAAATCTTACTGTGTGGTTCTCCCTGATTTCTCTGGAAACTGTCACCAAGACAGCATACTGGGAAATTAAAAAATACTGTGACACACATCCAGGACAATGCACTCCAAGACACTGGCTGATACACCGGGTGATGCGTTAGTGAGCAGCCTGGCATGACAGCCACCAAGGCAAGCATTTTGGAATCTATGGAAGTACTAGTTCAGAGTCAAAAACACAGGGATGTCTGTGTAGTGAAATTGAAGATAAATGGGCCACAGTGAACCAGACAGGTCAGGGACCAGAGAAGATGCTCCAGACTCAAGTGGCACTGGCTTCCTCAGAAGCAGAGATGCTGCCTTAAACCCCACTGGACCCATCACCTGTGGCATTTCAGGAATCAAGACTACACTTGTGCTTTCTCACGTCATGGATTCGTACCCTGCAAGCACTGGGCCTCTCTGAAGGAAACTTGTGGTAAAATCTCCAGAGTTTGTTAACTCATCATGTATAGAATTCAGACTTACCAGTCTCTTTTCCGCTTGTTTCTTCTTACTTGGGTGTCTTTTCTTCAAATGTATTTATTTAATTGTGTGTAGAAGTACATATGCCTTAGTGTGAGCATGCAACCCCTGAGGAAGTCAGAAGAGGGCATTCTATCCCCTGGAAATAAAGTTACAGGTGATTGTGAGCCACCATGTAGATGCTGAATTCTCTGCAAGAAGACGAGGTGCTCTTAACTTCTAAGCCATCTCTGCAGACCATGTACCCAGTTTCTTCACATCCTTCCGAGCTCAGTGAATATGTATGCAGAGGGGCTCCTAAAGTCCTGCTAGTAGCAAATGGAAGAGAGACCTGAAAGGGTATGGGTAGTGGACTAGACAGTGTCTTCACAAAGACCTTTACATTCAAACCCATGATATGGGAATGTTTTATGACAAAGAAGAGAGGGTCTTTTGTGGATGTGGTTATCCTGGGTTATCCCACAAATTCTAAGCACATGGGAGACAGAGTTGACAGAAGAGATATCCAGGTCCTCAGGAGGCAAGGACAGGTAAAGATGGAGGTTTCTGTTCCTCCAGGTCCCACCACCCTTCGGCCCCAATTAAGCACACAGAGACATATTAATTATTAAACTGTTTGGCATATGGCTAGAGCTTCTTACTGGCTAGCCCTCTCTCAATTATTAACCCATTTCTATAAATCTAAGTATTTCCATGTGGTCTTACCTTACCAGAGAAGGGTCCAGACCTGTTTCTCCTTCCTGTGCTACATGGCATCTCTTTGAGACTTCTCTCTCTCCTCTCCCCAGAATTCTCCTTGTCTGGTAACCCCTCCTATATTCCCTGCCTGGCTACTGGCCAATCAGTATTTTATTCATCAAGCAATAAGAGAAACGTATATTCAGAAGGACATCCCCCATCAGGCAGTCATGATGCTTCACTGGATCCAGGGTCTCCAGTAGGAGGCTGAAGACAAGTGATATTTCTTCAGAGCTCCAAGGATGCAACATTGTTGGCTGATACGGTCCAGTTAGACAGACTCTGCCTCTATCCCCAACATTGTGAGAAAATAGTGTTCTGTCACCACTACCACAACCAGCATTAGACTGCGGTACTTTGGCATGGTCACAGTAGGATGCCTATTTCAAGGTGACATGGATGTCCATGCCCCATCTTCAGGTTGAGAAGTCATGGCTGAGAGAATTGTGCACTCAGGGTAAGAACTGAGCAGACCTGCCCATGCCTCCTCTTCCACGCTTTTCGCCCACTACCACAGAAATCAAGCCCTGGGCTTCTTCTTTGGCCTCTAGAACACTCCTTTTGGAAAGGATACTGGTTCTTGTTCATCTTTGCCATTGGGAAAAGAATAGAAATGTATTCAGCTTAATAATTTTTTTTCCAATTTGAGAGGAAAAGACAAGGCCATCTCCCATCCTGACTTTTCATTTCTGTTTTACTTTCCTGATATACACTCAGCAGACATAAGTTTCATGCACAGTCTGAATTAATTAACAGAGGTGGCGATTAAGTAGCAATCAATCAATGGAGCCAGCAAGATTCAGACTTAAGATGTACTTACCATAGAACATAGGATTCATTCAAGGACTAATGTTCCTCTCGTGGTATTGTGGAGAATACTTCATGACACAGGGATCTGAGCTAGTGGGTCTACCCATGTTACTCCTGCTAAAGAGTTGACCACCCACCCCTTCTCTGTTGGGAGTCCTGGCATTCCTGGGTCACAGTGCCATATGCATTGTCATTAGACAGGTTCAATTGGCTGATTTGGTTTAATGTGTCATTTAGACACACATTGGTCAAGGATCTAAATTTAGGTGAGAATACAAGTTATGGCCACAATGTAACTGTAGCATTTACTTCTTTCATTGTTGCTACAGAGTGCATGACTAAAGCAACAAGAAAGACATGGTTGGGAAGGCATGGGCAGCAGGTCAGGAAGCTGAGAGGGATGGATGGGGTCACTCAGTTCACATTCCCCCTTTTATTCAGTCCAGGACCACCACCATTGATAATACCACCCACATTTAGAGTGGGTCGAACACAATCTAAAAACTCCCAGACATTTCCAGAGGCTTGTTTCCATGGTGATTCTGAATTCTGTCAATATGACAATCAAGAGTAGCCATCACATGACCTTATTAACATTTACTGTTGTTAATAAAAAATATATATATAATTTGAAAAACCAGTAGAAAAGTAAGTGAATTAACAAAAATCACCACAATCCATCTCTCCTATCATTAAATCCTTCTCCCAGATTTTATTATTTTCATTGTTTCTGGTTTTAGTGTTCACTCATTCTTCATATTACATTTACTGCCCTGTGTTCATGGACTGCCATCCTTGAATCAGCTACCTCATTTACATTGCCTTCCTTTTCTTTACTCAATGACATTAATTGAAATCCTTGATCCCTTTATTTCATAGCAATGTGAGAACATGGTTTTATACACACTTTCTGTGTCCATTCATCTTCAATGAATCCCTTGTGTCTTGGGAAACTCTCATGTCTGAAAGCCCAATCCACCACCCATACCCTGACTTCTAGGCTTTCTCTCAGCTATGGAAAAGATTTTAAATCTATTCTCTCCCTTTAATGAAATCTCCAATAAAATGGTAACAATATCGCTTATTAAATAGAAAATATTAATAACTATATTAGCTAGTGTTTATATTACTGTAAAGAGACACCATGACCAGAGCAACTCATAAAAGGAAAGTTTGATTGGAACTGGCTTACAGTTCAGAGGTTTAGTCCATTTTCAGAATGGTGGGAAGCATGGTGACTGCAGGCTGACTTGGTGCTGGAGGTGTAGCTGAGAGCTCTACATCTGGACCCATGGGCAGCAGGAAGAGACAGTGAGCCACTAGGCCTGGCTTGAGTTTCGGAGACCTCAGAGCCTACCCCAAGTCACTTCCTGCAACAATGCCACACCCACTCCAACAAGGCCACATCTCCCAAGAGTGCCATTCCCTATGAGCCTATGGAGCCATTTTCAATCAAACCCCTACAATATCATCCTAAATGAGTTTTGTACTCTCAAATTTTCCTTGTAGATTCTGGAAATGTGACTGCAGCTATGGAGAGAAGAACTATAGCATGTCACTAAACAATTTTCTGTCACGCACTCAAGTCTAATATAGTCTGATTTCCTCAGACACACCAAGAGCTACAGTCAGCTTCTCATTACTTGGACCCTGGATCCTTAAGCAGTCTGTGTTCTTTGCAGTTTTGTGTGGTTATTTCTATAAGGTTGGGAGAGTAGACAGTATAAGTGCTTACAGGGGATATGTTAACTTGGTGTGACATAAGCTAAAAAGAGTACCTCATCCAGCATGCACTGGCAAACATTGTGCTTTTGTGTGGTGGTCAACAGAAATCTGGAGATAGCAATAGTTTTGTTGGCCAGGTTGGGATATAGTAACAAAATATATCAACTCATGGGCAATGGATATTGAGATTTTTTTTTTTTTATAGTACTGAAGGGTGAAATTTGGGGTTGTTTTCTAGCAGGATTTCCCTTTGGCTTGCTGATGGAAGCTTCTTGCTGTCTCCTCCTCCTCCTCCTCCTCCTCCTCCTCCTCCTTCTCCTCCTCTCTCCTCCTCCTCCTCTCTCTCTCTCTCTCTCTCTCTCTCTCTCTCTCTCTCTCTCTGTATGTGTGTGGGGGCAGGGTGCTGCACATAAAAAGAGAAACTCTTCTGCCTTTTAGGGCCCCAACAAACAAATTGTGGATGGGATACCATTCCATAAAATCAGTTTACATGGGTGTCTTTTATGGCCTTAGACACTAACACAGTCTACCTTCTCACCTTTAAAGATTGACACCACCCTAATTACAAGGGATAGTCACTACATCTTGTGAGGACTTGAGTTTGGGCCCCAGATCCCACATGGAAAGGCCAAGTGGGGTGGCATGTGCTTATAATCCCTGAACTGGAGAGGTGGAGATAGGAGCTGGCTAGCCAGCATGGCCTAATCTGTGAGCTTCAGGCCATCAGGGCACATATTTCTATTTTTAAAGATTGCCTTTTGTTTTACATATATATATATATATATTGCGGAGGGTAAATGCTCATATGTGTAGGTGCCCACAGAAGAAGGCATCAGCTCCCTTGAAGCTGCAGTTACAGTGGTTATGAGCTGTGTAACTTGGGTGCTGGGAACCAAACTTAGATTCTTAGCAAGAATCTTAACTGCTGAGCCATCTCTCCAGCTCAAAGAGAGACTATTTCAAAGAAAAATGGATGGTGTTCTTGAGGGTGTCACCCAAAGTCACCCTCTAGTCTCCACATGCATACACACAAACATGTTTATACACATGAACACACACACACACACACACACACACACACACACACACACACACACACACACGGTGGGGTACAGGTCCAGTGATTTCTCAGTCTGAAGCGAGGTGCCGGTCTTCTGGCTGCCCCCTGCACTTCCCTCTATTGCAGAAGGTGGTGTGCCCTGGCGGCTGCATGGTTCATCAGTCTGATTCAGCTTGGGTGCTAGGAACTCAGCAGCCTTCCTTCATTTCAGATTCTGTTCCTTTGAGTTTCTGCGCAGTCAGTTCTTAAGGAGCTCTCAGTCTCCCACGTGTGCCCTGAGGCTGCAGTCCTCTGCACAGCAGGCTCCCCACAGGGCTTTTGTAGGCACCACAATCTCTGCCTGGCCTTGTGCAGATGGCGGGAGGATGCAGGGCCACACACAGGCTCTTCACAGGATATTCTGTGGGGGTGAATACTTTGGCCCCCTGCTCTTTCTTGCCTCTCAAGAGTGAATTCCTTAATTTCACATGTTTTAAAATCTGAAGAAGGGGAGGCTTTCCTCTGAAGAAGATGCAAACATACCAGCAAGCTTGTCATCATTAGATGTGGGATAGTTTCCATCCATGAAGAAGGGGTGGGGAGCTGGGGTTCTCTGTGGTTAAGACTCCATGCTAGCAAGCATGGAGACCCGAATTGGACCCCTTGTTCCTCCAGTGCTAGGCCGGTGGGGCAGACAGAGAAGGACTCTCGATGTCACAGGCCAGACAGCCCATCTCAAATGACAATACCCAGCTTCTGTAAGAGAGACCCTGCCTCAAAAATAAGTGAAAGAACAATAAAGTAACATGTTGAGCCTGGAGAGATGCTGAACAGTTAAGAACTCTGACTGCTCTTCTAGAGGACCCAAGTTCAGTTCCCAGCATTCACATGGCAGCTCACACCTGTCTGTAACACTAGTTCCAGGGCTTCTTCCGGCACCCCCACAAGTAGGGGGAAATCCTAGCCACACCCACTTGGGCTAGCTACAAGTAACACTAACCATGCCCACTTGGAGCTGGAGACACTTGGGCGTGGTCAGAGTGATGTAGGAAAGGTTTAAGAGTGGGGGACATGCATGTGGGAGCCCCTTCTTCTTCCCTTGCTCCCTGCCAACTGGCTAGGCTGATTGGTGTGAGTAGTGTTTTCCTAAACAAACTACCTTTATAATCCAGACCTGACTCCATATTACAATCCACTTTACCCACACAGACATACATGCAGGCAAAACACCAATCACATCAAATAAAAATAAATTATAAAATGAAAGAAAGGCATCTGGCTTTACATCTGGCCTCTGCATGCACATACATGGACGCGGGCACACACACACACACACACACACACACACACACACACAGAGAGAGAGAGGGGGGGAGAGGGAGGGAGGGAGAGAGAGAATGAAGTGTTATAGGTGGCTGTAGAGATAAACATAGATGTGTGATGCCTTTTGATGATTTTGGATTTCTTTTAAGAGCATAGAACCCACTTTGAATTTACAGTGATGGTTTTACAATTCTGAGACTGTATTGAACCCACTAAGCAGAGCCTTGGCAGAGTGAACTGACGTGGACTTTATTTTATTTTACTTTTAAATACAATAACTTTTTCTAATTAATACGTATTTCAATAAAGGGGTAAATAGTGAACACATACACACATATCTGTGTATGGTAAGATGAATTTATGGGTACTATGAAGATGCAACTCTTTAAAGGACAAAGGTCAATAAATAGATTTTTTAAGTTTTTATTTATTTCAAATATGTACTGAAGGGCTTGAAGAGGGGTTGGATACTTCTGATGTATTGAATTTAGAAGCTTTGTAAACAGTAAATGAGAATTTCTTGTTTTATGGGCATGTATAATACTGGAGGCTTAGTTACCAGTGTTTCTATTAGTGTGTCTGATTCTGCTACCATGCTGTTAGTTTTCATGGGTGGCTTTGAAGATGTGAAGTTATAGGGGAAGAAACTTTTAGGGTAAATTGTCATTTGTGTGGTGTTTATAAACCGTGGATATAACCATAAACAATATACTGCAGCAACACTAACACTCATTGAAATAAAATCAGCAAAAGCAATGGGGTGGATTGGAAGAACAAAGCTTTCTGCTTTCAGAAGAAATTGGTTGGGCATCTACAATGCGGGAGGTCCCTGAAAAGATGAAGTCACTGTCCCTTTATTAAAAAGGAAAAAGGCCAAGCTCATACAGAATAAAAGTATGAAGACAGTGAAGGATCCAATGCTAACTCTCCATAGAAGAAAAGATGGTGTGGCCATCATGATCCAGTCCAAAGGGTACATCCTGCAGAGCAGGTTTTCCTATAACCCTCTGCTGTCACTCACAGGAGGTGAGGTGTCTCAAGGTCATTCTCAATCCAACCATAGATTTTATATCCAGGGCTGGTACATTCCACAGCAATTCTGCAGAAAAGGATATTTTGTTGTGTTTTGACATCAGTTACACTGTGTGGCAGGAGAGAGTGCCCCTGGATCTCAGTTGTAGCCCTTCTGTCTACAGGGCTTCTGTGTGGGTATAAGATGCCATCTTCTTGGTTCTGAGCTGAGCTGGCCACTAGCTGGGAGAGAGGTTGGAAGCCCCCAGGTTCATGTTGTGTTTTGCCAAGTTCTCTCTGTCCTGGGGTCTCATCGCACACTGCCAACATTCTCTCCTTGTAGTAAGGACAAGGGAGGGTGAGCAGTGTCTGAGACAGGTGCCCCTGGGTGAAGGTTTGTACTTTAAATAGAGTCTATGGGAAGTACTGTTTCCCGCTTATGGCAGAGCCTGGTGCAGGATGCACAGGCAGACACACACTGGCAGAGCCAAGCAGGTGTCCTCAACTCTCACAGCATTGAATGAGGTCATCAGAATACCCGAGTATAAACAGGCATCTTCCTTGTTGCTGGCCTCTTCTTCCTCTTCCATCTCTCTACCTCCTCCTTTTTTTTCTGCCTCCCTCTTCTCCCCCTTTCTTCTTCTTCCTCCTCCTCTTATCTTTCTTTTGTTTGATTTTTGAAAGAAGTTTTTGTATGAATCTTTGAACTTACAGTCTTCCTGGCTGAGCTGCAGTTACAGATAGGAGCCACCACGCCTTTCGCCATGTTCTTCTGAAGTATTTGTAAGGACTTTGCTCTCCCAGAGAAGCCATTTGACTGAGCTCAACATGTGAGTCCCACTGCCTCTGTGGAGCCACCTTCTCCAGCCCATGTCTCCTTTGGGTTTGGAAACTGAGTCCTGGGCGGGGCCATCTGCCTGCTGCACACCTTTGAAGAAGTTCCATGATGTTTCAGTGGCCCCAGTTTCCTTCTCTTGGTGGCTCTTCTGCCTTATTCTGTGGGGATCATGAGAGGTACAGTGCCACTGACCCTTGAAGATTGTCCAGTAGTGGCCTTCCCTGGTCACAGGAAGAGAACATCACAGGCAGACTCTAGAGAAGACTGTCCCCACCCAAAATGGCCAGGAGGGGATGAGAGCAGAGTACATGCTGCAGATGCCACTGCCAAGCATGCCCTAGGGTGGTGGGAATTATTTCAAGTTTTTCAATCCCTACTAATGAAGATGTTCCCAACCTTGGCCTATTTGACGTCAATGTCCCAAAAACATCTTAGAAAAGGGAGTGTGACTGAGCAATTCACCTTAATACTAACCCTCATGTCTACATCACCCCAGAGCATGGGAGACCTGGTAACCAGCATGGCAAGTTGATTACAAGAACCATATACTTAATCTAGGATCAAGCTAAAGAGCTGAGAGAAAATTACTTTTCAATGAGCCCTGATTTTGCATAGGGAGAAATCCCAAGTGTCAAAGCTCCTAGCTACTTCTCTTGTCTACAGCTTGAGGCTCCAGGCACAGAGAGATTGTAGAGGGACACACACCGATGCATAGCTGCCCCAAGAAGCAGCAACATGAGCTCCTCCCACACCTGGAATGGAATGGTATCTTTGAAGGAAGTACCAGGTAGAAACCCATGGAATCCAAACACACATTTGTAACAGAGGGTGAGAATATCAGTGAAGAGGAGAGGCTGGGAGGTTGGTATAACAAGAGCCGATCCGTAGTCCGTAAGGTTAAGATACCTTTATTCAGATAAACACCAGCCAAACACAAGCCAGAGCGTGCCGGGGACTGCAAGGCAGGCAGGCCAGAGAGAAAGGGCTCCCATGTGCCTTACAGCCCCTTAAAGACCTATCACAAGTCATTCTGACCTCACCTTGACCACGCCCTGACAGGCGTCGTCAGGCACACCTGTAGCCAGCCCTTAGGAGGCGTGGTTACGGTGTCTCCCTACACCTTGTCCTAAGCTGGGTTCACTGTGAGAGGAGCTGGAATCACATCACCTGTTTAGGCAGCGGGGCCACATGAGACATGCTTGGGAGCCATGATCCAGACACTGTGTCCAAACCATCAACATCATTTGTAAAACCACACAGCCAAAAGTCTCCCACAACCCAGGACTCCTGTGTGACAGAAGCTGGGTCCCAATATAGTGGAATGTCAGCTTAACCCAAGGGAGGATTAAAGCCCAAGGAATTCAAGTCCAGAGGGAAAATGGGAAATATCATTTTAGATTTTGAAAAGAACTATAGATGTGGATAATAAGACAGAAAGTAAGGAAGACAAGCCACTGATCTTGGAAAAGCTAATCGGGAATATTAGGAATTAAAATACACTGGTTTACATTTAAGAACTTAAGAGCTGTGTGAAAGGGTCATTGGGCACATTGAAAAACAACAAAATCAAGGAGACAGGACTGAAGGAGTCAGGCAGATGTGCTCAAAGACATAGACGCCGTCAAGAGCTATGGACGTTGCCTGAGGGGCTATGGGGCCTGGGTAGAGCTTCAGAAGCTGAGGCATGAAGGACAGGCAGAGTGATACTGAATGAGGTAACTGTGATCATTTCTGATGGGAAGAGTCACTTATTCTTAGACTGTAGATACAACAGACTCTTGCCCCAGATTTGAAAAGGAAACCCACAAGAGAACATCATCTAACAGTTTCTAAGCATAATGAGAAGATCTATCTACCTTTGTCTTGAGCTGCTTCCTGCACATGCTGTCTGCTTTGCCAATAAACCCTGTCCTCAAAATACCAAACCTACTGGCAGTTCTTGCCTTGTAGCCCTTTCTAGTGTGAATGTTCTTTTGTTGCCAATATCTGGGCTAAACTATTCTTTCCTTAGGAAAGCCTTCCCAAATTCCTCCTTCAGTATTATTCCTATTGGCCATGAGGTAGACCTGGCAGCCTTGAGGCTGTTGCACTGTTGCTGCTGTGTTCTGGTTGCTTGCTTGAAGGTCTTGTCTCTTATTAAGTAAAACTAAGAGAAGTAACTTGGACAGCCTAGCCTTGAGTATTCCAACGGTTCACTCAGGCCTCCTGGAGATCCTTGTGTCTTTCTTAAGCAGAGCAATGGACTTTGTAGCTCTAATAGAGACAGTGTCTTCTGAGGGAGAGCTGAAATCCAGTACACATAAATAGGATAAAAGTTGGCAGATTGTCAAGCCTGATTGAGAGGGACCATTAACTGAGCATGTCCTCTCCAGGTGGATATTAGTTTACCGACTTCCTAAGTTTCTCCCAGGTGCTTCCAGTCAAGATGAGGAGGGCAGCCCTGGGAATCTATCTGCATACAAACATTTGGGGTGTCCATTGATCTGAACAAGAACTAACCCTTAACCCAAAGATGGCCAGAGACTGGTGACACTGAAGGATGTTTCCTGTGTCCTTCAACTCCTATCAACCAGCTTGTCTACACAGGACCATTGAACACTGTTCTGGACACGCATATCTTTTCTCTTGAGCATCCTTACCAGCCTTGAGACACATATTCACTTATGTGCCTAGGAAATGGGATTTGTGTGTGTGTGTGTGTGTGTGTGTGTGTGTGTGTGTGTGTGTGTGTGTTCAAATGTGCCCATGCATGTGTAGGGAATTTTACTGAACCATAATGGCTTTGTCATAATTTTAATAGTTTCAGTAAAGAACAGCAAGACTGGCTTTCATCCACTGTCCACAATCCGTAATTGTGTTTAACTGTTTCTGAATGGCTATCACAGTGTCTTATGTGGTCTTTTAACCACTGCAGTGTGTAACTGTTTCTGTCCTTTTCTCTCCAGCGGAAGATACTAGTCTGTCTCAAAAGAAGAAGGTGACTGTGGAAGATCTTTTCAGTGAAGACTTCAAAATCCATGATCCGGAGGCAAAGTGGATAAGCGGTAAGTCCATACATAATTCATAGGTCACCTGGGGGTGGGGGGTGGAGTCCCTCCCACCCCACACCCTCTCTGTCACCTTATGTACATGTGAGCTTGTCCTCTCCCTCCCCTGTGGCTGTGAAGCTCTGCAGGTCTGCTCTCTGTCTGTGACCGTCAGCACATTGTTTCATAAAAACATGTGACCCTGGGATAGCCTTTCCTTACTCTGCAGGCTGCCTCACAGACATCCCCATGGCCTCAGCTTTGTGAGAAATGGGTCTGTTGAGGACCCATCCTCCATCTGTCACCTCCCTCCTGGAGCCATTACTTCTCTCAGGGAGATGAAACACGTTGCTAAGCAACAGAGCCCATGGTGCTGCTCTGCTGAGCCTGCCTTCTCTATGATACTGGTCTTCTCTGCCTTAAGTTTGCTTTCACTCACCAGGGAACTAGCTGTGACCAAGTGCTAGGTCACGGCCAAATACAGCGATCTATGCAGATGCTGAGAAACATACCTTCCCTCTCAACTTTTACGTGAATCCAATCTCATTTTATAGTTTGGGGGACCTTTTTCTTAAACAACAAGACAAAACAGAACAAGATAGACATAGCAGCATCTTCCTAACTCTTGATGCTTAGGATGATGAATTTCATCTAAGGGGGTTGCAATCCATGTGCCTGCCTCCAGGCCCTCACTGGCAGGTGGTGTCTCTCCTGAGGTGTCCATGGTTGACCCCCAATTTTGTATCCTTTGCATTGTTCTGAGTGACATGGTACTCTTAGTCATTTGTTGCCCAACAGCCCTGGGAAAGCTTCCCATGCTTTGCCAACAACAACAAAATCAATTAGCGGTGCTCTCACCTTCTGGCTTTTCCTCTGAGCAGTGGTTTCTCTTTTGTCTGTACCCTGAATTTGGTATTAAGTTTCTGACCTTACGGTTAGCTTCATCCCTGAGAAGATCAAGAGATGGGTGTTGCAAAGTATGTATTTTGTAAAGTCTTCAGAGAAATGACAAGCGGAGTCCTGGGAGTGAATTTCACCTTCAGTGTTGAAGGTGCCTTAGCATTGTCCCCACTGTGTGTGTGTGTGTGTGTGTGTGTGTGTGTGTGTGTGTGTGTGTACTCATGTGCATGCATCAATGAGCACATGCACACATTTGTATTTTGACTCAGTGTTCTCAGTGTTGTGCAGGTCTGAGCACTCAGGCAATGCTCAAGGTCAGACCTTGAGAATAAGCAGTCTTGTTGTAAGCTCAAAGATACATTCTGGAGAGAAACATTGGTCCTAACTCAGTAGATGAAGAGAGATGGAATCCCACTTTCTCACTCCCCATGGTAAGGCATTTTGGAGACTGTGAGCAGTCTTAAATGGATGGCTAGGGTTTGTTAGATAAGAGAGAACAGACTCTGGGAAATGTAAGTCTAAAACATCAGCCTGTGCTAAACTGTGATGAGAAGAACCAAATGCAAGCTGAGAGACAATACCCAGAGATGAGAATGTAAAACAAATCCAAACAGGGGGACAGAAACAGATTCTGAGGATACATGGAAGGGTAGAAATAAGGGGTACCAGATCCAACTCTGGGGCTCAGATCACTGGAGGAGAACCTAGAAAGATTCCAGAAGTAGAGCTGGGCACTTTTTTATTAGGTTGTCATGGTTTCAGACAGCCTAGTCCTAAAGCAACAGTCTAAATGAAGTGAGGAGGGCTGTTAGTGGCTGTGGAAGAAGAGGGGGAAAAATAAAGGGAAGTGGAGGGGAGGGGATGGGAGGGGAGGGGGAGGGGAGGGAGGGGAGGGGAGGGGAGGGAGGGAGGGGAGGGGAGGGGGGAGAGGGGGGAGGGAGGGAGGAGGGGAGGGGAGGGAGGGGAGGGTGTGAGGCATGAAATGGAGGCACAGGTTTATAAGTTGCTGAACCCCAGGGCCATTTCTCTGAGCTGCCCTCCCACAGCTGTCAGCAGCATGTGCTGGAAACTTGTTCTGACAAAATGAGAGCCGCTGCCTAGAGCTGTGCTGACTGCAGCCAAGGGAAACCAGCCGCAGCGCCTGCCCAAAGATGGGAGTCATTTAAGCCTCCTCCTCTTCTTTTTCTTTCTCCCTCTTCCCCTTCTTTCTCCCTCTTCTCCCCTCCTTTCCCCCTTCTCCTGAGGGTAATCTTCTGGGTGTCTGGTATGCCTTAACCTCTCAGTAAGTACCTCAGTAAGTACTTATTAAGCCATTTGTTTCTCACAGATCCCACTAGTCCCATTTTCAGGTGTGTAAACTGAGGTCAGGGTGTTTAAATAGCTTAGCTCCTATCCCATATCAACCTCACTTTCTCTGGAGTTTACAAACTGCCACACCAGGTGGAACCCAGGTCTCCTGTCTCCAGGACATTTCTCTTGTGACCTCACAAGCTACCTTTTCTTATCTTAACCAATTTCTGGGTTGTGAATATTACAGAGTTGCTACCATCTTTTTAACTTCTCTGTTCTTGAAGAGAACAGGACAACCAAGAGTTGGAAGGAAATGGAGACTTTCTCTATTGAGGAGGAAGGAACTTTTTTTTTCTTTGTACACATCAATCACTGATGTTAACATGTGTCTTGGGCTTAACTTTGGGGCTCATGATCTAGAAGTGAGGCCCCGTTTTTATCATAAGGAAATGTGCTAGGTTGGCGTTATAAGACTATAGACTTCAATTGGTTCTTTTAAAATAAATTAATAGATGCATTGGTAATATAATAATTGCATAAGTGATTAAAATGTAATTGACAGTAAAATTGTAAAACCCTAAGCAAATCTCCATGGCCTCCAAACAGCCGTTCTGACTGTTAGAAGTTCATTCAGGTGTAGGGTTGGGGCTGGGCCAGTGTTGTGTGGTGTGGTACCATTATCCCAGCTGGGTGATGCTTTTATCTGTGAGTTAATTAGGACAGGGATTTCTAGTTACTTTGTTTCTTAAGCCTGCCTTCCCGGAAAGCTTGAAATCTTCTACAAACCTGAAACTTGTAGAATTTCCTTATGCCTTTGTTACAACAGAAGAAGAGCAGAAAGTAGCAAAGCTGACAAGGTCCCTGCTTCCTGGAGGTCCCTCCTGCCTGCTGCGTGGGGGAGGGGAACTTGACGGGGGGGGGGGGGGGGAGACTGGAGCAGCTAGGTCTTTCCACACACGTGCTCCATTGAGTAACTTCTCATATTTGTTACAGTAGCTGCACTGCCCTGTCAACCTTGGCAGACTGTCTTAGTCACTGCTCCATTGCTGTGAACACATGACCACAGCAACTCTTAGAAAGGAAAAGTATTTAACTGGGGACTTGTTTACAGTTTCAGAGGCCTAAGCCCATCATCGTCTTGGCAGAGAGCATGGCAGCATGCAGGCAAGTGCTGGAGAAGTAACTGAGAGCTACATCCTGATCCACAAGCAGAGAGATAGACAGGGAGACACTGACTGGGCTGGCAGGGGCATTAGGAACCTCAAAGCTGACCCCCAGTGACACTTCCTCCAACAAAGCCACACCCAATCCTTTTCAAGTAGCTCCTTTATGATGGCTAAGCATTCAAATATATGTGCCTAAGGGCCATTCTTATTGAAACTACCGTGGGGACCTTTTCTATGCTGTTCCAGGGTTCTGTGACATGGGACAACACTTTTGCCTATATTGAATCACCCCAGTGCTACTCTGCCTCAGCCTGAAGTGATGGGCAGTCTCAAACCTTCCCCCCTCCTCACCCCTCCATCCCTCATCCATCATCTTCAGCTGAAATGACTTAGGAGACGTTGCAACACTCTCCCCTCCCCCTGCCTGTGTTCACCCCTACTTCTAGCCACCAGTGACTCACCTCCTCTCCATATGACATCTAAAGGAATCACAGTGAATTTTCACGGGCTTGAGGAATAGCTATAGGGAACCTCTTCTTTCTCCCCTGAACATTTTTGAGCATGAGAATGTGCTGATCTTGAAATAAATGCAACCTCATTTCTGCCCCATTCCACGCCCTCATCTTGTCCATGTTCCTGCTAGGCTTCCACCTGGTCTCCTGTCTTCTGCAACCTGGGGCAGCTGTCTACCATGATTCCTTTCTTACTCCACTGCACCTGCCTTGGAGCCCACTCTGATTAGGCATCTACCCCAGGCTCCCAAACTTCCTCTTGTCAAGGTCACAGAGGACTCCAGGTTAGGGGATACAATGTCATTTCTTAGACGGATAGCACTGTGTGCTGGAGTGATTGGCCCTTCTCTGGGCAATATGACGTAGCCTCTGCCTTGTGGGTAGCTCTGGCTACCTCAGGCCTCTTGCTGGTAGCCTCTCTTCCTAGCACTCTCCATGATGGAAGTCCCAGGCCCCGGCACACTCTTGCTGTCAGTGTTCTGTCCTCTCCTAAATGCACATCTCCAGACCAAAGCCTTCCTCAGATGTCTCATGTGCCTGGAAGACTTTACAAATTTAATCTTAACACACCTCCAAATCTGAGGTCCTGATCCCATCCAAAATCATAAACACAAAGAAAACAAATCTGTGCCCCCAGCTCCTAGTGTGGGCTGATGGGAAACCCATCTGAGACTCCCATAAATACCCACGTGCTGCTTAATTGGCAAACAGTCCCTTTCTAAGCCTGGCTGGGATTGATGTTAATTCCAAAATGAGGGTATTGGGTTTTTACAAGGACTCCACCTCCCACCTTGTCATTTTCAATTCTTTGTTTGTTCAAGACAGAATTTCCTAATACCCAGGCTTGACTCCAACTGCCTATGTGGTAAGATAGCTGTGCCTGGTGCAGACTTTCTTCTGGTCACCCTCATTTTCTTGAATCCTGCCACTTGTCGGCAGAGAGCCCTCTGTGTCTCGGGACACAGAGCTGGAGAGACTGGAAAATTGGAGAAAATTACCTTCTTTGAATGTAGGAAAGATCAGCTGGCTGGTTGATGCTGGAAAAGTATATGTTTGAGGAGATAAAATTGGCCTTGGTGCTCAGGGCTCAAAGCAATTTGATTTCCAAATGTGTTTTAGCCTCTCCATGTTGTTCTGAAAAACCAGATGGGTTTTTTAAAATAAAGCTTGAGGGGTTCAGTAAGAGGGGAATTCACACTTAAAATGGTTTGTGTTTTTCCACTGCATTTGGGAGACCACTATTTTCAATCAGAACCAGAAACCTTAGAGTGGGAGAGAGTGAAGACATATCCTGGGCATCACTGGCTGCAGCACCCTTGCCTGTGGGCATAGTGACTACAGGAAAGTACCCAAGAAGGATGGGGTCAACAGAGCAAACCTGTTTCTCACTGTCTCTATTAGTTCCAAAATCCCTGACCAAGGCAAGGCAAGTTCAAGGTACAGCCCACCATACCTGGGATGGTGTGAGAGCGAGAGAGTGCAGCCATTGGTCACATTGCATCTGCAGGGTGAGGGCAAGACAGTGTGGCCATTGGTCACATTGCATTTGTAGTCAGGAAGCAAAGAGGTGAACATCTGTCATCAAGGTTTCTATTGCTGTATAAAACAGCATGGCCAAAAGCAACTTGAGGAAGAAAGGGCTTATTTCACTTGAACTTCCACATCAGTCCATCACTGAGAGAAGCCAGGGCAGGATCCTGGAGGCAGGAACTGAAGCAGCAACATGGAGGAATGCAGCTTACCAGCTTGCTCTGAGACTCACTCAGCCTGCTTCTTCGTACACCCAGAACCAGCTGCTCAGAGGTGTCTCCCCCCACGTCACTCATGAATCAAGAAACTGCCCTACTGGCCAATCTAATGGAGGCATTTTCTCAGTTGAGGTTCCCTCTTTGAATATGACCCCAGTTTGTGTCAATCTAACAAAAACCTACCCAGGTGCTTAGTTGCATTTCTCTTTCTATTCAGTCTGGAACACCAGCCCAGTGAGCGGAACTGTGTCATCCACAGTTAAAGCAGGTCTTCCTGCCTCGATGAACCCAGTCTAGATCATCACACGGAGATATGCAGATATGCAAATATATACAGATATAATGCATATCCTAAGTTAGTCTAGATCCTGACAAGGTGATAGTCTGTATTAACCATCTTACTGCCCAGAGAGTGGATGGGCATGTTGGGCCTGATAGGAGGGGTCACCTGAAGTCATTGCACGCAGTGAACACTGAAGCACACCTCTGTGCCAAATGGCAGGTCTGAGTTGTAAACACTATGTGATTGCAATGTATGTTTATGCAGACAACAGTTGACTGCCTTTCTCTTCCATTGTCTTCCTCTAGATAGCACCTTTCCTCTGGAGCAGACAGCCTTGCTGTTCCAGCCTCAGGAAGCCAATTATTCCTCTGGTGGCAGATGCGGTCATGCCCGACCACACCTATGCCCCCTCAAAGCCAGCCTGTTGGCACTGTTCAGCCCCCCTCCCCTGATGTAGCCCCCACAGTTTTATATCTGAGGTAAAACCTCAATCTGCTCACCCTTCTCCAAACCTTCCTGTGGTATCTCCCATGCTTCCCATGGGAAGAACGTAGAAGGCAGTAACGTTTGGTGTCGGAGGCAACACAAATAGCTACAGTTGCTATCTTACATATATCCATGACTTCGCTCTCTCTGATTCAATCTTCACTAAATGCAGATGGGCAGGGACTTGAGTTGCATATCAGTTACGTTACAATCCATAACGGTAGAAAAATTACAGTTATGAAGTAGCAACAAAATAATTTTATGGTTGTAGACACCACACCATGAGGAACTGTATTAAAGAGTCTCAGCGTTGGGGAGGCTGAGAACCCAGTGCTTTAGAAGCTAGAAGAATGGGAATCAAAGATGTTAAGTGTGCTTTGTGTGATGGCCCGTGACTATAGCCTCAGCACTCAAGAGGATGGGTGGCAGTTTGAGGCTAGCCTGAGCTACAGAAGAAGAAGCTGTCTCAAAGAACCTGAGTCGGTGCAGGAGGGGTAGAAGGGTGATCAGGATGTAAAATAAATGAAAAAGTTTTAATTAATAACAAGAACCTGTCTCAAAAAAAAAAAGAGAGAGAGAGCTCCTTTTTTTCAGACTTATCCAGATGGCTTTGAGAGACCTGGGCTCTCCTGCCTCAGTGTATCTTCCTGGGTTTCCTTTCTTTTCCCCTCACACTGCCACTTCCTCCCTGCAGCGTGGCCTCTTGCAGTTCACCCGATGGACCACCATCCCACCTCTTCCACAGCTTCTGGCTTTTACTTCTATCTCTGAAGTCTGAAAATGTATTGAATCAGCATTTGTCTTTATGAATTCCCATTCATTCCCTCTGGCTTGACCTCAAAGAAATTCTTTCTAGATTTTCCAGATTAGCGTTTATTGCAAAGGCCACCTGTGTCTTCCCTTCTGTGGCAGCTAGAAGGAAAACTAAATAAGGAAGTGACCGCCTGAGCTCTTGGACACCACTCTTGTTGGCTTCCCAAAGTGCTCACAGTCTGCTGCCACACCCTAACAACGGCTTGTAGGGTCCATGGTAACCCTCACTGTTAGCGTTTACTGCCTCAATTAAATTATCCGATGTAGACCTTAACTACAGCAACCTGCTGGAGCCTAATTAATTATCATTGACATCTTCCCAAATATGGATCACCTTCTTGATTAATAAGAGTCTCTTGATCTCTCTGTAATTAAGCATAACCCCCTGGGGGGCTGTGTGTCTTCTACCTGCACCTACATTCATGGTCAGGTGACTATTTCCATCTCTTACCTTCATACTTATCTTCTGCAGAGTCTTGAATACATTACAGTAATTATATTTCACTTTTAGGTCAGACTTCCTGGCCTGTAATAAAGCCTTAATAAGTATTAATTGATTGACTGAGTCGGCAAGTGAGAAGCTGCATATGTTTTTGTTTTGTTTCCTGTTGCTGTAATAAAATATCCCAACAAAAGCAACCTAGGGGAGAAAAAGATCATTTACTCATAGTTCCAGGGTACAACCCATCATTGCAGGGAAGCCACAATAGTAAAAGCTTGAGAGAAATGGTTATAGTATATCAAGAGTCAAGAGCAGAAACCAATAAATTTGTACATGCCACTGCTTGGTTCACTTTTCCACTGTCTGGGGAATGGTGCCACCCACAGTTGGCGGATCTTTCTGCTTCAACTAGCATAATCAGCGTAATCCCCCCAAAGACAGGCTCATAGTACAACATGATCTAGACTATTCCTCAATAAGACTCCATGCCCAGGGATTCTAGAATGTGCCAAGTAGACAGTTAAAACTAACCATCATAGAATCCATGGAAGGGTTCATGGGTAACTACATTCTAGATGATTGAGTACTAACTTCTTTAGTCCTTATGTTTGGCCCTTTAAGAAATTCTTCATACATGTCTAATTTCAGATATGTATCTGATCCTATTGCCTTGGTTCAACCAGCAGTCTCTTCTGTACCTGCCCTGGGTTATTGCTAACCCTCTCTCTCCTGAGCACTACAATACTAACACTTGGGAGGTGAGAACAGAGGCACTATAGTTGAAGGCCAATTTGAAACATGTCTGAAAGGGGCAGGGCTGATGGCTGGAGTCACGTATCTCTATGATTTCTACCCTTTCTAGGGGATGAACCAGCAAGTCAATTATTTTTCTTAACTTCTCTCAGCTCGAATTGTTAGGAGCAGTTTTCATCTAGTGATTGAAATAACAAATCTGCTATGGTTTGAATATGTGTCCCAGAGGTCCATGTGTTAAAGATTTGGAAACCAGCCCTTGCTACTATTGGAAGCTTGCGGGGCCTTTAAGAGGTGGGGCTTGGGGCTTTAAGAAGGTGCTGAATCTTGCTGAAACTTGATAAGCCATGCTTTGTTGATATCCGAGGGAGGCCTGCCCATTTCTGAACAGGAAGAGTGAGGAGTAGATGGGGGGGCAGAAAGGCTTTGGGGGGGATGGGAGGAGAGGAGGGAGAGAAAACTGCAGTTAGGGTGTAAAAGAAAGAAAGGTAGGAAAGAAGGAAGGAAGGGAGGGAGGAAGGAAGGAAGGAAGGAAGGAAGGAAGGAAGGAAGGAAGGAAGGAAGGAAGGAAATGGAGGAAAAAAAGAAGTAGGGCTTGGGGCTGGAGAGATGGCTCAGTAGTTAAAATCACTTACTTCTCCTTTAGAGATCTGAAACTCAGTTTCTAGCACCGGCATGGGCAGTTCACAGCTGCCTTTAACTTCATCTTGAGGGGATCTGTGCCCTCTTCCGGAGTCTAACCACACCCTCCCTCACATGCTCACACAGCTCCCCACACCCTCACTCACACACAAATACCTCCCCTACCCCCCCCCCACACACACACACAAATAAACGTATAAGCTACATCTTAAAAGGAGTGAAACGCTGTGGGAAAGGTCACGCCCCTGAGGGCGACAGTTGAGCCTCTGCCCCTCACTCTTTCTGTCTTTCCGTGTTTTTCCTGTGGGGTGACCAGTTTTCTCCTCCGCACAGTTCAACACTGACAGTGACCCATCCTGCAGCAGACACAGAGTTCTAAAAGCTATGGACCGAAACATTCGGTAAACTTGGATGAGTTTGGCTTTTTTTTCCCCCAATTTTTGTTTTCATTTATCTTGTTTGTTTTTGTCATGTGACTGTGTGGCTGAATGCCACATGTGTGCAGTGTTGACGCAAGCAGGAAGCAGCCATCAGATCCCTTGCAACTGGAGTTACAGGCAATTGTGGGCTGGCTGCCAGTGGTTAGTGAGAACTGAGCTCAGTGCTCTGAAAGAGCTGTTAGTGTTCTTAGTAACTCAGCTGTTCCTCAGCCCTGGCTTTTTTTTTTTTTTTTTTTTTTTTTTTTTTTTTTTTTTGATACCCTGTGGGTATAGCTATGCTAACTTGAGGGACTGATAAGTTCTAAATAAAGATTCTTTACTAATATACTATTTCACTAATCCTTTGAGAATTTCATACGTGCACACAATTTATTTTGGTCACATTGACCCCTCCCCCCTCCCAGTCTTACATCTTCTTTTTACTCTCAAATTTTCCAATTTGTGCTGCCCATGGTTGACCTACCAAGGGCCACACCCTTACAGAAAACTGATTCCCTTTCCCTAGCAACTATCAACTGTCAATAGCATCACAGCTAGGAGCCAAGTCAAGAATTGTATATGGGCCCCACCCCTTCTCTGCCTTGCATTCACTACTGCACACACAGTCTGAAGGGCTGATAGCTGGAAATCAGGAATGTATCCTCAGAACTCAGCTTCATCTACTGAAGACTGAGTTTAACGTGGCTGGGAGGAGTGTGACTACACTGTAAATCTCTGTAATGTGCCTGTGATAAGAGCCTGTCACATACCCAAGAGAGGGTGGGAAGCTCTCCTCAGAACTGAGATGCACCCTTAGTTTAGTTCAGAGGCTAACTTGAAGTGGAATGCAATACAGTATTTTAAGGGATATCTTTTCCCCAAAATTTCTTCTCAGTGACTTCAAACGTTGAAATTAAGATTTTACTAAATAAGAAAATGATGTTTATCCTTAAAGCAAAGCATGTGGTTTAAAACATAAACTTAATGGGGGCTTGAGAAATGGCTCAGTGGTTAAAAGTGCTTGCTGCTCTTACAGAGGACCTGAATTTCATTCCCAGCACCCAGTTTAGGCAGTTCAAAACCACCTGTAACTTCAGCTCCAGGGGATCTTTTGCCCTTTCCTGGTCTCTATTGGACACACACACACACACACACACACACACACACACACACACACACTGACATACATGCATCCATGTCACATAAGTAAAAATAGAAGTCTTTTTTTGTAACTTAATGTTGGGTTAAGATCTCAAAATAAGTCAGGATAAACAAGGTAAAAACAAAAACACAAATAGATTGAAAATAAAATTAGAGCCTGCTGTTTCACTGGCCAGTGAACATTAGGAACAATGGCCACATTAGCATCCCCTGGAGCCCTTCTTTAAGCTATTAAAAGCCTTTCTTCCTAATTACCCAGATCCCAAGACAGTGCTTAAGAGAAAACACTAGGTAGGAAAAGCTGGAAGTTTCAATTTCACTTTGACTCTCAAGAGTCTGTTTTCCCTTTGATTTCCTTGTCTTCTTCAGTCTTCACCTCCTGGATCCTTTGAATGGAAACGACAGGAAGAGGAAAAGATCACCAGTAAGACCATATTCTCATCCACCCTACTATGTAATGAAAGGATGGGGCAAGGATGCGAGGTGTCATTTGTATGAAATGACTCAAATTTCAAATGAGCACCTTGAGTATGGTGATTTAATATTCTTCTAGGCATGGAGGAATTCACACAAAAGAAGGTCAGAAGTGAGGACCTCTGAACAGAACCTGGCAAGCTCCTCTTCTCATCTGCATGTTAAAAAACATTCCTCTGGTTGAGCGTTGGTGGCACAAGCCTTTAAGCCCAGCATTAGGGAGACAGAGGCAGTCAGATCTCAGTGAGTTCGAGACCAGCCTGGTCTACAAGAGCTAGTTCCAGGACAGACTCCAAAGCCACAGAGAAACCCTGTCTCAGGAAAACAAAAACAACAACAACAAAAAAAAACAAAATAACAACAACAACAAAAAAAAAACATTCCTTTGGTGCATGTTCTTGTGGCCCCCCCTCCCAGTTAATAACCCCCTCTCTTTGACCTGCTTTCATGGATCCATCACAGTACCTAGGGAGACAGAGTTCTCCATTGTTCTAGCCATATAAAACAACGTAAGCAGCTAAAACCATACCCTTTTGTTTGCTTCATAAATATTCAGGCTCTACCTGCTGGGTGTGAGACATGGGACTCTGGTTTGTTGAATGATTTGTATTGGCAAAGAAATTCAAAACATGGTCAGTGCCCTGAAGGCACAACATGCGGCATGTTTTAAATTGCTTTGTGTCAAAGGCACTGGTTTATCGTCATTTGTTTGGTCATATCGGGACTGTCTCTGTAATATGACATACAGTGCCTGGTACATATTAATGACATGAATGAACATATAGAGTTGGCTTTTTGTCTGGGAATCATTTGCCAAGTCAGTGCAGAAGTAAGGTAGTAGTATGTCCTAGTCCCCTTTCTGTTGCTGTGATGGAAACACTCTGACCAAAAGCAACTTAGGGAAGAAAAGGGTTAATTTCATCTACTACTCCTGGATCACACTTCGTAATTGAGGGAAGTCAAAGCAGGACCTCAAGGCAGAAACTGTGGAGAAACACTGCTTGCTGGTTCACTCTTATACAGCCCAGGTCTACCTTCCTAGGGATGGTGCTGCCCTTAGTGGACTAAGCCTCCCCTATCAATCATCAATCAAGACAATCCCCCACAGACACGGCTACAGGCCAGTCTGATCTGGGCAATTTCTCACTTAAGGTTCTCTCCTCTCAGACTCTAGGATATGTCAGGCTTACAATAAAAGCTCCAGAACAAAGTAAAAAAATTCCACAACTTCAACATGAAGAATATATGTTTTAAAAAAGAAAAACAAATAAAAATGAAAGAGGAGAATGAGACAGGTGGATTACATGTACCTGAAGTATATGTTGATCTCATAGGAGCTTCAGAGGATTTAAACACCTGGGTGCCCTCAGATATTCAAAGAAGGCTCCCCACTCCACACCTCACTTCTCTTGTTCTCTCTGGCCTGGGGTTTGCTCACCCTATCCTCCCCTTCATCCTCCAACTCCCAACTGAGGACGATGCCACAACAGTGATTAGGTATACCAAAGCCCATTCTTTTTTTTTTTTTTCAACTTTTTTATTTGAATTAGAAACAGGATTGATTTACATAACAATCCCAGTTCCCTTCTCCCAACAGTCCTCCCCTACCACCACCCCTCCAACTAAAATCCTATCACATGTCTTTTCTGCTCCCCCTGGATAGTGAGGCCTTCTATAGGGTGTCATCAGTGTCTATCGTATCCTTTGGGATAGGGCCTAGGCCCACCCCCGTGTGTCTTGGCTCAGGGAGTATCCCTCTATGTGGAATGGGCTCCCAAAGTCCACACCTATGCTAGGGATAAGTACTGAACTTCTACAGGAGGTCCTGTAGATTTCCGAGGTTTCCTCACTGAAACCCATG
Source organism: Cricetulus griseus (assembly GCF_003668045.3). Taxonomy (NCBI): domain Eukaryota; kingdom Metazoa; phylum Chordata; class Mammalia; order Rodentia; family Cricetidae; genus Cricetulus; species Cricetulus griseus. The sequence goes on along the minus strand of NC_048601.1, from coordinate 95,167,235 downwards.
TTCCTGGGGTCTGGATCAGTTCTATGCTAGTATTCCAGCTATCAGTCTGGGGAGCAAGAGTTCCCCAATGTTCAGGTCAGCTGTTTCTGTGGGTTTCACCAGACTGGTCTGGACCCCTGTGCTCTTCACTTGTCCTTCTCTGAATCTGGGTTTCAGTTCAGTTCGGTGATTAGTTGTGGGTGTGTCTGCTTCTACTTCCACCAGCTGCTGGATGAAGGCTATAGGATGGCATATAAGTCAGTCATCAATCTCATTATCAGGGGAGAGCATTTAAGGTAGCCTCTCCTCTGTTGCTTAAATTGTTAGCTGGTGTCATCTTTGTAGATCTCCAGACATTTCCCTAGTGCCCGATTTCTCTTTAAACCTATAATGTCTCCCTCTATTATGACATCTCCATTCTTGTTATCTTCTATTCTTCCCCTGACTCAACCTTTCTGCTCCCTCATGTCCTCTGTGTCCCTCCTCTTCTCCCCTTCTCATTCTCCTAGCTCCCTCCCCCCTCTTCCCCTGCTCCCACTTTGCTCAGCAGATCTTGTCCCTTTCCCCTTCTCCAGGGGTCCTCCTTGTTTATTAGTTTCTTTGGCAGTGTGAATTGTAAGCTGGGAATCCTTTACTCTATGTCTAAAATCCGCATATGAATGAGTACATACCATGTTTGTCTTTTTGTGATTGGGTTACCTTGCTCAGAATGGTTTCTCCTAGTTCCATCCATTTTCCTGAAAATTTCAAGATTCCATTGTTTTTTTTCCACTGAGTAGTACTCCATTGTTTAAAAGTACCACATTTTCTCTATCCTTTCTTCGGTTGAGGGGCATCTAGGATGCTTCCAGTTTCTGGCTATTACAAATAGTGCTGCTATGAACATCATTGAACAGATGTCCTTGTTGTATGAATGTGCTTCTTTTGGGTATATGCCTAAGAGTGGAATTGCTGGATCTTGTGGTAGACTGATTCCCATTTTCTTGAGGAGTCACCATACTGATTTGCAAAGTGGCACTCCCACCAGCAGTGGAGAAGTGTTCCTCTTTCTCCACATCCTCTCCAGCATGAACTGTCATTGGTATTTTTTATTTTGGCCATTCTGACAGGAGTAAGATGGGTATCTCAGAGTTGTTTTGATTTGCATTTCCCTGATGGCTAAGAATGTTGAACACTTTCTTATGTGTCTTTCAGCCATTTTAGATTCCTCTATTGAGAATTGTATATTTAGTTCTGTACCCCACTTTTTAATTGGATTGTTTGGGTTTTGGAGACTAGCTTCTTGAGTTCTTTGTATATTTTGGAAATCATCCCTCAATCCAATTCCTCTAAAATCAGGAACAAGACAAGGCTGTTCACTCTCTCCATACATCTTCAATATTGTCCTTGAAGTTGTAGTTAGAGCAATAAGACAACAAAAGGAGATCAAGGGAATACAAATCGAAAAGGAAGAAGTCAAACTCGCACTATTTGCAGATGATATGATAGTCTACATTAGTGACCCGAAAAACTCTACCAGGGAACTCCTACAGCTGATAAACACCTTCAGCAAAGTGGCAGGATACAAGATTAACTCAAAAAAAAAATCTGTAGCCCTACTATATACCAATGACACATTGGTGGAGAAAGAAATCAGAGAAACATCACCCTTTACAATTGCCACAAACAACATAAAATACCTTGGGGTAACACTAACCAAAAATGTGAAAGACCTGTACCGTAAGAATTTTGAGTCTCTAAAGAAAGAAATTAAAGAAGATACCAGAAAATGGAAAGATCTCCCATGCTCTTAGACAGGTAGAATCAACATAGTAAAAATGGCAATCTTGCCAAAAGCAATCTACAGATTCAATGCAATCCCCATCAAAATCCCAACACAATTCTTCACAGACCTTGAAAGAACAATTCTCAACTTTATATGGAGAAACAAAAGACTCAGGATAGCCAAAAGAACCCTGTACAATAAAGGAACTTCTGGAGGCTTCACCATCCCTAACTTTAAGCTCTATTACAGAGCTATAGTCCTGAAAACAGCTTGGTATTGGCACAAAAATAGACAGGTAGACCAATGGAATAGAGTTGACAACGCTGATATTAACCCACACACCTACAAACACCTGATTTTTGATAAACAATCCAAATTTATAAGCTGGAACAAAGCGAACATCTTCAACAAATGGTGCTGGCATAACTGGTTGTGGACATGTAGAAGACTACAGATAGACCCAAGCCTATCGCCATGCACAAAACTTAAGTTAAAATGGATCAAAGACCTCAACATAAATCCAGCTACACTGAACCTATTAGAAGACAAAGTGGGAAATACCCTTGAATTAATTGGTACAGGAGACTGCTTCCTGAACATTACACCAGTAGCAAAGACACTGAGGTCAACAATTGATAAATGGGACCTCCTGAAACTAAGAAGTTTCTGTAAGGCAAAGGAGACAGTCACCAAGACAAAACGGCAGCCCACAGACTGGGAAAAGGTATTCACCAAAGCCCATTCTTTCTGGCTAGTGGCCCCTCTGGTCCTCACATGAACTGACTGAAACTTCAAAATGCCTCTGAGCCTCCATGCGGTTCATGGCTGACTTTGTAACATGACTTCCAGTGTGCCTGCCTCCGAAATCACAATGTGGAACCCACATCACTGCACAGGAGGGTGGTTCCTCAGTTCAGAGGAAGTTCTCATTCTTGCAGCTTTTCCCTCTGCATCTAAGGATGTTTTCTGAAGATCAGCTGTGAGGTCACAGTTAAGGACTGAAACCCACGCATCTCTGTGATATGACCCAGAAGAGAAACTCAAGACAGTAACACCCTGGGAGCTTTCCTACCCATTGCCCTAACCAAGACTCATTGGCCCCCATCTACAGCTTAAACTAGGACCACCTCAGAAAACTGTGTTTGTGTGTGTGTGTGTGTGTGTGTGTGTGTGTGTGTGTGTGTGTGTGTGTTATAAGTCCATTAGCAACAAAAGAGGCACAGAGCTGATATGGGACCAATCACAACTGGCACTCCTCTGGGGTGACTTCACCTGCCTGTGGCAGGAGCCGTGCATATGACAGACAAGGTCTCCTCCATGCTTACACTGCAACAAGACCCCTGAGTGCCCACATGTCAAGATGGCTTTAGGTGTGAACTGTGAGGGACACGACAGGTGGGCAGATGATGATGTGAGCCTGAGCCTCTGTCCCTGCTTATTATCAGTAAGCCCAGACCTGTAACTTCCAATGCTTCAGCTACTTGGAGACCACAGGCAGGTGCAACCTGGGACAGCCTCAAAGAAAATTTTATTTAACTTAATATGAGCAATTGAAACTTAATGGTACATGATTGCATTGAAGCACACAGTCTACAGAACTGAAATATTTGGATTTATTTTATTCTAAAATGGGATTGCCTTTGTCTTTGTCCTGAGTTTCTAGAGAGACCAAATCACTACAGTAAAGCAGGAGGGTGTTTCTAGACTTGCCTCAAGTTGCTCATTTATATTGAATTGCTTGTTACTTGGATTTCTTTCTTCAATATAATTTTATTCTTGAAGAAATTCATATGTGTGTATAGTATATTTTGATCATGTTTACCCCCGCTATTCCCTCTAATCCTTCCCAGGTCCACCCCACCTCCCTATTCCTCCTCACTTTGTCTCCTATTTTTTGTATCCCAATGAATGTAGTTTGCTCTGATCGCTTGGCTTTCTTGAGCTATACAATGTATTAGAGTGCATTTTTAGATTTGGATTTTTTATGTGTATTATGTATATGTATGAATACTTGCATGTATGCCTTTGCACCACATGTGTGTAGGTACATGTGGAGGCCAAAAGAGCATGTTGGATCCCTGGAACTGGAGTTGCAATCAGTTGTGAGCTAGCTGTTGTCAGTGCTGGAAATTGAACCTGGGTCCTCTGGAAGACCACTGAACTGCTGGGCCATCTCTACAGCTCCATGTTATAGGGTTTTTTCTTTTGTTTTTTTTTTTTTTTTTAAGAATTGAAGAGCAGAGAATAAATTCTGTTTTGGGAGTCATATGTAGACCAGGATATAATTCTTAATCCCTGTGTGTAGATGCGAGCAGGGGTTTGCTCCTGGCTTTTGTGTCATAATCTGCTTTTTCCAGCGTGACACTACCAGACTTATTCAGAGAATTCTGTAAGGTGAGATAAGGCTAGAAGCCATGAAGGCTATCTGACAGGTCATTGTGTTACCCACACAAAAAGAGTAAATCCTATGACTTTAGTGAAAGACACACTGTTTATAACCTTTAGGAGTTCAGTATTAGCAACAAACTTACATAGTGACACATCACTTGACACTCAGGGTCATCACATCTGAAAGAGAGGTTCTCTTATCAGATTATTTTACAATAATTGTCCCAAGAAGATGGGCAAATGGCCACCTTGTAAATTGTGTTGATGCCTTGTTAACAAGACTCTTTCAGAGGGAAGAAGGAAGCCAGACTATTTGCAGAGGGATTCTGAGCCCAGGTTCTCTTTTCATCCTGCCTCCTCCAAGCCAGTCAGCTCTGTCCATGCATGCTCACACTCATCCATCAGCAACAAGAGTAATGGTGAAAAAATGATGAGACAGAGATGTAGTGGCATCTTGTTCCTGGCAGCACCAAGATATTCCTGAGAGTATGATGGGTACCAATGGCACTCTGTATGGAGTCTGTTCTCTTCTTGGCATTACTGGCCTTTTGGGCAAAGAACTGCCCTTGCCTCGACCACTGACATTGGACAAGCTGTCCTAGTTAGACAAGCATGAGATAAAGAGACTGCAGAACATTGCCAAGTCAGGGTAGGGAAGTCTTTCAAATTTTCCTGCTTCTGATTGGCCTGTCAGATACTCTAGGCCTTAGCCAAAGTTGGTTACCCTGACATTACTGTGAGACATTGAATGACTGTCCAGGTAGCCTGCTGTTTTTGTCATTTCTTTCACCTTCAGGAAGTCACCCACTTGCACTTCCTGCTTACCCTAGTAATTTTCCTTCTCAGGTCTTTGATGAGGTGTCAACCTCACAGCTAATACCCTCTCTTATCTTAGCTAGAGGGTATTATGTACAAGACTTAGATTTTCCAGAATAGGGCAGTTATTAGAATAATCTCTATTATATGTCGTTACCCTGCGACTGGACATGTAGTATATGTTTCTTGCTTAATGTTGCTCTTGCTGGTTGTAGGTCTAAATTTGTACAGGTTTTTTACCTTTCTTTCTCCTGGACTATATTTGATATTTGTTATCCTTGTACATAGTTTTGTATCAGGCTTAAAACCCTCTTAATTAGACAAAAAGGGGAAATGTAGTGGCATCTTGTACCACCAGTGGATTTGCAGTGGTGGCCGAATCCTAGGGTCATGGCTTCAAGTGTGCAGACGTGACCCCTTATAAGGAAGAAGGGGGCACTCTCTATCTATCTATCTATCTATCTATCTATCTATCTATCTATCTATCTGTCTGTCTGTCTGTCTATTCATCTATTTATCTATTTATTTGTGGTGGGAGCATCAGGAAGGGCAGAGACTGAATCTTCAGGAGTGGAAAGACCACAGCAGTCATTAATCTTCAGTGTGTGAGTGCTCCCCTATTAGAAGAGCATTCACTATTGATACCTGTTAATCATTTATCGGGGTTTTGTGTGCTCCTTTAAACATGTCTCACAGAGGCCTCCCTCGGGCCCTTCAGACTGGGGAGAAGTTCTCTCACTATGTCAACATAATGAACCATGAGTGCATCCCCAGACAGTGAAGTGAGAGTTCAAAGAAAGGGCAGCTTATCCCCTGCCTAGAGAGTCCCATGGAGGTGACATTTGCATCAAAGTGATATTTGAACATAGCTTGCCAAGGGAAAATGGTTGGTGGCTTAAGTAGGAGAGAGTAACTTCTTATGTTGAAATCAAACAAGACTCAAACACTTGCAGCTTGTGGGAAACTGATCAGCACCTTGGTTTGGTTTTAAGGCTGCAACATTTGAGAGATGGGCATAAACAAGATCTCCACGTGACAGGGCATCAGATCTTGAAGTCCTTATTTAGGCTGAGTCTCCTGTGCAGCAGGGCTCTGGTGATCTCTGAGTGTGTGACCTGCCTGCTTCTTTCTTTGGGTGGCAAGGATGGACAGTCAGTCAATAAGAGCTGTGTTGGGGTTTGAATGTTAAACTCACCCACTGGCTTTTGTACTTGAAATTTTAATCTCCAGCTGTTGTCGAACTTAGAGGAAGCTTTAAGAGGCGGAAGTTTTCCTGGTAGGAGTGACTCCCTTCAAACTAGCCTTGGGGTTTGATAGCTCAGTTCCACTTCCTGCCTGTTTTCTGCTTCCTGGTTGTGGATGCCATACGGCCAGCTGCCTCATGCCCCTGCTTCCATGTGTTTCCCAGCCATGATGAACTGCAGCTCTTCCAGCTGAGCCAAAATGAATCCTTCCCACTTGAGCTGCTTCTTGCCAAGTCACAGTAGAGGGAAAGGCAGCTAATACAAGCTGGGAAAGAACATGTTGCCACAGATTTCTGTTTCCTGGCAAATGCTCCGAGGCTACCTCTATGCAAACAGAATGCTGTAGGCAGGGCTACTCCTTCTAACACACCAGGGCATCAGGTAGGAATTAGGGAAATATGCATGAACAGCAGTATGTATAGCTAGCTGGTGGATAAAGGGGTCAGTAGATCGAGCCTTCCCTAGAGCTGTGCTTGCAGGCTTAGCTAATGAGAATCTAGAATATTCCTGTTGCAAGAGAATATGCCCTCTCTCCAGGGACCTGACCATGGGAAGCCCAGGCCAAAAAACATACTCATGAAGGACAGTTTACAAGGAATAGTCTCAGATTTTCAACAGAAGATTCTCACAATTATAGCTCTTACATTTTAATGAGATACCTGTGATCTGTTAAGGATTTTTTTTCTCTCTCTGTAGAATAAACATTAGCGAACTTAATTTATTCCTGCAGAAATACAAAGGTAAATCGGTCTCTGAAAAGCATTCACTATAATCCTTTCTTCTCAGACTTTGAGCCAGCAAATCTCCTGCCTAAAAGGAATAAATTAATTTTTGAAGAGTGAGATGAAGACGCTATGAACATGAAAGTCATAAAGATTCACTTAACGTGACTAACTGACCCAAAGGGGGCTCTGGGAGCCCAGGGTTTTGCTAAATAAGGATTGGCATATGGAAGAGGGTCCTGTGATTTGTAACAACTTTCCCTGGAGGCCACTTTAGCAGTATAGTCCCCTGAAGGCCCAGGAAGTTGTGCATATGGACACAGACCCAACAGAAAATCTAAGCTCCTGTATGCCCATCTAGGAACTAGACCCTCCATTCCACTGTAAGCTTCTCTATTGAGAGAGGCAAGGAGCCTGCTCAGACCTGCACCATCCACCACCAGAAGTGCTTCAAGTGAGCCTGAAGGGGCCCAGGGCCCACTTCTTACCACTCAAAAATGTGCTCTGAGAAACTGGCTGAGTGGTCAGGTAATTGCTGCACAAGCCCAAGACCTGAGTTGGGATCCCTGGCACCCACATAAAAAGCTGGTTATGTCTGCAAGCCCATTGCTGGGGAGGGGGAGATGAGGACTTGCTGGCCGGCCAGTCTAGCCATACTAGTGAGCTCCAGGATCCAAAACAAGCTAGAGAAGACAGTTGACACCAACCTTGGTGTCCACATGCATTTGTTCACACATGCTTATGTGCACACACATGCACAGATACAGCTGCACACGTGAGCACATCTACACACAAACAAACAAAACAAATATCACTTTCAACTGAAACAAAATTATGCACCTGACCATGGCAAAAGAATTCTGGAGGTTTCGAGTTCATCTTGTGTGACACTCAAAGAACATAGAAACATTTTTAAAAATTAATCTTCTCAGAATTTTAAAAATGAATCTTCTCAGATTAATTAAAAATTAATCTTCTTAGAAACTACAAAATAGAATATAGTCTCCTGGTTTGATATTCAGTAGAGAACAGTTTGGTCCCCCATTAATTCTTAACCTTTATCTCTCTACTCTTTTCTACACAAAGTACAGATGGGATGGATATATTGTGTGTGTGTGCATACACGCGCGCGCACACACACACACCACACACACACACACACACACACACACACACACACACACACACACACACACACAGTGGTTAAGAGCACTGGCTTCTGTTCCAGAGGACCTTGGTTTGACTACTGGCTCTCACCCATCTATAAACTCCCTGTCCCAGGAGATATGATACCCTCTTGATATGTCAGTGTTCATGTGGAAGACTGAGTTTTAAACTCAGTGTTCTTCAGTTAAGAACAAATAATAAAATATCATTTTAGTTGAATTTTGTGTGCTTACTAAGTAGATAAATATGTCTCCAGCAAATTCTGTCAGTTTTCTTTCTTTTTTTTTTTTTTTCTCATCACCCTTTTAGGCCCAGAGCATTTTGTAAACCAGTGCCCTCTAGTGGCTAAGGATACACTTAGCAAGGCCCACTTTTTAGTTTGGCCAGCATTTTAAAAGACGTGGTCTTGCTGAAGATGTATGTATTGTATATGTTGAACAAATAGCCATGAAGACAGATACTATCCAGCTTGTCAACTGGGCATATAATTTCTTGGTCGCTGACCTATTAATTCACTTATTAATATATAATGTTGCCCTGGGTATAAATTTAGCTGCCTGTCATTTATAATAGTGTTAATGATGTGACATGCCATTATTTGAGCAAGAACTCTGAGAGCTCTGGTAATTATTTTCTGAAATGTAGTTAGGTGTGATGGGGAGACATGAGAGCAGGAGAAGCTAAGCCAGGGGACCCACACATGGGACCTCATTTTTCAGAAAATAAAAATTCCACTTGTCTCACGTTTCTCTTTTTGTCCAACAGATCATTACAGCCCCAAAGCTCAGGACCATAGTTCTCAGAATGCAAATTAAATTCTGCCTCTCAAAATAGCCAACCTTAACTAAAAATAAGAAATCAGGTGGGTTTTAGTTTAAAAGACAAAAGAGTCGAGTGTACGGAAGGTAAACTCTTTCCCCTTCTTTGCTCATGTTGCTGTGGAACTTATTAAAATGAGAGAGTTTGTGACCTGTAGTCTGCAGTTTTAATCCTCAGATGTGTGTTGCAAAGTGCAAAGTTCTGTCTATGCAGTCAGGGTATGCGAAAGACTGCAGCTTGAAAAACTAGTGAGTGCCTTGCGTGTTTGGAAAAATGGCATTGAAAAGAGTTCCAGGCAGTCATCAGAGAACTGGGACTCTCTCAGGCATGAATCCTTGCCACCGAGTCCTGCTGGCAACACTGCCAGCTGAACATCATGGTCTCATCATAGTCTGCCCTTCAGACCTGGGACCCCGCCACAGTCCCGTCACACCCGAGAAGCCTTCGCATAAACCTGTCCCATGCCCTCTTTTGAAAGTAAATGATTCAATTTTAGGACAGACGTATATCACAGAAAGCCATAGAAAGGATGGTGCTCCCTCATGCCAACACCCGACTCCTCCAATGTTGTCCTTATGTCAACCCGATGCATTTACCACAGTCCATGAGTACTGATAAACCATGAATAATTCAGTTCTAATCTTCTTTTCATACTTCCTTAACATTTAGGTAATATGTTCCTACACACACACACACACACACACACACACACACGCACGCACGCACGCACGCACGCACGCACTCACACACACTCACACACACACACACACACACACACACACACACACACACACACACACACACACACACACACACACACACACACACACACACACACACACACACACACTCACACACACACACTCACACACACACTCACACACACACACACACACACACACACACACGCACACACACACACACATGCACACAGTCTTTCTTTTTGGCTCTTAGTGAGGGGTCTGTGTATCTTTATTGATATTCTCTATTCGGTGAGAAATAGCTGCCTTGATTTCTGTGCTGCTCTCAGCATCACTTGCTTTAGTTCTTACCTAACTGCTGTTTGTGCTGTATCTTTGCCAGACTCTGCTTCTCTAGGGGGGATGTATTTTTGCTAGGTCATGAACATTTTAAATAATACAGCATATCAACTCTGGGGATCAAATCACCTTTCGCTTTATCTATTCTTATCACTGATTGCTATCATCATCACTATTATTTAATTAATGCCATCATGAACAAACTCACTTCTGTCTGCATGCTCTGTAAGTGTGGACCCTGAAAGTCTTATTGCACTTCAGGGTCAAATATGATTGGACAGAGATTTCTTTAGTTATCTTGACCTAGTAACCTCTTAGGTTTTACCAAATTCTGTTGGCCTGTTAAAACCATAATTGGCTCACAGTTTACTACTTCACAGTAGTCCTCACTTCCTGTTTTCTCAGTCTCAAGGTCAAGAAAGAGGAAGGCTTTTATAGGTCTTTCTTGGACACAGTTATAGCCTTGGCCTTCTGGAGCCTGGTAATGTGTTGTTCATGACTTCCAAAGCCCTCTGGCAGCATCATCCCTTGGTTTTTCCTATTTTAAGTATTTTTAGCAAGGTCTTGTTACTTCAGCTGTTGCACCACTTCAGGCAACACTTGTGTTAAACAATTGCCCCTGGTTATTTCCAGTGAATACCACCACCCCTAAAGACTATTTGCAGTGAGTCAGCTCTGAGTCAGTTCGTGGAGTGATAGCTTAGGGTTCTAACCACCTGTCAGGTTAAATAACAGCAGTCACCCAGCTCTGGGGTTTTGGGGGAGCCCGCACTGCCATCCCCTCCAGCAGCTTTTAGGCTCCCTATCTTCATGGCTTTCACTTTTGTGAGGCTGCACACTTCCAAGCTTTCTAGGGCGATGGGAAGAAGCAGCTTAAAATGAAGCTTCCCCGTGACTGAAGCTTGGTGCCTTTGTTTGTTTGTTTGTTTTCACTGAATAAATGTCCCTCCGATTGTTGTAAAAATCACTGTATAATTGCTGAGACTACTGGCTTTGTGGGGAGTGGACTTTCAAAGGAGCCCATGGGCTCTTTTCACAACTCTGATGCAGCCTATGTTGAAGGGTACCCAGGAAGATTCTCTGCTTCCCACTGAAATTTGCACAAATGGTCAGAATATCTTAAAAGTTCCTGGATTCCTGTCCTATGAGGAGCAGTGTGTCTGACGAGAGTGTTTTTTATGTACAAAGCTGTGTGTTTTAATGATGCTCAACTGTTGTGTCTATAATAGTGCAATTGTCTAAAGGAGAAGCACTTTGAGGCATTTATTCCACAATGCTGAGGTGCCTGGTGCTCTGGGGAACATCCTCCTGATTTTTATTTGTCTAATGTATCACATTGATGATGACACAATGGTCATGTAGCTAAATTCCTCTACTTAACCTATACAACTGCGGCTCCCCACTGAGAGCCCTGTATACCTTCAAGATGGATCTGTGCAGTCATAGACCAGCTGACCCTAGGCCTCTAACCTATTTAAAAGCAATTTCTCTTGCATTCTTTTCTACACAGAATGCTGAAGGAGAAAAAGGAAGACTCTGCCAGACATGGTGGTGCATGCCTTTAATCCCAGCACTGAGGAGGCAGAGGCAGGTGGATCTCTGAGTTGGAGGCCAGCCTGGTCTACATAGTGAGTTTCAGGTTATCCAGAGCTACACAATAAGACTGACTTAAAAATATAAGAAGACTCACAATATCTGAGAGAAAAAGCAGACGCTTTTCCTCCCTCATTCTCTGGTGACACTCAGGTTTAACTCTGCACTTAGGACAGCAGAAGTAGGACATGGGACACCCTGTCACTCCCAACATCTCTTAGAAGTTACTCAGTTTGATCAGGAGGTAACCATGGAGAGGTAGCATTAGAATTGTTCTATTGGATCAGTTATGACAGTGAATGTAAATTCCAGGTCTCATTCTCTAAAATGTTCTCCATGAGACCAGAAATTAAAGACCCCAGTTTCTGAGCCCAGGATCATTCCAAGTTCACCACAGTCTCCAGCAGATGCAGAAACTGGTTCCAAATGAACAAAATGTATTAGCAGGCCTCCTGAGGCTTTTTCTCTGATGGCCTCTCAGCGTGAGAGGCCGAACCACATCTTTATTATCAAAAGGACTTTAAGCTGAGTGATTGAAGGTTATGGCCACCAATGGAATGATGGGGATTTTTTTTTAATGAACCTTTGTACAACTAGAAAATATTTAGGAAGCATACTCCAATAAAGAGGTTCAAGAACACTCAATACAGATGAACCTTAAAGCATAGTGATATCTACGAGAAGGGTCTGTGTTTGAAGACTTCGTGCTGGCAGTTTTAAAGAAGATTTTAAAGGAATTTATGGGCATTGATTAATGAGAGTCTTCAGGCATTCAGAACCAAAGATACAGTGTGGGCGTAGGTCCGTCCTGTGAAGACACACCAGGCAACAGTGGGGCTGGAAGGGCGCAAGGCGGTGCCACTGATTATTCCCCCATTGAGAGATCTCCAAGGCCACTGACCTGAGGTCAGTCAGTTCATGACTGCACAGCTCCATCATGTGGCCTCCTGGTGCTCTCAGTGGGGAGCCAAGGTCATTGCTAGATTGTTTGTCACAATATTGCACTAGAATGTACCTCTGCAACTTTCTGTTCTTGAATGTAACCCTTTCTTCCAGAGTAGCTTGGAGTTAGTTTAATATTTCTGTGGGCAACAATGTGTGGAGGAATTAACTGTGCTGTCTAGTTTTTTTTTTCAACTTGACACACACTACAGTCATTTTGAAGAGTGAGCCTCAACTGAGAAGATGCCTCTGTCAGACTGTCCTGTGGGCAAGTCTGAGGTGATTTTTTTTTTTTTTGACTAATGTGGGAGGTTTTAGCCCATTGCAGGTGCTAACAAGACTGGGAAGGGGGCCTGGGGTACATAAGAAAGCAATCTGAGTAAGCCATGAGGAACACATCCAAACGCACGACCCCCCCATCCCACCTGAGGCCTCTGCTTCAGTCCTTGCCTCCTCCCTGGCCCCTGTCCTGCTTGAGGTCCTGCTCTGACTTCCCTCGGTGAGGAGATGTAGTCTGTGTGGCATGATAAACCCTTCCCTCTTTGCTTGTCTTCTGGTATTGGCATTTTATCACATAAAGAGAACCCAACTAAGACAGAGGCTGTGTTTTATCCTCTGCGTTGTGCTCCGGAGGCTCAAGTGTCGGTGAGCTCATTGCAGCAGAAAGAACCCAGGGGATCTATCTTGGTGAAATTTTGTTGAGTTGTCAAATGTTCTGTTCCTAATTCACGCTGGCTTACCAGCGAAATCTCAAAGCCATTGTGCATGATCATAAGGAAAAGAAGAGAGCAGGTAAAAGCCTGGTGTAATTTATTATTATATTTATTGCCAATGCTATGTATATTTATAAAACTAGCATTAATTGTTGGGGCTGGAGAGATGGCTCAGCAGTTAAGAACACCGGCTGCTCCTGCAGAGAACCTGGGTTTGGTTCCCAGCTCATAGATGGCAGCTCACAATCTGTAACTCTAGTCCCAGGGGATCTGATAGCTGATGTCTTATTCTGACCTCACAGGCCACCAGGCACATATGTAGCACATAAACATACATATATACATACATACATACACACATACATACATACATACATACATACATGTGCCATACACTCAAATACATAAAAAAAAATTAGAGGTCTTGTATTGATTTTCAAAACTGAAACTCTGAATAGTGAGCTACACAAATATTCCATTTTTCTAAGTTCTTATAGACTCTCACCATTGTGGTATTTTGTCCACTTCTATATTTTTAATGAAATGTATGTTAAAGCATTAGTTGGCGATGTCATTTTTGCCATGCTACGGATGACCCTAATGTAATTCTCATGGCATTTAAACTATCAGGTGCACAGTCTCCTAGCTGTGGCTATGTTGGCATTCACAGTAAGCAGTACCTTGGTGCTCTGATGAGGAAAGACTGTCACCAGGTCACTGAGCCCTGCAAAGTTCCACCAAATGTCATGGAAGTCACAAACACTCTGTGATGTCTTCTGATTTGGGTGTGGCTTTAAACATCCTTGTTTAACTTTGATTTCAACATTCAGGGTGGGTCCTCCTGCACAGATAAACACAGAAACATGTTTCCATGGTAATTCTACACCCATTCAAGTCAATGAAAACTCACCATCCACTTTCTTGGTAGTATCAATAACTGTAAGATTTAGCCTCACTTTTGGTAGCCTTGAGTATTCATTGGTGGAGAAAACAGAACTTCAAGAGCAAAGACTTGGCTTGGCACTTATTTACATTGCCGTGATCATTTTGGTTTGCAGAAGAAACATCTTTGATTGAGAGGTTGATAAGGTGGTCAGCGTTGCACATCGAGGAAGCTCCATGCTAATATGTCAACTTCCTGAGAGGAATAGCTCAGAAAGAGAAAGATCTGTTAGACCTATGCTTTTAGAAGTTCAGTCCATGGTTTGGGGTCCAAAGATAAGGAAAAACCTGGATACCACATCGTAGCTGGGACACAGAGGGAGAGACAGATGGATAGATGAAGGGGAAAAGGAGGAGTGGGGGAGGAACAAGGTATGTCTTTCTAGATGATTGCCGCCCGTGACTCCCTCACGTGATCTAAGCCCCACCTCCTGTTATATTTGCCATGAAATAATGAGCCAGCAATGACTTGTTCTATTGACTAGAAATGAGGAATTGTGGTCCAACATATACCAAATCCAAACTGTAACAGACCCAAACCACCCAATCATTCTGCCCCCCAAATGAAACCTCGAAGCCTCACAGGACACACTTCAAAACATAAGCCAAGTGTGATAAGAAGAGAGTAAAATCGTCTTCTCTGACCAAAATACAAAGATTCTTGATGTGCTCCTGAATTTTCTCTTTTATTTTTACTTTTTAAAATTTATTTCTTCTTTTAAGTTTTATTTTACATTCCAACCACAGTTCTCCCTCCTACACTTCCTCCCGCTCCCCCTTGCCATCCCTCCCCCCAAATCCAACCCCAGTCTACTCCTCCTCACAGGTAAGGGCTCTCATGATGAGTCAACAAAGTCTGGCACAATAGGTTGGGGTAGGGCCAAGCCCCTTTCCAATGCATTAAGGTTGAGCATGGCATCCCACCATGGGAATGGGCTCCAACAAGCTAGCTCATGTACCAGGTTTATATCATAGTCCTACTGCCAGGACCCCCTCGGATAGTCCAAGCTTCACAACTGTCTCCCACATACGGAGGGACTAGTTCGGTCCCCTGGAATCTCCACAGCTGTTGGCCTAGAGTTCATGAGTTTCCATGAGCTTGGTTCAGCTGTCTCTGTAGATTTCTCCCTCGTGATCTTGACCTCCCTTGCTCGTATGTTCCCTCTTTGACTGGATTCCCAGAGCTAGGCCTGGTTCTTGGTTGTAGATCTCTGTGTCTGGTTCCATCAATTATTGCATGAAGGCTCTATGATTAATGTTGGGGTATTCACCAATCTGATTACATGGGTAGGTCAGTTCGGGGATCCTCTCCACTATTGATAGGAGTCTTAGCTGGGGTCCTCCTTGTGGGTTCTTGGGAATTTCCCTAGCACTAGTTTCCTCTCTAACCCCATAGTGGCTGTCTCTATTAAAATATCTCTTTCATTGCGGCTCTACTGCATTCCTCCCTTCTAGAAGCATTCTTACTTCTGGCCTTGGAACAAACTTCACTAGGAGCATTTGTTGTGTTTGCTGCATGAAGATACATCAAAAGCTAATGGCATGAGGGGAGCAAGTATCAGATGCACAGGTATCCAACCCCAGGGCTAGAGTGTTCGGGAGTGCTGGGTGTGAGGGAGGTCTTCCCTTCCTCCTCCAGCAGGGCTGGGTGTATAGGAATTACTCAGGAAAGACCTAATGTTCTAAGTTGGAATTATGGAGTGTTCCCTGCAGAGCAGAGGCAGATGTGTCCAAACATTTTTCTGCAAACAGGGAGACCCCTGGGGACCTCATGCACACATGAGCAGGTCAGCACTCTGTACTGTGCCTAGCTCAGGCAGCAGCTGCCACTGCACTGAGCCTCAGATGACAGAGAGGCCACATCTCGTCCTCATTTAGGAAGCAGAAAGCTGAATGCTGGCACTCAGATCACTCCTCTCTTTTCAGTCTGGGACTCCAGCCCACAAGATGGTGCTGCTGGGGTTCAGAGGTCTTCATGCCTCAGATAAACCTCTCTGGAAACAGCCTCATAGACACACCCTGAAGTGTGTCTCCTAGATGATTCCAAATCCTGTCACATTGACAATTGAAACAAACTGTACCTAAGAAACTAAGAGTGGAACCCCAGCATGCATGAGTCCTGCCTTGTAAGATTAGGTGTATTAATCACCCCATGTTTTCCAGGCCAGAATATACACAGAAAAACCCATAATCTGAGTCAGGTTACACAATTGCTAGCAATTGTGAGAATTGCCAGAGAAGGAATGTATTCCAACATTTGTTTTTCCCCCAATTGTAAAATGAATGCAAGAACTTCTTCACTTACCATGATCTCACACATCAGTGGCTACCATGAAGCAGGTCCCTCCGTTCCATCTGAGCTGAGGGTCTTAGCCTCATCACTGCCATCTTTCAAACTTGCCCTTAACTGAGCAGACATCAGTAATCACAGCAGATCCTGAGCAGGTCAAAGCCAGAGAGGAATGTTGTGGTCAGCCCCAGAGCCCGAGGACAGAAGTGAGTCTACAGCGGCTCTCCAGCACTACTCCCTCAGAAGTGGGGCAGATGGCAGCCTGTGCAGATGAAACACAGACCCCAGAAGCCTCTCAGATGGCCTGATAAAGCAGATGGCTGTAGGCAAGCCATACTCCACAGGAGAGACCAGGTCAGGCAAAGTCTCATGTGTGACACCTGCCAACTCTCCCTGAAGTACACATCCCACTTGGCCTGCCATGTCATTAGGCCCTTTGAGGCTTGACAGACATAAATGAGCAAAGCAGGAAGAGAGAATTATTCCTCCATGGGAGCCTACCTCCTTCCTCCCTTCTGCAGAGTAAGAGTCAGTAATGCTCACTCAGTCTCTCAGGTTTCTACCCCAATGCCTTAGCTGCAGTGCTCTGGGCAGAGACCTCCATCATCCTGCAGAAATGCCTGCCTTCCGCCTTCTGCCTTCCGCCTGTGGGGTCGTTCTGTGTGTCTTTAGGGAACATGCCGTGCCAAGGCAAGCTCCTTCACAGTTCCCACCCCAAACTCTCCCAGAACGCTGTTCATCACATCTTCCTTCATAAATGAAACCACGGAGGGATGGTGGTACAAGGCTCTAATGTTCTGAGGGCTGAGGTGTGGAGCCTCCCACACCTGCCTGACACCTGCTCCTCCTTTACCTTCAAAGGCCCTCGAAGGGCCAATCTCAACTCAGCAGTAGTTGTCTTTCCAGAAAATATTTTATTGTTATGAAACATCAAGAGGTAAAGTAACCCAACTCTTGAGACACCCACAGTAATAGGATTCTAGCCAAATTCCTCTGACTCGAAATCCAAAAGCGGGCTTCTAAGTGACCCAGTCTCTTCACAAAAGTTTATACAGCTCCAGAGTACAGAAAAATATAAACTGCAGGTTTAAGCAAAATAATGTAAATTTGTCTGTCAGATTTTTTTTTCTCAAATGAAGTCAGGAGTTAAGATCTATGTTTCATCTAGCTTTTCAATTTTTGTCAGATCTTTTATTGAGATATTTTCTCTTGATGCTTCTTAACTAGCAGGGCATTCCATGGCAGTGCTGTACCGTCATGTATGATTTCATGCAGGTGGGAGCCAATGCACTGCTGCTGATGTCATCTGTCATGATGTCATATATGGTGCCATGTGGATAGTGGCCATCCACATTGAACCCTAAAGACTGGGCAATTTCCAGAATATCATTAATAGTTCCAGAAAGTTCTCTGGCTAAAGACCCATGCCACGTCAGTCAGGAAATGTTGACAGTGTCTTCAGAAGGTATTTCTACCATGCTTAATGTTAAACTATGTATACATATACATATATAGGTACATATATACATATAATATGCAATTTTAGAGAAACATGAAGTAATATGATCCTCTATGGCTTTTTCAAACATCTTGAGTGTTAATTTTATATTTCCAAGATCACCCAAAGGTCTAATTCTCTAGTTCTACCCACCACGATGGCTCTGGCAGCAGGTCTGAAAGAGAACAGCATACCAGTAAGGACTCTGCTTGAGACTTTCACTGCCTCATTATGACAGTCTCTCTGTGGTGGGGCCTGAAATAGACGCCCAAGGTACAGACTCTGAGACAAGGCTTTGTCCAGCCATCAGCTTTCTTTCTTCTCCTCACTAGTTTTTCATAATAAAATCTCCCCGGATTCTACACAGCCATTAGTCATTGCTAGTAACAGTTGGCTCTTTAATCATGCAATTGCCCAGGGTGTAATAATGGCCAACCAGAGTGGAAAGCCCACAGAACATAACCCACCATTCATATGCATCCATAGCTCACATTTCATCATAAATGGAGTAGCCTCTATACTCACAGGAGTGGAGGTTGCCAGGAGCAGGTGGATGCAGATGCCCCGAATGTAGAGGGCACAGTCCCTGACCACAACTTCATCTGGGTCAAGGTGAGCATGACTCAGCCTCCTGATTCATTCTAATTAGATCCCACAGAGTCACACGCTGTGGCTGTGTGGACTTCCCTACAGGCTGTTCCAACACAAATGTCAGGATCCGGGAGCCCTAACACCTGAGGGAGCACCCAAGCAGTGTGCAGTTCTGGCTTGGCATCTCCCTTGGTGATGGTGAAGACCAGGACTCAGCTCCACTCTCAAGGCCCAGAGGTTGAACCTTCTTGATTTGGCTCCTCTTGCAGGCAACAGGCGGTTGGTGCTCGGATGTCAGGGATCATGATTAGAGCGGTGCTATCAGGACGAATTGGCCTTCTAAGGCATTGTTGCTACCCTCAGAGACTTTTGTGAGTGAACTACAGAAGGAGGAGGAGGACAGAGAAGGCGAAGGAGAGGAGGAGGAGGAGGCGGGAAGGGGGACTTTTAAAACTTTTAGAAACGTGTGTCTCTTCCAGGCCAAAAATACACTTGTGTTGCCCTGTAGCCCTGCTTCATTGCTTCTAAATGTTAGCTCCTGAAGCATCTTTGTCTCTTAAACCAGGGGTCCTATAGGGACAGCCAGTCAGTCTCCACCCCCATGGCTATCCCCCACAACCTGTTCTTGCTTTACCTGGACAGCAGGGCTGACTACCTAGCACCCCCCACTTAAGTCTGTGTTCTGCCTATCACCTGGTGTCTTCATAGCCTGGCAGCTACATGTAGCCCAGCTCTATGGACAGGGCTCTTACCCACCTCCCACTGTATCACATGCCCAGAACCTAGAGTCCACACCATTTTATTTTCTCCTCATTTTCTTTCTTTATTCGGAGGGTAGGTGGGGTGGGTCAATTATATAACAGTAAGGTATATCGCCATCCCTTCTTTTTCCATTGTACTTTGAGACAGGATTTCACTAAGTTGCTGGCCTTGAACTTGTAATTCTCCCACCTTGGCTGGGATTATGGGCTTTGTGCCACCAAGCCCAGATTCACTCCCCTCTTTTTATAAATAAAAAGATCTTAGTGAGATAAAGGTGCTTGCTACCAACCCTGACAATCTGAGTTTGATTCCCAGCACCTACATGGTTGGTGGAAGGAAACAACAGATTCACAGAAGTGGTCCTCTGACCTATACAGATGCATTGTAGTGCACTTATGTCCCCCCCAAGCTAGTTAAATAAATAAATATAATGAAACTTAATAAAGAAAAATACAAAGGACAGTGCAATGTGTGCCTGTACACACATTGTTGTACAACATGGCTACATCACCCAATCACCAGTACCAATGATGTGCAATGCCTTTATCCCAAGCTGTGTCCTTTGTATGTTTTGTAGAAATATTTGAATGTAAACCCCAGCATCATTTCCACTCATCTCTGAATATGAAGCATGTACATCCTAAGAAGCTCTTCCCATAGGACAAGAACATGATCACATCTACCAAAAAGCTATGATCCCTGCTATCAATCATTGGTGCCCTGGGCCATATGTAAATGTCCTCATTCATTCTCAAAGCACCTTCTATGCATTGACATAAGGATCACAGCTACAGATGATCACATCTCTGGAGTTTCTCTCTGTGTGCTGGTTTCTTCTTTACCTTGAAAGCAAGTTGTTTCTGATTAGGCCAGTCACATGGAATTTCCCATGGTGGGCTCGCCTAACAGCTTCTGTCAATTAACAGACAGGTTTGTACTGTCTGCTGATTCCACTGCTAGGGACTCTAGCATTGACAAGTAGGCTAAGGAGATAGCCACCAAGTTTCTCCATTATAAATGTTCTTGTTTGTTTATTAATCCCCACACTAAAGAGACTGAGGTAGAGGAACTGTCAAAAGTTGTAAGCCTGTCTTGACTATATATAGAGATGTTGCCAAACAAAAATAATAGATGAAATTAAAATTAACACATTAGTTATCCAATGAAAATGGCATGTTTTCAGTGAGATAATATTTGGTATTGGACAAATCACCTGTTAACTTCTCACTAAAACAGGTTATTGGTTTCGATGAACAGTGTAAAGCTTCATGTGTTGAAGATGTGATTAGTTGGAAGATCTGGACTTTGAGGGGTGACCAGGTCATGAGGCCCTGAACTGATAAATTAATACCTAGCTAATTTGAATTATTTAGATGAGAGGCCTATCTGGAAGAAGCAGGTCCCTGGGGAAATGCCGTAGGAAGATACACTCTGGCCCCGCCCCTTTCTCTTCTCACTGTTTCCTAGCAGCCATGAGAAGAGCAGCCTCCGTCGAATGCTCCCATCACCAAGCTATTCTGCCCGTTCCTAGGCCCAAAGCAGTGGGTGTGGCCAATAGGACCTCTGAAAATACAAACAAAATGACGGTTTGCTCCTTTTAACACGTTCTAGCCACCGATTTGGCACAGCAGCAAGGGGTGACGTCACCTTCACTTCTCTGAAGGTCCTTACCTGAACTATCACAAAATGCGGGGTTTCTGAACTGACCATTATGTTGTTGAATTTACAGTTCACTGGAACAAGGGGCTATCACCCCAACAATGGTGAGTCTGTGTGCTTGAGCTGCCAAAGAGCAAGCCAGGTCCTTGTGACTTACTGTAAACATGACTCGATGCCATATCAAATTCAGCCATGGGAAGGACTTTAGACTTTTCAAACTCTTTTTGAGTATGACAGTAAAGTCTCATGGATTTTCTTTTTCTTTCATCTTTTTAATGTATTCAGTATACCTTAATCACTTTTAGCATTCTTTTGATGTTCAAATTACCCTAACCAGCCACCTCCTACCTTCATGACATACAGTGTTTTACTCACACAGCTGGCCATTTGTAGCTCAAAGTCAAACGGCTCTGCTTGTCTCCCGGCAGTTGTGCACAAGCAGATGGAGCCTGCAGGCCATAACTGGTCCAGAATGCGCCCCCTGATGGTTGCAAAGGCCTCTCTGACTTGTGGGTCAAATCCATTTATCTCATGATGATGGGAGAAACCGAGAGAGGGTA